>NC_084460.1:278301191-278996191 GCF_027409185.1 Cynocephalus volans | reverse complement strand
AGGAAACTAATAACCCCAGATAATTAAGGTAACCTAATAACCTAGATAATTAAGATAACCGCCTAGCCAAGCCTCACAAAGACTTTGAATGTTTCACAATCTAGTAACTTTAAAATAGTTTTGAAAAGAAAAAAGTTTCAGACTCTGATATTGACTTAAATATGTACAAAGAGAAGATTAAACCTAGGTTCTTATAAACTAAAAATAAATATATAAATAAAAATAACATTAATGTGCAAATTAAAGTATACAACTAATGTGATTTAAGTTTAAAATATTAACTTAACATATGTGCTATCATTTTGTAAAACGATTTCACAGAAAGATTTGAAAGATTATAATCATATTTTTAATTTATGTATACGTTTTTTAACCTCAATAATACTAATACAGAGAATGCCAATTCACATTAGTATTAATAATTTCAGGCATTTGCTTGGTAGTTGAAGATAATCAGACTTCATCCTCAATCAAAATTTTGCTAGGAGCAATCCTCGATTGTCCATTTATTGAATTTAAATTACATCTACATAGGGGCCGGCCTGTGGCTCACTTGGGAGAGTGCAGTGCTGATAACACCAAGGCCACGGGTTCGGATCCTATATAGGGATGGCCGGTTTGCTCAATGGCTGAGCGTGGTGCTGACAACACCAAGCCAAGGGTTAAGATCCCCTTACCGGTCATCTTTTAAAAAAATAAAAAAATAAATAAAAAATAAATTACATCTACATAAATCTAGTTATTGGGGAGGAAAAGAGAAACTCTCTGTGTATTTCTTACTGCATTTACTGCATAGAGAGACAGGATATGCACAGTACATTTCTGTATTAGTTTCCAATGGCTGATGCACAAATTACCACAAACTTGTTGGTATAAAACAACACATATTTATTCTTTTTCAGTTCTTGGGGTCAGAAGTCCAAAATAAGTTCCACTGGTCAGAAACTAAGGTGTTGGCAGGACTAAGCTCTTTCCGTCAGGAGGCTCTAGGGGAGAATCTGTTTCCTTGCCTTTTCCTGCTTTCAGAGCTGCATTCCTTGGTTCATGGACCCTTCCTCCATCTTCAAAGCCAGCAATGTAACATCTTCAAATCTCTGTTTAATCATTACACTTCTTTTCTGTCTCTGTAGTCAAATCTCCCTCTTATAAAAACACTTCTGATGACATTTAGAACTCACCCAGATAATTAACATAATCTCCCCATTTTAAGATACTTAACTTAATCACATTTTCAAAGACTCTGAAATAACATTCATAGGTTTCAGGGATTGGACCTGGCTATTTTCGGTGGCCAGTATTTAGCCTACCACAGTGTCCTTGCAACATAATCATGGTACTTACTGACTACTGTGGCAAAGGCTTTTTGAGTTCATCATATTGTATGATCACTCAGTACTTCTGACCCTTTTCTCAAGTTGCATTGCTGAGAAACTGGTATTGACTTAGGTTGGCCTTTAACTCAGTACATAAAATGTAAATACAATATAGACACATCATGAAATTGCATTATGGCACCCAGCTATAAGGTGGTCATCCTGGTGATACATAACATACTTGGATCAGTTGATTTTTTAAGACTACTAATTATTAACAGGCACCCAGGACTGCTAACACTTATGGGATAAGTGTCAGGAGGTCCAACTGAACTGCATAAAAGACTTCCTACAAAGGAACCTCTCAAAAGGAGCCTCTGGGCATGGTGGGCAGTTTTTCAGAGGTGGGAAGTCTCATTGCAAGTTCAATTGCATAATTTCTTCAGTAAAAGGAGAATGGATTCCATGATTCTCTGAGCATATGAAATAATAAGCGTCACTAAATAGCTGCAATTCAGGAGATACAATAAATTCCGGGGAGAATACCCAAATTCATTAAATCTTATTCATTATAAGTTACAGCTGTACACAAGGCTAAATGGATTGCTAAGTGCTTAGGGTAAAGAAGAAGGTGGGTTGAATTTGGGAAAATTGTCAGTTGTCATATCTTTATTGATTTTCTTGCATGAGTTAAGAAAAGCACTTTGGAGCTGGGAATAAATGCAGAATCAAGTAAAAGTGAGAGAACCATGTAAGAAAGACCAAACTGCAATTTGTCTGACTTAAGCTGACAAATTAAGTTGGAGCAAAGCAGATGAGGGGATACAATATAAACAAATTTGAGTATTGTAATTTCTCTAGTGAGTGGGAGCCCAGCTTAAACCTCAGATTCAACACCCAAAATTCAGAGTTCTTCTACCATAATTTGATGCCTTTCATTTATGAATTTGAAAGCTTCAGACAGGTAGAGTCAATGACAGATGATGTTCACAGTTTCCAAAGATGATGTTCGCAGTTTCCACAGTTCACATGTTTGGAGGAAAGGCATGGCAGTTACCATGGTCCAACACTTTCATAAACATCTTTTTCTCATGTCCTCTCACAATAATATATAATTTTCTTAAGCCTTCTTGGAAAATTTTAAATCATTTCACAATTTTTTTATGTACTGCTAAATTTCGAAGAAGTTACTAAATTTTGATGTGCATGAACTAAACTTACTGTGTAATTGAGTTTATTGAGGAATTTAATTCAAAGCAAGACTAGCAATAATTAAGAACCATTTTAAGACAATATTGTTGTTTGTATTATTTCCCCGACCTATCCTCACACAATGACACTTCTTTGTTGTTCATTAGTTGGAAAGCAAGAGGAATGATGTGTATGAGAAACACAGTTTTTTTGCCCCTGACCAAAGTAGAAAAAAAGTCTTACAGTCATTGCTTAAGGAAATTGGTTGGCCACTTCTGATATTACTAGATCATGTCTGTGGCAGACAATAGTGGAAAAGTTGAGTTAACAAAAGTCAATTGTCAGAAGTAGTCTCTGACTACTGGTCAGAGTGAGTGAGAAGGCTCTCAGAATTATAAACAAAAAATGATTTAAAATGCGGTTTTCAAAAAGAGCCTGGTATAGACAAATTACTAGAATACAAGAATATTAAAGATGGTAGAAAGGAAGTGCATCTGTGCACAGAGGATGTTAAAATATAATGCTCTCCAAATTGAGAGGGAACTTTGAGACTGAAGAAGGAAACAGGCAGGTCCATTTGGTAATCAGAGATATTTATTAATGGGGATGACTTACATACAGGAATAGCTGCACACAGCAAAGAATCAGATGTCTACAGCAAATCAGAATTCTAGCTCAATGCGTTTAGGCAATTTTTTTTTTTTTTATAGCCAAAGCTCTGTAACTAAAAATAACTTAAAGGAAACAGGTTAAGAAAAACAAGTTGATAACATTACTCATCAGGTGTCTTGTGATACCTGAGGAAGGTGGTCTTGTGATGTTAGTGCTCAGATAACTGATGCTACCTGCTGTAATAAATCATTCACTCCCGGAAACCTATATTCCTTTCACAGCTTGCCCTAAGGTTGGGCACAAAATGGCATTAGTTTTGTTCACCCTCTAATGGCATCTCTACCTGTATCTTTCTATTTAGCAATT
This sequence comes from Cynocephalus volans, assembly GCF_027409185.1. Classification (NCBI taxonomy): domain Eukaryota; kingdom Metazoa; phylum Chordata; class Mammalia; order Dermoptera; family Cynocephalidae; genus Cynocephalus; species Cynocephalus volans. The sequence goes on along the minus strand of NC_084460.1, from coordinate 278,992,709 downwards.
TCCTATTGGCCAACAATGATTTGGCTTCTAATGCAACCAAATGCAAAGGAATTTGGGTAATGAAGATGCATTAACTAAAAATAAATCTTTTTTTAGTAAAGCCAAATAGATGAATTTTGTAATCCATTATAATGATTTTTCCTTCATCAATAATAAAAATTGGAATTTTTTAAACGGGATTTTGCCAGATTGGGCATTCTTATTTATTGAAAAGCATCGGATAGACTTAAATTTGATTTATATTTTTTATTTCCTTAATTCATTGTGTAAACTTGATTTGAAAATTCAAATTAATCAAAACAAACTTTCAAAATGAATCAATATATACCTTTACTAGACAACAACCAGAAATTCTAACTGGTAGAGACAGCTTCAAAGTATGATATGTCAGAAGCTTTTAATTTCCTAGCAATCAGTCTGATACAGATGTTAAATTTTTCTGACTGTAAATATGTACTGTATCATGTAGGGGATGAAAAAATAATTTTTCCCCTACCCTTCTGATTTTTTCAGTTGGCACAGACCCCTGTAACAAAAGACAGATTAACAGAAAAACAAACAGAAGTATATTAACATGTATACCTCATATTGATGGGAGATACACCAGGGAATGAGTAATTCTCAGAGAAGGCTTTGAATTCAGGCTTCTTCCTTCCTGTACCACTTTCTTCACTTAGAATCCCAAACTATTCCTCAAAATAAGGGGTTTCAAGCCTTAATGATATTCTCTCTCTGCCTTATTCCTGAATGAAGTTTAATTTTCTTTTGTATCATCTGGCTTGTGTTCCTAAAAGTGATTATCCCTCATTTTTTGAATACTTTTTCTTTGAATGTCCTCGAAATCAGGGATCATGTTATTGAATTGCTTTATTTATCACCTGGCAAAAAGGTACATTTCAGAGATCTTTGTAAATTTTTTTTTTTTTTTTTTTTTTGGTGGTTGTCCTATGGGGGGGTGGGATCTAAACACTTGACCTTGTGTAAATACTTTTTGACTACAACAAACTCATTTTCTGCATAAAAATCAAGTTTTAATGAATTATGCAAGTACAACATTCAAAATCTCAGGAGGAAGCCCTTGTTGTATTACTATTCTACAGTGTATGAAAACAAATCTCTTTCATTCTGGATTTGAAACTTAATCTTTTCCCTATTTGATGTATTTTTTAAAAAATTCTAAGTATCAGAGAACTCCATCACCTGAATAAATTTTTTAGTCTCTTCCTGGCTTGAGTAATTGAAAAAGAGGATATGACTGAACAGCCTTGCTCATTATGAGTTAGCCAAAGCTATCTATACAAAGTGAGAAATAAATGCTGGTGCAGCAGATTCTGATAAACCATACTTGATCTTGTGGTCACTCCTGGTTCTAGTAGAGATGCATAATAGAAGTGAGAGCATAAATTTTAGGGCATAAATTTTAGGTTGAGTTCAAATCTTAAGGAGCTATCTATATCTGCAAATTATATTCTTCAGATACCTTACAATTGATCTTAATAGATTATTTTAAAGAAAATATCACTAGTGATATACCTCCAAATAGAAAATGTAAAATGATTTCTTTACAAAAACATGGATTATAAAGAATTTGATTATATTTCACTTAAATAGCAGCCTGGCCGGTTAGCTCACTTGGGAGAATGTGGTGCTGATTTTAACACCACAGTCAAGGGTTCAGATCCCCACACTGGCCAGCCATGAAGAAAACAAAACAAAAAAATTTATTAGATAAAATGTGGTTCATCGATTGTGATTATAAACTTTTATAGAATGTTGCATGATAGTCTTCATTTCATTTATGTAGAACATGAGTAGTATATTATGGAAAAAAGCTGCTATCCTCTCTAATGTCAGTTGGAAAGCAATAAAAAAAAGTTTATTTTCAAAACAAAATCACAATTTTAAAGTTATTCTTTCTGTACTTTATTATTCTGTGAGTTAAAATACTGATTTTCACAAACATTTTAAACTTTTGGTATATTAAAAGACATTCCAAACCTTGTAAAATAATAATGATTACTATATTTTTATTCAAAATTTCTTCTAGGCATTTCAATAAATAAATAAACCATTTATATTAAGTAGTACATGAAGAAGAACATAAACCATGGAGCTACTTTAAAATATAAAGGCTGCATTATACAACTACTTGGAATATGATTGTACTTCCTTTCTTTTCCAAAAAGCTTGGTGCCATTTTTCACCTTAAGTCTTCTCTTTAAAAAGGAGTACATTGTTTGGAATTCATGTTGCTCTCTTAGCAAGGTTGGGTTCTTTGTTGCATTGACAGGATAGGGAGGTCTTGATTCATCTTTGCAAGGAACTAAACTATCACAATATATCACGCTACTACTGAAACTATTTTACTGGCTTTCTGTCACATCACAAATTGATTTAAAATACATTTGCCTTATAAAGGCAAAAATTCCATTAATGGTGCTTAAACACTGCATTAAACCAAATTTAGTGATATGTTTATTCTTCACACTTGCATGGACCATGTTTTTGTACTTTGGAGTGTCCAATTGTCTTCAATAATTTACTGCAGAAAAGCTCTTTCCTATATTTCTAAAATCTGTGACTCTAACTTTATGAATTTAAGAATAATGAGTCAGCTTACTCTTATATCTTACTATAATATATTCGTATGTATGTTCTATTATATTTATATGCATTTGAACATAGTTGTAATGTATAGTGGTTTTGTTCTATGCTTACTTAGCTGTAAATTTAAGTAAAGCACAGCAGAGAAATGCACACATGTACTGATTTATTGACAAAACTACAAACATATTTCAGCTTGTGGAAAATAAGATGATGTATTTATCTATTTTATTGTCTTATGAGGTCTATATTGGTATTCTTTATTTTCAAAAATCAATGACAACTTTATTTAGAAGACGAATGGATCAAATACCCTTTAAAACTGGAATTATCATTATTTAAAAACTGCTATGCTTGTCAACAATTAATACTTGAAATACAAGAAATAGTCATTTCAAGTAATATTTAATTTTTGAATAATTATAAAACACTTAGCAGAGTTGAGCTTGTCAAGATTGCTTGATCTGTGACGATGTTAGTGCTGTAATTTTATTTAAAGAGCTATAGTATATAAATGAGAACAGAAGGGGATATAGGACTATGGTTCTGTTTCATTCAATATCAAATTTATTTTCTGAATGAGCAGATACAATGATTACATTAATTCAATATTTTAAAAGATTATCTTTAGATATAGATTTTTTACTGTCTTGTACCAATGTCATACAATAAAAATTACCTTAAGTCTGAGGGTATCACTATTTAAAATACAGGGTTTTTTTTGTCTGCAGTTCACCTCCTGTGAGAGAATGAGTTAGATTTTATGATTCTCACCCAATGTTTCAACCATTTATTCTGGCACCCTATAATTCAAGACAGGAAATTTAATTCCTACTTGGAAATGAAATACAGAGGAGAAATTTCAAAGCAGCCACATTATCTATTGATCATAATGGGAGTTGGAGAAAACCTTGGTAGTTTTTTTTAAAGAAGGTATTTTTTTTCTACAGAGACAATTGTGCACTGACAATTGAAGTTAATAATTTTGTTTTAATTTTAAGAAATGTGGGGTTGGCTGAGTATCTCATTTTGAGTTTGGACGAAGCGAAGTATAATAATAGTCTGTCACATGTATGCTGTACAAACTGCTTTTATATAAGGTATTGTCATTTGATCTTCACAGCAACACTATGAAAAGACAATTATTATTTTTCCCATTTTAGAGTTAATAAAAGGGAAGCACAGGTGTAAACTCTGTGAGGACAGGGTCAGGTCAGTTGTATTCACCCCTGTATTTCCAGCACCTCACATAGTGACCGACATACAGTAGGCTCTCAAGAATCATTTGATAAGTGAGATTAATTGGAAAGATTAAATAAATGGCTTAACATGGGTACAAAAAGTAGCAGATGGGAGGGCAGGGCTCGAACTTACTCATAATCTTATAGATCCGAGAACACTAGTTGCCCTAGTTTTTTTCCTCTTCATTAGTAGTTAGCCCATTCCTTCTGTTTTCCTTTCTGACACCGCCTCCCCCACCACTGATGCTCACAAATTCTTCTAAAAATATGTATACATTTTGAAATGTATTTTTCCTTTTCTTTTTAAATACTCTTAACCAGTAAAAATAGTTGAAAAACAAAGGGTATCTTTCTTTTTTCTGCTCTTTCTTAGTATTGATAATTACTGCTATCACAGCATCCAGGTTCACCTAAAGCAATAAGCCAGAAAGACGTGAAAATCTTTGACACCGAGTCACTGAGTGTGAAAATAGAACTCTATTGAGCAGATAACATGATCAGAAAAAAGTTCAGGTAATATGTTTTGTCCACAAGGACTGTCACTTTTTGCCTCTGGAAGGATAGGCCTGCATTTCATGGGTTGGCTGGTTGATTTTGAGAATGAGACAATAGAAACCTAAATACCCAGCACCATCGCCTTTGCCCATCTTGTTCTGGTAGAAAAATGTTTTCCCTTGGGGGCAGGAAGTATTGGTTTTTTGATATTAAAAAACAAAAAAACAGAACTAGAAGCCTTTCTCACCCACCCCTACTAAGATAATACAAAAGATTGGATTTCAAACCAGTCTCTCACAAATCTGAGCTCTTATCTAGTATCACCTCTGCTAACAATTTCACTTTCCTAATAATTTCCAGGCTCCAGACTGCTGTGTCCTTTTCTTTCTGTCTTTTTGGTCACATTATGATGATCTATAAACAATGTGTGTGGCTACTTCACTCGTACAGGAGGGACCTGTTAGGACATGAAAGATCTTCACTTTTATACTCAGTTGCATAGCTAATTTGGCATATTCCAGGGAGCCAGGCCCATAAACCCATAGATTTCAGGTTTGTTTCCATTGCAATCGAATATCCTGCTAAAAAGCATTCCATAATTAAGGACTCTTGTTCTTAAAGTTCTCAGCAACTCCTGGAGCTTTTCACTGGCCGCTTTTTCTTGTTGCAAGTCCAGTCTCATGACATGTTGGCTCCTCTCTCTGCCCCTTCTCCTTTTCTCCTCTCTTCTTCCTTCCCAGGCCCCAAACCTGATTTCTCTCTCCTTGTCTCATGGAAAGTAGTTTAGACATTGCCTGTTGCTACTTTGGGTTTTGCTAATAACTCTTAAGAGCTAGCATGTTATCAAGAATTTTCCCAAACCATCACACACAAAAAAATATGGTCTGAAATGTTAAGATTAATGAAATGTTAAAAAGGCATTTGCCTTTTAAAAAATTTTTGATTTTACACACTTCTAGATTTTTCTTCAGCCAGTCAGGTTATATTATAATCATTTCAGTTACAACTTTATGTATGGTTGGTGGATGGTGTGGGGAGAGGAAGTAGATTGAATCTAAGCAGCACCCACCAAGGAGCCAGAAGAATTTAGTTATTTTAGAGGACTTGTAGAGCATAGATGATTTAGGAATCTCTAGAGGGAAAAAAACTTATTTTAAGCAAAGAGAAAAGAGATCGAGTTTGGTACAGAAATAATGTCACAGCATCAGAGGGCCAAGCTGATTTTTACCATGACATGATGTCTGCCACTGTGTCATTCATTCATTCATTCACTCATGTATCTATTACATCCCCTGTGCTGTTCTGGGTAGTGGGAATATAACAATGAATAGATAAGAATCCCTGCTCTCTTGGAACACGTATTCTATAAAGAAAACAGATAATAAATTAGATAAATAAGTTAAATATATAATGTGTTAGCTAGATATGTGTTACTAACACATAAAGAAGGGAAAATGAAGTAGGAAATGTTTCTCCAAACCAGCCCATTTGGACTTGCGATATGAATGTAAAAAAGCACAGCAAAACTGAGCTGATTTCATACAACACTTCTGAGAGATAATGAAGGCATAAGGCAACACGAAATTACACTCAGTTCAGAGTAGGCACAAAATTGGGGAAAAGGCATTCTCCCTATTTATTAATAGAGCAGTGTTGACATGGAGCACCTTGTAAAGGCAGAAGCTAGAGACAGTGTGGAATGGATAGGTGGTGAGGCCTGAAGCAGCGAGGAGCACATGACCTTAGAGTAGGCCAAGCATCTGAGCCTAGGCAGCAAAAATCATTGTGGGGCTCAAAGACAGAGGCTGAGAGGAGGGAAAATCTGGATGCTGTGCTGTGCCAATAGCACTATATGAGTAAGTGTGTTACCCAGCCTGAGACTTCTACAGGGTGGTAGGCAGGGGAGACACCAGACCTTAACAGGTAGATGCACTGATGTGCTCGTGAATGTTGAACAACTGGCTTTCTGAGTGTAGTTCTGACATATATGTTGGTTGATATCTGTGTTAAATTAATGAGTAAGACAAAAGACTTGTTTCTCGATGTGAGTGACTTGTTCGCTGAGTTGACTTTGAATACTGGAAGAATATATCACCAACTTTTTGTGCCTATTCACAATACAACAACAACAGACATGACATACTTTTTAAGTCTGACTTCTATTATTAACATTTGCTTTTAGTCTACAATAAACAGTCAACAAAACAATATATCAAGCCCTTATCTGTAGTATTGGTCGATATTCATGGTGTAAATACCATGGCTGATTTCAAGCTACCAAGGTGATGTCACTGAACACAAAGTTGGCAAGAGATTTGCAAGAGCACACCATCATATACTGTAGTATTTCTGCCACAGAGATAAAAAGGCATAAATAACATCAAGAACTCAGATAATAAGAAAATGTAAAATATTTAGAGTTTTGATAAGTTTTGAATATTTATTATCTTTGATTTAAAATAATCTAATTATAAGTTCATATAATATGATTTTAAATAATGGCTATGGTTAACAAACAGCTGGTAAAATTCCTGAACATTTAATAAATGGCACTTTTGAGCCCATATATGCCAACTACCGCATACCACTGGTAGATGCCAAGCTGTACAATTGTGGGTTCTTATTAATAATGTGACTTAATGTTTATTACCTGGCTCAAGTTGTCCTGAAAGGTAAGTTTTCTAAAAAAAATTATTTTCTTTAATTTTACCCTATTTGCTTTGATTGGACAGGGGCTTTTGTTTGAATATTTAAGTATCATATTTCCAAATCTCTCTTAGGGTGACATAATGAGCAAATAATCATCTCAGGCATTGTTTGTTGATTCCTGCTAGCTTCCCTGCCAGAAGGTGACTTTTCACTGATTTCTCCCCAAATTCTCGGTGTTCCTTACTGCGTTCAGCTATGTACTAACTCTAATTAATCACTACTATCTCTAATATGTGTTAGTTTGAGCCAAATGAAATTGCTGTTGTCTGACCGCTTTTGACCTACAAAAACAGTAATTTTATATGCTTCAATCTAATATCTTTGCTCTAGTCAAACTGGTGATGTTCCCCAGTCATTTGTGTGTCTGCATTCATGATTTTGCCGATTGGAAATAATCTTTTTCTTCCCTTCTACTTCACATTTCTGTATCTTCCAAGACTTAACTCCCACTTTCACCTCTCCCACAAAGCTATCTCTGATCACTTCAATCTTCATTAAGCAATGTTAAGCATTCTCTCACTTGACCTTTTGTGACACTTGTGCAGCAGCACACAATTGAACACTTTATAATCTGTCTCATTATTTGTATTGTTTCTTTTATAGTCCTGTGTGTAACTAGGCAGTAAATTCTCTGACAGACTTAGATCTTCTTCTGTTACTTAAAATGCATAAGTGTGTTGAAAATTAGTATGCATTCTGGTATATCAACTGGTTTGCCCTTAAACAATGTCCTTTGAAATTGAACTTAATTAAAACTGGTTGTGTAGGTACTTAAATGCTTGGGCTTTGGAGTCACGCAGATCTGTATCTATTTCCTTGCTCTGCTACTTGTAAGCTGTGTGTCCTTGAGAAAGTCACTAAACAACTTGGAGCCTCGTTTCCTCTTCTGTCAAATATGGTGATAGTAGTGTCTACATCATTGGCTGATTTTATAATTATATGATGAATCTGGGTTATGTAGACTCTTTTCTAGAAATTAAAACCAATGGAATATATTTTTCTCAACAATTTGAGTAATTCAGAGAAAGAAAAGACTACCATTGTATATGTGTGGCTTAAGAATTAAGGAAAAAATGTTGTTATAGCTGTTTTTACGATAATGCTTTTTGGTTTGACTCAACTTTCCCAGCTCCTAAATTAATAGCTAAAAAGGGCTCAGATTTAATTTATTTAGGCTTTTGAAAATGTCTACTACCTAGTTGACAAAGCCACTCATCATTTGAATTTTTCAATTCAAATAACCATGATTTTTTTTTTAAGGAATATTATAAAAACCACTGAAAAATAAATTATGAATGCATCTTATAATAGAATTACAATATCTTACACATATATAAAGCATATGTTTTTGGAGAGGCATAAATATTTTCAAAAGTGGAAACACACTGGATTCTTGTCCAGTTAAGTATCCATGCAAATACTGCAGTTCTTACTACTTAAGAAAAAAATTATCATTTTATTATTCTTGAATCTGGTTATTTTTGTATAGTAGTAAGTGCTAGCATTTATTAGGAACTTACTATGTACCTAGCACTTTGCTAAGTACTTCAGCTTATTTTCTTCACACAACAACATGAGGTATTTTCTGTTAACCTACTTCACAGATGAAAAAATATGTAAGCTAGTTTTTGAGACAGTGAGAAAAGCAACTAAAAAAGGCATATGCGAAAATATTGAGAAGAGATTTAATAAACTGTCTCTCACAGAGAGTAACTTTATAGCAAATAACTAACTTTTAATTCAGCCTTCTAAACTCTAAAATGTACTGCTGAAGGGTTATTAAAGGATATTATCAATACTAGTAAAATGAGTCCAATATGAACAAGGCATAATGTTTAAAACATAATTTTTATGGTTGGAAAAAAAAATAAAGCTGAAATGCACTTTGTAATTTATCATTGATTTTATGAATAATGATATAGTCATTCATTCATTTATTCCCATAATTATTGAACACAAATTGCATATGAGGCATTCTTAAATATCTTGGTTACTTCTCATTTGTCCTTTGAAAGAAACTTAAATTATTGCATGAATTTTGATTAAACTGATTACAAAATTTTAAAACACAATGGAACCCAAACTAGGGCCAATGCTCATTTCCTAAATGAACATTTTATGTGCAAACAAACAGCTGCTGAAATTCAACAGAATTTAAAACAAGCTGTTTGTAAATTTTACTGACAGCTGTTTTTGGTGATTTTTGTCAACAGAATTTTCCTGCTTTGCATCCCAGCATTCTTTTATTATGGTGTCCTCTCAAAAAATAACTTGCTTGCTTTAATCACGTTTACAGAGATTTATGACTTGATGCTTATTCAGTGGTAGAGCTTTTCTACACAAAATGTCAGTGAGCCCGTTATAAATTGCTTCTGGCATTCCTACTCTATCTTTTATTTGGCTGGGAGTATTTCCACCTGAAAGTGATAAATTCCTGCTATAACTGCTTTATGTGCTTCAGTAATTACATACAGAAAAAGGGGGTTTCTACGGAGGTGTCTCCTTAAAAATAGCAAGCAATAAAAGGCAGTGGAATGGGCTGAACTCTGAAGTGTATTGAACAAAAAACAATGGCCAGTGAAATATCTGTGTCACACTGAATTTGATAAATGATCAGGAAGTACAGAAGATACCAAAACCTTTAAAACAACTGCTGTAGGGACATATTAATGTAACTATATCTTTAGACTAGTTACTTTGGATCTTGTGACAGAAATTTGGCAGATGCCCACAAGAATGGAGTTAACATCCTTTCAAAAATCATCTCAAAACATCTAGATATTTCTAAAAACTCTGGTAATTTTTCACTAAATGCCAAGATCTATGTGACATTGAGACTGAGACTATATGTGCAAGTCAAAGAGACTGTGGTATGTCAGAACAGTTCAGTACAGTCCTCTGCAGCCAATAACTTTATCAATACATATAGGCACAATTGAATTGATTAAGAGTAAATCCACATTAATCATTACAATATCCATAGGTAGTGGGTACTGATTAGTTTTGGCCCTACCTGTTTGTTTGCTTCATATAAGCTGTCTATAGTACACAGGACAAAAATCACTGTTTTTAATTGCTGAGGCTTTTTTGCTCTGAAAGGAGCAACAAAATGATGTAAATAAAAAATCCCCAAGTTAATTAAACAAAACTTAATAAAGATTTTCATCATCAGGTCCTAATATCATGCTAAGAATGGTGTTAGGGATCCAGTGGATACTTTATTTGAGATGATACTAAAAGAGATTATGATCATTAGGTAGGAGTTAAGCTTCCTTTCAGGGTTATTGCATCGTATTTGCAAAGGAATTACTATAGCACGTATTTCTATTCCAATAGTCACAGAATGACTGGCTCCTCCTTGCTTAGAATATGAATGCTTTCATAAGAAAATTTTCAAGCAAGGGTAACTGGTTTAGTGCAACTCAACAATGCTAACACTGGTCCTAAAAAATGGGAAATCATATTGTGTACTTTTGAGTTAGCCTTAATATATGTATTAAAGTTCAGTACAGTCCAATGTGAAGGGCTTTCCATTGGCTGTACTGCACAACTGGTTTAGGATAGTTTCATAATCTGTAATTCCTTTCTCACAACAACCCTATGAGATTGGTATACATCAATCCTAAATTTACAAAAGATGAAACTAAGTTCCAAGATAGGTTAAACAATGGGCCCATTGAAGCACTCCTAGGAAATGGCAGAGCTTGTTTTATAATCCAGTTCTGCGTCTGCTTGACTCCAGAGCTCTGTGCACTTAATCATTATGCCACATTGGATTCCAGAAAAAATAGCACAAAGCATATGACCTTAACTTAGGTTAATAGCTTTTTCACAAAGGAAGTCAAATGCACAGAGCAGATACCACAATCCTAGATGCTGGGGTAGTTTGTTCCATTCCATCAATATTCGATTGCTACTTATCAATTGTTTTCAAACTGAATTTTTTGAGGGGAACTCTAGATTTTAAAGAGGTCATTGCAAACAAAATTTATATCTGACAAAGAGTCAAAATGGTTAATCCCATTTTATGAAACCATAATTAAAAGCCAGAGAAGAACTAATCTAAGTGCTGGAATTTGTTAGATATCCCCATACTTCATGGGAAGTTAGTCTAGGTATTATAGATGTCCCATTTTTCTTGTTATATATCCAAGTGAATATGAGGAAGGTGTAATACTTTGTGAAACACTTCACAGCACAACAGAAGTAAAAACATTAGTGCTACAACTAATTGGTTAATTAGTTATTGCTATTAGTAATTGCTACAACACCATGTTATTTAGCCTGTAGATCGGGAAAGAGATCCAGGCTGAAGATGCCTTTGTAGCACAGAAGCCCCACAGAGAATAACTGTTGCAATGCTTGTCTTACAGATGGTAACACTGAGGCCTGCAGAGGACATAGGTCTCAACCAACAACCTACAAACCCTTAGAGGTGAAAGGCCTTGGAGAGAGAAGGATAGGTAAATAGGCTAAAGCTAGTTAAATTGTATGTCTCAGAATCCCCCCAGGACCAGTGTTACCCTGGGTGAGGATGAATAATTTTGAATAAGGTACTTGGGAATACTGCTTAGCTGAAAGAGATTAGACTAGGAGTGAAATTGAGCAACAAACCTAAACTTTTATGTGCAAAGGAGGTCCTTGCATGGAATCTCCGAAATGAAAATAAGATACCATCTACACCTTTTTAAAGTGAGAAGAGGATATTGTTAATGCCCTAAACTAAGGTTTTACTAAGACCCTATAGGTGAACTGGATTTCTTTGTAGAACTTTTTCTCTGGGAGAAGAATTTCAGGATTTTACACATTCTTGGTGTATCACATCGCATCCTGGGGAGGTTGCCCATTCTTTACACACATACATACACAGATATGGGAGAAGGAACTGGCTCCTGAAATTCTGGATCCAGGGCTGGGAGAAGTTGATGGAAAAACACACATGGCATCTCGGCTGAAAGCAAAGCACTAGCAACTTAGCTGTAGTAGAGCAAGGCTGGAAGGAAGTAAAAGGAATGGAAAAGTTGCAGATGGGAGAGTAACCTTGCTTATTTACGAGTTTACCATAGCCATTATTAAACAGCTACTAAGAATGTCTTGAACCTTGGGGAGAGTTAATGGGGCAATGGCAGAAGAAAGGAAAACAGGAAACTGAGAGAAGAAAGAACTGTTTGCATCTGTATGATAATTCATTTAATAGCATGGTACAAATAGGCCAATTACAATTGTTTGGTCCCCAAAGTGTTTTACCAAAATGTGAAATTTTCATTTACTCTGATCACAGTTAAATTGTGCCCTGATTAAAAAAGCATCTGATAAAAATGTTCAGTGTTATCTTTGGAAAGTAAAGCATTTACAGTACTGATTATATATATAATTATCTTCATATTAGCTACCATTTATTGAGTACTTAGGATGTACATAATTTTACATTTAATCTCATTTAATCTCCAAAATCTACATGATAAATATTATCATCCCTATTTTGCAGGTAAGGAAACTAATGCTCAGTAAGCTTATGATGGCTTAAATCACAAAATTACTCAGTGGAATTGGGATTAGAATGTGGGACTATTTGATTCCTGAAATCCTCAATTTACTCCATTGACATCATAGTGTCTCTCCAAATTTTAACAATTTGAGTTTTCTAGAGTTTGATTTCTCCAAAGCTCAGCAAAGAGTAAGCAATGACTTGACAGGGTTAATAATAAAATACTATCTTCTTGGGTGCCTCTGAGTTTTAAAAAATATATTTGGTTAGTTTATGTGCTATCAAAGATCTAGTTAAAACACCTTATAAAACCTTACTTAGTTTTACTCACTCCTATTAACCAAATGTTTGATTTTAGCCAACACATTTAAACTCCTTGAACCTTCATAATTTGGTGGAGCCATTAAGAATCAAAAAGATCTGAGTTAAAATTCTGCCTCTGTCACTATCTGTACCTGGGCAAATAAATTAAGATCTATTAGCCATACCTACCTTCTCCTGTAAAGGACACTATCTTAGCCCTGGTTGCTATCACAAAAGTCTGGGTGGCTTAAAGAACACACACTTATTTCTCACAGTTCTGGAAGCTGGAAGTCTGAGATCAGGGTGCCAACGAGGTTGGGTTCTGGTGAGGGACCTCTTCTCCTGCCTTCTTGCTGTGTCCTCACATGGTGGAGAGTGACCGAGCTCTTCCTCTTTACAACACTAATCCCATCATAGGGGCTCCAACCTCATAACCTCACCCAAACCTAATTACTACACAAAGGCCCCACCTCCAGATACCATCACATTGGGGGTTAGGGCTTCAACACATGAATTTGGTTGCATGAATCTACTGTTTTTTTGGAAAACTGGCCTGTTTTAGAGTTCAGTTTGACTACCTGGCACCTAGCATGAGTGACTCCATTCTGGTTTGGTCTGGTCTGCTGGAGACTAGTGTAGAGTCCAAAACAATGGCTTCCTATAAATTTTATTTAAGCTAGTTTTTGAAATAGAGGGGGAAACACCGATATTCACATATTATATGTAAAGGAGTACAAACTGTGGTGATAGGAAGCACTTGACCGAATATAGGTGTGGGACCAGAAAAACCTCTGAAAGACTGAATCTGAAGAATGGTTCCAAAGGGAAGCCCTCAGGCAAGGGGTAGGGCTTTCAATGACCTGAAAGAAAGCCCTGTGGGGGTGGGACAGTGATGGCTGGGGAATTTTTGACAAGACACTGGTGTAGGCCACCTTAATCAAAGAATAGTGAAATACCTTTAAAGAGTTTTAGGAAGGGAGTGCCAAGATGAGTTTTGTGTTTGGGAATGTTTAAGATGGCTACAGTGTGGCCTGAGGCTCGGGTGGACACAGGGACACCAACTGGAAGGCTATGGCAAACATCCAGGAGGAGGAGTCGGCAACTCCCGCCGTTGTGGAGTGGAAACAGAGAGAAGTGGGTAGATTTGAAGAGAAGTTGGGGGAAAAAATGCAAGAACTTGGAAATGGAAGCGGGGGGTCAAGGAATGAAGGGGATGCTCCGCAGGTGTTATCTGTAAATATAGTGATCAATAAAAGATCCTTATGAGGGTAGACACACTCTTTAACAAAGACCTTTTTTGAAATTTATATTTTAAAAGTAACCAGAACTTTTTAAAAATATGCTTTTGAGAAGGTATTTGTAACTAGTTAAAATTAGATAAGAAATCTTTATTTTTACTCGGCTCTTACACCCCACAGCTGGGGGACAGGAGGAAGAAAAGAGAAAGTTACTTTCTTAGGACTAAAGAGGGTGGTACCTTGGTTGTCACGGGCAAAGCTTTTTCAAGTAGAAAAGTAGTCAAAACAGCACTTTTTGTAGATAACGCTCAACTAAAAGTTTCTTGGTTTGTGATTTTTCCATCGGTTAGGTTTAGCGGAGGGCCCCTCGTATCCCCGCTCCTGGAAAGCGGAGACAGAAATCCTAAACTTTATGCTTCAGGCCATTCGGTCCGGCTTAAGGCCCCGCCCCGCTTCCCGCGAATAGCCTGCACGCTACCACGGGCGCGCCCCGCCCCTCAGATCCGCGCCCCAGGACTTTGGCGCGTTTCGGCCCCCACCCCGCCCCTTAAGCCCCGCCCACCCGGCCTGCTCGCACGGCCCCGCCCCTCGGGGCTTGGGCGTGTCTCAGCCGCCCCGCCCAGTCCCGCGCTTCCTGCACTCAAGCTGCCGCGACCCCCTGGAGTCCTTCCGGCTGAGACGCTGGGCTCACTCGGCCGGGGTCGAGCCGCTGAACCGGGGCGTCTCTGTCGCTCGCTGCCGTGCCCGTTCGGCTTCCCGCTCTCCGAGAAGTCTTTCCCGCGACGGCGGGGCGATGCCGGGAAACCGGCAGCCAAAGATCCGCTCCGGGAACGAGCCTCGTCCCGCGCCTGCCATGGAACCGGCGGGTCGCGTGGCCTGGGCCAACAGCCGCGCCGCGCTCGACCGCTTGGAGAACCTGCTGCGCTGCTCGCGCTGGTAAAAATGGAGCTTCGAGGGGGTGATTGCGAGGACCGAGGCCCGAGCTGGGGTCGCCCCAGTCTCGGGCGCGTGGGGGATCTTTTCAAACTTCCCGTGCCCTCCTTCTACTCCCGCGCAGCAGTCGGGCCGATGTGCAGAGTTAGGACCCACCTGCCCAGGGTGCGGGTGTGAATTACCCGCTCCACGCCCCCACGCACAGCAAGCCGTTCCGGGCAGCTGCCCAGCCTCCTATTGCACCAAAGCCAACTAAAACGGTAGTTGTGGAACTTTAGCGGCTGAAGTAACCGTCCGGAGGTGTGGCTAAATAGTTTGAATCTGTAGGGCTGGGGTGGGGCTAAGGCTTCTGCACTTCTGGAAGGGCCCCGGTGTTTGCGATGAAGGAAATCCCAGAACCTCACTCCCAGGACCCCCGAGGGCCTCTATCTGAAGCAGCTGTCACTCTTTGCTGAACTGGCCTTTTTGACATTTTCCCCGTAGCAGCTTTTAGGGTTGGGGTGGCATGTTGAGGTCCCCTTGTTAGGGGTAGATTGAAGACTATTGTGAAGCACTGCCATTCTATTTCTTAATTCCTTGGTTTGGTCAAAACTCTGTATGGCCTGGGGGGTCCAGCTTTTAGAGCTGCTATTTATTATCATTTTTGCTTGTTTTCCGTCATGCTGTTATAGCAGTGTGGACGTCCTCTCAGCGTTTTCATTCCACCTGAAGACATGTAAAGTCATGCACCGCATAATGACGTTTTGGGTCAAGAACTACCGCCTGTACCACAGGTGGTCCCATAGGGTTACAATGGAGCTGAAAAATTCCTATCGCCTAGTGACAGTTGTAGTCCTTGTAACATCACCACGTTGTAGCGCAGCGCATGACTCAAATAGGAGCAGTAGGCTACATCATACAGCCTTGGTGAGTAGTAGTTTCTCCCACCTAGGTTTGTGTAAGTGCACTCTATGATGTTTGCACAACCACGAAATCGCCTAACGTTGCGTTTCTCAGAATATATCCCTCTGGTTAAGCAACGCATGACTATTTTCATGAGTGGTACTCCTTGCTGCTGCTTTTCTTGTAGCTCTGTATGAAAACCATGCAGGTTTATAAAACCCAAGAAGGGTTTATCTCACTTTTCTTCTAAAAGCATGTATTGATCACCGGCTGTGTGCACAGCTCAGTATTTCTGCATTAAGATCACTCTGGCCGGTTTTCTTTTTGCTTGTAGCTGTCAACGATTATAATTCTATTTTGGACTTTTTTTCTTCCCCTCTCTGATTTCCAACTTGCAGAGTTTAGTTACTTATACATTGTGAAGATAGACATCAGTAAGTAGGCCCAAACTTCTAATATAGCTCATCCAATTGGTGGGAGAATGATATTGAATGCCAGTGATTTTTTTTTTTTTTAATCTTAGCTGTTTCTTAGAATGCATATTTTCACATAGAGCTCTGCAAAGTTTTTTCTGTAAAGGGTCAGATGATAAATATTTTAGGCTTCACTGGCTACAAATAGTTTTCTGTTCTTGTTATTTTCTTTTATTTGTTACTTTTTTTTCATCCATTAAAAACGTGAAAACAAACAGTTTGCAGAACTGTTTTAAGAGGTAAAATGTTTAAAAATCCTTTTTGGTGTAAAATTTTATATCATACGGGGTTTAATATTTAGAAATGATGTTCCTTGCCTCTCTTGTTATCCATGCATGTTTGGCACTACCTACTGAATAAAGCATGGCCAGTTGCACCTTACCCAAGGGGGAAAACATTGTTTGTACCTCTGCCTTTACCCTTATAGCTGCTGATATCATTGCTGGAAAGGAGCGACTCAGGATGGTCTGCTTCTTGCTTTTGCTACCCACTGTTCAAAGCAGTGTTACATTATTTGAAATTGTGTCAGGATGTTCTTTTACAGAGTTTCAGAGTTCTACCAATGGGCTAGTTATTACCCCGATTACCCTCACATTCAGCTTGCAGCTGTCATTTATCTCATGTTCCCAGCTGTCATCTGTCTTGTGTAGCACATTGGATCTGTTTTGCAGCAAGCATTACTTTCTGGTGTGGTGGATTGGCTACATAACACAGCATCGTTTCTTGACCTTTAACAAAAGTATGGCTTCAAGGTGAAGCTGATGTTCCAGGAGCCACATTCGACATTTGTGTTAGGGCCAAGCCTCACAACCAGACAGAAGCTATTTAAAGTTTGGAAAAATGAGACAGGAAGACAGTATCATTTGAGAGGTTGGCAGAAAGCAAAATAATAATGTGTTCCTAAAGGAAACAGGAAATGGTAATAGGAGCTGCGGTGTACAAGCCCCAGGTGTCATATGACTCTTGTTTTGTGAATTAAAATAATTAGGTACCTCTTGGCGTACTTTGGGGGGGCGGGGATTTGGCATCTATGATGATTATAACTTAAGTCTTCTTTAGTCAGCTTTTAGTAAGAAGTTAAATAGTAACCTTGTAACTTTTAGGGTAGGTGGTTTTTATTTTTTTCTGAATTATCTCTTGTCATTTCAAAAGCATTCAAGATTAATTTTGTATTTACTTGTATTTTGAGACAGCATAGCTTAGTAGTTAAGGGCATGGGTTCTGGAATCAGACTTCCTAGCTTCAAATGCTGGCTCATTGATTTTGGGCAAACTATTTCATCTTTGTATGCTTCCTTTTTTCATATGCAAAATGAGTTTCTCCCTTACAAGGTTGTTATGTGGATTAAATGAGTTAGTAATTATAAGATACTTAGAGCAGTGCCTGTTATGTACTAAGTACTATATAAATATTTGTAAAATAAAGGGTAGCTTTCCTGACCCCAGCATTTAGCTTTTGCCTTTTTTTCAGGAGTTTTGTATGTTTGAGGCATTCTTACAGGCCAGTGATCTTTAAGTGGTTTGATTGCTCCCTTGGGTTTGCTCTGGCCCTAGATAGTCATTAGAACAACAAGAAATCTCTGAGGCACTGATGATGTGTTTTCTCCCTTTAAGGTGTGAATGCTTTATTATAAGGGAAAAAATGTACATATAGTTTAGGGTAAATTATAATGAAGGCTAAGGGGATGGAGAGAAGAGTACTTGGGTGGGGCCAGTGGAGGAGAGCCTTTTGGACTTTTGAATTGGGCCTCAAGGTATGGATAGATTTTTATTAATGGAGCCAGGTATGGGATTATTAGCACATAACACTATGCTAAAAAGAATTATAGAATAAAGAGGGTCAGGTTGGCAAGGAGTTGAGACAGGGTTAATCACAGAGTGATTAGTAGCCTAACAATAAAATATTCAATTGGTTCACATAGTTATGTTCTCAGGGAGAGGAATTCGTGTAGCTTTCCTGGAACTCCAGTGCCCTCATCTATAAAATGAGGAAATGTACTAGTTGATTTTTTTAAGGCTTCCTCCAGTTTGCGGATTCTATAATTATTAGTGTCCATTGGATGTAAAATATTGCTTAAAATTTTTTTATTGAAATTAAAGTACACACAGAAAAGGGCACGGATCATTGGTGTTTAGCTTGCACCATATCCTCCAAATTAGAATGTATTTATTTGTGGGATTTATTTATTTACATAGTATTTTGATTGGTTGATTAATGTCTCTCTCCTTCAGTTATGCTACTCATTTCATAAAGACAGGTTCACATTCATAGTGTCAGACATAGTTTTCTTAGTGTTTGTTAAATTAACGTATGAAAGAATTTAGGTTAAGGTAGGATCACAATTAACGGGCCTTTGCAAGTGGTAATACCAGATGGATCTAGTTAATTGACCTAAATTGCCAAGAATCCTTCATAGGTTCTGGGGTTAATTACCTACAGTAAGCAGCGACTAAGGCCTCAGGGCAGATGTAGAAGGTATAGGTCTTTTCCTCTGGGATTTAGAGCTAGAACCATGACATGCACCATCCCATTACAGGCATACAAAGAGCTGGTGTCATATAGGGCTTGTGACTGCTAGAGAGAGTTACCAGACACAGTGAGTACCCTTTACACTGTCCTCCATAACATCAGGGATGGCCTTATAAATGAAGTTATTGTTATATAGGTCTGGGCTCAGAGGAGAGATTTTAGTATGGGAGTGGAAATTTTAGAGTCATCTACATAAGAATGGTGATTGAAGGTGGTAGAGTTTTGGAAGTGGGTAGGGAAGAGAGTATAAAGAGGCATGCCTAGGTTTGAGTCTTTAAATGCAACATTTGAATGTCAGGTGGAAGAGGTGAAGAGCTTTGAAGGACAGACTGGGAAGATCTCTAGTTACGTAGATATTGTTTTGCTTTGGAGGAAAGGGAATAGAAGACAGGATAACCAACATTATTTGAATCAGGTGTACATGATATCCTCTGTGGCTTGTCTGTCTCTGGCAGTAGATTCTATCACTATTAGTCACTAATAGAGTTCTATTGCCTATTTGACTTTAGGAATATTTGACTCATTCATTTAACATTTGTTGACACTAAACAATCAAGATGTGATTTTTTATTTTTCCCTTGTGATTTACTTGAATATGAAATAATTGTACAAAATAAGATGCTTCCACACCATTATCCGTATACCTTACTTGTTAAAGACTCTGTTTATTCTCCTAAAGATCAACACAACAGTGTTTAATTGCCTGGGAGAGCTTGTGCATTTTGATGTTAAATGCATTGGTCCAATACTTAAAATACTTTGAGGATTCTCTAAAATGTAAGAGTACTATGGTAGCTGTTCTTGCCTAGTATTAAATAGCAGTTGATATCTCGTGGAAGCTTGGGGAGCCATTCAGTTAAGAGGTAGATATATACCTTAGTATTGTAATCTCAATTGTGTTTACTTTCTTTTTTTTTTTTTTTGCAAAGAAAATTTTGTATCAATAGGATCTTTTTTTAATTGTTTATTCTCACTATCTAATTCTTCTCCAAGTTATAATCCTTTGACTCCACCAGTCTTCCCAAATCAAGTACATGTGATGTTACAGAAAATGACTGCAGATAGAAAGTAGAGTAGCTGAATTTTCAAGGTACAGAAGTCCTGTTACCATACGAATGGCTTTTCTTATTCATCTGAATTTTTTTCTTTCTAATAATACATATATCAGACAGAAAATAGGGTACAGATAAAATAGAATTGTTGATACAAATGTGTTTTTGTGTGTAGTCTTTCATTTGGTTCATTCGCTAAAGATTTTTAAAAATTCTATTATTCATCCAGCTTCATGGTAGGTAGGTAATGGTACGTTGGGAAGCTCAGACAAAATGAAAGTCAAGATCTCTTGTTTATAGGACTGTAATCTATTTGGAGGCAAGAAAAATAGAGCATCAGGCAGTTACAATACAAAATACTTATTTTTCAGCATTGAATTCCAGAGCCCCAACTAGATGCCATCTTTCTTCTCTGGAATTTTAGAGGGTTTTGTACCTCTCTTAAGTGAAATATTAATTTGGCTTGTGTAACTACCCAGCTAGATTATAAGCACCTTAGATAAGAGTGTAACGTAGTCACATCAGCTTTGTTTTCTTTACATGTCTGGTGCATGGCATGGATTTTGGATAAGTGATGGCATGGACACTAAAATCCAAGTATCCCCATGCTTATTCGTTTATTGTCATTTTTATTATACCATCTCAAACAATATTTGGGTAATGTGTTGGGCTTGTATAGTTGGGAGGAGGAAATGTGTTGGGCTTGTATAGTTGGGAGGAAGAAGTGTATTTATGCTGGGGAGAACAGTTTGAGCAAAGACATGGGACTGGAATTGGACATAAGATCTTTGAGAATTTTTATAGATACTGGCCTGCCCAGAGCAGAGTTTTCTTGAGGAGCAATGAGAGAAAAGGTTGCATGGCTTGGGTATTACCAGATTGTGATGAACTTTTTAATACTAATTTTTTTTTAAAAATAGATGCATATGTGAAAGAATTAAAATAACAGTATATGGTCATAACATATTTGTTAAATGAATGACAGATAGGGGCCGGCCCGTGGCTCACTCGGGAGAGTGCGGTGCTGAAATGAATGACAGATAAGTCTGAATCCTTCTCTGCAATTATCACCATTATCAGTTTCTTGTGTATCCTTTATAAGAGGTTTTTATATAACTATTACATACCTCAGATGAGAGGATACTATACAGCAGGTACATATGTTGTGATTTATTTAACCATTTCCTTGGTGGTAAAAATTTAGGTTCTTTCCAGTTTTTTGCTCTAACAAGCAGTGCTGTGGTGAATATCCTTGTCATGTTCCTTTACATGTAAAATTTTTTTGAGTTAAAACTATATGTGATCATAGTTGACAAAGTCAGTAGGGCGAAGACTATAATGGAAATATTCTTGCCTCATCCTTCACTACCCATGGGTTCTGTACTTCAAACACAACCTCTTTTTTTCTTTTCTTTTTTTTTAGTTTTTCAAGCATTTACCTCTGCATTTCTAAATAATATTTTATATTGCTTTTTATGGTTTTTCAATTTTTTTTCATTTTAGACATTATTAACTTCTTTACTTCCTACTCTCGAAGATGAGTTTTCTTATTACCTATTACCTCTTAATTTTGTACTGTTGAAGATGATTAGATACAGAATTCAAAGTACAAATTTTTTTTTTTTTTAAAGATGACCAGAAAGGGGATCTTAACCCTTGACTTGGTGTTGTCAGCACCATGCTCTCCCAAGTAAGCTAAACGCCATCCCTATATAGGGATCCGAACCCATGGCCTTGGTGTTGTCAGCACCACACTCTCCCAAGTGAGCCATGGGCCGGCCCCTTACAAAATAATTTTTAATTATTGTTTTGAAGGCCTCGCTCCACTGTCTTGTAGCATTCCTTATTGCCCTTGGGAAGTCTTATGCCTTTCTGATTCCTTTTTTTAAAAAATATGACATTTTAATTTTGTTATTTCTTAATCCCTGGAAGCTTTTAGAATCTTGTCTAGATATCTTTAGTATTTCCAAGTTTAATTTTTGTAAGTATCTAGTGGATCCGAAGGATAATTTCCTGGCAGTGGAATAGTTTGAGTTAAAGTTGGGTGCATTTAAAATTTTGATAGATATTTGCTAGTAGTAATAAAAATTCTTTTATTCCGAGGTATCTTCTGAGCTGATAAACTTCTAGCTATTCTCAGAAAATCTTTGGCCCAGATCAGTGCCACCCTCTGTAGTATATCTACCCTTTGAGCTCTTCCACTGAAGTTCTTTTGAAATTGGCACTACCCTCTCCAGCTTGGCTATCCCACTTGTCTCTCTGCTGCCTCCCCCAATAGACACATGGGCATGTACTTCTCATTTACATTTGTCATGTCTTTGCTCATCTGTTAACAACAAAAAAATATATTCTAGCTTACTAATTAGAATATTTAGTACAACTGATCAATTATTCATAGATACTAGATCATTGCTGATTACATGATTACGTCTTACTGCTAGAGTGAAGGGTAAGAACTATGGAGAAAGGGTTCAGAGTAATCTAAGGAAGGAAATTTAAAGTTTAGAAGCAGAATCAAGGCATGAGTCCAGTATTGCCAGAGAAATTCAGAAGGCTGTGGTCTGCATAATGGGGTGGGGGTATGCCTCCATGGAGAAATTGGAAAAGCAGAAGTTAAAGAAATGCTGAAATAGCCAGATAAATGTGCTGTAAGATAATTCAAACTTAGTAGAAGGAAGGATTTCCAGAAAAAAGGCAAAGTCAATGTTATTTCACAGTGTGGTCAGGGAGAATGAGGACCAAAAATGCTTTGGAGAGCAGTTTCAGTGGAGTGGAGGGAGTAAAAGCCCTGGGGATAAGGAGGTGCGTTAGCTGCTATAGAGTACTTTTTCAAGAACTTTTATGTGTTCAAGAAAGGGAAGAGCTAGGGCAGAAGGAAGCGGCAGGATGGAAAGCAAGTTGAAGGAGACATTACCTGTGCATGTTTAGATGCAAGTAGAAGAAAGGCAACTACAGCGATGAGAATCAAGGACTATAGGAGACTGGGAAGCTATGGGAGCTAAGGCAGAAGAGCAGCATGTCTTAAGAGGGAAGAATGATTGAAGAAAATCTTTCCCCTGGGACTGGATGGAGGGGTAAGATTACTGATGAAGATGTGGGACTGTGTTTAGGTTGTGAAAAACTCACACCCTTTAGCTCCATAAAGGTTAATGAGGTTTAGGAACATGGAGATCATTTTGAATGGTCGTCTATCTATTCATTTATTTGTTTACTCATGGAACATGTAATACATCACTTTGGTTGAGATACAGAAATGAAGAAGCTACCAAACAAATTAGGGTATGGCACAGAATGCACTGAAGTAGCTAACTCTGTGGCCTGGGCAGAATAGGGACCCAGGACTGAATGGAGTTCCCTCAAGGTGGAGAGCAACCTGAAGGTGGAGGTTTGGCCAGGATGATGCAATAAATGATAGAGGAAGGATTTTGTTATGGGAGGTGTGATAACACCACTTTTGAGATCTTAGAGGCAGAGCTTACAGGGAAGCAGAGTTCAGCACACTTGATTGGGAAGAGGAGGTTAGGCTTGGTAGGTCAAATAATGAACAAAAATAGGAACAGCATGAACATTGTAAAAGAGATCATCATAATTGCCAAAATCACAAAAGTCATATTTTTATCAGTATGTTCTACATAGTGTGATAGAAAAATTAGATATTGTGAGTTTTTAAAAGTAATGGGTTTTGTAATGTCAGTGAGCACTGTTTTCAGTATCTTGAGAAAAACATGGTGGGTGTACATTCTGTTTATAGCACTCTTTCTGAAAGCTCAATTTCACTTTGGTGTTCATATCTATTAAAATGTGCAGTGTGATACTTTTGATTTTTCAAGAGATGTGGAGAATGTTTTTATTGATAGGTGGCATGTGCACAGAGGTAATTGGATGACAGTGGTGTAAATACGTAAAGGTCCTAGGGTCAGTGTAATAAATAACGCACAAAAAATGTTCATCCTTTAAAGCCTTACTTTTCTGGTTTGCTCTTGCTACATTAGCCCCACTGTAATGACTTGGTGTGTGTTTTTTAGTAATTACCATTACCTTCTTAATACTGTCAAATGTAGAATATATACTGATGGACAACATTGGGAATATTTTTGTCTCTTTTTCTCTTTCCTCAATGCAGTGAATCTCATTCAGTCTGCAGACTGCCAACCTGATGATTTCTATTTGCAATTGCTGAAAGAGCAAAACAGTCAACTTCCTGTGAACTGAAAGAATGGCTGTATTTTTGACAGGACATCTGTGAAAAATAGATGGTTACTTAACAATAGCAAGAAACACATGTTTTCTTAGGGGAAACCATTGATTTTTATGTTTAAGGCGACCAGGTATCCTGGTTTGCTTGCGCAGTTCTGGTTTACACCTGTTGTCGCAGCGTCCTATCCAGTTATCGCCCTCCACTGTCAGAAATGTTCTCACTTGTACAATCCATTATATAGTTTACTTATGGGTCACATTTTGAGATTTATGGTCTACCCTTTGAAACATTATGTGAAAGTGTACCTTAGTTGAAAGAAGCAGACGTTGGTTGGTTTTGCCTCTAAGAGGTTTAGAGGTGCTTGAACAAAGTTGTTCCTTTCTCTGACTTCCCAACAAATACATTACAAAAAGCATTATAACTTGTATTGGGTTTGGTAGTTGCTGTTTGAATTCAGCAGATGTGCGATGATGCAGTATTTAACCAGAGAGTAACAGACTTTCAAATGAATGTATTCTTAATATCTCCTGCTTTGAGAAAGAGAAAAACGTGGTAGTGTTGGGTCTTAAACTTACAGAATATTGAGCAAGAAATGTTTATCTAACAATAACCTAAGTCTTGATTTCATTTTCCTTTCTTCAAACAGCACTAATATTCTGAGGGAGCCTGTGTGCTTAGGAGGCTGTGAACATATCTTCTGTAGGTAAGTAATTATGGCTTGATGCGTATAGCATAGCTATATTTTTACTAGCTAACAACCATGGAATGATTTCAGTAATAATAGTACTTCATGTTTGTGTAACTTTCATAGTCCACAAAATAACTTACTATACATTATCTCATTTTGATCCTTATAACTGTCTTAGTTTACAAATAAGAAAATAAAAGCTCAAAGAAGAGTACTTGACCATAGTTACAGAGCTCAGTAAATAGCTTTGTTAAGCTTGGGAGAAAAAATTAATGTCTTTTATATAATTTAAATGTGTATTTTTTAATCTTCCAGTTAAGTTTTGAATCTAGACTTTCAAAATTATGAAAGTCTAGTTCTTACAGTTACTACTATTACTTTCCTAGGGCTGCCATAACAAAGTACCAAAAACTGGGTGGCTTAGAACAAATTTATTGTCTCATAGTCCTGCAGGCTAGAAGTCTGAGATTAAGGTGTTGGCAGCTCTTCTAAGGGCTGTGAGGGAGAATCTGTTCCATGACTCTCTTCTAGCATTTGGTGGGTATGTTAGTCCATTTGTGTTATAACTGAAATACCTGAAACTGGGTAATGTATAAAGAACAGAGGTTTATTTGGCTTATATTCTGGGACAGCTGCATCTGGCATGGGCCTCAGGCTGCTTCTAATCATGGCAGAAAGTGGCAGGCAGGTAGTGGGTACAAGCAGATCACATGGCGAGAGGGAGCAAGACGAGGGGGGGGGGGCATGCCAGGGTCCTATAAACAACCAGCTCTTGAGGGAACTAGTGGAGCGAGAACTCATTCATTACTCCGCCCACCTAGGGAGAGCACTAATCCATTCATGAGGGATCCACCCCCATGACTCAATCAGTTTCCAGCACTGCCACATTGGGGATCAAATTTCCACATGAGTTTTGGAAGGGACCAAAACATCCAAACTCCATCAGAGGGTTTCTGGCAATCCTTGCCTTTCCTTGGCTTGTAGATACATCATTCTGATGCTTACCTCCATGTTCACACGGCATTCTCCTTTGTGTACAGTTTTGTCTCTGTGTCCAAATTTCCCCTTTTTATAAGAATACCAGTTATATTGGATTAGGGCTTACCCTAATGATCTCATCTTAACTTGATCATCTACAGAGGCCTTATTAACAAATTAGGTCGCATTCACAGGTACTGGGGGGTTAAGATTTCAACATCTTCTCGGGGAACACAATAGCCTGTAACAGTTGTCATGAAATTATGTCCATGTGATAGTGTGAAAGCTCTGGTTTACAGGTTAGGTGATTAGATTTTCATCTCATCCTATTTCTTGTTCAGAGAAATCAATTGAGGTACTGTTTTAGTTTAATTGTCTATGAGACAGGATTAATATTACCTCCTTTGAATTAAGTTTTTAATTAAGTTATAAGTATATGACTATCTGGCATGAACTGATTGCATTCTGAAGTTTGAGCATATATGAAAATAAGTGGGCTAAGGATGTGTGGGGGCAGCTATGCTTGGGGTCCCAATTTTATTTCTAGAAACACAGATGGGGCATATCCACTAGGAGGATGGGATAGGAAATGGTACCTATTGCTTATCTGATAGCTCTGTTTGGATGTCAGAAAGGCATTTCAAGCTTTATACATTCAGAACAGATCTCTTGATCATCCTTGACGTCAACCTGTTCCTGCCTGTGTAATCTTCATTGCAATAAGTGACTGCAAAGTTGCATAAGGAAAAAACCACATGTCATACCTGATTGTCATTTTTCTTCCTTATGCTGACATGATTAAGTTCTGTTGGTTCCACCTCAAAAGTGTCCTGAATCATGAATTTTCCCACTTTTTTCTATATTTACTATTGTTTACATTTCAGTCCAAGCCACCGTCATACTCTGTCTCTTCAGACTATTGTGATTGGTTCCTAACTGGTCTTTTCTTTTTGGCATCATCAGTGCTTCCCCATTTTCTACATTCTTGTCAGTGATCTTTTAAAAATGTAAATTATGTCCATGTCATTACCCTGCTTAAAATCCTGCAGTAGCTTCCTATTGGAATTAGAATAAAATGTAAACTCTGCACTCAGGTCTACAGACACTGTACAAGACCTAGATCCTGCCTGCCTCTTGGACCTTCCTTCCCGCTGGCTCACACTGTTCCAGCTGCCTTCTCCATTTAGTCTATTAAACACACCAAACTTTTCCTGCCCAGGATTTTTGCACTTGCTATTTCTTCCTGTGGAATGTACTTCTGCCAGATTTTAGTGAGGCTCACTTTTCATCAGTTAAATTTCAGCTCAAATGTCACTGCCTCCAAACTTCCATGATGCATACTCCCTCTCTCCACTCTGTAGCAAGCAGATTTATTTTGTTTTAGCTGATTCTTGGGGAGTTTGCTCATTGTATACAATAGGTCATTGATAGAACTGCTAGAGCATAAGGGACTTGATGAAATTGTATGCAAAATGTGTGTGTGGGGGGGAGATTCATACATTTAATCAGATTCTAAAGGGCTCTGTGACTTAAAACAGCCAATAAAGATTAAGAGAGGTGTAAGAACATCTTAAGAGAAAATGATCATGTGTATATGACATGAGCATAGGGAAGAATCCATTCAGTGTAGTTTTGATTCATTTTAATTATGAAGCCAAGAGTTAAGGCAGCTGTTCGTAATCTTTGCAGATTTCCAGTTACATAAAACTGCTAAGCAGTGAGGTTTTAAAAGATGATACCACATAGCCTAGGTATTTGGTAGGCTAAATCATGTAAGTTTATGTATTGCATTCTATAAGTGCACAAGGAGGAAATCAGCTAACAATGGATTTCTCAGAAGGAATTTATCCCCATCGTTAAGCGACACATTACTGTAATTCATTTAAGATGTGTGGCGGGGTATTCAAACTCTTTGGTCTCAGACTACTTTAAAAATTTTTCAGTATTGAAAACCATAAGGAGCTTTTGTTTATATATGTATGTGTGTGTGTGTTTACCATATAAAACTGAGACTTTAAAAAAAAATTAATTCATTTGAAAATAAAGAACCCATTATGTACTAACATAAATAACAATTTTTTTTAGGAAAAATAACTATTTTACAAACCAGAGAAAAAATAGAAGAGTTGCACTATTTTATGAGGGGCCTTCAAAAAGTTCATGGAAAAATTCGTATTGTCTTTTAATTCCATTTTTCTGCAAACTTCGTGGAGCACCACTGTACATTTTTGCAAATCTTTTTAATGTCTTGCTGAATAGCAGACAGCTGGATTCTCATATCTGCTTATGTATTCAATGTTGCTTTTATTAAAGTATGCAAAGAAAATCTGGCCTTACCCATATTTGTAGTTGGTAAAAGGAGTATTTTAATAGACTTTCTAGATAATTGTGGATATTCTTCTATGATATTACACCAAAACTTGACAAGTGCTATTTTCTTTAGGTTCATCCCAGTGTAATCTGGAACTATGTCAATGAATTTCTGTACTCTGTAACTCTGTACATTGGTTTATCCAGTACTTTGAATTGATCTTTTACCCAGCATGATTTAATGACATAATGCATCGGTCATTTGAGAAGTATTGGCTCACTGAGTTATGCAGAGCTGTTGAGAAATGACATATTTCTCCAGAATTCTGGATTAATGTATATAAAATAGTTTGGGAATAGTAGTTATAAAACAAATGTTATAGAATATATAAAATAGGCTAATCTGAGTACTAGTGCAGTGCTGGGTAAGTGATTTAATTAAATGGATCTCATTTTCTTTATCTGACAATGAGGTGATGGTTCTTGATGAATGGTTCTCAGATTATATTTTACTGGTATTCCTCAAATAATTAAGTATTATACAAAAATTGATGATTTAAATTGCCTGAGTAATCAGTTTACCTATTTTTTTTTGTTTTGGGGTTCCAAGTTAGATTTCTAAGCTTTAAGAAAACAAACACACAAGTTTCTTTGCTTAAAAAAATTGGATATTTGTTGAACTTGTGACATTTATTGAATTTGATGATCTCAGGTATCTTTCCTAGCTCCAGTATGGATTGCAGATTAATTTTACAACCTTTTTTGAGTTACTTTTTGCCAGGAATCATTGCTAGAAGTCAAGGACACAAAAATTTTGTATGCACAGGTTTTGTTTGAGGATAGTTTAT
Source organism: Cynocephalus volans (assembly GCF_027409185.1). Lineage (NCBI taxonomy): Eukaryota > Metazoa > Chordata > Mammalia > Dermoptera > Cynocephalidae > Cynocephalus > Cynocephalus volans. The sequence goes on along the minus strand of NC_084460.1, from coordinate 278,963,740 downwards.
ACTGTAAGAATTGTCTGTGCCTACAAATGAGAGGGTCACGTGACAAAAAATGTAGTGCTTGAGGGAGATGTGGCTTTTACAACTGTTATTACCCAGTCCTGTTAGAACCGATATGGTGAGACTAAGGAAGGAGGAAATTTATAGGATTCTTATTCTGGAATTCACACATAAGCTTTAGGAGAGGAGGGTTGTGAATGCCCTTTTTATACAGGAGTGTGTATATATCTTTATTAGATTTGCAAAGGTTTGTGACCCCAAAAGTTAAAAGGAACCTTGACCGTTGTATGTTAGCGCAACCTCTGCTTCATTTACTTCTGTTCAAACTGTTTATTATTTATTTTTTCGAATTCAGTTCTGCTGAATGGGTTTTTGTTGTTGTTTTAATTCTTTTTAAGTGATTGTGTAAGTGACTGCATTGGAAGTGGATGTCCTGTGTGTTATACCCCTGCCTGGATACAAGATGTGAAGATAAATAGACAATTGGACAGCATGATCCAAATTTGCAGTAAGCTTCGAAATTTACTACATGACAATAAGCCTTCAGGTGAGAAATATTGTCTCATAGTTATATAACCAATGAATTCATATTGATTACATAAAGTGTATAAAGGATCTGTCAGAAATTCTGAATGACATATTTCAGATTTTAGGATCTATAAAGATAAGTCACACATGTGCTTAGTACTAGAGCAGGAGAAATAGAACCCATTTCTTCTGATTATCAGTCCAGAGACTTTCACTACTTTATACTGCCTGCATTTTACAGTTATGATAATTTCTGTAGAATACATATGGAATAGTGATTTTGTCCTTAATAGTGCTTAAATCACTTAAATACACTTTTGCAAGATAGAATACAACATTCTTCCATGGATCACTTTTCTAGACTGAATTAATTAGATGAGCACATAATGAAAGAGCAAAAATCTAGTATTCATTTTCTTTTCTATTTAAATGGGGGATAATGTTTTTTAAATTGTTCTTGGATTTTGTGTATTATCTATATGTCTTCCCATTGTGCTTTCTACTGAGAATTAATTAGCTGTGGAAAGAAAGTAAACTGTTTTGAATCTTCATAATTGAATATTGGAATTTTCTTTTTATTGATCAGATCATGTCATTTTAGTATGTGTTTGTAGCAGAACTTTTTCCTGACTGGCAGGATACCATGAATGATTGCTGATGCTCATAGAAAATTGTTGGATTTCTGTTTTTAAATCTTTTGTTCTTAGAATCCTGACATGATGTGTTGCTGTCAGCTTCTAAAAATGAAGTTGATGGGACAAAATAAAGTCAAATACTTTGAATCTTATTGACCAGACCTTCATATTTTTAAGAACAAGAATTTAAATCATAGTCTACGTATTAAAAGTTTATTTCGCTAGTTACTTGGTTCATTGTTTTAGACTCCATTCTTTTATGATAAAATTTACTATAGTGGTAAAGTTTTACTTGTTTTCAAATGTAATTATACATATAATTTTTTTTAACATACTTACCTTTTTAAAAAAAATAATGTGGTTGTAAAACTCTAAGAACACAATGAGGAAGACTTTTATCATTAGTTCATTTGAACTCTTTTCCTTATTCAAATACAGTGCTGATAGTGTTTATTTTCTAGTTGAAAAGATTGGTGTGTGATGCTGTGGATTAAGGCAAGGGTTCGTAATCAAAGGTCTGTGAATTTTTGACAGAGTTGGGGGCTGGGAAGGATCAGTGAGCCTCTTGAGTTAAGTGTATATTATGAAAAATGTTCATGTCTTTGTGAACGCCGCTTTCATTAGATTCTTAAAGGTCTGTGGTCTGTTAGGGTTATTGGCCATGCATTGGAATTTGGGGTGCAATTTTGAGGTTTGTGGCTGTCATGATATTTTGATTTGAGTCTTCTACAGTTGCTGTATAGTAATGTATTTGTTTGCTAGATCTGCTGTAACAAAGTACCTACCACAAACTGGGTGGCTTAAACAACAAATCTATGGTCTCACAATTCTGAAGGCTAGAAGTCTGAGATCAAGGTGTGTGCAAGGTTGATTCCCCCTGAGGTCTGTGAGGGGAGAATCTGTTCCAGGCCTGTCTCCTTGGCTTGTAGATGGCTGTCTCCATGCTCACATGCTGTTCTCCTTAGATATGTGTTTGTATCAAATTTCCCCTTTTTATAAGGACACCAGTCATATTGTATTAGGGGCCCACCCCACTCCAGGATAGCCTCATTTTAAACTAATTAATTACATCTGCAATGACCGTTTCCAAATAAGGTCACATTCTGGGGTACTGGGGTTTAGGACTTCAACATATGAATGGGGGAGGGGGACCCACAATTAAACCATAATGAGTAATGTGACATTTTGAAAGGTTTAAAATGGGAGCAGAGTAACCCCGATGGGTTGACTTCTGTCAGTTGTGGCATACTGGAGTACCAGTTACTGTGGGGTACAAAGAAAAATAAGTTAGACTTCTCTTTAGAAATTTTACTATAGTTAGTAATGCTAATCATTAGTGTAATTTTCATATTTTGTGGACCATGGTATATGAGATGCCTTAATGTTTCATCATTAAAGAAGATAGTTAGGAAAACTGAATTTAGAACATGTTTCTGGGGGAGACCTAAGGCCTTTTAGAATGCTGTTTTTATCATGTAGGTAGAGGTGGAGTTTAGAAAGAGAATTGTGATGATTCATTTTCTGAAGGACATTTTGCATTCGTTTTCCTTATAATGAGTAATAATTACTTGAGTCCTTACCAGACTTTAGCAATGCTGCCTTCAGCATTACTTATTTTAAATAAATTGGAATTTCACTGTTTAGATAACATATAATCAGAATTTTAGGATCTCAAAGGTCTTTAATCACCTTATGCTGTAGGCGAAGAAATTAAGGACAGGGTGGTCATGTTGTAAGTTTCTTGCTTATCGTTTCTCCATTTAGCACAATGTTTTCATTAGAAGTGTAGGTATTCATTATGTTTGTTGGATTGAATTGGATAAAAATTGGCAGTGGTAAGGCTAATTCATATCCTAGAGACTAAACTTAATTAAGATCGACTTCCGATCAGGATGGCTTAATAGACGGTACCCAGCATCACCCTCTCCCACAATCAACCAATTTACAGCTATTAAAAAGCAATGACTGCCAAGCTGGGGCCATTAGAGCTCAGGGGAACAGGAGGAGAGACCTGTGGAGTTCATGAAGACAGAAGGAGCCACGATGAGAGAAAGAAAGGACTGCTTCAACCATTTCAAGCCCCAGCCACTTCAAGGCTGGCCCTGGTGAGCACAGGGAGTAAGAGCTGGCAGAAGCCACGGCTGTGCCCTTTGGATGAAGTTGCTTGGAGGCAGCAGGGGAGAACAGGGCCTTGGTGGCCTCCAGCCTGGCAAGACCACTAACAGGGTTCCCATGAACCCACGTAGGAGTTCTCTCACCCTATCTTCCTTCCCTTTCTCCTCTCCCCCATCCCCTACAACTGCTCCACCACAACATTAGAATGTAAAAATATAATAATAAATTTAAAAAATGTTTAATTAAAATAATATTAAAACAAATTCTTAGATTGTTTTAAATAATTCATTTTATAGTGGTAAACATCCTCCTTTGCTATCTTGATAGAAAATGACAATAAATCTAGAGTATAAACATACTGAAATATAAATTTGTATCTAGATCTGTGATTTCAGTGGTGCACAGATTTTTCTACTTTAATGTAAGTTGCGTTCTCAACCAACTTTTCCTCCCGAAGTCTTCACAAAACGAATTAGCCTTGAAGGGCATTTGAAATTTTTTTCTGGAGTATTTCCTTTTGTTTCTTTACAGTTTATTCAGTATATTTTATGTAGTACTTTTGTGTTAGTTTATCATCTAGTAAGTACTAAAACTTAAGTTGTATATGGTGAACTATATAATGGGTAGAGGGAACCAATTGTTGGGGACAAATGATTGTTGATCCTCTTTATAATGAGGAGATTGGAAAATGATCTCATTATAAGATCAGGGTATTAGATTAAATGATCCTTAAGGTCTAGCTCTGAAGTTTTATGAGTCTGTTAGATGGTCAGGTGTTGAAGATGACGAATTACGTGCAATGGCTGAACATCTCCCACATTTTTTCTGTCTTTTGAAAATCTCTGTAGTGCACAATTTATCTTCCAGATGAACTTTGTTAGTTGCAATTACTATAAAATATTTAATTACTGTAATTAAGATGGGTAATTAGGAAGAACTTGTCAAATCATGGACATAGTATATGGTATACTGGAGATAAAGAAGGCTGATTTATAGCAATACTTTCTAAAATGAGCTTCTAAACATTTGAACATACTTGAACAGATTTTTCTCAGTTTGGTGTCCTTAAAGAGAAGAGATTGTTTGCCAGGTTTTTCTGACAACTATTTATGGATAAATTTACCTTATTCTTTATAACATAATCTGCTTTCTACTAATGTAGTTAAACTTAAAAGTTTTTATTTTTTCTTGAATCCCATCATAATAAATTAGACCTTGCAGGTGCTGGTCAGGTTCTGTGAAACACGTTGGTGTTGGTGACATTAAAAAAAATACTTTGATTATGCTTTCATAAGATTACGATTTCCCTTTCTGTTTTTCTGATTTAGAGAGATGCCAGTTTTTCTGTACTGATTACATAGTGTTTTATATATGCTCTGACTTTTTTATAATAGATGAAGATGGGTGGTTTAATAGCTGTGTTGCTGTTGTTTTTTAAAATAGAACTAAATACTTCTTAACTTACCAAATAGTCATTCTTCAGTAAAGCGTTAATGTTGCACAGATGGTAGCAAAGTACTTTCCTTTGATTTTTAATAAGAGACTAGTTTGTCAAAGAGATTTCTCAACTTCTGTTGTGAAACCTATAATAGAGAATAATTTGAAAGGCACACAATGTACATCATTATAATCCTTTGATGTAGATTAATGATAGCTAAATCACATTTTCTAATTGCCTCTCTTTTCTATAGTTTGTTATTAAGTTTTAAGAAAAAACTTGGCTAAGCAGCTCCTTAGTAGCATGTGCATCTCTGTTCCTCGATATTTTGTGTTGTACTCTGAAATATTTAAATTCAGAGAATATTCTTCTAAATGTCATCATTGAGAAATTTACTATGTAGAGGAAGGACCAATATTTTTCTTCATGAAGTGAATACGATAATTTATCATGCTTAGAAGCATTCACCTATAAAAACTATTGTAGCTGTTAATAGTATGATTTATGTGCTGGTAGTAGTGTTGTTTTTCTTTTTACAGTTTCATCTTAGACATGCTGCATAAAATTCAGAATTTATAATTATGTTGGCTATTGTCCTTAGTTATGCAAGATACATAATTAAAATCTCCTTGAGTAAAATTATCAATAATTATTAGTAAGATTATTGTGTACATATAAATTGCATGAATATGTACTACTGTCTTCATTTACTCCTTTTTAAGTTAGGAAATATGTACACCTCAGTATGAAATTTGTTTGTCTTTCTAGATTTAGATTTTTTAGTCTATTGAATGTGTTGCTACTATTTACAAACCATAATTTTCTCTTGAATACTCAATTCCAAATTTTGTAAGTTTTGTAAACATTGACTTTGGGATTTGACTTGTTTTTAATTGAAAATGTCATCTGTGTCTAAAATAAATTTTAGAAAGTCAAATACAATTTTTTACAGACTGCTAGAGGATTAACTTTTAAGTCTTTATAATCCTGAGTCTTTTTTGAAAAATAATCCTGATAACATTTCATTTTGACCTTTCCACTAGACTTGAGATTATATCAGAAATGGCTTGATTTTGAAATCTACTCATCATTGCAGTGAAAAGACCTTGTTGGGTTTAGATGTAAAGTCTCTGCGTACATGGATACCTCATTTTGATTGTTTCAATTTCCAAGATCCCGTCTCGGTAACACTTTGTGGACTAGGTGATGATGTTCAGCTACGATATAAAAAGGGTGTAGGAGGGTCTGCCCCATTCAGATAAAGACTGCTTTAGCTGGATTAATGGGTTCACTGTCTTTTCAGTGTAATGATTCCATTTCACCAGGAGGAAGTGATGGTTCTTTGGGGTAGAGAACGTACAGTTTGACTGAATTCTTTTGCTAGGCAGGGATCATGTCTGAAATTTCTACAGAGTTAAATCCTAATTATTTCTTAAAACCTACTATTTTTCCATTTTGTCTAACCTGTTGAAGTCTTTTACCTGGTAGGCTTATTTATACAGATAGGACTTTCGTACTCAAGAAATATGAGATGAAAGAAGAGTAGGCAGAAGCGATTTTGAACTTTAGAGAACTGAGATGTTGGTTAACAACCTTCTGGTGTGTTAATACTTTGATGTTGGTAAATTAATAAAACTGTTCTGTGTAAATAAAAAATTACTAAAGAGTAAAAAATAATATTTGATAATGTACTTTTCTTTTGCTAATATTTAGACGTGGGAATGTTGAAATTTATTCCCCAAAACAATGAGAAAAATGAAATTAAAATTTTGTATCTCTTAAGTATTAAAAGTTCTCAAGAATAAGGACATATGAAAATTTTATATCTTAGTAACATCAGACATGCTTATTTCCTACATGGTGGATGTTATCAGTACTTAGGAATACGATGGTTTTCTTCTTAGAATACTTTATCTTTAGAATTCTGTTCCATTAAAATTTTCCTTTGGTTCTGTAATGTAAGAAAAGTTTTGTAGAGTTCTCTTTAGCTCGAATGAGAAATGACTTCTCAGAAGGAAACATATTTCAGGTAGTTTCCTTTTTTTTCTCTCTTTTTTTTTTAATAGGACAGATAAAACATATTCCAAGTGGCCTAGTTGGTCAGAGGAGGTTATTAAGTCTATGTTAATTTGGAGAATGATTGTCAGACAGTATGAAATCATTTGTTAATAATCGTCATTATTGTTAATCTTGTCAGGTTGCTGTTTTTCCAGTTTTCTTGCCTTTTCTTTATTCTTCATTGTACCTGAAATGACCTCTTGATAATCCAATTTGTGTCTTTTCTTTTTTAACTTCAGTTTCTCATTTTTTTTTCTTTTCTTTTCTTTTTTTTTTAAAGATGACCGGTAAGGGGATCTTAACCCTTGACTTGGTGTTGTCAGCACCACGCTATCCCAAGTGAGCTAACTGGCCATCCCTATATAGGGATCCGAGCCTGTGGCCTTGGTGTTATCAGCACTACACTCTCCAAAGTGAGCCACGGGCCAGCCCTTAGTTTCTCATTTTTAAAATAAGAGAATTGAACTAGAGGATCTCTAAGTTTTTTTCTAGTCCTTAAATTAAATTCTGACATCTATTGTACAAGTACTTGTCAAGATTTCATAGGATATCAAAGGTTTTACTTATTAGTTTTGTGCTGGGCTGACCTGGGTTGATTTTACCTATGTATATGGGAGAGGGGGAAGGAAGGAATTTTAAGGGAGTATTTTTTAAAGGAAATGAATGGACTCAAAGGCAAAAACAAAAGTAAGACAACTTGAAGGGGACTGACTGTCAGAATCAGGAAAGTGAATGGCTTGTGCAATTTGTTGGGGAGGAAAAGTTTTCTCTACTCTTTTATGTTCATTGTTTGGAGGCCTGCGAATTAAACTGGAGAAAGATTAGCAAGAGAAAAGAAAGATTTTTATTTCTGTGTGTACCCAGGAGTTTACAGAAATATGTGATTCTCCTAACTTAACAGGAGAGAGGGAGTGGGGAGAAAAGGTTTCTGTAGAAAGAACAAATGAGGTTATGGGGTAACAAACGGGAGGTCAGAGAGTTTATAGTAATGTTTATGCAGTTGTGAGTAATCTTCTCTGTCTTCTTTCTGGCCAGGAAATCTCCCCTGGAGAGGGGATTAATGGCAGCCTCACTCCCAGGAATTTTTATCTTTAGTCAGATAAGAAAGCTCCAAAAAGGCTTCATCTGTTCAATGTCAAAGGCCTTTTTTATTTTTAAATTATCTTCATACCAACTCTGGGAGTCTGAGTGAGTCCTCTCAAATTCATTCAATGAGCATTTTTTGAGTGTACAGTAATGCCACCTGACTTATATAAAGCACTTTAGTGGTTACCCATTGCTCTTTGTTTAAGTAGGGAAGTTTTTAACATTGCCAGCAATATCTCATATGGTTTGGCTGTTGCCTATTCTTACAATCTCATCTTTATACCACTTTCTTCCTTGGTCAGGTATACTGGCTATTTTTTAGTTCCTTAAATATATTATATGCTCTCCTGCTATTGAGCCTTTGAACATTTTATCATCTCTTCCCTGCCTCTTGGTCTAGTTAATTGTTATCTTTTAGGTTACATATCTGATGCTTTTTATCATTTCTATTGCTACAGTGCTTGTCAAAGGCAATGTGATCTTTCTTTTGTATGATAGCCACATAATTGGTTATTGTGTCTACTCTTACCTTTTCTGTAGTCCACATGGCAGCTAGAGTGATCATTCTAAATCACAAAACATTCTGTTTCTTCCCTGCATTGGGTCTGAGGGAGATCTATGTTGATTTACTTGGATTATAAGATCCCATTCATTTATTCAGTAAATGTTAATTGAGCGTCTACTCTGTGCTAGACAATGTTTTAGTCATTGGGGATATGGTAGGGAAGAGACATGAATTTTTTCCTTTGTACAGTTTACAGTCTGATGGAGAGAGAGACATCTTGTAAAAACATAGGTAAGATAAGTAGGCGGTAAGGGTTTGTAAGTTTAAATCAGGTGTTAGGGATGGTCTCAAAAACTGTGGCAGTTGAACAGTGATCTGAAGTTGGTTAGAAAGTGAGCCATGCAGCCATTTGAGAAAAAGCTTTCCAGGCAAAGGATCAGCAAGTGCAGAAGGCTTCGAGGTAGAAGCATGCTTGGTGTGTTTAAAGAACAACAAGATGGCCCAGTGGGTAGAATGGTGATTAGGGAGGAGAGAATAAGAGATGAAGTCAGGAAGGTAAAGGAGGATCAGGTTGTTTCTGCCTAGTATACAATTGTTAAGATTTTGACTTTTATTGAATCCAGTTGGCAGTCTCTGGAAGGTTTTGTGTGGCATGATCTCATCAGTTATGAAAAGATCACTGGCTGCTGTGTAGAAAATAGATTCAAGGGGAACGAGGCAGGGAACTAATCAGGGAGACAACTTATGAGGCTATTGTAATAATCTAGTGAGGAATGATGGTGTCTCGGACCATGGTAGCAGGAGTGGAGGTAGAAAGAAGTGATCAGAGTTTGGGTGTGTTTGGCAGAACTTAAATTTTGCCTGTAGGATGCAAGAGAGATAGTGGAGGCCAGTTTGACTCTAAAGGTTTTTGTCCTAAGTGACTAGATTGATGGATGGGCAAAAACTGTGGGAGGAGCAGGTTTGGGAGGGTGCAGATCAGGGTCTCAGTTTTGTTCGTGTCAGTGTGAGATTCAGGTGGAGTTGTTAAGTAGACAGTTGAATATTGGAGTCTGGAGTTCAGGGGAGAGACCTGGGCTGCACATATACATTTGGAGTTGTTAATGTAAATAGAGATGATGGTGTATAGAATAGAATACCAAGGGAGTAACTGCAAACAGAGAAGTCCCAGAACTGAGCATTGTGCCTCTCCTACTTCAGAGCTGGTGGGATGAGGAGTACTGCCCAAAAACCCAAGACAGAGCTCTTTACAGAATGCTTCTGCTTTCATTGACCTCATTTCCCTCCATTTTCTGCTCCTTCTCCAAGCTCCAGCCACACCAGCTTTCTATCCATTAAATATGGTAAACTAATTCCCATCTTAGTACCTCTGCACTTGCTCTTCCTTCTGTCTGGGAAACTCTTTTCTAGATCCTTATGTGGCTATTTCCTTTTCATCATTTAGGTCTCATCTCAAAAGTTGGCTCCTCAAAGGTGCCATCCTTGATGATCTTAGCTAAAGAGCAGGTGTATGTACAGAAGATATCATCCACAAAATGTGGTACCTTGCTTTACTTAGAGACAATTATTCCTTTTTGTTTTCTTAAATTCTACTAAATCTTTGTGTGTTAATTCTTGATTATAAATATATTTTTTCAAAACTTTAAAAAAAATATAGTATGGGGCTGGCCCGTGGCTCACTTGGGAGAGTGTGGTGCTGATAACACCAAGGCCATAGGTTCAGATCCCTATATATGGATGGTCGGTTTGCTCACTTGGGAGAGCATAGTGCTGATAACACCAAGCCAAGGGTTAAGATCCCCTTACTGGTCATCTTTAAAAAAAAAAATACACACACACACACACACACACACACACACACACACACACACACGCGTGCGCACAAGTATTCTGAGTGTATAGTTTAATGAGTTTTCACAAAATGAACTCACCTAGAACAAGTACTCTGGAAACCCCTCTTGTGCCCCCCTCTAGTTATTGCCTCCTTTCCCCATGGGGATAACTAACCATTTGTTCTGATTTAACACATCAAATTAGTTTGGATTATTTTTATTATTAAATGTAAGAGAAAACACATAATATGTATTTTTTTATCTAACTTCTTTTTGTCGAGAAATTGTGTGTGAGTGTGTAGTTATTGTTTATTCATTCTCATTAGTCTTTGGTTTATATAGCTTGAGATTATATTAGATGGTACCTAAAGGGTCATGGTTATTATCTTTAATACCCTGAATGATTCTGTCTGATGTAAGTCTTGAAGTCAGACATTGTGAGTCCTCCAACTTTGTTCTTTAGTATTGTGTTGGCTGTTCTAAGTCTTTTGCCTTTCCATATTATAGTTCCTTTGCTTTTTCATGTAAATTTTATAATTGCTTGTCTGTTTTTATAAAAAATCCTGCTTAGATTTTCATTGGGATTATGTTATATTTATAGATCTATTTGGGAGAATTGACAACAACATTGAATCTTCTAGTTCATGAACATGGTATATTTCTCCATTTGTGTAGATTTTCTTTTATAAGTGTTTTGTAATTTTCAGCAAACAGTTTGTATGAATTTTGTTAGATATATATTTAAGTATTTATTTTATTATAAACAGTACTATTTTTTAAAATTTCAGTTTACATTTGATGTTGCTTGTGTATAGAGATACAGTTGAAATTACATTTGGTATATTGACCTTGTAATCTATGACCTTGTTAAATTCACTTTTTAGTTTTATTACTTTTTTTTTTTTAAGATTCTTTGGAATATTCTATAAAGTCATCTGTGAATAAATACAGTTTTATATCTTCCTTTCCAATCTGTATACCTTTTATATCTTGTTGTGCTGGCTAGGACTTCCAGTATGATATTAAATGGGAGTGGTGAGAGCAGACATCTTTGCCTTGTTTTTGATAATATAAACAAGATAATAGTTGCAGTCTTTCAGCAGTCTTTCACCAGTAAGCATAATATTGGCTGTATGAATTTTGTAGATGCTTTTCATCAGGCTGAAGAAGTTCTCTTCCATTCCTATTTTGCTGAGTCTTTTTTTTTTATGTGAATGGATGTTGGATTTTGTCAGATGTTTTTCTGTATCTGTTGGGAAGATCATATGGTTTTCCTTCAGTTACTTGATATAGTGAATTATATTGATTGATTTTCAAATGTCTTTTTAAAAATTAAGCACCAGTTAATGTCTACTGCTTATAAATCCCATATCTGCCTTTTTCTTTTGAGTATAGTTTTCTCTACAGCTCATATCACCATCTGCCATACTGTGTATTTTGCTTATTTGCATATTCTGTCTAACCTCAGTAGAATATGTTTCATGTTTTGCTTCATACTGTATCTCCAGTCTCTAGAACATTGTCTAGCAAAAAGTAGTATTCATTAAATGAGTGAATATTTACCTCCTCTCAAGGAGTTTATATTCTAGGACCAGAGAAACAGGTAAACAAGTAAAAGGTGATACGTCTTAGGAGAACTATCAACAAAATTTTGGGGGAGGTCAAGATGGGAGAGATTTAAGTTTATGTAACACATTTCTTTTCCTTTTTTTCTGTCAGATTTGAAAGAAGATACATTTAGGACAAGTTTATTTAGTGATGCAGAAAACAAGAAGAATTCAATAAAAATGTGGTTCAGTCCTCGAAGTAAGAAGGTCAGATATGTTGTGAGTAAAGTTTCAGTGCAAACCCAGCCCCAAATGATAAAAGATGCAAATGCTCAGCAGGCCTCAACGTATGAGTTTGTTTCAACAAGTCCACCTGTAGAGGTTTCCAAAAGGGCTAGAAAGGCTTCTACAAGATCTGGAAAAAAGCAAAAGAAGAAAACTTTAGCTGAAATCAACCAAGAATGGAATTTAGAAAATGAAGATGGTGAACTTGACTCCAAAGAGGAATGTAAGGAAAAGCTTGTATCCTTCTGTAGCCAACCATCTGTTATTGCTACCCCTCTGATAAATGGGGAGATAGACTTACTAGCAAGTGGCTCCATAATAGAACCTGAATGTTTTGGAAGCGTAACTGAAGTCTCTTTACCACTAGCTGAGCAAATAGAGTCGCCAGACATTGAGAACAGCAATGAAGTAGTGACTCCTGAGGGGAAGGTCTGTGAAAATTATCTTACACCTAAGAAAGCTTTGTCCTTAGGTCATAATGGAAAACGTGGGCATCTCAACAGACTTTCCAATCCCATTTCTAAGAAACGGAAAAAGAACATTCAGAGCACCAGTGGAGATTTTGTTAAGCAAATGATGCTCTCAGAAAACACACCATTGCCTGACTGTTGTTCTCCACCTCCAGGCAAACTTGAAGTTGGTGACATGTTAAGGAGGAAAAACAGTAATACATCACATAAATCCATTAGCCTTTCACCATGTACACTACCTTCCACATTGAATAGTTCAAGTTACAGACGAATGATGTCTACTCCCTCAACAATGAAGCTGTTGCCCAATTGCATTATGGCTATGAAAAGAAATCATAGAGGAGAGACTTTGCTCCATATTGCTTCTATTAAGGTAGGATGTTTACTCTGAAATACATTCTTGGAATAAGACCAGCTGTAAAGCAATTTATTTGGGGTTTGTGAAAAATAGCATAAGACTACAAGGATAATTAACCTACCATAGAAAACAATACTTCTGCACCTAAGAAGCAAAATTCATGGGGAATATATCTTCTTCTCAGTTAGAGGAGTGGCCCCTGGGTCCAAAAAGCATGATCTTGTAGAAGATAACCAGTATTTGAATATTTCAACTTCTGTTTGACAGGTGCTTTTGCTTTTGTGTATTTTTTCAGTTTTCATCATTTTCTTTACTCATGCTTTATGAATATAGACAATTGCTAAGGTACTGCTGGGAGCATGTTTTTACCTAGCAAAAACACTAGGCTAGGGGCACTGTAAGAGAGGACAGGATTCTCTTTCTGCTTCACACTACTAGGGGCACTGCCAGGATTTAAAAGGTTGAACGATACAGTCTGTACATATCTCCAGTGACCTGGGCATTTGACTATCAGAAATGGCCTTTGCAGTTCACCACAAAGGAGCTGCTCTGTGCTTCAAAGTCAGGCATTCCTTTTGCTGGCCTGTTCATTGAAGTTAATTCTCTTTAATTATTGCCTCGATACCTGGAATGTGGCAGCAGTGTTCTGTGGAACATGGCCTATTTTCTGAGCACATGATGTACCTGGCAGTGGTTAATCTTTGAATTGACACAAGTACTATATATGAAAGGGAGCAGTAAGCCCTGTAGCTTGATAGAATTTGCTCTGTGATTTCATGCAAGTGTTATGATAATATAATAAGGTATAGCTTAGTACTGAATAGCACAGCTTTTATGTTTTCTCAGTGATTTTACATAGTAAATTCACCCAGGAAATCCTTGGGTCTTTTGGGTGGATAGAGAACTTTGGGAGGTCTGGAAGGAACCCCTTGGAGGCCCCCAAACATCAGGCTGGTGGAGAACATAAAACATCTGAGAAGAACATGGAGTACGCACTGAGCAGGGCTCAAGGATTCCTGTATTTTTGTTTGGGGAAGGTGAAATGCTCAAAAATGAGCTTCTTCCAACTATTGGGGTTTTTTTTACTTGCTTTTCTTTCAAATTAATGTAGAATACTCTATTTTTGATGCCAGTGAGGGGAACCTGCAAATGACTACATGCGAGGGGATCACATATCCTTTGGACAACTTGAATTTTTGGAGATGGCTCTGGCTACATTTTAGTTTGATTTCTGCAAAGCATGACTTATCAAATCAGACTATATTTTTGTCATCTTTGTTATATATATATACACAAGTATATATATATGTGTATATGCATATTTATACACATAAGTTATAAACTTAACGTTACAATGTGATTAATGTTTCATAGACATAAGTAGTGTAATAATTATTTTTTATTCATTTTTCTGACTAATACGAGCCTGCTTTACTTTTTATATTTTGCTTTTGGAGAATTTTCAGACCACCAGGGAAGCATCCACTAATGTTGGTAAGGAATTTTTCTTCCAACTATAAGAATAATTTATAAATGAGAATCTCTAGGGCCTGGAGTCTTGGCCAGGGTTTGGTAAACTCTTTCTTAAAGGGGCAGAGTGAACATTTTCAGCTTTGCAGGGCATACAGTGTCTATCACAGCTGTTCAACTCTCTGTCTTAGTGCAAAAGCAGCCATAGACGATATGTAAACCAATAAAATTTTACGTACTAAATCAGATCTACAGGCCATAGGTTGCTTACTTTTGCTGTAGGCATGGGAGAAAAGCCATAATAAAATATTGACAGGAAAAAATGGTGGCATGACACTGTCCTGGTGAATTTTCTTCACTGATATATATGAGATTGCTTCATACAAGTTTTGCCAGATTGTCAGTTTACTTAGAGTCTTGCCAGGATTAGAATTACCTATTTTGATTCTCTAGAACTTAATTATCAAATACTATTATTGACATTAGTTGGCAGATTCTGATACAGAATATTTAAGAAAAGTTAATTGATTTCTTTTATGAATTAACAATAGTGTTCTCTTCTTTAAAAATTTATTATGAATGTATGACCCCTCCTCAGTTTGATTTTTATAGGCAAAAAATGCCTGAAAAAAAAAAATCAGACTTTGTCAGTATATTTATCTTTTTAGAAATACTTTTCATCTTACTCCTGCTCTAATTTTCTGATTTACAGCCAAGAATAAATAATCTGTATATACTAGAAAACCAAATAGTGCAATTCTGCTGTCTGATATTTTGTACCCATCTACTTCAGAAAGGCATTTGAAGTGGCTCTAAAGTTAAAATCACTATAAAATTACTATAAAACTGCATAATGAATAGATTTGGTGACCATTATGCAAATAAGGAGAAGTCGTGTTTTTTGTGCTGTCAAAACACAAATTATTTGCCCAGCAGTATTTTCTTTCTTTCTCTTGGAACAGATACCTTCCCCTCCTACAATAAGGGCTTTACAGAATGATCTCTAAACTTGGGAACACTATTAAGAAAATTCTTTAACATCTTGTCCCAAACCACCTGTTGGCATCACCTTTGGCTGTAACCTACCACCCTAGTGGCAGACTTGTCTCTTTTTGCCTTGACCACTTGTGTTAGTTTTCTCTGCTGCCATAACAAATTACTGCAAATTTATTGACGAAAAACAATACAATCATTTTTCTTACAGAGTGGTCGAGATCTGGTATGGGTCTCATCAGACCAGAATCACTTTGTCAGCTGTGTTACCTTGAAGCAGGCTCTAGGGAAGGATCTATTTCCTCACTCATTTGGGTTGTTGGCAGGCAATGCATAGTTCTTGTGGTAGGACTGAGATCCTGTTTTCTTGCTGGCTTGCAACGGAGTGTCATTCCCAGGTTGTAGAGACTGTCACATTTTTAGTTCATGTTAGGTTAAGTTCTCACATCACATCTTTCTGACATAGCCAGGAAAAGTTCTCTGCTTTTAAGGACTTGTGTGATTAGATTAGCACCACCTGGATGGTGCAGAATAGTCTCCCCATCTCAAGGTCGGTACCCTTAATCATGTGGCAGACTCTTTTGCCATGAAGTTAATGTATTCACAGGTTGTGGGGATTAGGATGTGGACATTTTGGGGGGAGGAGTGTTTATTTTTCTTCTGAGCACACCACTGAATTGCTTCCTAATTTCTTGCCCTGCTTTCCCTTTGTGCTTCCTGCAGGCAGTCTTCTATAGGACATTCTTATATTATTCTTCTTTATAACTCATGTTCCTGACTGAATATCTGTGTCACCTATAGCTAAAATGCTTTTGAGAACATTGTGATATCAGTGATATTTTTATGAAAAAGCATTATGTCTAAGTAGAAACTAATATAAACACTCATTTCTCTGATTTAATAAAAATAATAAGGACATAGAGAAAATTTTCTATTTTCTATTATATCTCCTTTGCTTTGAGAATGAATTTGTAGGTACTGGAATACACCCTCCTCCCACCCCCCAGTTCTCTAGCACAAATTCTTAAGATGGCAGTGATTACTCATAATTCATGCCACAGCAGTGAACTTATTTTGAAATAGAAAAATGACTTGAAGTTGTCATGCCATGATGTATTTGCGGTGCAGACTTAATAGGTAGTGTTTTGAAGGCAACTTTTAAGCCCTGGTATGTGTAGAACATAGCAAAGGTGCTGAGGATGATCTGGGTAGAGAGAAAATCACTTGTGTGGTGTCTCCTTTGGCGTGTAACTTTGTAATTCATTATACATTAAAGCAGTCATGCTATGTTGTGGGTGAAGTCATGTTGTCATGTATCCTCCATACTAGCTGCATGAGAAGGTAGCAAAGGATACAAAAGCAAACTGGCATCTGTGATATTTTCAAGATTTCAATTTCTAGAACACCTCTTAGAGTCAGTATCCATTTTTTTTTCTCTGTGTTGCCCATCACCTATGTGTAAGTCTACCTTTGTAATATGAGTAACTTATTGTAATGTTGACTAGGTTGTCAGAATCATTCTTAAATTATTTTTATTCAGTAAATTCGAAGTAGCCAAAGAAGTATTTAACATATCTTAGCGCTCCATTCGAGATTGCTAATTTTTTTTAAAACATCTAATTGCTAAAAGGGGAAGGTTTAGATATCTTGTCAGTTCATTTATGTGGAAAAACTTAACCATGTTGGGTAAGTCATTTTTATTGTACTTAATTGTAATGTCCTGTACTGTCCTTATGAAGATGTTTGTTATTAATGTTAATTATTTTAAAAGAGCTAACGTTTATAATAGGGAAAAAGGGTTTTGTTTTTGTGTGTGTGCTTGGAAAGTTAATTTATATTGCTGGGATATGCTATATGTGCAATATGCACAAACGTGAAGAATCTTTCCTTTGATTGAAAACTTAGCAATAAAAAAATTCAGTGGGACATAACCATACTCACACACACTCCCTTATTTTCAGCCTTTTAAAGTATTATTTAAAAATACCAAGTCCATTTATAATATTTTTATAAGCCTTGATAAATACTTAGATGATTTTTTTTTCTTTTTTGCTGTGGTTTAAGAAAATCTCAATTCTTTAAGTTGTGAGGAGCCTAAAGGTGAATGCCTATTATGCAAAAAATATTCTGTTAGTGAAGAAAGTAATTTAAGGAAATCAGAAGCAGAAGTTAATTTATTTCCTGGAAACTTCGTATCGGTCCAAACTTATCCAGTTACTGTGGACCCTATCTAATTATCATAATTGTATTTATGTGCATGACATTAAATTTACATGAAGTAGAAAGGTGAAAATATTTTAAGTACTAGGGAGGAGAAAGCAGTCTGGGTATAAAAAGCTAGCAGTTTGCCAATCAGCTATACATGTGAGGGGGTGGAATGTTAACAGGAGACACTTGATAACATGGAGGTGACATTAAAGAAAAATAGCAACCATCTAGCAACTTTAAAAGAGATTCTGCTTTTCTCCAAATTGTCATTCTATTCCTATTTGACTGTTCCCATGTGACTCTTCCATTCCACAATTGTGTTTTTATTATTTTATGGGCTTCTTTGGGTTAGTATGTTTTGTGTCATTACTACGTATAGAATTAAATGGGGAAATTTTTTAAAAGGTTTTTTGTGTATTTTTTGTGGGTGATTTCATGTTGAAGGTAGAGAATTTATGTGGTTCTGGCAGTTCATCTGCCCAATATTCAGGGAATTGTTTCAAAAAATTCACATTTGGGGCCGACCCTGTGGCTCACTCGGGTGAGTGCGGCGCTGGGAGTGCGGCGGCGCTCCCGCCGTGGGTTCGGATCCTATATAGGGATGGCTGGTGCGCTCACTGGCTGAGCGCGGTGTGGGCGACACCAAGCCAAGGGTTGCGTTTCCCTTACCGGTCACAAAAACAAACAAACAAACAAAATTCACATTTGTATCTTGGCAGATGTTTCTGAGTTTATTTGGAACTGACTTTAATATAGAGCAAAAGTTGCTAAATACATGTTAAGTTGCACTAGAAGTGTAGAATATGTACCCTTAGAAAATCTGGGAAAATTTTTTTTGTTGGAGCTGGGGCAATTGATTTGAAACGTATATAGTACTTTTAGTCCCAATAAACATTTAAGGTCATTTTTTGAATTTGGGAACATAAAAATATATGTTGCATGTGGATTTATGTTTTTAGAAAATTGTAAGGTACCATCTTAAGATTTTGGGAAGTAGCCCAAAACATGGAAATAAAAATAAATAAAAATAGAAAGGAAAAGGCAAAGGCAAATGAAAACAAATGTTAATGTATTCAGAGATCTTAATGACTTCTATGTGATTATACCAATAGAGGAAAAAAGTCATTTCAGAAAAGAGTATTGAGGCTGGGGGTGGGAGAGGATAGATTTCTTTCTCCTGAAAGAAGCACATTACAAATCTAATTGAATATAACATTGTACATACAACTTTTGTCATGTGTAACTTTTATTTATTCAGCCCTTTTCAGAATAAGTTGCATCAATTGCTAAATGCGGATTCCATGGGTCATTTTGAACAGGTTTATACTGATCCCTTTTCTGCCATTTCAAACAGAGCAACTACTTCTGCCTAGACAATACCTTTGAGTAAGTAAGGCAAATATAAACAGTTAATGTATTAGGATAAATAGAGTAACTGCCAATAAGAAAACAGTCTTTGTCAGTTTTAACATGGGTTTTACTGAGGAAGTCCCCTTGGCTTTAAACGATTTTGTGTGTGTTAAACAATATTCAAAAACCGTTTCCATCTGTGCTCAGAAAGGATTTTTTCACAAAAGAAATGATGACATCAAAACCTTCATTATGATCAGATGATCTTTGGGCAATATCCTTTGTTTGGTATCTTGAAATGAATTTTGAAAATAAGTTGCTGATAGAGATTTTGTACTCTATAATTTAAGGATAGATCCTATGACTCGGTACCTCAGAATATTTGTTATTCGCTCATGGGTAACAGGTATAAGAGAAAAATTTGTTTTACTTTATCCTGAAGAAGATGGCATCTTAAATAAATAAATAAATAAAAGCCCTCAATGTCTTCCTTTCTCTTCTTAATGCTTTTTCATTTCTTCTTATTTTTTCGTTGTTCTACTAGGGTGACATACCATCTGTTGAATACCTCTTACAAAATGGAAGCGACCCAAATGTTAAAGACCATGCTGGATGGACTCCATTGGTAGTTTTTTATTTGTTTGGTTTTTATTCTCTTTCTCTCTGTTTTGTAGTTCTTATAATTTATGGTTATGTATTTGTCCATATGCTGTCCTCTGCCACATATACACTCATTTTAGTCTGAAGATCTTATGTTTTCACCAAGTATGAGAAAATGATTATTTTCCATCTAATTATTCAATTTTGAAAGGCAAGAAATTGGCTGCATTTTGACTGACTACCTTTAGGTCAGGAAGTCTAATGCCTCTAGCTTTACTGTTTTTGTTCAGGATTTCTTTGTCTATTCGGGGTCTTTTGTTGTTCCATATGAATGTTAGGATTGCTTTTTCTATTTCTGTGAAGACTGTCATTGGTATTTTGATGGGAATCACATTGAATCTGTAGACGGCTTTAGGAATCCAGTTACACTTTATTGCTGAATTTACCCAATATATGTAGGTAACTGCTAAAACCAACATCAGGCTCCATCTGCAGTACTGGATGTCACTGGAACCAGATTACTTAGAGCAAAGAGAGATCAAAGGAACCGAGTATAGGAATGTGATCACAAGGGAGTGGTTCTTACTGAGGATCTCCCTCAGCCTCATTTAAACCTTATCCAATTGCAGTTATATAGAGGTAGTAGAAATCTTTGCTTACATTAAACATTTTTGAAAGTCTTTGCTTATCATTACTAAAAATACAGTGTGAAGAATATTCTGGAAAAAGAATGGCACAAATACTTGGAAACAGTTGCTATATGGGCTAATTACATTAGGACAGTAAGCAAGAGATTTGAATGCAGCCATAGAAATGTCAACAAATGAGGTGGATGACTTTATCCTGTAAACTAAAAATTCAGCATAGAAATTAGAAGACTCACTAGGCCAGGTGCAAAAAAGTTTTAGTTATATATAATTTCTCCTTGACAAATTCTTAAGCTTGGGAAGGTTTAGTCTGGATCAGAGTCAGTTTTTTGTCTGGACTCCACAGACTGGTTAACCTTTTAAGGAAAGGTTAATTTAATTTTTTTTAAAGCTACTAAGACAGTTGTACTAAAGGTTGGTGAGTGATTTAGAGGATCTGATGCCTGATTTGGATTCTTTTTTTCTAGAAATAGACCTACAGATGTTGAGTGTGGTATCACCTATTATGAATTGAAATAGAGTTACTTAAAAAGCAAGAAAAGTTACTTAAAAAGCATTATGCCAGAGATTTATTAGAATACAGCATAGTGGCATTGTTGGCAGTACATTACATATAAGGAAGATTGCGTATAAGGAATCTTTGACCATTCCATTGTCACCAGCTCTGTCATTCATTTAATAAGCTCTTTTTGAATACCAACTCCATGTTATTTCTATTATCACTGACATCAGCTATATAGTGATATGTAACTTTGGCATATAGAGTGTTTGTCTTATAAATACTCTTTCTAGGATGTTCATTTTGTTGGGTGGTTATGTGTATGTGCTGATGAGGTGCTTAGTGTATGGCTAACCACCTAATTTATTTAGTGAATTATCTTCAGCCTTGGAGAATTTCAGATTTTATGCACGATCTGATTGTTAAATACCTCTTTTTTTCTAAATCTTTTTTTTTCTTAATGTTTTTAATTTATTGTAGAACAATTTAGGAGCTATCATTGGTTTAAAGCTGTAATTTTCTTCTAAAACAAAGAGTTTGACCCAAGGATCAGATGAATAGCCTCTTCTTTTTCCATGAATTGCACAGATCTTAATCACCACGTATCTTAATTTGTGGTGCTGGTCAGCTTTGTATCCAATAACCAATAAAAGAAAAAGAAAGATTACTAATAGTGGCTTTTACTCTGTCAACAACTGTGGTCTGTATGAGTATTTGGATAAGCATAAATTTACTGATTGAGGTTCACATTTATTTTTCTAAAATGTGGTGTTATTATAATATTATCCATTGCACTTTCTCATCACTCTTCTAACTACTTTCATTAGCATGAAGCCTGCAATCATGGGCACCTGAAGGTAGTGGAATTGTTGCTACAGCATAAGGCATTGGTGAATACCACCGGGTATCAGAATGACTCACCACTTCACGATGCAGTCAAGAATGGACACGTGGATATAGTCAAGCTATTACTTTCCTATGGAGCCTCTAGGAATGCTGTGTAAGTAGCTCAACTTAAAAGTTGTTTTTAAATTGACTTGTATTCTTGAATCACAGTATGTGATGAAAAAAAGACTTTAATACCCAAGTTGATGGCTTTCTCATTTCTTTTTCACAACTAAAGGTTAGATGTGATCATTAGGTTCTGTATTTAAAATCAGTATTCATGCCCTTTTCCTTTATGATACTTACATAGTTAGGGGAGATTTGTACTCTTATTTCAGAAACAATTGTCGTATTAGTTTTGTAAGCTTTCATTTTATGGTCAGATTACTTAATGCTTATATTCTGTAGATTGACTCATACTTATTAATAAGAAAATAATTATCATAGAAATAATTATTTTGCATGCTTCCTAACACTTTAGAATTGTTTTAAATATTTTATTCCATTTATGGTTTTTTTTGCATATGGTATTTAGTCTAACAACAGTTAAAGTATGTAAGAATTCAGATACTGGGCAAGTGCAGTTGAATTATTTCTTCGATTTTTCACATCATCCAAATGAGGCTCTGAGTAAATTATTTTGCATTGTCAGGGCACAGAGATGCATTAGTGAATGCTGGCAGCTGCCTTTTAAAATTGCTATTGTGAAGAGTGTCACAAGCAAATGCCATGTGTAGATTTTATACCTTTAATTTGTAGCTTGGTTCATGTCTCTCTATATATTATTTCACTTTTTTTAGTTAATTAGGTAGTTGAAATGAAAATGCAAGAATTGCCTCTCTGTGCCCCATTGCTTCTACAGGTTTGAAAAGAGCACATGAAAGTCAGCCTTACCCTGGTTACAGACACAGATAAGAATTACAAAATGCAGAGCTTCTAGGTTGTAATTTTTTATAGGGAACCATTTAACATAATTGAAAAACAAATTAATAATGTAAGAATGTACTATATTCTGGTGCTGTTAGTTTCGGTAGATGTGTTTGATCTCTTTATTTCCCATCGCAAGTTGTAAGATAGTTGGGACAAACTCAGGGGATATATATTTTTCTGTTTTTAATTTTTGTGTTTACACGTGTGCGCACGCACACACATATCTGGGTCTAACACAGATATCTATATCTCTATAAGGATCTAACAGATATGATCCTCCTGTGGGCATAGCAAGCCATTTGATAAAGGAAATGGTTGCTTGGGTCAGGTGGAAACTGAATAGTTTCCATCTTAGGGTTCTTAAATCAGCCATGACTACTTTAATGAATGGAACACTCGTCAGAGCGTTATGGAATCCAGCTTTTATTTGTGACTCCATTACTGACTTTATAGCCTTATGCAGGTTAATTTCTGTGCCTTGGTGTCTTCACCTATAAAACACTGGTGATGCCTGCTGCTTTTCTATTTCTTCAGAACACAGTGAGGATTAATGAGCCAAGTCACAGAGCCTGTCTTGTGGTTTGTACACCATGATTCTTCACTGCACTGTGAGGGCTTATTAATATACACAGAGTGGGCATGAGGCAGTGAGTCTGCCTTCACAGGTGCCTTCAGTGTTGTTTTAAATAGGCTTACCCAGTGAAGTGGCAGATTTAGGGATATCAATAGCCCAGTACTGTCCAGTAGACCTTTCTGTAGTGATGGACGTTTTTATGTTGTACTGGGTATTTAGTAGCTACTAGCCACCTGTAGCTATTGAATGCTTGAAAATTGGCTATTGCTACTGAGGAACTAAATTTTAAAATATATTCTATTTTAATTAATTTAAATAGCCACATGTGCCAGATGACTACAGTGAGGGATAGCCGGTTGATATAGTTAGGAAAGTTGGGAAGGAGGGTTTGTTTGACAAGAGGTTTGGACTGATGTTGGATAAAGGATAGCAGGGCAGATGGAGATTTAGTCCTAGGGTATAACAGTGTGGTAGCTGTTTGTAAACATTGTTATTCCTTCTTTTCCAGACCATTGGTCGTCATACTTAAGCATTTTCCTGTGTTTTTTGCTCTTGGTTTTATTTTGTAGTAGTTCATCTGATTGGCTTTACCAGTTTCCTAACTGGTCACCTTCTTTTCGTAACTTTTTTTTAATTCATTCCCCATACTGCAGCCCGAATGCTTTAAAAAAATACAAGTCTGGTCAAATCACTTACTTGCTTATAACTCTTCAATGGCTTCCTCTTAATGTTTTTAATATAAAGGCCGAACTCTAGGACGTGGTTTATAAGGCCCTGGATGGTCTGGCGCTACTTACTGCTCCAGTCTCATTCATCTTTCCACAGTTCCTCTTGTGCCCCTTTCCTTCAAGCATTTTTGTGTTCGCCTTTCTGTAAAGGAGGCTATTTTGCCTCCTTTATACGTGCTTAGTCTTTATACGTGCTTTCACTTTGTCTGGAATATTTGTTTTTGGCAGTTTTCTCATTCTCTGAGTTTCGTCTTAGTTACCATTTCCTTTTGGCTGCCTTTTATGATTCCTCAGGTCTATTTGGAGCTTCCCCAAGTAATGGAACTTGGGTAGTAGTATGTTTACTTCTTATTCTCTTCTATTAGGTTGTGTGCTTTGTGGACCAGTCATCGTGTCCACTCTCTCAGGCCTTGCCAAGCACCCAACATAGTCTTGTACCCATGTTTATTTGTAGGGAATTAGTAAGTATTAAGTAAACGAAGATAAGGTATATTTTTTCCTCTCTTTTGATAGGTCACATGAGAAGGAATAGGAATTGCCTCCTTCACCAACTTCACTGTTAAGTGTGATGAGCATGTCTAAAACCAAGTCTGTAAGCTGTACCTTTTCAAGGGTGTTAGAACTAGTTCCTGGTAGCTATTAAGAGTAAATGTCATGAGCTCCCTGGGTAGAATTCTTTGTCTCTTGCCTAATTGGTATCCATAGTATGTTACCTTTTATAGAAATGTGGCTACCCAAAGTCATTCCTAAAGCTCTGACACTTTTAAGGTCTCTCTCTGCCAGTGTTCTAGATGTTGTCCTTCTAGAATTAAGTAGTGACAGGTGAGACTAGATGAAATTCCTTCCTATACCTTCCTCCATTTCTTAAGGAGATCATGGGAAGGGGGACCTGGGGCATGGAGACTATGTGGGGTTCTTACTATTCTCCTTTTTTTGGCTGAAGCTCTTGCTCCTCTTATGTCATTAATATCTTAGACTCAGAATCTGAGTAGGCAAGCATTTTTTCTTTGACTTTCTTTGCTTATTACACTTTTTTTTTTTTTAACTCTTGATAAAACTCTGTTCTCAGTAACCAGGACTTAGATTCTCTCCATCCCTGGAAGAAGGGTAAGAACCAGAAAGGGCAAAAGCCATTTTTCTGTTTGTCTTCAGGGCTTGCTACTTTGGCCAGTTGAGCAGGTAGGGTCCTTTTGCTTATTCTAAATTTCTAAGTGGCCTCCTTTAGCTCTAGGACAGACATTTTGACTGTCATCTTCATTACCGCAAGGTTGAAGCCTTCTCTTGAATCCCTTTCTTTCCTGTTAGGTTTTCTCACACTCCCTCTCTCACTTCTCACTTACCATCACCCCGCTCTCTCTGGCTGCTTATGTTTTAGTAGGAGTGAGCAGATACATTACTGATTATAGAACAGGGTGACACGTGCTTCCATAGTGTGGTGCCCAGGATGCTATGAAAATCTATAGTAGGGGCTGCCAGTAAGCTTAGAGGATGTCATGAAGGCTTTCTGGAGGAAGAAGTAATCTGCTGAATTTTGAAGAAGAAAAAGAATGGGTAGAAGGGGTTTTCATAAAGATGAGGTAATGGGTGCTTAGGTACTCTAAGGCCAGATGGCTTGTTTATTCATTCTAGGAACTTCTTTTAGTAAAACTGGAGTGAAAGGGGGAAGGATGATGAGATAAGAGACCAGACAAGGTGGGCAGGGACTATGAAAGGCTGTGTGTGCTAGAGAGTTCCAATTTTAAATTGAAAACTTTTCCTCCAGGCTGGGCAGGGAGCTCAGTTCAGAGGTGTGTCCAGTAATCCAGGGAGGAGTGATGAGATGGTGAATTAAAGTAGTGACAGTAGCAGTGGAGGAGAGGGGGATTTAGCTATACTTATTAATTTATTCTTTCCAATGAAGCTTGTTTACTTTGTTAAGTTTCAAAGATAGCATATTAGGATTTTGATTAAAATTGTATATAGATTACAGGGGATTAATAAAGTTGTTTCTCATCAGGACCATGGTACGTTTCTTCATGTATTTAAGCATTCTGTTATATATATATCTTAGTAAAGTTTTAATTCTGTTTTATTATAGTGTGTATATACACATGTACATAACTATTTATTGAAATTATTCTAGGTATTTGATTATTTTGTTGTCCTAGTGCACTGTATGTTTTATTAATAAATATAATTTGTTATTCCTGACATATAGGAAAGCTATTTTTTTTAGTATGTTTCTATTTAGCCAATACCTAATTCTGAGGATCTAATGTCATTTATTAACTTTCTTTTCTTACTGCATTTGTTAAAGCTTCCAGACAGTATTATAAAATAATAGTGATAGTTGTCTTGCTTGTTCTTTTTTTTAATTGCACCATGTACATAAGGAAGTGGTGGTTAATGGAGTTCCTATTGGAAAGCATGTTTGATAAAAGACCTTTGTTCTTATAGCAAGTGCAGATTCTTCCTACTCAACG
The DNA here is from genome assembly GCF_027409185.1 of Cynocephalus volans. NCBI lineage: Eukaryota > Metazoa > Chordata > Mammalia > Dermoptera > Cynocephalidae > Cynocephalus > Cynocephalus volans. Next base: position 278,937,540 of record NC_084460.1, on the reverse strand, counting down.
TTTGGTATATTTTGGTAGACTTTGTAACTTTTCTGCCACTGTAAGAATTTTAATTTGAATTATTTCAGTTGGGGGTAAAGCAAACTGTAGAGAGGAGTAAAGATTTTTGTAATGTAACGCTGGGAAGGAAAAGAAGGACTGAGACAAAGAAAATCCGTCCTTAGAGTTACTCTTGAGTGTCTTTAGGGAGAGGAGAACTTGTATAAGAGGGCTAAGGGACCAGGTTCTGGTATTCCAAGTTGTCATGAATGGTGCTAAGATGATATGACAGCAAATATTAGAGACCAGACTCAAGCTCTATCTTTTCAGTATTGATTTTTAAAATAGAGATAATGGAGAGGCTTTTTGTAGCCTGGGAATTGGGGAGAGTCAACAACTCAGTCATATAATTAGACATTGAGTGTTAAAAGAAAGAATGGAGTATTATCTATTGCAAAGCCAGGTGAATTGAAGAACATCTTTGTTGGTGGAGGGAAGTCTTGAAAGCTTCTCAGGCAAGGCATGATAGCTAGGAATTAGCCATATTCATTACTAATTTAAAATACCATTGATACTCTTTATTTGCCATCTTCATTATTTGATTTAAAACAAAGGGGCTTTCATAGGTTCACCAGCGAAGTTCACCAACTCTGTTTTTTCCCGTAGAGGCTATGTTCATCGACCATGACTTTCCTTATTGCAAGATTTTTGGTTTCTAAATCTGTATGATTATGGAGGATTGGATCAGATTGGATTATGGAATATGAATTACAGTAGAAAATCATATATCTACTTCAGACTTCATTCTTGGTTTGATTTAATTTTAATATTTGCCACCTTATTGTTAAACTCACATTTTACTTAGAATACTTTATAATGTTCATTGAGCTTTGCTATGCAAACTTTGGTATTTTTTAAATGCATCTTGTAATTGAGTACAGCATTAATTCATTTAACTCTGAATTTACTTTTTTTTTTTTTTTGCATAAGAAATTAACCTCTTGTAGGCTAAAATAAAAGTCCATCATCGAAGAGGGAAAATTAATCCTATTTTAACCTCAGATAATGAGAAAGAGGCTTACTTATATCTTTTATAATTTTCATTGTCTGCGACTATATTGAAAACTTTTGCTTTCCAACTTTCTACTACCTTTTGTCCATCCCAGTGTAAAACTAGGACTAAAGCTCTTACAGTTACATCAGTACCATATTGAGTATGTGGAGATCATATGCCTTTATTTTCAGATATGTAGGATTTAGGATTTGGTGTGTGGTCTGCCATTAACAGAGTTTTCCTTGGAAGGACATTGAATTTAAGAAAATATTATGTGGACTATTGGACCTATTAATGGTCCCAGTGCCCTAGTTAATTTTTAAAAATTTAATTGCCTACAACATAGATGATTTATAGCTTTTTAAAAAAATTCCTCTTTTGAATGATTGTGCTTTTTCCTGCTTCACAGCAAGCAAAGTGACTTGAAAAATTAAATCTGTGTGTTTGTAATTTGTAGTTGTTCTTAGAGGATTTCATTTATGGACTGTCTTTGTATTCTGTCATGTGTGGTAGGTTTAGCATTAGTGAAAATGCCTTTTGCATGCGTTTTTGCAGATTGGGTGATCTGTATCTGCAAGTACAAGTTCAGATTTGCCCATGTCTCCTTCCCCCATTTTCATTGCAGTGTAACTCAGTTGGGGTACAGTTGTACACAGGTGTTTACTATATCATTCCTGAGGGGAAAAGGATATTAAAGAGTTACACTGTATTCTGAACTACACTTTTGGGGTGAAGTTGAAGTATTAAACATTGCAGTTAACCCTTTGATACTACGTATTTCCTTTTCATCAGTCTTGGTAATCAGAAAGAATCCTAGTTATGAAAAGGATTTTCAGAATTATTTAGTTCATACTCTTTTATTTTTAGATTGTACAATACAGGAAAATGGAAGTCTACTCTTATTTCAATATTGTTAAGAAAACGTGCTTTTATACTTAATAAACACCAAATTATCATTACAAAGCACGCATAAAGTATATCATAAAATTGAGGAAAAATAAAGATAACACTCCAGACATAACTTATTATGTTTTCTTATCTTCATTCTATATCTTCTAAAAATGCAAATTTAATAATATTAATATTAATTACTAAGATGTTACTGTCTGCCAGCCACTGTTTTAAGTGCTTTTGATATATTAATTCATTTGATCCTCACAACAATCCTATAAAGTAGGCTGTGTTGTTATCCCCATTTTATAGATGAGGAAATAGAGGCACAAGAGGTTTAAGTAATTTATCTCAAGTCACACAACTTTTGAGTGGCAGAGCTGGAATTTAAATTCAGGCAGTCCGGTTCTGTAACCCCAGCTCTTAACTACTGTGCTTACCAATGCCATCCCTTCTGCTTACAGCTGTTTAGGAAGCCATGCCCAATGAAGTCCAACTCTTCAACACCTTTGTTCTTACATAATCTGGTCACAGCTTACATTTCAAGAACATCCTCTTCCCCTGTGGTGCATTCTCTCTCCCGTCTTTTTCTTCCTTTCGTCTTTCTTTCTTTTTGCTGTTTCTGATTTGCCATGCTATCTCACTTAAAGGCCTCACACACTTCCTCTCTGCTAGCGAACTCTTATTCTACTTCTGTACTCCCTTCCCTTCTTTCCCCTTTCAGGTCGGGGAAGCTTTCTCAGACTTCAGAGTCCTTCCTATATGCTCCTCTCTTCTTTCTCCACTGAGTTCTGTGAGGATAGAAACTACCTTTTATCTCATTGGTTCTTTAGTGCTAAAAAGAGGACTTGATACATTTAAGAAAGGTAGTTTTTGAATGAATGAATTTTCCAAACAGATTACAAAGTGATGTTTAACTTTTCCCCTTAGGTATATGTATGAGGGGTCTTCAAAAACTTCATGGAAGGATTCATGTTATCTTTTAATTCCACTTTTCTACAAACTTTTTCAAGTACCCTTGTATATTATATTTATATATATTAATGCATGTATCCGTTTTCATGTAGAATCTACTATTAGTGTATAGGCATACTTCAGAGATACTGCAGGTTTGGTTCCAGACCACCACGGTAAAGCAAGTATCGCGATGAAATGAATGTAGTGCTAAAGCGAATGTAGTGCTAAAGCAAGTCACATGAACTTCTGGTTTTCCAGTGCATATAAAAGTTATATTTACACTATACTGTAGTCTATTAAATGTGTAATAGCATTATGTCTTAAAAAAACAATGTACATAATTAAATGTCATTATTTCCCAGTACTGGTCAACTGCCAAAAATAAATACAAAATAAATTTTAAAAAATTAAGAAAGGTTATTGCTAAACAATGCTAATGATCATCCGAGCTTTCAGTGAGTTGTAATCTTTTTGCTGGTGGAGGATCTTGCCTCAGTGTTGATGGCTGCTGACTGATCAGGGTGGTGGTTGCTGAAGGTTGGGGTAGGTGGCTGTGGCAATTTCTTAAAATAAGACAACAGTGACGTTTGCCACATCAGCTGACTCTTCATTCTATGAAAGATTTTTCTGTAGCATGTGATGCTGTTTGATAGCATTTTACCCACAGTAGAACTTCTTTCAAAATCAGAATCAGTCTTTTCAAACCCTGCCACTGCTTTATCAATTAAGTTTGTCATATTCTAGATCTTCGTTGTCATTTCAACAATGTTTATATCGTCCTCAACAGGAGTAGGTTCCATCTGAAGAAAACACTTTCTTTGCTCATCCAAAAGAAGCAACTCCTCATCTGTTAAAGTTTTATCACGAGATGGCAGCAATAAAGTCACATCTTCATGCTCCACTTCTAATTCTAGTTCTCTTGCTATTTCTGCTCCATCTTTAGTCCACTGAAGTCTTGAACCTCTGAAAGTCCTCCATGTGGATTGGAATCAACTTCTTCCAAACTCCTGTTAATGTTGATATTTTGACCTCCTCCCACGAATCACAAATGTTCTTAATGACATCTATTATGATGAATCTTTTTCCCGAAGGTTTTCAATTTACTTTGCTCAGAATTCTCAAAGGAATCACTATCTATGGCAGCTATAGCCTTATGGAATGTATTTCTTAAATACTAAGACTTGAAAGTCGAAATTACTACTTGATCCATGGGCTACAGAATTGATGTTGTGTTGGCAGGCGTGAAAATAACGTGAATCTCCTTGTAGATCTCCATCAGTGCTCCCGGTGTCAATGAGCAGTAATATTTGAAAGGAATCTTTTTTTCCTGAGCAATAGGTCTCAACAGTAGGCATAAAATATTCAATAAACTGTGTTGTAAACAGATGTTCTGTCATCCAGGCTTTGTTTTTCCATTTACAGAGCACAGGTGGAGTAGATTTAGCATAATTCTTAAGGGTCCTAGGATTTTTGGAATGGTGAGTGAGCATTGGCTTCAACTTAAAAGCATTGGCGTTAGCCCCTGCCAAGAGAATCAGCCTGTCCTTTGAAGCTTTGAAGCCAGGCATTGGCCTCTTTTCTCTAGCTATGAAAGTCCTAGATGATACTTTCTTCCAGTTCAAGGCTGTTTTGTCTGCATTGAAAATATGTTGTTTAGTGTAGCTACCTTCCTCAATTAGCTTAGCAAGAACTTCTGGATAATTGCTTCAGCTTCTACATCAGCACGTGCTGCTTCATCTTGCACTTTTATGTTATGGAAGCAGCTTCTTAAACTTCATGAACCAACCTCTGCTAGCTTCATACTTTTCTTTTGCGATGTCCTCACCTCTCTTCATAGAATTGAAGGACCTCGCTCTGGATTAGGCTTTGGCTTAAAGGAATGTTGTGGCTGGTTTGACCTTCTATCTAGACCACTAAAACTTTTTCCATATCAGCAATAAGGATGTTTTTCTTTCTTATCATTCATGTATTCACTAAAGTAGAACTTTTGATTTCCTTTGAGGACTCTTCCTGTGCATTCATAGTGTGGCTAACTTTGGTACAAGAAGCCTAGCTTTTGGCCTGTCTTGGCTTTCGACATGCCTTCCTCACTAAGCTTAATCATTTCTAGCCTTGATGTAAAGTGAAAGACATGAAGCTCTTCCCTTCAGTTGAACACTTAGAAGCCTTTGTAGGGTTATTAATTGGCTTGATTTCAATATTGTGTCTCAGGGAATACAGAGCCCCGAGGAGAGGGAGAGAGACAGAGACAGAATGGTTGGTCAGCAGAGCAGTCAGAACACATACAACAGTTATCGATTAAGTTTGCCATTTTATATGGATGTGATTCATGTTACCCCAAAATAGTAAATAACATCAAAGATTACTGATCACAGATCACTATAACAGATACAATAATAATGAAAAAGTTTCAATGTTGAGACGATTATCAAAATGTGACAGAGACACGAGTGAGCACATGATCTTGGGAAAAATGGCCCTAATAGACTTGTACAATGCAGGGTTGCCACAAACCTTCAATTTGTAAAAAATGCAATATTCGCCAAGTGCAATAAAGCGAAGCACAGTAAAACGAGGTGTGCCTTTATATCAGTAGCAGTGATCATCCCCTATTTCTTACTAGCTTTTAGATAGCAGGAAGCAATGAATTATGAACACTTAGATCTTCTGTCAAGGTTTTAAAATTTAAAATCTTCAGTCATATCTTCACAGGTTTCATATGAAATATATTTTCCAAATTATGACTTTTAAATCACAGATAAAGGAATAGGGCAGGAATTCATTAGAGGGGAAAAAATGGTAATATCTGCCAAAGTATTGTGTTGCGAAGGAACAGAAAAAAAATTAGAATCAAAAAGATATATCCTCTTGGTCAAAAATCATGTAAAATTTTTCAACCAGAAAAAAATACATTTTTTAGGATTCAGTATGGATAAAATATATTACCTGTGTATAATCATTTGGAATTCATTGAATTGTAAGAGACTTTCTTTGATAGGGCATTAAAAGAACTGAACTGTCAAAAGTGGTGCATATGAAGGGTATTAATATACTGTTATTTTCTACATGTAAACTCAGAAGTTACCATGTTGATGTTTCCTATATTTTGAAAACAGCTTTAATTATATTGGTGTTGCATTGACCCATATAATTTAACTAGTAGTCATGTGTGCCTTTCCATTTTCACAGCTACATACTATCTTTGTCCCTAATGTTCATTTCTTTATGCCTGATTATTTCATCAGTTTTTCGTGTTGTATTTGGCTCCAACACAAGAGCACACAGTGCTTAGATTGTTTAGCTTGATGGAAGACTTTCTTCTATTAGTTTTGCACAGTTCAGCAGTTATGTCGCTTCTAATCCCTGCACAGGCCCTTCGCATTCATCCACCATATTCTAGGCTGTAGCCCTAAGCTCAGGGCCCTTCTCTTTGCCAGTGTGCATGTTTTGTGTCCTTTGAAACCGTCTCACAGTTTACCTCATTACTATGCTTTGGTTTATACTTCATCAGTTTGATACTTATTTGTCGAGTGAGCGTTTGTCCTCAGTAGGAATATAGGCAAGGACAGTGTTTTCCATGTCTTTTATTTCCCTTCGAAATACCTAGTTTGAGTGTTAAGGCTTTAGATTAAATTATTATAGAAAATAGAGAACATACTATATATAAGTATACAGATGGTGCCCGACTTAACAATGGTTCAAAAGCAATAGCTCCTTAGCTTGTGATGGGGTTGTAAGTTGAAAATATTTTAAGTTGCTTCACAGTACTTTGAACTTGTGATGGTTTTATTGGGACGTAACCATATCGTTAGTTGTGGAACATTTGTATTTAGAAAAAATCATTCTATAAGCTTTCTTGGTGACGTATTTTAATAAAATAGCAAATTAAATTATTGATGTCTATCTTGAGTTCATGATATAGCAGTAAATCTAAAAAAAAACTTTTCTATGTAGTGATGGAGAATAACTGATTTATTACTGTCTTCAATTAGTAATTAGTCACATTGATTGTCCCTGATGTATGTGACAGCATGTGAGTTTTCATCCATGTGGTACCTATTTTTTACAAAGAGAATCTAATTATGTGCGTTTAAAATTGATTTTTCACACTGTAAGAAAAGTATTAGTCCTTTCAAATGTATTTCAAATTGTAGTTCAAATTTTTTCCATTAATGGAAGAAAGCACACTTTTTTGTGCCCAAATAATACAGAAGAAATCTTACAAATGCCCCATCTTCTCTTGCTTTGGTGTTTTGAAGGTGCCACATTTAAACTTGTGTCTAACTCCCAATTTTGGTTATTGATAACAAAGTAGAAACACTATGATAGGATTAAGTAGGCTCCATGTCCCATGAGGCAGGATGGGTATAACTGATTATCTTTCCATCTGCAGCATTCATGATGTGCCATTCTCCAGTTCATTAGCCATACAGGAGGGCTAAGAGTTTAGTGAATTGTTTATAAGCAGAAGCCATCCATAACCCAAATGGAGAAACCACATGTTTTTAAGACCATATGAGATTGTAAGCTTTATGTAGCAAGCACCCTAAATGTAAATTAGGTTCCTGCTTGTCATTTTATGTAGCACTTTGGAATGCAAAAGCTTCTTACTGCTTCAGACCATTGTTTTATTGGTTATTTTTTGGTTTAAAGTCCTCAATAGCTGATGGTGATACGTACTTTGAGAAGTACTATCACTTAACATTTTTTCATGTTGTTATAGTGGACTTCTGTTCATATTTGTGTAAAATAACTATGCTGTTGTCATCCAGTTGTAATGCATTAATGTGCGCTTGATTGGGCTCTTACATTTTATTTCTTTGAGTTGTGAAGTCTGTGTTTGTCTTTGTTATAAAGCCCTTATGTGTGTAGTGATTTTTGGATGGCATATAGTGTGACTTTTTTTGTTGCTATTTATTCATTTTTGCACTTGGTGGTTTAAGACTTAGAATATTGATTCTTGAACTCAGATTTCAATTTTTTGATTATCATAGTGCATGTGTGTGAGAAGAGTGTGTACTTGGTACGTGAGCATAATAATTTAGAGAATGAAATTGGGAAGTATCAAGTCTAGTGGATGAGATTCTTGTGCCATACAGATTGTCTGCACTAAATGTAAACAGGGACTTGTGTCATTTTGTTGTAAATCAGAAAGCTGAAATACAATTGATTGCATTATACAGTGGCTGGAGAAAGACTATTGTCAGGGGAAGGTTACATGATATGGGACCTGGGTATAAAGGGGAATCTGAGAATACAAACTTGTCAGTGTTTATCCAGCACCGTCCAAAGAAGAAAGAGGGACTGAACCTGATATTTGTGACTAGCAATCATTAGAGAAACATTTGATGTGGTTCATTTTTTATCTTAATCCACTAGCTTTCTTTTCCCACTATGCTATCAAAACAACTTTCATCAAGGTCTCTAAACGCAGTAGACGAATGTGTTCCTCATCCACGTGACCTCAGTGCAACATCAAAGTTGACATTTTCCTCCTTCCTTTTCCCCTAATGTTTCTCTTTGTTTCCTTCTGGATCTTTTTCTATATATTCAGTACAATTTACAAAATTGGTATTGTACCATGTTTATGATTTTATATCCTGTTTGACACATTGTATTTTCACATGAACTTTAATGCCCATTATATGTATATAATCTTAAACTATAAAAGATTATCAAAAAAATGCTCATTTTGAGAACTTACTGCCATAGTATAACATGTTAAAATCATGTTTTGGAATCTTTGTAAAGAAAGGGAACAGTAGAAAAAAGCCCTATAGTTTTAACAGATTAGTTGTAATCTAAAGACTACAGATGGGAAATATTTAATATTATTGGAATGAACTAGGAGAATATGACCTTAGTCAAGTCATTGGAACCTGTTTCTCTCTCTCTTTTATTTTTTTTTTGTCTATAAAGTAACAGGGTCACATTGTGATCTCTTCCAGTGTAACATTCTGTGACATGAATTAGTATATGCTGAAAAGTCTGCATCGGATTGTTCTCTGAACAATACTAGTTTGTTCAGCAGCGGCTGAGATTATTATAGATTATAGTATATATATATATTAATATTAATTTTTAAAGTGCCCTGTTGACTGCTTATTAAATTGTTTATGATGTGGCATAGTTTTCCTTCTAGTGTATCTAAATGCCTGTCTTGTGAATTTATCTAATTTTGTATTTGTTTATATAGATTATAGAGCCTATAATAGCTGTAGTAAATGATTTTTATTTGCATTTGAAAGCATCTCTTCCATAGTGATTAATGATTGTGAAGCCATATTTTAAAATATGAATATGAATACAGAAGAGTACAGAGTTGTGAGAAAATTCATATATAAGTAATGGTATATTCAATTAAAAATACTCCCTATAATGATGTGCTAGCAAATTGAAGTTTTATATCTTTTCTCCATTGAATTCAGCAGCCTTTGATACTAGGTCTTTATGCCTAATGTGAGTTTTGAGTCATTTATTTTAGTTCAAATTGTGTATTAGTAGGGACATTGAAAAAATTATTCCACCAGTGCATCCATTTAGTTAAGAATCAAGTCACACATTTTATTTACTTAAACCCATCTGCACTTGTTTTACCAGTAACATATTTGGTCTGCGGCCTGTGGATTATACAGACAATGAAAATATGAAATCACTATTGCTGCTCCCAGAGAAGAATGAATCATCCTCAACTAGCCATTGCTTGGTTGTAAGTATGGGTTTAGCTTTGGGACATTTATATCTTTTATTGAAATTGGTTATGAAAGGAACATTATGGAAAAATTTCCAGTTAGCAAATTGCTTTCATTCACCAAACAATTATTGAGCACTTCCTGAGTATGAGCTGCTGTGGATTCAAAGACATAATCAGAATAAGACTATCAAAAAATACTTATTGAGCCCCCTCATACTTTAGGCAGCATTCACACAATGAATGTGACTGATAGAACTCTTATTCTCAAGGATCTTACCTTCCACTGAGAGATAGGAAAGAGACAGACTATAAATATGTAAACTAATATAAATGAAATAATGTCAGGAATTTACAAATGAGCTCTTTGAAGATTTTGTAGAGTGTAATTGGGTGAGGGCGGTGGGCTCCTGAAAGGGAACTGCTTTAGCTAGGGTCATTGAGGGCCTTTAAATTTTGGAGTTGACTTAAAACCTGAATTCAGGGAAGAGGCATCCAGGTGACCATCTGGAAGACACAAGTACATAGGTTCTTCAGTGGATGAGTTTGGCATGTTTGAATGTTGGAAAGAAGTTCATTATTGCTGGAGACCAGAGAGTATATAAGAGTAATGGGAAACCATTGAAAGGACATAAAGCAAGGGAAGTACATGATTTGATTTTTGCTGTAGAGAGCTCACTCTGGCTGCTTTGTGAAAAAGGGACTGGGGGGGGGTGGGGGCAAGAGTGGAAGCAGAGAGATCACTTATGACTGTGTCATTGTGACAGAAGAGGGATGCCATCATGACCTGGATTAAGGTAGTAGCAGTGGAGATCGTGAGAAGTAATGAGGTTTAGTATATATTTTTGAGTTAATATCAACAGGACTTTCCGGTGGGTTATATATGAGATGTGGGAAAGAGTGGAATTAGTATGACCATAGCAATGGAGTAGATGGTGGTGCCATTTGCTGCCCTGGGGAAGGAAATCAGTAGTTTTGTATGCCAGTTTTATGTCTATAAGACATCGAGGACATGTTGAGTAGGTATTTGGATATGTGAGTCTGGAGCTTAGCAGAGAGGTATAAGCTAGAGATAAAGTAGAAAGAATGTCTACTCCTTAGGAACCCATAGCTTAGTGGGGAATACAGATGTAAAAAGTTATACTACACATTATAATAAATTTATAACAGATGCCATGAAAATGTACAATAGAATTATAGAGAAGGACAAAGCTAACATCAGGAGGTACTGGGGAGAACTTCACAGAGAAGCTGACAGAGAAAGGGTCTGAGTCTTTAAGGGTAAAAATTTTAGCGAGATATTTAGTAGAATGCTGTTGGCTGCAAATAACAGAAAACCTTCTCTCAAATGCTTAAAGACAATCGATTATCTTATATAAAGATAATCCGAATGTGGACTATCTCTGCATTTGGTTAATTCAGCTATTAGTGGCTGCACCAAGGACCCAAATGCTTTCTGTTTTTTTTACTTTGCCATCCTCAGTTTGCTGACTCTGTTCCCACTAATCCCCCTTTAGTGGTTATGAGATAATTGCCGCCTTTTCAGATGTGGTAGTGGCTAGCTCAAAAAGAGGCACTGAAGCCTCTCCCAGAACTCTTGCCATGGCATTCCTCTATGTCTTATTGGTCAGAACTGCTCACAGATTGGCTTTGACATATGCTGGTTCTAGAGATAGTGTTAGTCTTTAAAGGGTGGGTACCTGAGCAAAATTGGGCTTCTGTTAGTGTGGAGGAAGTGAGGAATGGATTTTGAGTGGATAGTAAACATTGCCTACTGAAATCAGGTATACAAAGTAGGGATGTCCGTCCAAATCTAAGGAGCACCTGCTCAGAGAGAGACAAGGAGGCATAAAGGACCTTAGAAATTTGAGAAACTGTAGACTTCAGTGTGAGAGGAGTATGAGGTGTGTAAGAGAATTCAGGGTAAAGAGCTAGGTTGGGATCAGATTGTGAAAGGTCTTGAATTCCCTGATAAGGAGTTTAGACTTAATGGGGCACCTTCAGTGAGTTTTTAGCTGAAATGGGACTGTCTGGAGGATAGTTGGAAGTGAGAAGAGACTGAAGGCTGATTGGGAGGCTGCTGTAGTAGAGTCCAGGTGTGAAATGGTCAAGACTGGAATTTCAGGTGGTGGCAATGATGTGAGGATGGAGAAAAGAGGGGTTTTATTTTAGATGGAGAGTTGTAGGCTCACTGCATTTTAGTGACTGCTCAGATGGGGGAAAATAAGAGAAAGGGATGAGCTGAGGTCAAGGGCTCTTCACAGGAGACTTCTTGTCTAGTAGGCAGTGGAGTAGGGATTGGTGTCATTTAAGATAAGGAGGGTAGCCTAAGGTAGTTAACAATTTGATGCGGTCATGGGTGCTATTATGGGCTGTAGTTACTTTTATACCTTGGAAACCCTTTATCTCCTGCTTTAGACTTCAGCTTCATAAGTGTGCTCCAAACTATAGTTTTGGTAATGAACTGGAAGAGAACCTGGAGGTCAGCAGTTTAATTTTCTCATTTTACAAATGAGAAAACTGAGACCTAGAGAGGTTGTGAATTGCCCAGGATTATTAACCAGCCATAACAATTTTTTTTTAATGGACTACTTAGAACTTTCTTAAATCTTAGGTTAGTAACTCATTCAGTCCCACCATACTTAGCAACTATAAATTGATATGTATTTTATTCATTTGTACTTGAATTCTCCTTGCAGAACATAGCATAACCAAGTTGTCATTTGCCAGTGTTCCTTTTCTGTAAAAGTTGGATAAAGATTATTTTAAACATGTCAGAAATAAAGATATCTTTATGGTATTCTTTGAGTCTGAGGATGATAATGCTCTTGAGAAGAGAAGAATTTTTATTAAATGTAAGAAAACTATACGTTCTGCATGTCATATGGACATGGCTTATGAGTATCATTATTCACTGTCATAATGGTTGATATTTGGTTAAGGAAAAGATAATGAATGACATCAAGACCTTGTAAGTTGAAAGGGGAGCTGCTTTCAGTGCAATCCTTGAGGTGTACACTCTGGGACCTACCTTCCCCCATCACTACCAAACTCCACTCACTCTTTTTCAGCCACATGGTCCATCTTGCTGTGTCTTGAGTCCACCAGACATGCTCCCCTTTCAGGTCCTCAGCACTAGCTCTTTGCTCTACTAGGAACAAATGTGGGGAGCCAGATGTTCCCCAGGGTCTGCTTTCTTACGCCATTCAGACTCACCTCCAGTGCAGTCTTAACAGAGAGGCCTCTTGTGCCAGTGTCTATTCAGTAGCAACCTCCCAGTGCTGCTTAGCCATCTTCCTTGCTTTGTTTTACCACACCACTTGTCATCTGATGTCATATATATATATATTTTTTTTTATTTCCCTCTCAACTGGAGAATAAACTCCTTGAGGGCAGGAACCAACTCTTTGTTTACTATAATAGCCCTGGCGTCAAGAATGGTGTCTGACAAATAGCTGAGTGCTCAGCAAGTGCATGTTGACTGCGTGAATGAGCACTGGAGTGTCCTGTCTGATCTATGCGTGTCCCTGAAACAAGCACAGGTGCTTGGCACCTGAGTCTGGAATCCTTTAAGTCTGTGATTTCCAATTCTGAGGAGCTGCTTCAGGGAATATCATGCAAAAGGGAAGGGGTGATAATTAGGTGGGGTTCTACATCCCATTTAGAACTTTTGTTTAAGTAAAGATTAATGGCTATTGGAAAGCACTGCTTTAAATTTGAGAAGCAACCTGTAATCTTAAATTCTTAGAAAGCTGCTTACTGTGTTCATTTTGGGATTTTTTCTGCCGTTAATCCCTTTTGAGCACCATGTTTATTCTTTTTATTTTTTCCAGAATTTTTAACCTCATGTTTGTTACTTATTAAGAATAATAAAGTACCATATTTAATTATTCTTTAAGAGTTTACTTAATGCCAATGAACATAATATCTTATCTATAAAGTCAGAGTATGGAACTCTTGGTTTTTTGAACCTTTTTTTAGCCTCACGGTTCTGACACCTCTGCTTATTCAAATCACATCCCTAGCCCCCCCCCCATCCCAAATCACACATGTGGTTTTGGCAGCTGTTTGCTTTATGTTTTATTATAGCATTTCTTAACTGTGAGAAATTAGTGCTAGTTTCTATTTTTTATGCAAATTAAAAAACTATGATAGGAAAATGCTTGACCCAGTTTGCTTTCCTTGGGTTGGTGGAAATAGTATCATATACAATATTTAGAAATGATATCTTTCACTCTTGTATTTGTGCGGAGAACTAATTTAGCTGAAGTGTAGTTATATAAATTGAGAAGTAATGTTTTCTATTTAGAGCTATTTTTTATGGCACTTATTTGTATAACTGGCAAGACTTTTGGAAATACTGTTTTTTAATATCATCATATAGTAATTGAATAATTCCTAAAACATGCTAAATTATTTTCATGTTATGGCGTGTTTACGGCATTTAGGTTAGACATGGTTACATCATCTTATAATTTAGTGTCTAGGAAAGATACATACACAGAAATGTGACTGTAAATATGTGTATGGGCATATGTAGCACGTCCAGTAAAACCTTTGCTACCCGATTCCTAGAAGAATAAGTAATTCCGGTAGTTGAATTTTTAGGTGCTGAATCCTATCATTTAAAAACACTTATGGAAATCTTTAAAAAAAAAAAAAGTTTTATATACTTTATAGTGGACTCTTATTTAGTATATTTAATGTATATTGAGATCAATCTGTTTATAGGTGTAGTCAATGATTTACAAGTAATATATGTAGGACCTCGGACTGAATGAATTAACACCACTCTGATATGTGAAGTGGATATTTAAATATCAACTCTCTCCCGTCTATTTGCTGAACTATACTGGTGGTCATTCCTTCAGTGTTTCCCTTGTGTTCGTTGGAGCTTTTAAAGCCTAGCTATTCTGTATATATATGTACTCATATTCATATGCAGGCCTCTGTCTGTGCTTGCCTCTGTCTGTGCTTGAAAATGACAGTATTATGTGTGGCTTTTTATCCTTTAATACAGTAGTGCTGATTGATTTTTTCTTTGCTGGATCATTGCTTCTCTTTTATCAGATAGCTTTTGGCTAACTCATTCGAATTCCATTTGTTACATTTCTGTTGGCTGCTATTTAGATACTGTCCCATTGGTTCTTTGAGTCTTTCATCTCTAATCTTTACTTCTGTCTACTGGTGCCTTCTCTTTATTTTGTCTTTTTTGTCTTCTAAATGTAGATATTGAGATAAAAAATTAATCTTAGAGTACTTCTTTCCTTTTTGTGAGCTGTATGGATTTCTGTTTGTAGATCTGATCTTCTAACTTTTGAATTCTCTTGTCTGTTTTCATTTTTTCTTGGTTTTTGAGAGATTAACTTCTTTGATGATAGAAGTTTGTTTTCTACCTTTGGGGTCAGGGCTGTTCTAGAAATTTTAGAGTTCTTTGATTTTTCAGATAATGTCAGTTTAAACTAAACAGACCAAGTTTGAGTTTAACTCTATTGGGTTTGGTTAAACTTAGAGGAGCTAAACTAAATAAGTTAGTGGAGGAGGATAGAGAATTGGTCATTTTAAGTGGATGTTTTGGGTTACTTTGGTGGGGGTGAGGCTTATTGGTGACAGAATTAAGTTGTAAAATCCTGGAGAGACCCAATTTAGAATCAAGGGAACAAGATGCTGTGGGTATGGAGTTCTATTCCAACTAATGTTTTCTTGGGGGAAAATAAAGAAATAGAAAAATAATTATTCAAATACATTGAGCATCAAAGCTCTGAGTGCAGATTTGATACAAATTATTGAGAATTATCAGAGTAAGCAAAGTAATGAAATTCAAGCTTGAATCATGTGAAGGTCTGTTTAATGACTTTCTGTAGTCCTTAAATGTTTATAATGCTGTGGCATCTCCTTTTTCATTAACAGATGAACACCGGGCAGCGTAGGGATGGACCTCTTGTACTTATAGGCAGTGGGCTTTCTTCAGAACAACAGAAAATGCTCAGTGAGCTTGCAGCAATTCTTAAGGCTAAAAAATGTGCTGAGTTTGACAGTACAGGTGAGGATTTTGGGGGGCGGGTGGGGTCGAAATTTTTTAAATAGGTTATCCCTTTGGAGAACTCCCTTTAATAATTTATATGTTGTAACCATTAGAATATGGCTATATTCTTTGCATCTTGTAATAAATCTAAAATATTTTTACAGTAATAAATTACTTATAGGCTTAATGTAGTTAGGAAATACAAAGTTTAAAGCTTTGCACATATTTTAGGACAGAATTGTCAGAAGAGCAGATTTATGAATTTTTAGTGACAAATAAATTGTATTACAATGTAATGCCATAATTCCTTAGTTATAATTTGAAAATAAAAGACAAATTTGTGTTTCCTAATGTGACTTTAAGATATATGGCTTATGATCTGATTTTTCATGTTGATGGTAGGTTAGAGAATGATAATAAATAAAACAGGTCATATACTTAAGTGTAAAAATTGCTGCCTTTGGTAAAAAAATTCAGATATAAATTTGTAAAACATAAACTAACTGGCTGGTTAAAGAATTATTTTGGTTTATTTCTCAATTTCTCTTTCTGCATTTTTGTATTCTAGTAACTCATGTCATTGTTCCTGGTGACACAGTTCAAAGTACCCTGAAGTGTATGCTTGGGATTCTGAATGGCTGCTGGATACTAAAATTTGAATGTAAGTAATGGATTTGGGAGAATTACATAATGAATTAAACTAGTTTAATTTTTCTTTTGTGCATTACTGCCCATAATTATTTAAGGAACTTGTGCTAATTTTCTTGCCTCTCATTAGTCACTACATTTCAAAAAATCTTGTCTTGTTAAATGGTATCATTTTGATGTTTAGTAAATGTCTGCAAATATGTTCTAGTTTTAAAGTGGTTTATTTTTCTTTCTTTTTTTTTAATAATGCCAACAATTTTAATAAAGACCAAATGGAATACGTAATAGATTTTCAATCCTAAGCAATCTCTATTACTGTTAATGATATGTTTACCTTAATAAACAAGTTTTAAATATACTGCATGACAGGTCTATGAAATGAAAGTAGTTTATTGCTTTCCCAAAACGATTTGCAAAATATTACTTGCGTTAACACCCTTTTGCTCTCTTAGCTAATCCAGTATTTTTAGGCAGCTGTTGGGATATTTAGACTGTCTTGTACTACCTGATTTGGGGACCACCCCCACCCATTATTCTCTCAGCCTCCACTGGAAATGTGTCCTTATTCCCCACTTCTCTTTGGTGATCACATGCCACCACCTTCAGAGCTGCCTTTCTCCTTCCCTGCTGTCACTTGTTTGTTTTTCTTAACCTTGGATTCATTTAGGACTTTAAATAAAAAGAAAGCCCATACACAGTTACTTTCTGCTCCTCAACTTTTGATATGATGGCTAAAATAGGACAGTTTTTTAAATCTAATTTTTGAGAAAAGATTAGTGGCTACAAAGGAGTAACACAGGGAGTCTTATGATGATACAGTTGAGTTTCTTGATCATAGTGGTGGTTACCTTACACAAGGCTACATGTGATAAAATTACATAGCTCAGCACACACACACACACACACACACACACACACACACACAGAAATGAGCGTGTTTATAATTGGTGAAATCTGAATTAGCTCTGGATTGTAGCAGTCAGTTTGTTGGTATTGTGCTATAGTTATGTAAGATGTTAACATTGGACACTGGAGAAAGGGTACATTAGATTTCTCTGTACATTTCTTTGCAACCTCCTATAATTATTTCAAAATAAAAAGTTAAAAAAGAATACTGGGTGTATTTAATGAAACTTTTCTTTTTTAAGAAGCAAATGATGGATTAAAATTAGTTTTTAAAAACTAAGATTTATGGCTTTGTGCTTTGAAGGTTTTATGGTAGAATGCTTGATTTATCAAGATTTTAATTGTATTATTAATTTCATCTGTAGTTTAAGGTTGGTTTGGTTTATAAAACAGTTTCCTTTCAGTAATTGGTATTCATGTCCCTTCTAAATACAGCTACTACTTCCTGTGGTGCTGGTCTCCACTGATACAGTCAGATCAGCCAAGTGGCAGTGCCACTATATCATTTCTCATCCATCTGTTATTAGTCCCTTCTAGTCATGGCAGTTCGAGAAGTATGATAAGTAATTGGACCGATTGACTATTTACATAGGAAAAAAAAAAAGTTTCTCTTTATGTCTCATTTATTTTTGAACTTGCTTTTTCCTTTTAATGGTAAATCTTATTGGGCTTCAATGTTTAAAAGACTACTTTTAAATGGTTCCATGATTATGGATGCTTTTGTACTGAATCTATGCCAGAAACCTTGTCAGTAGTTATAGAAAGAAATAGATTTTCATAATAATGTCTCAGTAATAAAGCAGCCCTGTGAAATTTTGGATGTTAAGACATTTACCACTTAACTTTGAGTCTAGTTCTTCTGAATTTGCTGAACTGGCATTTGGTTGCATATACAGGCTACATGATTCATTTCCATAAAAATCTGCCTTCTTTAAGGAATGTAAGTTTTGTCACTTTAATGGCTTGGCCATGTCATTTTTATAGAAACACTGATGGACTCAAGCTGACTTAATACTGTGCCATTTGGTGATTCTCTCAGTAGAGAATAACATCCTCTAATATCAATGGTTCTTTTAGAATAGAGGATAGATAGAATATCTTATTGAAGTTCATATCCTTATATTTTCTAATACAAGTATTGAGACCAAAGAGAAATAGATTCAAGGTTTGAGACAATTACTTTAAATAATTAAATAAATATTATAAAAAGAAGTCAAGAACCCTCAAATACCTTCCTTCCTATATTTTCTTCATAGTTTCTAGCTTCAAGCATCTCAGTGTGAAGCATCTTATTTTGATTTAAAAATGTATTTTAGAGCTATTCAAAACTATCTGAAAATCACTTATTAAAGAAAGATAAGGTAAACAATAGCTTTCAAAATTAATTGTAAAGGTTTATGAGGTATTAAAAGTAGGTCTTGTGTTTGAGTCTATCCATTAGCTTGCTGGTAGATAAACCCTTTACTGGATTAACTATTAAGAAACTTTAAGTTTTTATGAGATTTTTCTGTAAACAAAATAGATTCAAGAGGAATTTTAGACTAAATTTTCTCTGTAGATAATTGATTCATTTACAAGTTAACCAAATTAACAAAAAGAATTATTCAAAAGAATTTGGATCCATTGGATTCAGATTTAACTATTTGAAGTTTTCTGTTTCAAAGTGTTTTGTCTTAATTGGTTAATATCTCTTATTTTTCTTCATTATGTATGTAGAATATCTTACAATACCACAATTAAGGGGCACAGCGTGAAGATTCTGAGAATAGGCCCTACTTATACTATTGGACCAGCCCTTTCGTCTCATTGTATTGATTTTACAAATATTTTACAGAATGGTATTTATTTTATATTTTATAGAAATAGGAGCTGTAAATTGGAAAAGTTGCCTCTTCAGAATCAAGTTTATGGCTGATATTCTGCTTTATTCTTAGTTTTGGTACTAATTCCTCACAGACAACTAATAACTACCTTTGTACAAGGGTGAATTATGGTAAATTGAAGAGGTGAATGAAAGAGTGGAAGTATATAGGTCATTTTATTAGTCTCTCAGAGTATGTATAAGATGAAACTGCATCCTAAAGATGCAAGCTAGCCTTTAATAAGATAAAACATTTTTTACTGACCTGTTCTTTTAGTACTCTGCTTTCAAAATTTCCTCCAGTGTAACCTCTTTTTTAAAAAATGCAATTCTGCATCCTCATTTTTCACCTCACTGTGAAGGGGAGAGCAAATGGCTGTCATCTTTTCTTTAACAATCTCTCCCTCTTCTCCACTCTCATCTAATTTTAAATAAAAATTGCAGCTATAGAAGTTTTAAAAGTCTGGGTACCTAAGGGAACTGCTGGGGGAATGTACCAGACATTTTATATTGGACTGTTTCTGTGAAGTGAGGAAGAGCCAAAAGGGTCTGTTTTTGTTGGTTTTGTTTTAGTTGAGGAGAGATGGACCCTAGAAGACAGTCATTACTTTATCAGTTTATAAATAACCTCAGTCAGGCTAACAGATTTTTATCCTTTTCTATTAAAATTTGTTTCTTTAAATGAATTTTGAGAGTACTGTGGAATTTGAAAATAAATGTAATTTTTATTCTATTCAAACTTTGCTAATTATCAAAAAAGTGAATAAATGTATCAAGCATTTCTGTAAGATTGATTAGGCAACTTTATGCATACAGAAGGCCTCCACCAAAAATTCTCTACTAATAAAAAAAAAAATCCTTTGATATGATAGTCCCGCTTCTTGAAAATTTACCCTAAGCAAGTAATATAGGTGAAAGAAAAAAGTGTAGTTATTTCTAATAGCAAGAAGTAGGGAGAATAACCTGTATGTGAGATAATTAAGAAATTTTTGGAATGCTTAAAGATATTCTTCCCCCAAATTTATATTTTTATATGATAAATATTAAAAGTAAAGTGATATGAAAAACAGGATTGTTGAAATTTTTAAAAACATAAAACAATTTTATATCGTTACTTTCAGTAATATATAAATGTGTGAATGCATATGGGCAAAAATGCAAAAGAAGACTGGTGGATTGGTAAATTACTGAAGAGGTCTGTTTGTAACAGTTATAAAAAAACAATGTGTGTCTGTTAGATCAAATTTAATTTCTCTAGGAATAAATTCAAATTTTCAAGTTCTAATAACAGTTAGAAAATATATTTTATTTTTAGTCTTCTCCAAAGATTAATTGGATAGGTCAGGACTTCGATCTTAATCAGGGAAATTAAAACTTGCATGTTTATATATGTATAACAAAACTTTTATACTTATTATGCAGACCTAGCAAATACATTTTAATATAATGATTGTCCTAATCAGAACAGAAATACTTATGTAAATATTTGAATTTTTAACACATGACTAAAAAAGAACACTGAGCCTGAGTTTTCTAATTAATTTATTATGAGAATTTTTGGATATTAGACTGAGTTTGGTCTTTAACCACATATGTAAAGAGATGGACTATTTTGATATAATTATTCATAATACAGTGTGTTAGAATTGATACCCAAGTTTTGCCTAAGAAAATTTTATGATACAGTAATATATTTTTGTGGTAGAATTTAACGTTGTGTCTCCATATGCATTAAGTAAAATAAGTAAATTTAGATATTATTATATGAGAAAATGTTTTTATATGTAATTATGCTTAAATTTTCAGCCTTCATTTCATTGTCCTTTCACTCTGTGCCATGGAATTTCATATACTGAGCTTCTTTCTCTATTACTTATCAGCCAATTTTTAAAAAATTACGGTGATGGTATAAGTTGTTTTTCTATTTTTGTCATTGTTGTAGATTTCCTCTTGTGATTTCCCTTTTTTCTAAAGTTCAGTGCTGTCATAGTCTGCTTGACTCAAAAGCTTAATATAAAAGCATTTGCAAAAAAAGGTTTTTTTGCTTTTACCACTTGGGTGTTGATTTTTAATAGAATTAGAAGAGAAATTCCTCAGTGTTTGTTTTACTTACATACTGTTATTTTGAATGACAAATTCCTACTTTAGATTTAATGACATATTTATTAGGTCTTTTCGTTTTAACATGGAGTGGTGTTTGATTCTGTGTTTTAATTTTTTTCTTTTTTTGGACATTTGGTGTTGACTGTGATATTTAATGCTTTTCAGTGCTATTTTAGTCACAAATAGTAGCTCTAGAAGAATAACAATTCTTTAAAATATGGATTTACACTATTCATGGGCATTGGTTCCAGGACCTCCTGCAGTGACCAAAATCCATGGATGCTCAATTCTTTGTTACAAAATGACATTATTATTTGAATAGAACCTATGCACATCCTCCCAGATACTTTAAAATTATGTCTAGATTACTTATAATACCTAATAGAATGTAAATGTGGTGTAAATAGTTGATGTACTGTATTGTTTAGGAAATAATGACAAGGAAAAAAGTCTGTACATGTTCAGATGCAGGGTTTTTTAAAATATTTTTTATCTGCTGTTGTTGAATTCAGGGATGTGGAACATACAGATATGGAGGACAGACTTTATTTACTTCCGGCAGCTTTTGAAGAGGGTGAAGAAATTCTGTGGCTTTCCATGCAGTGTTACTTTTGGATATTTAACAGATCTCTGTTTTGAAGCTTTATTTCTTCATTGTATTCTTTAATCACTTGTGTGGAGTTGTGGATTCAGGAATTCCTTTTTTTCTACTGCTTCTCATTTGTATTATCCTTTCATTACCTTCTAAAACTAGGAAAAGTGACTATGCTTAATATAAAATCCATGAACATCATCAGTGGTTCATCCAGTTAAAATGAAAATATACATCCATTGATGAGTATGCTTTTATTAAGTAGGAGGCAAGAGTGGTTACTAGCAATTTAGAATAAAGGAATGCCTTTCTGTATAATACAACTGTCTTTTTAAAAAAAAAAAATCGTAGCCTCAGAATTCATAAGCTGCATTAGTATGCAAAGATTTCGGGCTTTGCTAAGGTAGCCAGAGCTACCTTAATGACTTTGAGTTAATGACTTTGAGATAAGTAGTACTTTGGGAATTGGGCTGCTTACCTATATACAAAAAGTTGTAAGATCTCAGGGCAAAAGGAAAGCTTACATGAAATGGTAGACATGATCAGGAATATATCTGGGCTAAAGGAATCTTTCAGTTTTTATAGATAGGTAGTTTATCCCTTTATTTTTGTAAAGTGATAGCTCCGGTTAATCTTTAATAGAGCATGTGAAAAGTGAGAAAGATGAAATAAGGCATACAAAAGTTTTACAAGGATAGTGACTCAATACATTTAAAAGTAAGAGTCATTCTGGCATATATAGAAATCTGTTTACATGAATAACAACTCGTTCATATAAACTAATTTCAATTTGGAAATTATTAGCTGAGAAAGCTAACAAAAAGGTGGCTTTGTATTTGAGGGAGAATAAGAGTCCATTTTTCTGCTGAACTCTTAGTGACAAGTGTTGGCATAATTATGGACTTTACTAAGCATTTGTTACAAATATATAAAATAGTTTTGTTAAATTTTAAGAAATATCTTTAAATTTGTGAAAAATGGCCTGTTTTAAAATCATGATTTATGTGTTGAGATTAAGGATTACACGTGTGTCTTACACTTTAGATGAGTTCATGACTAGGAATGTTGTGAAGATGCTCATATTTTGTTTTGAATGGGAAAAAAGGTAGAAATCTTGCTGCAGTTTGCTTAATTTTTATTGAATAAATAAGCCTAATGAATGGATATTTAAGGTTTTATTAATTAGGCAGTGCTTGGCCGGTTGGTAGATTCTTTCTTTTCACTGATGGTTTTAATGTATCACCATTTAAATTGTTGAAAATATGTTTTAAATTATTTCATTCTTGTTGTTTTACTTGTTTGGTAAATCGAATCAGTAGGTTTATCTCAAAAGAGTTCTACTGGGAAGTTGATCAGAATTTGTAATTATGGCAAATGTCTACTGCAAAGTATGTCTTCTTTCTGAAGCTCATAGGATACAAGTTATAGAGTGGTAATTTTGGTATCAGTCAGATTAAATAAACTCATTGATCACTGAAGACAAAGCCAAATGCATTGTCCCCCCCCCCCCCCCCCCCGTAACTGCTCCCCCTTCCAAGGCAGTCAGCAGTTTTTGCCAATTGTTACACTTTTCGGCTTATCTCTTAAAAATAACTATCCTCCTATTTAATTGTCTATTAAGTGATTATGTAATTTATTGTAACAGAAGCGCAGTGTATTAAATCTGAATAGAGAATGGCTGGTGTTTCCTTAGATGCTTTGTTTTTTATCACTGAGGATAAAGATTTAAAAAAAAAAACCCAAAAACTGATTTTGAAGTTGGAGAGCAACTGAGTTCTCATCTCATTTGTGTGGGAAAGCTGCTTACATCTCTTAGGACTTACAGTTTCTCATCCATAAAATGAAGAGGTTTATTAGACAAAGCATCATGTAATAGACCTGGAAACTGTTCTTCAGTTTTCAGGAAAAATAAAGGAGCTATGTTTTTTCATTCTTAGTTGATATTAGGATAGGGAGTTGACAAACTGTTGCTTGCAATAAGAGAGTATCAGTGGAAGTATTTGTTCAGTTCAGTAGTTGTAATTAGAGCATTGGATTTTTCTGCCTTACTTTATAGAAATTTATTGAACAACTGCTGTAGAGCTGAGAATTTTATAAATTGAGGCATACTGATGCTATAAAAGCACCAGCTCCTTGCCGTCTTATTTCTCATGATGCCATACTTGTCAAACTCTAGTGTCTGTTAAGAAGAAATTCTGTTGATATCAGTAGATCCTATTTTAATGTGTTTCTTCTAAGAATTTAAATAGCCAGCCAAATAAACCCATAAAATGGATAAGCAGCGAGCATAGTTAGGCACAGCCCATTACTTATTTCTGTACTTTGACAGTAGCCGCCATAGGTGTGTTCAGTGTTCAGTCCTTGGCTTTATATACTGGCATGTTCATTCGTCTAAAGAAACTATTACGAGTGCTCTACAGATACAATTAGGAAGGAGATTTAAGAAGGGGACTACATGCTTTAGTTATGGAAAAAGTAAAAATAACTTACATGGTAAGATAATGAGTTTCAGTTAAGTCAACGATTTTGCTCGATTTTGCTAGTGTTTTTTGGGGATGGTGTTTAGTATGAAAACAGCATACTGGCAGTGTTTCTAGTATTTTGGCCAAGTCAAAAATTTTATTTTGAGTCTAATTTTCAATATATAGTAAAGTTAATATTTTAATGTTAGCTTTATTTGATAGTTTTTACTCTGAGTGATTGTTTAAAATTATACTACTTTTAAAATATAATTTCTGCCCCACAGATATGTACAGTTGACTGTGTCACAATAAAAAAAAAACAGGTGTGATTTCTATTACATGCAAAAAACAACACTTTTTATAGAACATAAGTTAGTGAGAATAATAGGATTCGGAAATTCAGCTTTGGGGCGAATGTGATTCTTGTATTAAAAACAATAGGGGAAAGAAATATGAACACCAAAGCACAGACGAAACTAACAAATCAAGAGTCACGTGACAGGGAATTGTGGCTCTCCCAAGCTCAAGTGTTGAGTAAATACGCATTAACAGTCTCATGTTCAGGAAAGAGTCTTTTGACAAAGCTCTGCTTTTGGGGGGGGGGGGGGGTGTTGTTAACATTTTCTGACTTTTACATATTAAGCAACATCTTGGAACACTCACTTAAAGCAGGTTTAAAGCATTTGATATATTCATATCATGCCTTTTAGAGCCCAAGGTTTATCTTGTGTACCAGAAAGTTATATTTTAGTGTAAGATGCACAGGCTTTAGAAAACCAAGCAGATTTGAGTTCAAATTCCCATTCTGCCATGGAATAGCTAAATGGCTTTAAGCAAGTTTGTGTTAGATAAGTTTTTGTTAAGGCTTACAGTGCTGTTGGCCCTGAGTTTAATGTTAATGAATCAACAATATATAATAAATAAGGTGTCTTCAACAGAAACACCCGTAAAACCAGAATAAGTACTGATCAGTTGATGAAAATGTTGGCACCAGAGGCTCCCAGGAACCTAATGCTGTATTTCCTCTCTTAAGCACTGCTCTTAAGAAATGGTGCGGTATTCACTAATTACAATAGCCACTGCAAATAACGAGTATTGACTCATAGGATAAATATTAGGTAACATGGCATTCATAGTTTTGATAAAGTGATGTTATGGTTATTCT
Organism: Cynocephalus volans; assembly: GCF_027409185.1. Lineage (NCBI taxonomy): Eukaryota > Metazoa > Chordata > Mammalia > Dermoptera > Cynocephalidae > Cynocephalus > Cynocephalus volans. Next base: position 278,912,206 of record NC_084460.1, on the reverse strand, counting down.
CCACTAATAAACATTTATGAGAAAGGAGTTTTGTCTTGGAGGATTTACAGGTATAGAAAGAATAAACTTAGAACCAAATAAATTCTGCTCACATTCTACTCATTTGTGCCCAGAGAAGTAACAATTAAAGAAAAAAATCTTGCTGTTCCATATTTTCTTAATGATATTCTCTTTTTTTTAATATTTAATAATTCCATTTTATATTTTTTCAATACCAGAAATATGAAGAACTGATACTCTGGTTGTGTACTATTTTCTGCTTTACTAGTATTTTTGAATACTATTTCACTAAGTTACCTAAATCACTAATACTTACAGAATATTTGATTGCCAGTTTTTTATATTTAAGATAATATTTGTCTTACATTGTTTTTAGAAACAACTTTGCATTCAGACATTTTACTCAAAAAGCCAATTATTTTTGCTTTTAATATATTTGAAATGTGAAGTGTAAAAGAATAGTTTATTACCTTTATGAAACTCAAATCTGCTTCCACATTCGTTATTCTTCAAAAGGTTAGTCATTTTAAATTGGAAGAGAGGGCAAAACTGAATTTGAAAATATGAATCTTCTCATGTTAATCTGTAGCTCTTGACCTTTGTTTTTTAACTGACTTTGTAACGGAAATTCAAGTCATGTCAAGTTCTTTAAATTTCTTCACAGGGTAGGAAACTTCCTTTGCCATCCATCATATACAAGGGTTCTTCAAAAGGTTCATTGAAAGATTCATATTATCTTTTAATTCTATTTTTCCACGAACTTTCTGATGTATCCTCATATATCATGACTTGAGATTGTCTCAGTGATATTCTTAATATCTTTAAATCATGTGTGTAATTGCAAATGTGCTTGAAAAATTAAGTTTGATAATGGATTATTTATTGATAGAGAAAAATAAAGCAATAAAATTTCATTTAAAATTAAACACTCAAAGGTAAAGTAAAGCCTTCTACTGTTAATGACAGTTCAGGATTAGATCATTAAAGAGTAGCAGAACATAGCAGGAAAACAAAAATGCATAAAGCTTTTTTTATGAGGGTCAAAAAGCTCCTTTTGTACATAATAGGTGATTAATAAATGTGACTCAGGAAGAATGCTGAAGTGGATGGCTGTTGTGTTAAGTAGCCGTTAGCTTTAACTTTGCTGTCATATCATTGTGTTTCTGTACTTGACTCTTCAAATCTATAGAAAAGGAAAGTTGGACTAGCTCTTCAGGGTCTTTTCTACCTCTTAAATTCTGTGATTCTAAATATTTTCAAAATATAAGTGTTATAGGATTACGTTAGAATAAGTAAAATATACCTAATAAGTAGGGATTACTTTTTTTTTTTTCCTGAAAAGGTACCAGTTTTTTCAGTTCTCTTCCTTACTCCAAGTTCTGCAGATTGACTGTTGTAGATGGAGGTGAAGTTTTACTATTATGTCAGTTTGGAGGAACAGAAAAGAAAGTTTAAAAATAGTAATTTAATAAAGTCTGGGTCATTCTAAAGTGAATTGTTACTAACTCCTGGAAAGTACTGTATTGAGTTTCTTTGTCTTATCTATTGTCAGTTTTTGCTCTCCAGATAATTATTATAGGTCAAGAGATCTTTCTTAGTCATACACAAATGAATCTAAATTTATGCTAAATACCATTCTGGGACAGTTCTGGTACTTGTAGCAGATGCACTGTTGATTCTGGGCGACTCTTCAGTTTAGAAAGGAGCCCTTTGACAGGCATATGCACTTAAAGGCCATGTAGTGGCTCTTCTCCAGGAGTCATTCTGTTGATTTAAGTGGAGATCAACTAGACAGAATTTTATCACTGGCATTTTTCAAGAGTTTTCCAAAATACTGTTAAGTCATTGTGTTTCCAGCATACATGTCTAATTCTCCACTGAAAGGATATGTTTATGCATCCATAAATTCTTTCTGGTTAAGTTTCAAGTCATTAGATATCAAGTTATATAAATGTTATTTTAAAATAGTTAATAATTTAGACTGTAGCTCTCACCTCTTACAGGTGCTATGTAATTATTTTTTTATTTGTATGGATAGAAGTCTTCATCACATAACTTTAGTGAATTTTATCAACACTTTTTTCCTTTGTATTAACAACACTAGACTGTGAAGGAGGAGACCTCAGTTACTCCAGTTTTGCCAGTAACCTCTGCTATTAAGCTCTCGTTCCATGGGAGAGTGTATTAAGTGCTGAAGAATGCATGAGTGAGTAATGTGTGGTTCCTACCCTCAGGAAGTTTCCTCAGTGATAAGTCTGTCTCAAAGGTAAAGAATAAATTGTATGAGGGGTTTGTTTTTATAAGGAAGATAATTTATTATGGTGTCAAGTTTTTTTTTTTCTTTTTAAATTTAATTTTATTTTACTTCTCAAAATACATTGTACTTGATTTTCATGCCCCTTTACCCATTCCTGTCCACCCCCCCACCCCACCCTCATCGTATCTGTGCACTTGGCTTGAATAGTTAAAGGAATTTTTGTGGTTATTCTTCCCCCCACCCTTTATTTGTTTGTTTGTTTATTTTTAGCCCCCACAAACAGGTGAGAACATGTGGTATTTCTCTTTCTGTGCCTGACTTGTTTCACTTAATATAATTTTCTCTAAGTCCATTCATGTTGTTGCGAATGGTAGTATTTCGTTCTTTTTTATAGGAGAGTAGTATTCCATTGTGTAGATGTACCACAGCTTCCTTATCCACTCATCAGATGATGGACATCTGGGCTGGTTCCAGCTCTTGGCTATTGTATATAGAGCTACAATAAACACTGGAGTACAGGTATTCCTTCGGCATGATGATTTCCATTCCTCTGGGTATATTCCCAGCAGTGGAGTCACTGGGTCATATGGTAGATCTATCTGTAATTGTCTGAGGAACCTCCATATCATTTTCCATAAAGGCTGCACCATTTTGCAGCCCCACTAACAGTGGATGCGAGTTCCTTTTTCTCTGTAACCTCTCCAACACTTATCGTTCTCAGTCTTTGGATGTTAGCTATCCTAACTGGAGTGAGATGGTATCTCAGTGTGGGTTTGATTTGCATTTCCGGGATGCTGAGTGATATTGAGCACTTTTTCTTGTGTCTGTTGACCATTCGTATATCTTCCTTTCAGAAATGTCTGTTCAGCTCCTTTGCCCATTTTTTAATTGGGTTATTTGTTTTTTTCTTGTAAAGTTGTTTGAATTCCTTGTATATTCTGGATATTAATCCTTTTTCAGATGTATATTTAGCAAATATTTTCTCCCACTCGGTTGTTTTTTTACTCTGTTGATTGTTTCTTTTGCTGTGCAGAAGCTTTTTAGTTTAATATAATCCATTTGTTTATTTTACTTTTGGTTGCCTGTGCTTTTTGGGACCTATTCATGAATTCTGTACCCACTCCTATTTCCTGAAGTATTTTCCCTATGTTTTCTTTAAGGAGTTTTATTGTTTCAGGGTGTACATTTAATTCTTTAGTCCATTTTGATATATGGTGAAAGGTACAGGTCTAGCTTCATTCTCCTACATATGATTATCCAGTTTTCCCAGCACCATTTGTTGAAAAGGCAGTATCTTCCCCAGTCTGTAGACATGCTGCCTTTGTCAAAGATCAGATGGCTGTAGGCATATGGGTTAATTTCTGGGTTCTCTAAGCTGTTCCATTGATCCGTGTGTCTGTTTTTATGCCAGTGCCATGCTGTTTGTGGGTATTGTAGCTTCGTAATATAGTTTAAAGTCAGGTAGTGTTATGCCACCAGCTTTATTTTTTTTGCTCCGGATTGCTTTGGCTGTGCTTGGTCTTTTGTTGTTCTGTAGAAATGTCTGGATAGCTTTTTCCATCTCAGAGAAAAATGTTATTGGAATTTTGATGGTGATTGCATTGAATTTGTAGATCACTTCGGGTAATATGGACATTTGCACAATGTTAATTCCTCCAATCCAAGAGCATGAGATATCTTTCCATCTTCTTGTGTCCTCCTTTAATTTCTCTCAACAGTGGTTTGTAGTTCTCTTCGTAGAGATTTTTCACTTTCTTGGTCAGCTTTATTCCTAAATATTTTATTTTTTTGGTGGCTACTGTAAATAAGCTAGCTTTCTTGATATCTTTTTCTGCATGTTTACTTGTGGAGTATAAAAATGCTACTGATTTCTGTGTGTTGATTTTGTACCTTGCAAGTTTGCTGAAATTGTTTATCAAGTCTAGGAGTTTTTTTAATAGAAGCTTTAGTCTGTTTAATATATAGGATCATATCATCTGCAAAAAGGGACAGCTTGACTTCTTCCTTTCCAATCTGGATGCACTTTATTTCCTTTTCTTCTCTGATTGCTCTGGCTAGTACTTCCAACACTATGTTGAATAGGAGTGGTGAGAGTGGACATCCTTGTCTAGTTTCTGTTTTTATCATCCATTCAGGATGATATTGGCAGTGGGCTTATCGTATATGGCTTTAATTATGTTGAGATACTTTCCTTCTGTGCCTAACTTGTAGAGAGTCTTTATCATGAACAGATGTTGAATTTTGTCAAATGCTTTTTCAGCATCAATAGAGATGATCATGTGGTTTTTGTCTTTGCTTGTTTTTATTAACATGGTGTATCACTTTTATTGATTTGCGTATGTTGAACCAACCTTGCATCCCTGGAATGAATCCCACTTGACATGGTGTATAATTTTCTGTATGTGTTGCTGTATTCTGTTAGCTAGTATTTTATTGGGGATTTTTGCATCTATATGCATCAAGGATATTGGCCTGTAGTTTTCTATTTGTGATGCATCTTTGTCTGATTTTGGAATCAGGATGATATTTGCCTCTTAGAATGAGTTTGGGATAATGGCCTCTGTTTCAGTCTTTTGGAACAGTTTATAAAGAATTGGTATCAGTTCCTCTTTGAAGATTTGGTAGAACTCTGCAGTGAACCCATCAGTCCTGGGCTTTTCTTTGTTGGGAGCCTTCTGATAACAGCTTCAAACTCTTTTATTGTTATTGTCTGTTCAGATTTTCTGTATCTTTTTGCCTCAGTTTTGGTAGCTTGTATGCAATCCAGAAATTTATACATTTCCTCCAGATTTTCAAATTTGTTGGCATATAGATGTTTATAGTAGTCTAATGATTTCTTGTATTTCTGAGGTGTCAGTTGTAATATCACCTTTTTTAATTCTAATTTTTGTTATTTGGGTCTTCTCTCTTCTTAGTCTTGTTAAAGGTTTGTCGATTTTATTAATCTTTTCAAAGAACCAGCTTTTTGTTTCATTGATCTTTTGTATTGTTTTTCGTGTTTCTATTCCATTTAGTTCTGCTCTGATCTTAATTATTTCTTTCCATCTACTATAGGTTTAGATTTTTCTTGTTTTTCTACATCTTTAAGGTGAAGTGCTAGGTTATTTATTTGTCATTTTTCCATTCTTCTGAAGTAAGCAAGCATTTAATGCAGTAAATTTCCCCCTTAAAACTCTTTTGCAGTATCCCACAGGTTTTGGTAGGATGTGTCATTATTTTCAAGATATTTTTTGATTTCCTGTTTAATTTCTTCTTGGACCCACATGTCATTAAGTAGAATTTGTTTAATTTCCATGAGTTTGTATAGTTTTCAGAGTTTTGTTTATTATTGATTTCTAATTTTAATCCATTGTGATCAGAAAAAATACATGGAATAATTCCAATTTTTTTGAATTTGTTAAGACTCGCTTTGCGACCTAACATGTGGTCTATTCTGGAGAATGTTCCATGTGCTGTTGAGAAGAATGAATATTCTGAGGTTGTTGGATGGAATGTTCTGTAGATATCTGCCATGTCCAATTGGTCTAAAGTATTGTTTATATCTTGTGTTTCTCTGTTGATTTTTTGCCTAGATGATCTGTCCAATAATGAGAATGGGGTGTTCAGGTCCCCCACAATTATGGTGTTAGTGTCTATTTGTTTCTTTAGATCTAATTAGTGTTTGCTTTGTAAATCTGGCTGCTCTGACATTAGGTGTGTATATATTTATGATTGTTATGTCTTCTTGATGGATAGATCCTTTTATCATGATATATTGGCCATCTTTATCTCTTTTAATGGTTTTTGCTTTAAAGTCTATTTTATCTGATATAAGAATAGCTACTTCAGCTCTTTTTTTATTTCTACTTGCATGATATATCTTTTTCCATCCTTTCACTCAGTCTATGTGGGTCTTTACAGGTCAAGTGAGTCTCTTGAAGACAGCATATTGTTGGGTCCATCATTTTAATCCAGTCAGTCAGTCTGTGTCTTTTGAATGGGGAATTTAGTCCCTTTGTATTCAGAGTTATTATTGAAAGGTGTTGATTTACCCCTAGCATTATACTGATATTTGTTTAGATGTCTTAAGTATCTTTCGTTCCTTTCTTTCTAATTTTCTGTTTGTCTTCTGTATTTGTTATTTTCTTGGGGTGATAGATAAAGTATTTTTTCTCTCTTTTGTTAGCATTAGTGTTTTGCTTGTAGGTATTGTTCTTTTTTGTTGATTCATGGGAGTGATGGTTGTTTTTGTGGTATCAACCCCAGTCCTTCCTTGAGAATTTCTTGTAGGGCTGGTCGTGTGGTAGTGAACTCCCGCAGTTTTTTGTTTTGTCTGAGAAATATACTATTTGTCCTTCATTTGGGAAGGATAGCCTTGCAGGGTAAAGTATTCTTGGCTGGCACTTTTTGTCCTTTAGTGTTTTGAATATATCATCCCATTCTTTTCTGGCTTTTAGAGTTTCCAATGAAAAGTCTGATGTTATTCTGATTGGGGCTCCCTTATAAGTGACCTGCCACTTCTCTCTTGCAGCTTTTAAGATTCTCTCTTTGTCTTTGATTTTTGTCAGTTTGATTATCACGTGTCTTGGAGAGGACCTTTTTGGGTTGAATGTGTTTGGGGATCTTTGGGCTTCCCGAATCTGGGGATCTGTGACTTTCCCTATACCTGGGAAGATTTCTGTGAGTATCTCATTGAGTATGTTTTCAATGCCATTTCCTTTTTCCTCCCCTTCTGGAATATTCATGATTTGGATATTTGAGCACTTAAGGTTGTCAGTTATCTCTCTCAAATTTTCTTCAATTTTTTAAATTCTTTTTTCTGGTCTGCCTGTGATAATTCAAACAGCCTGTCTTCAAGGTCAGAAATTGTCTCTTCTTCTTGTTCAAGTCTGCTGGTTAAACTCTCTGTTGTATTTTTTATTTCGTTGAATGAATCCTTCACAAGCTCAGCTACATTCTTTTTCAAGGTATTGATTTCTTTGTACATTTCTTCTTTCAGATCCTGTATATTTTTTCTCATTTCATTGTGTTATTTCACTGAGTTTTCTTGTATCTCATTTAGTTTCCTTAGAATAGTTACTCTATATTCCTTGTCTGTCATTTCAAAGACTTCCTGTTCTGTAGGATCTAGCACTTGTATGTTATTAATTTTCTTTGGTGGCCATGTACTTTCTTGGCTTTTCATATTTCTGGTTTCTTTCCTTTGTTGTTTTGCCATTGTGGCCAGGGGTATCGTGGTTCACTCGTTTCACCCTGATGTCTGGCTTGGATCCTGAAGGGTCTTTTGCTTCTGGACAGCAGATACTAGCTTGGACTGGAAGTCCTGCCCCACCTGCCTTCAACAGCTTGTCAGGATCGGGGCTTGGGAGCCTGTGCCTCTCAGGTCTCTCACAGAGATGGACAGCCTGGGCCACAGTCCCATGCGGCCTGCATTCACCAGCTCGTCTGACTCGGGGCTTGGGATCCTGGAGCTTCTCAGGTGTTCACAGAGACAGGAGAGCCTGGGCCGAAGGTCCCGCCGCCTCTTCCTCACCGCTCACCTGGCTCAGGGCTTGGGAGCCCAGAGCTTCTCAGGTCGCTCACGGAGATGGGACGGCCTGCTCCGGAAGTCCCGCCTGGCCTTGCTTGCCTTCTCTGTCCGGCAGGCTCGGGGCGTGTGGGCACAAAAGCTTTAAAGTCTCTCTACTAAATGGGGAGCAACCTGAACTGGGGTCCTGCGGCAAGCGGCTCCTGTCCGTTCCAGCACAGATTTCCGGTCCTCTGTTGCTGCTTCTCAAAAGCTACAAATTGGTCACTCTGTGGGAGAGAGCGACACCAGGAACCAACTACTCCACCATCTTGACCCCTCCCACCCGGTGTCCAGTTTCTATAATACTTTTTGTATTTTATCCACAGTAGCCCTATGAAATAGGTGGTGGTATTATTTTCCTTTTTTCTTTCCATAGGCAAGGAAGCTGTGGCTCAAAGAATTTAAATTATTATCCCAAGGCAAATACTTGGGATAGCTAAGTCATTTGACTCCTAATCTCAAATTTAGTTTAGATATATGCCATCAAAACTGGAGCATGATAAATATATACACATACCATCAATTCCCTCACTTGATGGTGACAGGCAATATCCCAAGATGTGGCCTCTAGATTAAGCTGACTGTGTCTTCCCATGTGGGATTGATCCTGGGAATTCCTGAGGGACAGTTAGTGCTGGCTGCCAGCTTGTGGTCCTGCTGAGGGCTTCTGCACCCAGGAGCCAGTTAGTGGAATGATTCTAACCAGTGCCAAGCTGGGCTCCCTATTGCTCTTGCTTTTTAACCTGAGGCTGTGAAACACATTCAAGCCATCAGAAGAAGGTTCCTTTTCCTGCAAAGCCCAACCAAGTCATCTCTAGGCTTAGTGACTTCAGTGTGTACCTGTCAAATCGCAAACGTGTCCCAGGCTCTGGTTGTTGTTTACTGTAACAAGTACTGTTGAGCCAGTGTTGTATAGCCAGCGCAGCAAAGTGCTGCGGAACCGAAACACTGTCCTTAATGTCAGATCATTTATAGTCCAACAGGAGATTAGACATGTGACTGCCAAAATGAGCAGTGCAGTTGATAACTGCTCAGTTCAGATGATTATGGGCTGGCCTAAATGATGAACTTTTCGTTTACTTTAATTTTGGTAATTGCTGTAAGTAAAAATGTAGATTTTTTTTTTTCTTGTGTTTGAAATAGTGTATTGGTTTAGGTTTTTCAAAAAATTATAATTACAGTGTTCAGTACTCTCATTGTTTAATCCTCTGTAGGGAGGATTTCTTATATTTTGTTTATATGGAAGCAAGTTTTATTATATTTTATTTTGGCATAAGTAAGGTTTCTATTTCTATTTCAGAACGATACTGAGAACAGCCATGAAGAGAAAAAAACCACTAGCGAAATAATGCTTACTTGATATTTTACTTTTATCCTTGTTTTCTGTCAGGGGTGAAAGTATGTCTACAGAGAAAAGTGTGTGAACAGGAAGAAAAATATGAAATTCCTGAAGGTCCACAGAGAAGCAGGCTTAACAGAGAACAGCTGGTATTTTTCTTTTGTACTACTTTCATTGTTCTCCTATGACTCAATATTATCATCACCATCAGGAAAAAATTCTGCCCTTTCAACAAGTACAGGTGACTGATTAAAATTTTAATTGTGCTTATTTCAAGTACTTGATTCTGAAAGATGATCATGATGAGCAGTAAAATCAAGAAGGTAATAATTTCATACTGTTAATGGATTTTTGGCATCTTGAACATTCCCATAAACCTCTCAGTGTCTGAGGTAAATCTCAGATACAGGAAGTAACTTGAAAGAAGACTTACAGCTGCTGCTCGGATTTAGTTACCATATGCCTTTATTGCCACATATTGCAGTTTTAATGGATAATATTCCATTATTCTGTTGAGATATATATTAGAAGTGACAAAGAAAAATCTTCATAGAAAGGAATTGTGGAACTTTTTTTCCATAAAGCACCCAGAAGTGTGTGTCATAGCTAATTGGATCCCTAGCCATGGCTTCATAGTCTGTTGTGACCCCATTGAGTACATCTCTGAATCCTGGAGGCCACACTCTCACTGTGGCTGGCCTGGAGACCTTAGGTTGGTAATATATAGGGTCCTGAATATGCATAGACAGAATTGGATTAAGGTCCGTAGAAATGATGTCACTCTTGTAATTTAGTTAAGTTTAGCTTGTTGTCCCTGAAGCATGTTTCATATACCTTGAGACTTCTTAGGGCTTTAAGTCCCACCAAACATGCATAAACATCCTGATAAAAGAAGTTTGATGAACAGTTTTTTTCATTTGTTTTTTTGTTTGTTTGTTTTGATTTTTAACACAAAGCACACCTAAAATCTTAGAAGAGTGAAAAGGAACCAAGATGGTTTCTGAATCTTAGGGAAAAAAATGCAAATAGGAAAGAAATTCTTATTTGCATAAGTATTTTTCTTTATCTAATTAGTTCACTTGAAATACAACTTCTCCCAATACCTCATTAAGTAGCCTTCTTAGCTGTCCTGTTATTTTTATTTCTCTTATTTATATGCAATGTTTTTAAATATTTTTATCTGCTTTTAACAAGTTTTTTTGTTGTTGTTGTTCTTTCAGTTGCCAAAGCTGTTTGATGGATGCTACTTCTATTTCGGGGGAACCTTCAAGCACCATCCAAAAGACAATCTTATTAAGCTCGTCACTACAGCTGGGGGTCAGGTGCTCAGTAGAAAACCCAAGCCAGACAGTGATGTAACTCAGACCATCAATACAGTTGCGTATCATGCCAAACCTGACTCTGATCAGCGCTTCTGCACACAGTATATCATCTATGAGGATTTATCTAATTATCGCCCAGAGAGGATTCGGCAGGGCAAAGTCTGGATGGCTCCTTCAAGCTGGATTATAGACTGTGTGATGTCCTTTGAGTTGCTGCCTCTCACCAACTGAATATCGTACCAGGAGAACACTTCAAATTGAACTTGCATGGTTTGTGAGAAGCCAGCCATCGTGCTGTTTTCAATATTCACACTTTTAAAAATAGGTAGAGTTATTCATATTTTTTTTCTTTGAATTAAAAAAAAAAAAAAAATCTTCTGCCAGATTAGGAATTCACTCTTTATTCACCGTTTAGATGCTAGAATTGCTTTTAAGGGTTTTTCTTTTTAAAACTGGCAGCATATGTTTTTTGATTCATCATGTTTTTCTATTCAAATTATCAGCTATCAAAGATTAATGAGAGAGTATCAAAACTGTTAGTTAAATATACAAGTGGTATTATTACTGGTTCAGCGTTGTAATGTTCTTTGATGGAAAAAATCCACACCTGCCACCAACAAAAATACTTGCCATCCTTTAGTAAACAGAATATTGTCAGAAAATCTATTCTGGCTTTATTGTAATAAAAAGAGAGTACCTGGTCTAAATGTGCTACCATAGGTGTTAAATTCTTCTCTTATCTGCCACTATCTTTATCTTACTTTGTGATTTTTTAGTTTCTTTAATTTACATGGGTTCCTACATTTTCATTCTTTTAAAAAAATCTTGTGTATTCATCAGAAAATCATGATTTGAACCTTAGCACTATTGTTTTGGGTGGTAAAAAACATCAACATTGGGTTCTTGCTACATATTTTTATTGTATGCATTTGCTTATTGTTAATTATCAATTTTTAACTGTTTACGACATATGTACATATATACGTAGATCATTTTCTCTAACATATTTTAGTATTAATATTTCTTAGAAGGTCTCACTAGTCTAGCAAATGCCAATCAGATGTTAATATGAGATTAAGAAGCAGTCTTTTTAAAATTGACCTTGGTAGGTATTGCCAAAATAACTTTTGAGGTCGTAATTTCTTGCTTTGTAAAGTTTAAGATTTTAGATTGGCGTGGAGGCAGAAATTGGAGATCATTTGATTTAGAACAGATTTTTTCCAGATTATAACAAAAGGCCATAACAGTAAGTGCAGAGGTAGGAGTGGGAAGGTTGACTCCTAATGCCAAAATAGTCAAAGTCATGAGTAGTGGATAGGACACCACCTGAGAATGGCCAGACGTGAGGAGGTTACTTTGGTCTGAGTGTTCTCACTTGTGAATTGACAAGGATAGATTAAATAATTCTAAAACACTTTTTAAGAAGCAAAATTCTTTAATAACTTCCTAGAAATTGAACGTACTTATAATATTAGCGGCTTGTAGAAGGAGAAACTGTAAGACCAATTGTTCATGAGCCAAAGAGGACAGTTTGGTAACCATTAGGATAGAGTATCCCTAATTTTAAAATATGGAGAGTCCATGAAGTTAATCTACACTTTAAGATCCACTTATTTGAAAATTTGAGATTCTGCTTATCATTTGAAAATACATTTTACTTTAATTCCTTCTATGATGTTACTTTTCCATATCAAGAAATGTATTATGTGAACAAAATAAAAATACTTCTTACCCTGATCTTCCAGGGTTAATTCTCTCTGAAACACTCTACAACCAGGAATGTGTTTGTCCCACATTTCATTTTGATGGAGAATGTTGAACATCATAGCACCAAAGCATCTGTGGGGTTAGATAATATCTGGATTAAATAATTTAAGACTCTCTGAGATTTTGGTTGTCATTTTTGATTTATAACTGACTTTAAGTTACTTTCTATTTCCACATAGGTCATATTCCTAGCAAGAGGGTTTGTGTCTGTTCCTTGTATCTGAATTCCTGTTTGTAAAAACACTTTTGGGGTTTCTTGCTCATTTTTCTTCATTCGTTTTCTTGGTTTGTCCTTTTTCTCTTTGTGGATTTTCCCTCCACTATTAAGCAGTTTTATTTTTGGTTTCTTTAAATATTTATTTTGACAGCAGTTGGTTTATGTTAAAGCTCTTGAAACTTGTAATTGTACTTTCTGTGTAGATATACTTGTAGTTGTTTTTTCAATCATAGATTCATGCTTTCTTTTTATTTACCTTAAATCATTAAAGTTATTTGTGTTTCCATACAAATCTCTTATATAAAAGGGCTTATTCTGCACTATTGAAGAATAAGACTCAACGTGACTTATAAGGATATGTTTCAGCTAACAAAAGCTTATCTTTTTGAACATTAACACTTTTTACTTAATTTTGAATAGAAATGTTTACTTTATTAAGTAAAGTACGATACTTTTACTTAGGTAGCCTCTCCCATCCTAAAAATTTTGTCTATCTTTCATCCCCTGAATGTATTTACTGTGGATATCAAGACTGTTTAGGCCTCCCTACTTAAGTTATGCACCTTTGAAAGCACCTTTTTCCTGTCTGCATTATGTCACAACCCCTTCCTGCCACCTCAGCTTGTACCCTACTGAGGATGCCTTTGGGTAACTTCACTTCACACATCTCTAATAACAGAAAAAGGAGGTTGATCTTTTCTACCTTTATTTCATAATTTGTGAGACTTATACTTTCATTATTAATACTACATGTTTGTCAAAAACCACTCACCATTTGTCTGATGGCTAAAATATTACCTCAATATTCTGCCATGAATGAAATATCAAGGACATTTTCAGAGTTTTACTGATGTGGCTACCTTTGAGTTTTTTAACAACTCTGCTTATGAAAGTATTACATAGTTACTACAGAAGCTTTGCAGAGTACAAAAAACCGCCATGAAGAAAATAGTCACAAAATCCAGGGACCATAAACTGACAAATTGTTTTGTGTGGACTTCGTAATGTTAAAAAGTACATTGAACTCTGTTGAAGGGGCAGGCGTGCTTCCGTTCGCCACTGACCCTGCAGTTCCTTACTCTCACTCCCTTCCATTTATTCTTTCAATTGGGCCTTAGAAACATTGATTAATCCACAACTCAGAAAAGACAACTATTAACATTCTTGTCTTTTTTTTTTTCATATTTAAGCACACACATATGTAGCTCCTATAACTAAGGGATATTAAATACTATATACTTCCCATATTTTCACATGTATTTATTCTTACACACAATTGCAAATTGTTGTATCTTGTCAACAAGATATAACTTATTTAGCCAAATCCCTGCTATTGAATATCTGGATTGTTTCCATTATAGCTAAATCTGTAAAAACATCTTTATAATAAATTTTGGTGGGGAGGGACAGAGTTTCTTTAAAATGTCAAGCTAACGCACCATCTGTCATTACCATCTCTACAGGATGCAGTGCACACCCTGCACATTTAAATTAAGACCTGTAAGTTATGCTTAAAATATAAAAATTAGAAAATGAGCCTTAATTGATTGCTCTGATTTTCATGAGTTGATGAGACGTTAGCTGGAAGGTTCAAAACACTCCAGCTTTTACAGGTTAGAAACTAACCAAAAAAAAAAAAAAAAAGACCAGGCCTTTTGGTAGAGATGTTAGAGATAATCTAGCTTGTGAGGAGCTCTCATGTGATTTGCCCGAGATTATGCTGCACGCGTTCTTGTCCTTATGCTACACCACTTCCCAAGGCACGCTGTGTCTTTAAGTCTGCAAAAGTGTTTGCTATTGGCAGCCACCTTTGATCTGATGTTTCCTTGAATGGACTTACTGGACTGGTCTAGGATGAAAGAAGGGGAGATGGTACCTATCCCACTTTTTCTGTAACCCTACCTTTTACCTCAGCAGGCATTAATAATTGCTGTACTTTGGTTTTGAGACCAGAAAGAATCTTGAAATCCTTCTAGACTCTTGTTTCAGGCAGCCACAACTAATTGGTCAAGTTGGTTTATCAGCTGGAATATATTTTACCATCACTAAACTTAGCCACACTAAGAAACTCAAGTCATTTTTGTGTGTCTGTTACTTTCCTGTGCTGCACACCAGAAGTACGGGACATTCTCCAGTCAATAATTATGGTCCCACACAGAAGTGATTCTCAACTGGGAGACAATGTGCTTCTAGTTGGGGGTAGAAGGGAAACAAACACACATATACACAAAAAAACGCTCAAAGGTTGAGAGAGTGGCAAGGAGGAATATGATTTGGATTAGCTCTCTAGGTGATACTTGGGCCTGTACTTCCCACAGTTGCAAGTCACTGATTTAGCACCATTTATTGTTGGAATTTCCCTGTGACACGGCCACACCATTTAGAAATTGTATTTCTGATTCAAGTACCTATTGCAATGCAAAATGTGTGTGTGTGTGTGTGTGTGACTAAATGTGATGATAATATGTCATGTATGTCATGTGTCCAATTCCCCAAGACACACATTTCTAAAGCTAAGGGATGTGAAGTTTGCTATTGAATATGATGTGCCTTTAAGTCATCACCATTTTCATTGTAATAATCATTTCCTCTCTGAGTGCAAAGTTCTGACACCCGGTGTTAAATTCAGATTATTTTTCTGGGCTGTGGAAGTGATGATTAACATGTATGACGTTTAATTTATATTAAAAGAGAAGTAATACATTCTGAAATGTAAAAGAAGTCAAGGTTTCGTTTCTGTTGACCTTTCTTTGGCAGGCATGTGATAGAAAGCAGAGTAGGCAGTTGACTTTTTCAGTAAGTATCCTCTTATTTAAAGTGCTAGGCAAAGATTGATTTGCAGTTATACATATGCATTTTATCCTTTTCCTTTTTAAGAATACAGTTCTGGTTTTACATTTTAAAAGGAGATTGAACAAGAGTCTGGTACTGATTTACTCAATAATTTGTACACTGATTCATTGAATATCTGTTACAAACTGCCTATCAGGCTTTGTTGCTTACTTGGAGCAACCATGGTGAATAGACATGGCCACAGCCCTCAGTAGGCTTACCACACTCTAATAGGAGAGTCAAATGGATAAACAGATGATTACACAGGTATTGTTTTTGGCAAGGCAGGGCCAGTTATCATGTCCAGGAGGAACACCTTGTTGGAGACCTGCACACTAGTGGGCATTGCTATTTCGGGACCTGCTTCAAAGAAGTCTACATTGCTACACGTGACTCACCTGGTAGCAGAACCAACTAGTGTCTGCTCTGGACATAATCAGGTATTTTTTGGAAAGGAATCTAGGACTTTCCCAGATGAATTAATATTCATCATAATATGTACTAAACATTTTTTGATTCCCTTTGAGTGATACTTCTAGTCTTTTGCAGAAGAGAATGACACTTTATCAATATTTTATTAGAGGGTTTTTTTTTCTTTAATTAGAATTTCAAGTCAGAAATAGGAAATGCAGCTTGCTGAAACCATGAATGGGAAATGAGTTTTTTGTTATGCATGTTTAATTTGCTAAGTTAGCAAATTTAATCTGAAGATAATTTAATCAGTAGTTAAATCTGTCCAGATTTATTTCGTCTACTTTTTATAAATGCATTTTTTAAAATGCATGATGGTTTTCTGTGAATTCAGATGTAGTCATTGGAAGGGAGGGTTGTCTTTTTTTAATGTTAGAAAGGTTTTTAAAATGGAATGTTGGCATTTAAAAATTTTCATTTTGTAGCAAAGTAATTTGTGTACATGGCTTAAAAAGTCAAATAGTGCTTAAAAAAAAAAAAGAAAAAGCATGTCTTCTGTACCTTCCTTAACCTCTGCCCAGAAACAACCACTTTGTACTCTTTTTGTAGTTTATTTTGGTATTTACCTTCTACATACTATGTCTGTACTGCATTGTCTTAATTCATCCATTTTAGACATCTATTGATTTCCTATTGTGGTAAATGATGAGGTTTTTTATTTTTTCTCTCCTCCCCAGCCTCCCAGTTGGTAATTTAAATCTCTTTCTGGTGATTTTTCCATGGTGGCTGGAAATATTCATTGCTCTTCCAGATTGTTTGCAATGACTGCATTATCCCTCCTGTTTTTTCTTTTTCTTTCTTTTTTTTTTTGTTTTGGTAAACCTTTTTGTTTTTCTTGAAATTTTGTTAGATTTAAAAATTTAGACATAGATTTTTAAAACTATGATAAATCTTCCATTACTTTCTGACGTCTCTGTAAAATGTCTCACAATATAATTCTTTTCTCCAAGGCAAACCTATACAGGTAATAATCTAGTTTCAGTTTTTCCTGGAAACATCCCTCCTGATGCCCTCTGCCCTTCCCCTCCGTGAGGTCCGCTGCCTCACTTTCATCCTGGGACTCCCTTCTTTCCCAGATCCTGGGAGCCCCATCACCTCTCTTCTTTATTGGATTCCTTGTTTTTTGCTTACAATCTATGTTTTGATGGCGTATATCCTCCCGTAGCTTTATGAAAAAGAATGCAATCAGTAAGTATTTTGTCTGAAAATGGTTTTCATTCTGCCATCACACCTGACTGGCTTGGCAAAGAATTCTAAGGTGGCAATTGTTTTTCCTTAGAGTGGGGTTTTGAGAGGTGAATCAGCTTCTTGTCTGTACATCCTCTGCGTGCACCTGGGTTCATCATGTTATTTTAATGTTATTTCAGGCAGAGGAAGGGGCAGTCAGTGGAGTAATGTCTTTAGCATCCGTACTCATTCTTCTAAAAACCAGAAATTCTTATATTTTATATATACTTAATAAAATGGTGCTTTGGATTACTTCTGCTATTTGTAAATAACTGGCATAGTCTTGTTTAAAATTGTATAACCTGGCCCTCATTTCCCATTCGTGGTTTCTGTAAGCTGCATTTCCTATTTCTGACTTGAATTCCTAGTAAAAGGAAAAAAAAAAAAAACCTCTAAAAAATATTGTTATTAATATTTTATTAATAACAATGAAACACAAAATGTTATTCTTTTCTGTAAAAGACTAGAAATATCACTCAAGGGAAATCAAAAAATATTTAGTTAATATTTGACAAATTAAGGCAAGTTAAACCCAAAACAATGGCTTGGGACAACTTGCTAACAAAACTTAGTAAGCATTTTTTTTTTTTTTCCCACCCAAATGAGATTTGGGCTCGTGAATGATGATTGTAAATGACAGAATCATCCCCTGCCCAGAAAAAGGCCACTGATTCTATCTAATATTCTATATACAAAATATCAGTACATTCATAGTTACTCTTTTTAGCAGCAAGACTTCTTATCTCATATTTCCTGGCCAGACACTTTCCTTTAGGAATATTAGGGAGATTTATAAAATCTTATAACTCCAAAGTAAAGGCAATATTCACAGGATATCTGCTAACATGCAAATGTAAGCCATCTAGGTGTAGGGGATGAACGTGATGGGGATTTTTAAAAGGCATAAAAAGCTATCAGTTAATTATGACTCAAGTAGATAAGGCTATCTGTTGATGACCAACTGGACATTTCTAGGGATGTATACATCAAGTAGAAGGCCAACCAATCTCCTGTAACACTGGTTGAGGAAAGAGGAAGAAAGAACAAAGCATATATAATACTTGTTTTATTTATTTTTTATGTTACTCTATAATTTTGTAAGAATTGACAGGTAAGCTATTCCTCTTCACTGAAAGATAGGCTTGTGGTTTTGTGGTTTTTCATGTAGGAAAATAAAGTCCTTCAATTTTCATTATATCAGTACATTGTGGCAAGTAGAATCAATAAACCACTTAGCTTGCCTTGGGTAGAAAATAATAGAAATACCGTATGCAGGTGGTTACCTGTGGGGGATATCTTAAATATTATACAATAATTTTTGAAGAAAAGGAATCCATACAACAAAAAAGATGAATTTAAGAATTGAACATGTCCTTGATGGGATCATTCCTACTAAAATTGTCAGTGTGTGCTTAGTGAAAGGATATATAGTGAATTGAAATCTTGATCCTGAGCCATTTCCTACTCTCCATTTTGAAAATTTTCCAAAATTTTGTTCCTTTATAAATCATTTACATTTGTAGTTGATTGTTAGGATCGCTAAAAATAGTACACTGCTTCATCTTATTTAAAATATGATATCACATGGAAGCTAAAAGCTACGGAATTGGATCTCAAAGGTTTTTTCTCCCTTGATTATTTGATTTTCCTTTTTCCTCCATCTTATACTTGGGTGTTTTCTTCTTGCCAGTTCTGTCACTAGATGTTTTTAATAGAGTCTTTATGGAAGTTGTCTGCCTCTCATCTCTGTCTTATACCTTGAACAGAGGACTGATTGCATTGTTTTAGGCTTACCATTATTATCATCATTTTTGCTTTGCTAAACATCCATTCACTCTGATACCAGCATTCTCCAGGATTGTTCTGTGTTTTTACCCTTTGTTGATTGTTCAGTGGCATTCAGTCTCAAAAACTCTGAGCTCAGATGCTCTCCAGTTATTTTCTAGCTTTGTCATCCCAGAGGGGGAAAAAAAATGTTCCATAGGATTCTTGGAAGTGCCTATTTTAATAAAGCCATCAGAAGTTCACCCCCTTCAATGAATGGAATACTACTTTTTTATATCTTGCCCTATAAATTATTTTCTCTTTTTCTCTCTTCTTCCCCCACTCTCCCCCTGCCACCTGCAAGAATTTGTTTTTTACTTCAGCATTCACTCAGTGCAGCCAAAATTTTTATTTCCAGTTACTGGTGAGAGTCAATGGCCCTTTAGCTCTTATTAGTAAAACAACTGTGACCTAAATTGTATAAACCCCTTAAAGCTAGGACTGTGTAGTGATCATAGCAGTGAATGCTTTCTTGTTGCATGTCTACCATGATTAGACACTGTTTTCATTATTTTATATAAAATAATTCTTAAAACAGCCTTCATTTCCTCAGTACTATTTTTGCTCCCCCCCCTCAAATGAAAAAACAGGCTCTGAGTGTTTAAATAACTTGACCACGGCCATGCAGGTAGTCTTAGTCTTGATGAGAGTTGAGCCAAGATTCTCTGACTCAAGAGCCCAAACTACTATCTTTGCATTCCACAACATTTCTGAGCCTAGATGTGGCCATGAGGAGTCTGACATAGAGAATCAGCCCCAGAACTCACTAAAACTACATCTAAAGAGAATGAACTTTCTCCAAAAGGTAGTGTAAAAGAGGCAGCGTATCATAGTATTTAATAACAAGCTAACTTTAAGTTAGAAAAATTAACTTGATTGTGGCAAGTAACTTCATGTCTGACGTTGTTTCCTTCCTCGTCTGTAAAATGGGGAAAATGATACCTTGAAGGGCCACGAAGATTAAATGGGAACCTATAAAGTGCTTGACATAAAGAGGGCAATAAATACATGATCTGTCTTGGATCAGTCACATGGATCTGCAAGACAGCAGCCTCAGCCACGTAGAGAATGATTTTCCTCTTATGTAACATGAAGTCTGAAGGCAAGTGGTTCAAGGCTGGTACAGTAATACCCATTCTCCTTCACTGTTATTAAATTGTCGCATCTGCATTTAAGACTGAAAGGAGGGGGCAAAAGGGCCACCAGCTCTGTTAGCCACACTCAGAAACTTTCCTGTGTCTTACTGGCCAGAAAGTCACGTGGTCATGCTATCTGCAGTTGTTGACTCTAACAGCAACAACGAAAAATGGTCCTGTAAGCAAGGAAGAAGGGGCTAACGTGTGTTCGTGTGTGTGTTTACATGGTGATCATATGCACATATACCACAAGAAACTCCAGAAAGCACAAACACAAAACTGGGGAAAAAGAAGGGCCTACTGCTAGTAGCAAACCTAAGCAGAAACAACTAATAGAAGGGAATAAGTTGGAGAGAGAATGAGATGTTCTACTACATACATTAAAATATGATTAAAACAGAAAAAAGTGAGTTTGGCCCTGCCAAAAGAAAGGCATGCAGATATATAAAAAAGGTCACATTCAGGTCTTAAAAAGTTACCTTTATTGGTTAGAGTGATAACGCCTCTGTATTGGGTTTGGACTCCATAATAACCTGCCCCCTTATCCTTTGTCCTTGGCCAACATTCTCATCAATGAGTATAGTCCAGACAGTAATGTGGATTTTTTTTTTCCAACCTATTTTCACTCCCAAAGGAAAAGATATCTCAAACTACAGAGCACTCACTTAATAGAAAATAACTGATGGCATCATCTTTGCTCTACAAGACTAGAGCTAGTCTAAGATGATGGACTTGGCGTGGGGTGTGGGAGCCACCGTAAGGGTCCCATTTGTCATCAGCCCGCTGCACGTTGGATCCTTTTCCGGAATGACCCTTTCCCTTCTGAGGTCTCCTTAACCCTAAGATGATCCAGTAAATTACTTGTCATTTGCCCTGTGAATGATTTAAAGGCTGAGATAAAACGAGAATGGCAACTCTGCAGACCAAGTAATTTTAACGATACTGAGTTTTACTCAAAAAATCCAATTGGCAATATTTAAAAGCTTAAGATGTAAACAACAAGTACATGAGGCTTTTAAAAATCATACGTTAATAGATTAATAAGAAACTTCAATAATTCTGATGGAAGATGGATGAAACAGATAGAAAATATAACCCATGAAGGATAGTGTCCAGTTTCACTACTAAGAGTAAATATTTTATAATGCTGGGAAGTGAACTGGATGAAAAAGAAAACTATAATTCTTCTATCTGCTTTAAAATGTGAAGATAATGTGATTTTAATATGCCTGTGTTTTAGAGAGAACAGTGGCCTGTATACAGTTATCTTTGCCTCTGGTCTGCTAAAATTCATTTTTATCATTTCACAAGGTAGACTGTTTCAGAAAAGACTCTTGCTTATTAAGTTAAATGTACTAGTAACAAAAGAATGCAGAAAAGAGGCAAAAATTTGTTCCATCGGGTGAAAAAGAAACATTAAAAAATTTGGAGAAATATTTAAATGCCAGGCTGCCTTTGGATTTTACCAAAAATCCAGAACTGAGCCTTTAATATCTCAGGTTTAAGTGTTGTCATTGCCCTTGGATAGGCATATTAGCATCCTGCAGTTAAGTGTTGAACCCGTTTCACTGTGGCATTGATTGAGTTTTCTGGCTTCAGCTGCTGGGTTTTTGCCATTATAAAGATAAGAGCTGATGCAACCCTACAGAGACTCCTGATATTTATGTAGATGTACTCTCTATGACTTGAAGAATTCTGCTTTACCTAATTTCAAATCACTGCTCAGCATGATTGAGCCAGTACAATGTTTCTCAATTTCTTGGAGCTTTGCTATATATTTCTGCCACATAAAAGTCAAGGATTTATTAAATTAAATCTGTCTGCTGATAATGAGATATGTGACTTATATCAGAGCACACTCCCACATCCATGACTTTAGATGTCAAGCATTTCTGTCTCTATCAGAATAAATTCAAGTATGTCTGAAACAAAGTTAAAATATTACATTTTGGCAAATATTTATATTGATTCTATATATTGAAAACATAGCATTGAAAACATTAATACTTTTTAACAGAGAAGGGTTCCTTTTGCCTTGTATATCATTGCCAACAATAGTGACTCTGAAATCAGAATTTAGTCAGCAATATTTTTGATTCATGAGGCAGAATAGCATGCATTTTGCTCTTCTGTAGCAATATTGGCTCTGCAGGGGAGATGGTAATAAAATATTTATTTTTCTGAGTAAACTAAGCAGACGTGAATCAGAAGACACATGGGAAGGAAATATATGTTTTTCTGAGATGCTGTTTCTGCAAAGGCTCTTTTTAACAATAACTACACTTTATATCCCTGTCCTTTACAATGTTCTGTAATTTCTAATACAACATAAAATAAATTTACACTTTTCTTTTAAAGACAGAAGTTGTAGATTCTGCTATCAATCCCTCAAGTTAAAGTACATTGTGTGGTCTGAAGCAGCATGATATAGCAGCAAATGCATCAGACTAGGTGTGGGAAATTCTAGATTGAGTCTCCACTGGGCCATTTACTAACTGTTGACTTGGACAAGGCCTTTCAGAGTCTTATTTTCTTGACTTATACTATAAAAAGAATAACCTTTAACCATCCCATTGGGTTACTTTGAACATCAAGTAAGATAATGCATGTATAAATTGTTAGGTCCTCCATAGATATACAGAATTATTATTTAGGAAGTTTTTGACATCACACTATTCATTGTAAATTCAGAGCTTATTCTACCTATAGGGGAAAAAATAGCTTACAGATGTACTTAATCAAGGCAGACAAAGTTTTTAGCTGTCATGAGAAACAGGAAGATTGTTTGACATCAAATAGGTCTGATATTTGGAGATGGGTAACATCTTCAGATGCTCCCTAGCTCCATGATACAGATTTGCAATAATTGTAACATTATTATCAAAATATTTACAACCTATTTAAATTTGAAATGTTTTATAGATGTCATGTAATCAAAGGTAAATAAAATCAATTATATCTTTAATGTTTTAAATACTTAAAATCACGGAATACTTTTATTGTACACAAGATACAACTATTAATAGTTCAAATAATAGTTCAGATTGCTTATTATCCTTCCTTCATATGATTCCAAGGTAGTGAGTAATTTCTTGAGAGAGGTTATTTACATTCTTAAATAAGGAGCTATTCTTAGATGAAAAGTCTTTTTATTCCTAAGACTTATAATTTTTTTAACCTCACAGAATATAAAGAATATTTTCTTGAGCTTTTCTTCATAATTACATACTCTCAGTGGTATAGAAAAATCATAAATTGTAATCAAAATTAATCTTTCCATTGGATTCTTAGTCATGCATAGATTTTTGTATCACCTTTTAGCATTAGAAAGGGGGACTTTAAATGGCATAGATTATTAAATTCACAAAGTAATCGCAAGAGGAAGCTAAAAAGTATCTATAAAGTCTTGTTCTTTACAATGTAGTGAAAATATATGAAGTTGGTTCTAAACTTTAAACTTGCAAAATTCTACAAACAGTACAGGAAATAAGTTTTGAAAAGCAGTAAGAAATCAAAGGTCAATTCAATATGACTAACAAAATGAGAGAGTACCGAAAGTGGTTTTCTTTTTTTTTTTTCCTTTTTTTTTAAACAGGGGGTTATTTTTTATTGAAGGAAAGGGTTCTGTCTGTAAATGTCATTTTTCTTAAAATGCTCAAAATAATTTCGAAGAGAATAAGTCTCTTATTGAGATTTTTACATTGCTTATCAAAAGGTTTTCATTCTTTATACCTCACTTACTTTTGACATTATAAATGTATATCTCTTGGAAAGAGTCATTTCTTAAGTCAAAATTTACATGATGACTAGGTCTACTACTAGTCAAGCCATTATGGATTTAAAGATGAGAAGACATGGTCTTGGTTAATGAGGAGAAACTGCCTTTCCTGATGACTTAACAAGTTTAAGAATCATTACCTTAAAAGTGACAAATACTTTAAGTTAGATGAAAACAAATTGTATTTTATCACAAATCTAACATGGAAGGGGGTGTGTGTCAGTTGTGTGCATGTCAGTTAATGTATTATTGTGTAACAAAATTTGGTGGCTTAAAATATACCATGCTTTAGGAATCTGTGGCTTGATGGGCTCAGCTGGATGGTTCTCCTCTGTATATCATCAGCTGGGGCTGCAGACATCTGTAGATTTCATGGGCCTGGGTCATCCAATATAGCTCATGCCATGCCTAGCAGTTGGTATTGGCTGCACAACTCTCTTGTATATTGATTCTTCTCCACATGGCTGGCCTCTTAACTTGACTTAGACTTCTAAGGGTATGGCAACTGTGTTCTAGAAGGGAATATTTCAAGGAGTGGAGGAAGAAACTGCAAATCTCTTGAGGCCTAACCTCAGAAGTTACATGGCATTGCTTGTGCTGCATTATATTGATTGAAACATCATGGTGCCAGCCAGGCTCCTGGGAGGAAAAATAAGAGTCCAGTCTCAACGGAAGGAAGGTTCAAAGAATTTACAGCCATCGTCAACCAACTACAGAGGGAAAATCCCCATGTCTGGTGAAAAATTAACATGGCATCCTATAAATTGTTTCAGACTCTGTCATTACTTAAATGATTTCTTGCTTTTTCTAAACATCACTCTTTATTGCATAATGATTCAACACAGAATTCATTGTATACAAAGAACATTAGGACTTTTTGATCTGGCACACAGATTTGGAAAAAATATATGTAAGTAAGATGACTGCAGAATAATTACCATCAGCACATGAAGGTAGAAAAAACTTAGAAATTTACTTTTAATTTATGAGAGGTCATCACAAATTTCTGAGTGTGGTTTATACATATACATTGTTTATGCTCATTGTTTGTTAGAAATTTTGATGGCTGTTACGCTTGCTCTTGATAGCTGAGATTTCTAGATGTTACTAGAAATTCCTATTACTCATTTCCCTCACTGCGATGGTTCAAATGTTTGCCTCCTAATTTTCAAACTCATGTTGAAAATTATCCCCAATGTGACAGTATTGAGAGGTGGAGACTTTAAGAGGTAGTTGGCAGAGCCCTTATGAGTGGATTAATCCATTTATGGATTCATGAGTTAATAAATTAATGAATTAATGTGTTATTATGGGAGTGGCTTTATAAGAAGAGGAAGAGAGACCTGAGCTATCATCCTCAGGCCCCTCACTGTGTAAAGCACTGCACGGCCTCAGGACTGCAGAGAGTGCCCACGAGGAAAAATGTCCTCACCAGAGGTGATCCCTCAACCTTGAACTTCCCAGTCTTCAGAACTAAGAAATAAATTTTGTTTCTTTATAAATTACCCAGTTTGGGGTATTCTGTTATAAGCCAAAAAAAAAAAAAAAAAAAAAATGGACTTAAGACATCCTCATTCCTTAGTATAGATTTATAAATTTGTAGCCTAACACAAAGATTACGTTACATTTCTAAGTGTCCATTGCAGTTGTGTGATTGAGTGCAATGATGAGTCATGAGAAGTGTTGGGTGAGCCCTTCTTGTTATCTTTCATTTTACCATTCAAAGTGGATAAAATTGCTAGATAAGGGTCATATCCAGCCCATGGAGTGGGAAACTGAAGAGAGTCTGGTTCTCTGATGACGTTGGGGAGACCTTATACCCGCCTTGACTGCAACATTGGGATTTCTTTTACAGGAGAGAAATAAACTTCTGTCTTGTAAAAGCTACTTTCATTTTGGATTTTCATTGTTGTTGTTATAAGGAGCCAAGCCTAATCCAAATTGATCCACCTGCTAAGCAAGTCCTCCATCCTAGACTTAAACTTCATGAAAATATAGTCAGTGTTGATAGTTGTCTCTATGGGTGATGTGTTAAATGTGATTCTTGCTCTTTTTCTTTTAGTTTTGACTTGGCACTTATTTGGCAACTTCAATGAAAGAAACATTGTATGTGTGCACATGTGCTCATTTACATGCAAGGAAAATCAAGGAATCTTTAAAGCTGGCCTCAGATAATATTCTGGTGGTTGTTTGCCAAGTTGGAATTGGCCAAGACTACACCAAAAACAGTGGACTCTTTTATCTTTATTGTCTTGATTTTCAAAGCACTACTGAGGGTCCCAAGCAGGAAATGAGTAAGTCTAATTAAAATCAAGTAGAAAGTTAAATATTTTAGCATCAATATAACTAATGTATAATCAGTAGTTGATACAAAGAAAATTATACATTTTATGTAATAAAAATATTTTTAAATGGCTCTGAAAATTTATGTTCTTTGAATTCTGTCCTTATGCTCATAGTGCCCACTATTTTTTTAAATAACAGATTTATGGAGATATGATTCATATACCATAAAATTCAGGCGTATAAAGTGTACAAGCCACTGAGTTTTAATATAGCCACACAGCTATGCAACCATCACCACCATCTTATTTTAAAACGTTTTTATTACCCTAGAAAGAATTCTTTGAACCCATCAGCAGCCATTCCCCATTTAATCCTACCCCTTCCCCTGCCAACACTAATATACTTTCCGTTTCTATGGATTCGCCTATTGTGATCATTTCATATTAATAAAGTCATACAATATGCGTCCTTTTGTAACTTGTTGCTTTCACTTAGCATAATGCCTTCAAGATTTATCTATACTACAGCATTTAACAGTATTTATTCCTATTTATTGCTGAGTAATTTCAAGTGTATGGATATACCACATTTTTCTCCATTCATCAGTAGATGGATATTTGAATTGTTTCCACCTTTTGGCTATTGTGAATAATGCTGCTATAAAAATTTGCATACAAGTTTTTGTGTGGACATGTGTTTTCATTTCTCTTAAGCATAAACCTAGCAGTGGAATTGCTGGGTCATATGATAACTATGTTTAATCATTTTAGAAACTGCCTGTTTCCCAGAGTAGTTACACCAGTTTATGTTACCAACAGCAGTTCATGAGAGTTCTGATTTCTCTACATCCCTGACAACACTTATTACTGAACTTTTTGGTAGATATTCTGTTTTTTTCTTTTGCAACATCTGGCTTCAGAATCTATTCTCTTGACCATTAAACATAGAAGCTTTAAGCTGACAATGGAAATGGAGAAAATACCATAACAATATGACAATGAAATGGTGGGGAGGCCAACGACCGTGACAGAAAGAATAAGAATATAAAAATAACAGAGCAAGATGGTAAGAATAATCTCTTAACTTCAAATGTACTTGGATACGGTATGAAAAAGAATGAGCATAGAATCTTACAGCAAAATCAAGGATGCTATTCTTAATTAGGGTACCTACAATATTTGATGGCATGAAAATCACAGCTAGAATGTGGATAATGAAACAAACAGATCTAATAGAAAGCAAAAAGAACTATGTATAAAGAAGGTATCAAGCACTTTGAAGATTATCCCGTTTGAAAGTAGATCATCTGATGGAGAACATTAAGTTGGGAATTAACAGAAAAATTAAAAAGAGAAAGCTTTGAGAAAGTAAAGAAAGATCATACAGCCTGGCATGGCTGGTATATCCCTAATGCTTATTATAAAACTCCCACAAAATCTAGTCATGATGGGCCACTTTCTTTGCCTTTCAGAAAAAAGACACAGTGGAAAGAGCATGGGCTCTGAACTGGGTTTAAATCCCAGGTATGTCAGTTATCACTGTGACTTTATGCAAAATAACTTTATTTTCCTGAGTCTCACATTAAAAAATGGGAACACTTTTCCCCAACACATGGCATTGAAATAATCATTTTAAATAACACATAAAATATAACAGGTCCACTAAATGTCAGTTCTTTCCTACTGGAACTCTTGCTATGCTGAAAGTAGAATATGTAATAAATGTTTGACTTTCTTTGCTGACCATAGTGCCCCTCAAGATGGGGAAGGGGAAAAACCACTACATTGCACTGACTGCTGAACAATCAGGGAAAATGGAATCAAATCAGAAAAAAATACAGAATATTGTAGGTGGCGAAAATATGATGAAAAACTTGGGAAGATCTATCTGTACCATCTTGGAACATGAAATAATAAAGGAACACAAGTATAACATGAAAATGAGCAAATGTTCTATTAAATATAAGTAACATGTTTTTAGAGTAGGATCTACTTTATACTATAAATCATTAAAATTTTCTTTTGGTATTTCTTTTTTCACCTATATACTATAATTTGACATCAACAATAGGCATACTCCTAAATAAGCAATGGCTCAAAGAAGAAATCACATGGGAAATTAGAAAATAATTTGATGTTCATGAAAATGAAAACAATGTACCAAAACTATAGGATGCAACTAAATCTTAGAAGAAAATTTATAGCTACAAATTTCTAAGTTAAAAAAAAATCTCAAATCAATAACCTTACATCTTAAGAAACTAGAAAAAGAAGAGCAAACTAAACCAAAAGCAAGAAGGAGGAATAAAATAATAAAGACAAGAGTGGATGTAAGAGGAGAGAATAGAAAAATGAGAGAGAGGATCAATAAAACTAAAAGCTGGTTCTTCCAAAGGATCAACAAAATTAGCAAACCTTCTGCTTAGACTGAACAAAAAAAAAAAAAAAAAGAAATACAATAATATTAAAAATCAGGAATGAAAGAGGAGACATTACTGCTGAGTTTACAAAAATAAAAAGGATTATAAGGAAAGACCAGAAACAGTTGTATGCAAAAAAATAAATAAATAAAAAATAAAAAGATAACCTAAATAAAGTGCATAAATTCCTAGAAAAACACAAACTACTAAAAGTAATTCAAGAAGAAATTTAAAAATCTTAATAGACTTTTAATGAGAAAAGAGATTTTAAACAAGTAATTGAAAAACTTTCCAGAGAGAAAAAACTCAGGCCCAGATGTCTTCACTGGTGAATTCTGCTAAACTTTTAAAGGATTAACACCAATCTTTCACCAACCCTTCCAAAAAAATAGGAGGGAAAACTTCCAACTCATCTTGTGAGGCCAGAATTACTCTGATTTGAAAACTAAACAAAGGCATCACAAGAAAACTACAGACCAATATCCCCGATGAATATAGTCACAAAAATCAACAACACAATACTAGCAAACTGAATCTAGCAAAATATAAAAAAGATCATACACCATGACTAAATGAGATTCATCCCAGGAATGAAAGGTTGTTGCAACATATTTAAATCTATCAGTGGAATACACTATATTCATAGGATAAAGAACAAAAGCCACATAATCACCTCAATAGATGGAGAAAAGCATTTGAAAAAATTCAAAACCCTTTTATTATAAAGATACTCAGCAAAGTAGGAATAGATGGGAATTTCTTCAACTTGATAAAAAGCATCTATTTTAAAAGTACCCACAGCTAACATCGTACTTAATGGTGAAAGACTGAATGTTTTCACCCTAGCTAAAACCAGAAACAAGACAGAATGTCTACTCTTACCACTTCAATTAAATATTGTACTAGAGGTTCTAGCCAGGGCAATTATGCAAGAAAAATAAACAAAAGGCATCAGATGGAAAGGAATAAACAAATTATCCTTATTCACACATGACATTATCTTGTATATAGAAAATCATACGGAATCCACAGAACTATTAGAATGAATAACTGAATTCAGCAAGATTGCAGGATACAAGATCAATATACAGAAGTCAACTGTATTTCTATACACTAACAATAAATCACAAAACAAGGATAATAAACAATTTCATTGACAGTGGCATCAAAAAGAACAAAATGTTTAGGGATCAATTTGATAAAAGATGTGTAAGTCTTATACACTGAAAAAACTACAAAACATCATTGAAACCAGTTTTAAAAAAACTAAATAAATGAAAATCACATCCATTCTCATGAATTGGAAGACTTAATATTGTTAAGATGGCAGTATTCCCCAAATTGATGTACTGATTTAACACAATCCCTATCAAAATTCCAGCTACCTTTTTTTTTTTTTTTTTTTTTGGCGGAAATAGACAAACTAATCCTAAAATTTATATGGAAATTCAAAAGACATAGAATAGCTAAAACAATCATGAAAACAGAACGAAATTGGAAAATTCTTTTTTTCTGAATTATAAATTTCTATTCTTTTTTTATGCATGCAATAGCCTTTTTAATATCTTCGAAGATACAAAATAGCTTCAGTTTCATCTGGGGTCAGTTTTCCTGTTTATTTATTTTGGTTTTTATCTTTTTTTTTTTTTTTTTTTTTTTTTAAATTTTATTTTGTCGATATACATTGTAGCTGATTAATGCTCCCCATCACCAAAACCTCCCTCCCTTCTCCCTCCCCCCCTCCCCCCGAACCATGTCCTTTCTGTTTGTTTCTTGTATCAACTTCAAATAATTGTGGTTGTTATATCTTCTTCCCCCCCCCCCCGGTTTGTGTGTGTATGTGTGTATGTGTGTGTGTGAATTTATATATTAATTTTTAGCTCCCACCAATAAGTGAGAACATGTGGTATTTCTCTTTCTGTGCCTGACTTGTTTCACTTAATATAATTCTCTCGAGGTCCATCCATGTTGTTGCAAATGGCAGTATTTCATTCGTTTTTATAGCTGAGTAGTATTCCATTGTGTAGATGTACCACATTTTCCGTATCCACTCATCTGATGATGGGCATTTGGGCTGGTTCCAACTCTTGGCTATTGTAAAGAGTGCTGCGATGAACATTGGGGAACAGGTATACCTTCGACTTGATGATTTCCATTCCTCTGGGTATATTCCCAACAGTGGGATGGCTGGGTCGTATGGTAGATCTATTTGCAATTGTTTAAGGAACCTCCATACCATTTTCCATAGAGGCTGCACCATTTTGCAGTCCCACCAACAATGTATGAGAGTTCCTTTTTCTCCGCAGCCTCGCCAGCATTTATCGTTCATAGTCTTTTGGATTTTAGCCATCCTAACTGGGGTTAGATGGTATCTCAATGTGGTTTTGATTTGCATTTCCCGGATGCTGAGTGATGTTGAGCATTTTTTCATATGTCTGTTGGCCATTTGGATATCTTCCTTAGAGAAATGCCTACTTAGCTCTTTTGCCCATTTTTTAATTGGGTTGCTTGTTTTCTTCTTGTAAAGTTGTTTGAGTTCCTTATATATTCTGGATATTAATCCTTTGTCAGATGTATATTTTGCAAATATTTTCTCCCACTCTGTTGGTTGTCTTTTAACTCTTTTAATTGTTTCTTTTGCTGTGCAGAAGCTTTTTAGTTTGATATAATCCCATTTGTTTATTTTTCCTTTGGTTGCCCGTGCTTTTGGGGTCGTATTCATGAAGTCTGTGCCCAGTCCTATTTCCTGAAGTGTTTCCCCTATATTTTCTTTAAGAAGTTTTATTGTCTCAGGATGTATATTTAAATCCTTAATCCATTTTGAGTTGATTTTAGTATACGGTGAGAGGTATGGATCTAGTTTCATTCTCCTGCATATCGATATCCAGTTATCCCAGCACCACTTGCTGAAGAGGCAGTCCCTTCCCCAGTGAATAGGCTTGGTGCCTTTGTCAAAGATCAGATGGCAGTAAGTGTGAGGGTTGATTTCTGGATTCTCTATTCTATTCCATTGGTCAGTGTGTCTGTTTTTATGCCAGTACCATACTGTTTTGGTTATTATAGCTTTGTAGTATAGCTTAAAGTCAGGTAGTGTTATGCCTCCAGCTTTATTTTTTTTGCTGAGCATTGCTTTGGCTATTCGTGGTCTTTTATTGTTCCATATAAATGTCTGAATAGTTTTTTCCATTTCTGAGAAAAATGTCTTTGGAATTTTGATGGGGATTGCATTGAATTTGTATATCACTTTGGGTAGTATGGACATTTTCACTATGTTGATTCTTCCAATCCAAGAGCATGGAATATCTTTCCATCTTCTTGTATCCTCTCTAATTTCTCTCAGCAGTGGTTTGTAGTTCTCATTATAGAGATTTTTCACCTCCTTGGTTAACTCAATTCCTAAGTATTTTATTTTTTTGGTGGCTATTGTAAATGGGCAGGCTTTCTTGATTTCTCCTTCTGCATGTTCACTATTGGAGAAAAGAAATGCTACTGATTTTTGTGTGTTGATTTTGTATCCTGCTACTGTGCTGAAATCATTTATCAATTCCAACAGTTTTTTTGTAGAGGTTTTAGGCTGTTCGATGTATAGGATCATGTCATCTGCAAACAGGGACAGTTTGACTTCATCTTTTCCAATCTGGATGCCCTTTATTTCCTTCTCTTCTCTGATTGCTCTGGCTAGTACTTCCAACACTATGTTGAATAGGAGTGGTGAGAGTGGGCATCCTTGTCTAGTGCCTGTTCTTAAAGGAAAAGCTTTCAGCTTTTCCCCATTCAGGATGATATTGGCAGTGGGTTTGTCATATATGGCTTTAATTATGTTGAGATACTTTCCCTCTATACCTAACTTATAGAGGGTCTTTGTCATGAATGAGTGCTGAACTTTATCAAATGCTTTTTCAGCATCTATAGAGATGATCATATGGTCCTTGTGTTTGAGTTTATTAATATGGTGTATCACATTTATTGATTTGCGTATGTTGAACCAACCTTGCATCCCTGGGATGAATCCCACTTGATCGTGATGAATAATTTTTCGTATGTGTTGCTGTATTCTGTTTGCTAGTATTTTAGTGAGGATTTTTGCATCTATATTCATCAAGGATATCGGCCTGTAGTTTTCTTTTTTGGTTATATCTTTACCTGGTTTTGGTATCAGGATGATGTTTGCTTCATAGAATGAGTTTGGGAGATTTGCGTCCGTTTCAATCTTTTGGAATAGTTTGTAAAGAATCGGTGTCAATTCCTCTTTGAATGTTTGGTAAAATTCTGCTGTGAATCCATCTGGTCCTGGGCTTTTCTTTGTTGGGAGCCTTCTGATAACAGCTTCAATCTCCTTTATTGTTATTGGTCTGTTCAAATTTTCTACGTCTTCACGGTTCAGTTTTGGGAGCTTGTGTGTGTCCAGAAATTTATCCATTTCCTCCAGATTTTCAAATTTGTTGGCGTATAGTTGTTTATAGTAGTCTCGAATGATTCCTTGTATTTCAGATGAATCAGTTGTAATATCGCCTTTTTCATTTCTAATTTTTGTTATTTGAGTCTTCTCTCTTCTTTTTTTTGTTAGCCATGCTAATGGTTTGTCAATTTTATTTATCTTTTCAAAAAACCAACTTTTTGATTCGTTGATCTTTTGAATTGTTTTTTGGTTTTCAATTTCATTCAGTTCTGCTCTGATCTTAATGATTTCTTTCCGTCTGCTAACTTTAGGATTGGATTGTTCTTGTTTTTCTAGTTCTTTAAGGTGAAGTGTTAGGTTGTTCACTTGCCATCTTTCCATTCTTCTGAAGTGAGCGTTTAATGCAATAAATTTTCCCCTCAATACTGCTTTTGCAGTATCCCACAGGTTTTGGTATGATGTATCATTGTTTTCATTAGTTTCAATAAATTTTTTGATTTCCTGCTTGATTTCTTCTTGGACCCATATGTCATTAAGTAGAATGCTGTTTAATTTCCATGTGTTTGTATAGTTTCCAGAGTTTTGTTTGTTATTAATTTCTAGTTTTAATCCATTGTGGTCTGAGAAGATACATGGGATAATTCCAATTTTTTTGAATTTATTGAGACTTGATTTGTGACCTAATATGTGATCTATCTTGGAGAATGATCCATGTGCTGATGAGAAGAATGAATATTCTGAGGTTGTTGGGTGGAATGTTCTGTAGATATCTGCCAATTCCAATTGGTCTAGAGTCTTGTTTAGATCTTGTGTTTCTCTACTGATTCTTTGCCTAGATGATCTGTCTAATATTGACAGTGGAGTGTTCAGGTCCCCTGCTATTATGGTATTAGTGTCTATTTCCTTCTTTAGGTCTAATAGAGTTTGTTTTATAAATCTGGCTGCTCCAACATTGGGTGCGTACATATTTATGATTGTTATGTCTTCTTGATGGATCAGTCCTTTTATCATTAAGTAGTGTCCCTCATTGTCTCTTTTTATGGTTTTTAGTTTAAAGTCTATTTTGTCAGATATAAGAATAGCCACTCCAGTTCGTTTTTCTTTTCTGTTTGCATGGTAAATCTTTTTCCATCCTTTCACTCTTAGTCTGTGTGAATCTTTATGGGTGAGGTGGGTCTCTTGTAGGCAGCATATAGTTGGGTCCTGCTTTTTGATCCAGTCAGCCAGTCTGTGTCTTTTAATTGGGGAATTTAAGCCTTTAACATTAAGAGTTGTTATTGAAAGGTGTTGATTTATTCCTAGCATTTTATTGGTTGTTTGGTTGTCTTAGGTGTCTTTTGTTCCTTGCTTTCTGATTTACTGTTTGGTTTCTTTGTTTGTTGGTTCCTTAGGTTGTAGATAGTGTTTTTGTTAGCTTGTTTTCTCTTCATGAATGCCATTTTTATTGTACTAGCGGGTTTAGATTTTTCTTAGGTTTTTATGGCAGTGGTAGTTATTTTTCAGGAACCAAACCCAGTACTCCCTTGAGGATTTCTTGTAAGGGTGGTCTTGTGGTAGTGAACTCCCGCAGTTTTTGTTTGTCTGAGAAATATACTATTTGCCCCTCATTTCGGAAGGATAGCCTTGCAGGGTAGAGTATTCTTGGCTGGCAATCTTTGTCTTTTAGTATTTTGAAAATATCATCCCATTCCTTTCTAGCTTTTAGGGTTTGTGATGAAAAGTCTGATGTTAACCTGATTGGGGCTCCCTTATAGGTGATTTGACGCTTCTCTCTTGCAGCTTTTAAGATTCTCTCTTTGTCTCTGAGTTTTGCCAATTTGACTATGACATGTCTTGGAGAAGGCCTTTTTGGGTTGAATACGTTTGGAGATCGTTGAGCTTCCTGGATCTGAAGATCTGTGATTTTTCCTATACCTGGGAAGTTTTCTGCCACTATTTTGTTGAATATGTTTTCAATGGAATCTCCATTTTCCTCCCCTTCTGGAATACCCATGACTCGGATATTTGAGCGCTTGAGGTTGTCTGATATCTCTCTCAGATTTTCTTCCATGTCCTTGATTCTTTTTTCTTTCTTTTTGTCTGCTTGTGTTATTTCAAACAGCCCATCTTCAAGTTCAGAGGTTCTCTCTTCAACTTCGACAAGCCTGTTGGTTAAACTCTCCGTTGTGTTTTTTATTTCGCTGAATAACTTCTTCAGTTCAGCAAGTTCTGCTACATTTTTTTTCAGGACATTGATTTCCTTGTATATTTCCTCTTTCAGATCCTGTATACTTTTCCTCATTTCATCATGATGTCTAGCTGAGTTTTCTTGTATCTCATTCAGTTTCCTTAGAATTATCACTCGAAATTCCTTGTCAGTTATTTCAAGGGCTTCTTGTTCTATAGGATCTAGAGTATGAGATTTATTAACTTTTGGTGGTGTACTTTCTTGATTTTTTGTATTTCTGGTGTCTTTTTTTTGGTGTTTATTCATTGTGGCAGGGGGTTTCACAGTCCACCGGTTTAAGACTAATGACTAACTAGGATGTTGCTGTGGTTGCCAATTTGGTATGGCTCCCGCCGTGACTGCTCAGTTGGCCTCTAGTGTCTTGTGTGTGTGGTTGCCTCGGGTCTTGGGCTTCTCCGGGGATCCACGTTTCTGGTCAGCTTGTACTCTGCTGGGCTGGTGGATCACGTACCACAGGGTGTGTGATCTCTGTTGAGCTTTCACTTTCTGTACAGGACTTCTCCCCGTTCCGTGTGCTCTGGCCCAGGCTGTTAGATCGTGCAGTGGCGACCCCACCGGGTGTGTGGTTTCTGTCGAGTCTCCGCCTCCCTGGCCGCACGTCTCCCCCCTCTGTGCACACTGTGCTGGGTTGGGGCGTGTCTTCTGCACCCCTCGTCTATCAGCTGGGCCTTCAAGACCCTGCTCAGCACCGCCTCGCCCAGGAAGTCTACCAGGTTTCTGCTAGGCACAGACGACCGGTCTCTCTGGGTGCCTTTGTAGCACTGTGTAGATCTTTCTCGGGTCTTGTTCACCTTTGTATCCCCCCGGTATAAACCGAGTCTAGTGCCCGCCTGCAGCCTGCTCTCCGGCAGGTTCAAGCGGACCTGGGAACTCTCCTACCACACTATTCCCAACCAGAAATTCGTTAGGCTTTTTTCCAAACTGGTGGTCGCAGAGATGGTATCTGCCTCCCAGTAACAGGAAGTTTACCGGGGCCGGAGTCCAGGGTGTGGTGGAGTGACAGTCGGCCCGCCCGTACTTCCTAGCCCTCCCAAAACTGGTCGGGACGCCCCACACCCCCAGCCCTGCCAGAGAACCGTGGAGGGAGTGGGAGAGGAGGTCTGCCCGCAGGGTCCGGAAAGCCCCGCGCCAGGCCAAGCAAATGGGCTCAGTGATGGCCGAGCAGGGCGGAGCTGCCCGCACCTGGGAAAATGGAGGCAGCACCGGGGCAGTGAGTGGCCTGGTGGTGCAGGCGGGGAGCCTCGTGGGCATCCACCCCCCGAACAGAGCTGTGCCAGGGATCACTCACAGTGCTGTGCCAGGTCGGGCGCTCGTTCTGTCTCTGGTTTGTTGCCTTCCGTGTTCTCGGCGCTGCCGCCTCGGGCTGTTCAGTCGCGGCGCCGCTCGGGCGCTCCCAGGAGTCTTCTTTAATGCCGGCCTGAAACCTCGAATCCTGGATAGGGCAGCTGGCCGCCTTCAGCGCGGCCCCGGCCTCCGGGATCCTGGCTGCATCCACAGCAGCCCTGGCGCCGTGTTCCCTGTTTCAAGACTCACTTTTGCAGCTAAGAATCAGTTCTTTTCCTGCTCCACACTTCAAAGCTGTTGCCTGTAAATGAGGCAGCCTCTCCTGCCGGGGGCAAAGTGGCGTTGAGCCCCCACGACCGGCCAGCAGCAGCAGTCCTCCCTTAAGAGATGGCCAGAGGAAGGTCCACAAGTTTCCCGGCTGCCTGAGGCCCAGTGGCCACCTTTTCCACCTCAGCTACTCCGCGCCAGCCGCCGCAGCCGCCGCAGCCGCCGCCATCTTGAAACCAAAAATGGTTTTTATCTTTAATGTTATATATTTTTCTCAGCTTGTGGTGACATTGGATACTGAGTCAAATTCTAGAAAGAGGGACTAATGGGTAGGAATTCTATATTAGTAACCGCAGGTTTTTTTCAGAGTGAATGTTGAGGGAGCTGTCTATTACGGCCAAGTGTCAGAAACAGGAGGGCTATATAGTCATGCATCCCTTAATGATGGGTGTATGTTCTGAGATATGCATTGTTAGTTGATTTCATCATTGTGTGAACACCATAGAGTGTACTTACACAAACCTAGGTATAGCGTACTACACCCCTTGGCTATTTAGTAAAACCTATTGCTCCTTGGCTACAAACCTGTATAGCATGTCACTGTACTGAATACTGTAGGCAATTACAGCACAATGATAAGTATTTGTGTATCTAAACATATTTAAACATAGAAAAGGTACAGTGAAAATACGGTAATATAATCTTATGGGACCACCGTCATATATGCAATCCGTCGTTGACTAAAACGTTGTTTTGTGGTGCATGACTGACTGTACTCAAGGGCAATAATGCACTCATTAGCTATCCAAGTTATAGTTATACTCAGATTTTAAAAATTGTCTAGCAATGATATCTTTGCTCCTCCTGTTCCCCTCCCACTCCCCCTCCCAACTCCTTGGAGAGAAATACCAGCTATCTATATTCTGTATGCAAGTGTGGGGAAATGGGGTGGGATAAAATGGGAATCACATTTCCTGTACGGTACACAAACCTCTAATCAATTACTCCATTTTCAGCCTCTCTTCTCACTCCTATCCTTTGTCTTACCTGTTCCTTGTCTTAGGTCTGGAGCCTTGACTGATTTTCTTCTGCACTGAATTCCACTTTATTTAAACTCTAGCCTAAAGCTCTCTCAATTTTGTCTCATTTGTCAAGACTATTTCATCTGCTTTTTCTCTTCTAGAAATATGTTGAAGTAACTCATTTGCTGAAGCCTCCATCTACATTATAAGCCTTTCAGCCTTTGCTATCAATTGAATGGGGGTCAATAGAGAGGGGGCACAAAACATTTGCACAACTGAACCACTGTCTTGTATGGCTGATCTGTGGTTGCTCTGCAATGGAAGTTATTCCAAGTGGATGTTTTCTACCTCTCCCAAGATTCAACCTAGAATTCAGCTCTGACTTCTCTAAGTTAGCTTGATAATGTGATTCTCCATGGTCTTTTCTACTTGTTGAGATGCTCTCTCACTCTTAAGCATCTTCTTTCCAGAAATCATCTTGGTGCCTCCCTTTGCTCCGACCCATATGTACTGTATCTGCCCAAAATTTCCTAATTTCTGACATAGCTACATATTTTTTTCCCCTTTAGATCATTTGAGTAGGACTCTGTGTGGAGTGGAGTTAAATGCCCGTCTCAGTTTCCATTTAGCCTGGAAATACTTGCCAAGCTATTATGGGCTAAATTTGTCTTCGTCCCACTCCCAATTTGCACATTGAAATCCTAATCCAGAATGTGACTTTATTTAGAGAGAGGGTTTTAAAGAGGTAATTAAGTTAAATGAGGTCATTAGGGTGGGCCTTAAACCATTGTGACCAATGTCCATACAAAAAAGGAGATTAGGACACAAAAAAGCACACAAACAAAAGACCATGTAAAGACATAAAAGGCAGCCATCTGCAAGCCAAGGAGAGAGGCCTCAAAAGAAACCAACCCTGTTGACACCTTGATCTTGGACTTCCAGCCTCCAAAACTATGAAGAAATAAGTTTCTGTTGCTTAAGCCACCCAGTCTGCAGTACTTTGTTGTGGGAGTCCTGGCAAACTAACACAAGCTCTTAATTTACAGATAAGGACATTAAGGTACAGCTAATGGGATAGCTAATAAGTGGGGAAGGTAGACTCATGCTTAGAACTTCTGACTCCCACCCAGTGCTTTTTCATATGAAACTATCACTGTCTTGTTACTCACTGTTTCCTGGAGCATTCATTCTTCCAGGGTCAACAATACCACAGACCATGGGTATTCATTGTTTATTCCATATATCTTTCTGTCTTACATTCTGACTGTTGAATTGTTCTTATATATGTTGATCTGAAATTTATAGCCCAGTAGCTACCACTGATTGGTGCTGGCTTTTCCTTAAAGTCACAAGAATAAAGATATATCTATTTTCCATGTAGAGAACCATCGTTAAGATATTTGTCCCCTCTCTTCTATCTTCTGTGCCAACATTCTTTCTCTTTTCCTGGTTAAACACTCTTGGTTCCTTCAGCAGCTTCTTTTTAAAATTTTAAAAAATGTGGTAAAATACATATTACATAAAAATTGCCATCTTAACCATTTTCAAGTGTACAGTTCAGTCATATTAAGTACATTCACGTTGTTGTGCAGCTAATCTCCAGAACTCTTTTCATTTTGCAGAACTGAAATTCTATACCCCATTACACAGCAACTTCTCCCTTCCCCCGAGCTCCTGGCAACCACCGTTCTACTTTCCATCTGTATTATTTTGACTTCTGTGAGTACATCACGTAAATGGTATCATGCAGACTTTGTCTTTTTGTGACTGGCTTATTTCACTTAGCATATTGTCCTCAAGCAGTTTCCTTTAAACAGGATTTCCAGCTCCCTCCCCATCCCAGTTATTCCTGTCTGAATCCTGTTTGTTCATATCCCACTCAAGGAGGTGGGGTCCTGTATTAGTCTGTTTTTGTGTTGCTATAACAGAACACCTGAAATTGGGTAATTTATAAAGAAAATAGGTTTATTTGGCTCATGATTCTGGGACAGTTGCATCTAGCATGGGCCTCAGGCAGCTTGTATTCATGGTGGAAGGTGGCAGAGAGAGAGAGAAAAAGAGAGAGAGAGAGAGAGACCAGGGTCATATAAACGACCAGCTCTGGCTGGCGGGAAATAATAGAGCGATAACTCACTCACTACCCCCACCCCCAGCGAGAGCATGAATCCATTCATGAGGGATCCACCCCCATGACTCAAACAGCTCCCAACACTGCCACATTGGGGATCAGATTTCCATATGAGTTGTTGGGGGGACAACACGTCCAAACTCTATCAGGTCCAGAACAGCACATATTAATCCAAGCAAGAGGTAGAGAGAATTCATGCTGGGTATTCCATTTCTAATGAAGAATGTGTGGGATTTTTTCAATCACCTCCTGACATTGTTGACTCATATTGGGCTTTACTATCAGCTCAAACTCCTGAGTCCCTTAGGGCACTTTTTCTCTATCCTATTGTCCCGGTCATCCCCCATCCCACCCCCACCCCCTGTGTATCACCAGGCACATTAGAAATTATATATTAGGGTCATAATGCGTTTGGAAAAATCTGTGTAGAATTTGCATGAAAAATGAATTTTCTTATGCAGTTTCTTCTATAATAACATTTCATATTTCCATTAAACTCTGGTGCATAGGTAGAATCAATACAGTAACTTTGGGAGATAGAAAATAACAAATTATTATACACTGACCCTGCCCTCCAAATGCATGTTCTATATTGACACAGAATTGCTATGCTGAGCACTTCTTTTTCCCCCACTGAGGACACAAACTTAAGAAATTGAATTTTTTTTTCTTTTGCAAACACATACTAGTTTGCACTTAATAGGCTAGCAGTCCTCAAAAATGATTTCAAGCAACACTTACGTATGTTTAATAAAATAGGTTGTAAGCCCAGGTACAGGTCATTTGTTACAAACAAGAGTTTCAAAGTTTTGTAAATGAGTTACATTTTGTTAAGGTGGACCAAAGGATCCCTCTCTCATTTGTTTTCTGGTGTGGGAGAAAAAGGTTCTTGAGTTGTAATTAGTTAGCAAGGTGGAAATTGTATATAATTTACAGCTTTCTCCTTTGAGTGCCACTGTTACTAATGTACTGATAATACTTGAGGGATTATGAATCATTTAAATTCTTGTAAATTGTAATTTTAATAACTTTTTTCTTTGGCATTTTCTCTTTCTATTCAAAGTATTTTAACATTTACTTGTACATATTTGTGGGGTACAGTGTATTGTTTCAATACATGTATATATTGTACCATGATTCACTTAGGGTAGATAGCATAATTTTGGAAGAAAGTAAGCATACAGAAAGTGTGAATAGGAATTTGAATCTTACTTTTACATTATATACATGGGACTATTTAAAAATGCTTTGGGCCCAAATTTCTTTGTTTTAGCAAAATTTGTGTTACCATGGGAACGTAAACATGTGAACATCATCCGTCCCATATATTAAAACTAAAAAATATGTATATATTGAGAACTACTAATGTATTTAGGGGAGAAACTATTAGCAAACTATGACACTCCAAATAGTTTTCCAACTTTGAAGATAAACTTAATTCTAGATAGTCTGTCCATTTCACAGGTTAAAATGCAGGCAATTAGGATGATACATATCTGGGAATACAAATATAATATAATATAATTTTTTGCATTATTAAAAAAACATATACATATGTAAGTGTATTTTATGAGACACCTGAAGCATTGGTATTTAGGCAAGTGACTACCTTGTGCTAGTCAAATTCCTTAAGAATGTAATTGACTGGCCCCTGCTAGGATAGCATTTTGGTTAAGTAGTTGCGATGTAGAAAAAAATATAACTTTAACATGCTTAATTTGCTTCTGTATTTAATGCTTGCTAAAAACGAGAAAACATAACTAATGTCATTTTAAGTAAGGCAGGCCCAGACACATTAAATTCCAGGAAGGGAGTAAAACACCACCCGGTTCCAGGAACTGACTGACCAGTTTCTTATCTAAAAGCCACCTGGAAGTTAAACGATTGGGAAGTGCACTGTTCCTTATCAGGGTACCAGATCGCTAAAGCCCACCAATAAATCCAAAGGTCACCTCTGATAACCTGTAAACAGTAAACAACTCATCCTATTGTGAAAGTCTGTCTAAAAAACTGTATAAAAAGCTCTTGTGTTAAAGGCTTGGGGTCGCTTTTGTCTTGAATGCTGAGTGACCCCAGCATGCTGGAAATAAACTCCTCTTGCTTGATTGCATTGGTCTCTGTCTCATGGTCTTTTTGAGGTGAGCCATCCCGACGTGTGGGGTTTGTGCACGGTGCACAGATCTTACATTTTTGGTGCATTGGCCAGGAAGCAGCTCTCTCTGGGACGAGAGACTAGAGAATGGAGGATCGCTCAAGCAGGTACCGTGGTTGTCTGTCTGTCTGCTGTGTCTGTCTTTGTGTCTCTGTTGTCTGCTGTAGTCTGGTTTTAGCTTTTTGGTGGCTCCGGGAGGGAGTCACTGGTCTGGTTTTAGCTTTTTGGTGGCTCCAGGAGGGAGTCATTGGTCTGGTTTTGGCTTTTCGGTGGCTCTGGGATGGAGCCATCAGTCTGTAGTGGTCATAGCGGCGGGTAGACGGCATGTCGTGGCCACAGGAATCCTGGAGGACGCTCCAGATTCCTCTGTGGGAGACAAGCAAGTTCGGCTCCATGGGAGATCTCTAGGAAGGAGACCCCTCCCGAGTTCTCTGATAATCTGGTTGTGGCGCCCTTGGCAGGGGCGCATCAGTGTTCTGGTTTTTGTTTGGTTGCGTGTGTGTGGGGACTGACGATTTTCTGGGGCGACATGGGGCAGACTGTCTCAACACCTTTAAGTCTGACTCTGAAATACTGGACTGACATAAAGGACCGAGCTAATAATTTGTCTGTGCAGGTCAGAAGGAATAAGTGGGCGGCACTTTGTTTCTCGGAGTGGCCGGCTTTCCAACTCGGGTGGCCCGCTGAAGGTTCCTTCTCTCCGCCGCTGATCATGGCAGTAAAAAGAAAGATTTTTAGTTCTAAAAGTCACCCAGACCAGATACCTTATATCATAGTCTGGGAAGATCTAGTCACGGATCCTCCTCCATGGGTCCGTCCCTTTGTTCCCCTAACAGGTCCATCGGCTGTATTTGCCCTCTGAGAAATGGAAAAGAAACCGGAGGTCCTGCCGTCCACTGACCCGGACTAGCGTCTTTCTGATCCTCCTCCTCCTCCCTATCCCCCTTCCCTTCACCCACAGGCAGCCTGTCCTTTGGCCCCGCCAGAGCCTTCGGCCCCACCAGAGGATCCACAGAGAGCACAAGAAGGTCCTGCGCAGGGGACGCGCAGTAGGTGGGCAGCTTCTCCGGAGGCGATACCTATCTTTCCCCTGCGGGCTTATGGCCCTCCTGATGAAGAGGGCAATCAGCCCTTACAGTACTGGCCTTTCTCCTCTTCCAATCTTTACAACTGGAAATCTCAAAATCCCCCTTTCTCTGATAAACCCCCAGAGTCTCACTATCGTTGTAGAATCCCTTCTCTTTACTCATCAGCCCACCTGGGATGACTGCCAGCAGCTCCTCCAAGTCCTGTTCACCACTGAGGAGAAACAACGGATACTCCTGGAGGCTTGAAAGAACGTTCCAGGAGCCGATGGGCGACCTACCCTCCTCCCTGATGTCATAGATGCAGGGTTCCCATTGACCAGACCTAACTGGGATTTTAACTCGGCAGAAGGTAGGGAGCACCTGAAGGTCTATCGCCAGGCTCTAATGGCAGGTCTCCAAGGGGCAGTAAAACGCCCCACCAATTTGACTAAGGTAAGAGAGGTGATCCAGGGGCCCAATGAGTCTCCATCAGCATTTTTGGAGAGACTCATGGGGGCGTTCCATCAGTTTACCCTGTATGATCCTAGTAGTGAGGAGCACAAGGCTACAGTGACAGTTGCTTTTATTGACCAGTCTAGTAGAGACATCAGGAAGAAACTGCAGAAGCTTGAAGGGTTACAAGATAAGTCGTTGAGGGAATTAGTGCAGGTGGCTGAAAAGGTTTATCATAATAGAGAGTCAGAGGAAGAAAAAGAAGAAAAAAAGCAGAAAGAGCAGGAAGCTAAAAAAATAAAGAGAGAAAAGCGCCAAGAAAGAAATTTTCACAAAATTCTGGCCACTGTAGTCAGGGAAACTAATAAGACAGTACTGGGCAACAGGAAGGGGACCCCTAGCAAAGGATCAATGTGCGTACTGCAAGGAAAAAGGACATTGGGCTCGAGAATGCTCCAAGAAAAAGAAAAAGCCTCAGGCCCCCAAAGTCTTGGCCCTGCAGGAGGACAGTGATTAGAGGTGATGGGGTTCGGACCCCCTCCCCAAACCCAGGGTAACTCTAACAGTGGAGGGGAAGCCTACTCAGTTCGTAGTAGATACTGGAGCCAAGAATTCAGTATTACAACAAGCAAATGGACTCCTTCTCAAAAAGAAGTCATGGGTACAAGGGGCTACAGGGTACAGGCAGTACTCATGGACTACCTGAAGAACGGTGGACCTAGGCGTGGGCCGGGTATCCCATTTGTTCATTGTCATTACTGAGTGCCCTGACCCACTACTGGGAAGAGACCTCCTCACCAAAATGGGTGCTCAAATTCATTTTGACCCCGAGGGACCTCGGGTGTTAGATCGACAAGGAAAGCCTCTCCAGGTACTAACTCTCAGGTTGGAAGATGAATACCAGTTGTTTGAAAAACAAGGGCGGGAGACCAAGCAGATGGACTG
The DNA here is from genome assembly GCF_027409185.1 of Cynocephalus volans. Classification (NCBI taxonomy): domain Eukaryota; kingdom Metazoa; phylum Chordata; class Mammalia; order Dermoptera; family Cynocephalidae; genus Cynocephalus; species Cynocephalus volans. Next base: position 278,867,839 of record NC_084460.1, on the reverse strand, counting down.
GTGGTTAGAAAACTAACCCCAGGCATGGGCAGAAACTGCAGGGATAGGGAAGGCTAAAAACCGGCCCCCCGTCCACGTAGACCTGAAGGCTCAGGCAAGTCCTATAGCTCTCCGACAATACCCAATGTCCCGAGAGGCACACGAAGGCATCTGACCCCACATTGCCCATTTGCTCCAGCTGGGGATCCTATGGAAGTGCCAATCAGCCTGGAACACACCCTTGCTGCCCGTCCGAAAACCCGGGACTAACAACTACCGACGGGTCCAAGATCTCCGAGAGGTAAACAAACGTGTGGCCGACCTCCATGCCACCGTCCCTAATCCCTATAATCTTTTAAGTTCTTTACTTCCAGACAGGACCTGGTACTCAGTACTGGACCTCAAAGATGCATTCTTCTGCTTACCGTTGGCTGTAAAAAGTCAAGATTACTTTGCCTTCGAGTGGAAAGACCCAGAGACTGGCCTAGCAGGACAACTCACATGGACCCGCCTGCCTCAAGGGTTCAAAAACTCGTCCACCATCTTTGATGAGGCCCTCCACCAAGACTTGGCTATGTTCCGGGCCTCTAACCCCCAGGTAACTCTGTTGCAGTATGTAGATGACCTCCTCCTGGCAGCAGCCGATGAGGAACTATGTCTGGAAGGAACAAAGCGTCTCCTCACAGAGCTGGGAGAACTGGGCTATCAAGCCTCCGCCAAAAAGGCTCAGATCTGCAAGCGACAGGTCAGTTACCTGGGGTACCTTCTTAAAGATGGGAAGAGGTGGTTGTCTGAGGCCAGAAAAGAGACAGTGTTTCACTAACCCAACACAAGTCAGGGAATTTTTAGGTTCTGCTGGGTTCTGCCGCCTATGGATACCTGGTTTAGCTGATATGGCAGCCCCGTTATATCCCCTCACTAAGAACAGTCAGCCCTTCAAGTGGGGAAAGGAAGAACAACAGGCTTTTTACAACATCAAGATGGCCTTAATGTCTGCACTGGCTCTGGGGCTCCCCGACGTAACCAAGCCCTTCCACCTGTATGTGGCAGAAAATAAGGGGGTTGCAAAGGGGGTCCTAACTCAAAAACTGGGGCCCTGGAAAAGTCCTGTAGCATATCTCTCAAAAAAACTAGACCCAGTAGCCTCGGGGTGGCCAGCTTGTCTAAGAATCATAGCAGCAGTCGCAGTTCTGGTAAAAGATGCTGACAAGTTGACTATGGGAGAGAGTTTGGTAATTTTGGCACCTCATGCCTCAGAGAGTATTGTATGCCAGCCCCCCGACCGCTGGCTCACAAATGCTTGCATGACTCACTATCAGACTCTGTTACTGAATTCAGACCGGGTTACCTTCGCTCCCCCGGCGAGCTTAAATCCAGCCACGCTGCTCCCAGACCCTGACCTTGACCCTCCTATCCATGACTGCCAACAAGTGCTTGCTGAGGTACATGGATGGCGGAAAGAGTTGTCAGACCAGCCTCTGACAGGCACCGAAGCCACCTGGTTTACTGGCGGCAGCAGTTTCCTGGAGGAAGGAGTATGAAAGGGAGCCGCTATAGTAGATGGCCAGAACCTGATATGGGCACAGACCTTACCTGCAGGAACGTCCGCTCAGAAGGCAGAACTCATTGCCTTCACAAAAGGCCTTGAACTAGGAGAGGGCAAAAGAATCAACATCTATATGGACAGCAGGTATGCCTTTGCCACTGCCCATGTGCATGGTGCCATCTATCAACAGCAGGGCCTGCTAACCCCTGGAGAAAAAGAAATCAAAAACAAGGCAGAGATCGTAGCCCTGCTAGAGGCCCTTCACCGACCGGTAAAAGTGAGTATTATACACTGCCCGGGCCACCAGAAAGGGGATTCCCCCATCGCCAGGGGAAACAACTTGGCCAATTCTGAGGCAAGGGCGGCAGCACACAGGTCCATGTCTATTCTATTAGTTAACGTCCCTGAGCTGGAAAAGCCCAAGTTTAAATACTCTGCTGAGGATGTAGCAGTGATCTCAAGGGACTCTAATAACTATTATAATCAGGAAAAAGGGCGCTGGCATGCAGCGTCAGGCAAGCCTATCTTGCCACAAGAACAAGCATGCGCCATGATCAAACAAATGCACCAATGGACTCATCTGGGAGTAAACAAATTGGCCCAAACTGCCCTAAGAACAAAATATCATATCATAGAGCTAAAACAATTAGTAGAGCAGATAGTTAAAAGCTGTGTACCTTGTCAAAAAGTAAATGTCTGCAAAAATACAGTGGGACCTGGCAAGAGACTTAGGGGAGACAGACCAGGAGTATATTGGGAAGTAGACTTTACAGAAATCAAGCCAGGCAGATATGGTTACAAGTATTTCCTAGTTTTTATAGACACCTTCTCCAGATGGGTAAAAGCATTTCCAACGAAACAAGAAACAGCCACAGTCATGGTCAAGAAAATCCTGGAAGAAATCTTCCCATGCTTCGGGGTGCCCAAGGTAATCGGGTCCGACAATGGACCCGCTTTCGTGGCCAAGGTAAGTCAGGGAGTGGCCAGACATCTAGGGGTCGATTGGAAATTACATTGTGTCTATAGACCCCAGAGTTCAGGACAGGTAGAAAGGATGAACAGGACTCTAAAAGAGACCCTGACTAAATTAACCATGGAGACTGGTGTAGACTGGGTGGTGCTCCTTCCCTCGGCCCTGTTTAGAGCTAGGAACACCCCCTCCCAGTTCAACCTGACTCCCTTTGAAATTCTCTATGGTGCCCCTGCCCGCTTGACTTTACTGGGGGATGCCTTTAAACCCGTTTGCCACAGTAACAGTGATTTACTGCCAGGTTAAAAGGACTGCAAGCAGTGCAGAAGGAAGTCTGGACGCAGCTGGCAGCCGCCTATAAGCCTGGGACCCCTGAAATTTCTCACCAGTTCCAGGTTGGGGAAACAGTCTATATGGGATCTCCGCTTGGATCCATGCCTCGCACATAAAACCTGCACCGCCAGAGGACCAAGGACCGGGAGACGCCGCCTGGAGAGTCCAGAGTTCCAAGGAACACCCCTTAAGACTGAAAATTGTTCAGACACCCTAAATGTTGTAAGATGAAAATTCTCTTGCTCCTCTTATGCCTAGCAATTCTCTTCCAGGGCCCAAGAGCTAGCAGCCCACATATCCCCAGAAATTTCACTTGGTATGTTGTAAATGGGGTGGAAGATACAATCTGGGTCAATCCAAGGTGATTACAGGAGGGTGGTGGCCTGACTTATTTCCAGATATGTGTAAACTAGCTTTAGGAGCCCCAGGCAACCGGGATTTAGAAGAATACTTTGATAGCCATCAGATGGGAAAAGGGATTTACATGGGGACTAAGGTTTTATAAAGAAGAATATAATGATGGGCTGTTGTTTACCATCAAGCTCAAAATAGAAACCCAGTACACTGCCATAGGCCCGAATAAATAACTAGTGCCAGGGGTCAAATCAAAGACTACCCCAGCACTCCTGAGTACCCAACCAGAGTCCTCAGCTCCCACTAGGGGGTCCAAAACTAGGGCATCAAAGGGAATGTCTCAGCTCCCTGAACCCAGGCCTCAAGAACAACCTGGGTTATTCCGCTTAATCTCTGAGGCCTTCAAGGTCTTAAATAGTACAAACCCCAATGCTACCTGTTCCTGCTGGCTTTGCTATAATGTTGCTCCCCCATATTATGAAGGAATAGCCTTCAGAAATAAAATTAATACTACAACTGATATCTCAGACTGTCGCTGGCAGCAATGACAAGTCAAACTCCTCTGTTGGCTGTTGCAGGACAAGGGACCTGCATAGGAAAAATACCTTCCTCACACAGCCAGCTGTGCAACCAGACACTCAACTTGACTAAGTGGTCTGGTGACATGTATCTGTTGCCCCCTCCAGGGGGATGGTGGGCTTGTGCTACTGGGGTTACACCTTGTAAAGGTCCTGATAGAAACCCAGGATTTTTGTGTTCTGGTTCAGTTGCTGCCTCGGCTTGTTTACCATCCCTATGAAGAACTATTATCATATTGGGATAAAGATAACGGGAACTACCAAACCAAAAGGGAGCCCCTAAGTATCACACTCTCTGTTCTCTTGGGCTTAGGATTGGGAGCAGCTGGGGCAGCTACAGGAGCTTCAGCTCTGGCTATTCAACATCAGAATTACCAAAGTTTACAGGCAGCCATAGATGCTGATATTAAAGAAATAGAAAATTCAATTACTAAATTACAAGAGTCCCTCACCTCTCTTTCTGAGGTGGTCCTGCAAAATAAAAGAGGATTAGACCTCTTGTTCCTTCAGCAGGGGGGACTCTGTGCTGTACTAAAAGAAGAATGTTGTTTTTACATTGATCACTCAGGAGTAATTAAAGACTCCATGGCCAAAATTAGAAAAGGCCTAGCTAAAAGAAAAAAAAGAAAAAGAGCAAAATCAGGGATGGTTTGATTCCATGGTTCAACTCCTCCCCATGGCTCACGACCCTCGTGTCTACCCTGCTAGGACCACTAGTTATTTTAGTGTTACTTCTGACCTTCGGTCCCTGCATTTTAAATAGCTTAGTAGCTTTTGTTAGAGAATGTGTTAGCACTGTTCAGATTATGATGTTAAGACAACAATATCAGGAATTAAATCAACAAGAGAGGAGTATTTCATGATTGAAATACGCACAAGAAAAAGGGGGAAAAAAGTAGAAAAAAATATAACTTTAACATGCTTAATTGGCTTCTGCATTTAATGCTTGCTAAAAACGAGAAAACATAACTAATGTCATTTTAAGTAAGGCAGGCCCAGACACATTAAATTCCAGGAAGGGAGTAAAACACCACCCGGTTCCAGAAACTGACTGACCAGTTTCTTATCTAAAAGCCACCTGGAAGTTAAACGATTGGGAAGTGCACTGCTCCTTATCAGGGTACCAGATCGCTAAAGCCCACCAATAAATCCAAAGGTCACCTCTGATAACCTGTAAACAGTAAATAAACAACTCATCCTATTGTGAAAGTCTGTCTAAAAAACTGTATAAAAAGCTCTTGTGTTAAAGGCTCGGGGTCACTTTTGTCTTGAATGCTGAGTGACCCCAGCATGCTGGAAATAAACTCCTCTTGCTTGATTGCATCGGTCTCTGTCTCATGGTCTTTGTGAGGTGAGCCATCCCGACGTGTGGGGTTTGTGCACGGTGCACAGATCTTACAGTGATATTATAATATATACAACGGGTTTTCATCCACACTTCCTGAATCCCCTGACTTTCTGTCTTGGAGCTGGCCATAAAGAAATTCTCTAACCTATTTTGTCTGATTGTAGGTGATAAGATGCCCATTTCAGGAAGGGGAGATGTCCTGTCCTATAACTGGGAGGAAGGAATGCTGCACAGAGAGGTTAAGAAGAACCTTAACAAACAGGCCTTGCTGGGTTTCCCCATCCAGTCTGTTCGCGTTAGATCATACTATTTTTGTTCAATCACAGTTTTACACAGTCATCCATGCTTACATCATGCTTATGCAATGAAAGTTCCACGAAAACCTAAGAGCACAGGGCTTGGAGAGTTTCTGGAACACGTGGAGGCTCCTGGAGGGTGGCGTGCCTGGGGAGGGCATGGACACTCCACACCCCTTTTCCCACACCTTGCCCTGTGCATCTCTCCAACTGTATCTTCTGGAATATCCTTTATAATCAACTTATAAATACAAGTGTTTCTCTCAGTTCTGTGAGATGCTCTAGCAAATTAATCGAACCCAAAGAGGGGGTCATGGGAACCCCAACTAGAAGGCTGTTGGTCAGACATTCTGGAGGGCCAGACTTTTGACTAGTGTCTGAAGTAGGGGCAGTCTTGGGGGATTGAGCCCTCAACCTGTGTGATCTGATACTACCTGGACATAGTGTAAGAACTGGACTGAATTAGAGGCTCCCCAGCTGATATCCACTGCAGAATTGCTTTTTTGCTGGTGGGGAGAAATCCCCACATATCTGGTGTCAGAATCATGTGAGATTACAGTGAGAGAAACTGAGATTGTTTTTTCCAGTAGTCATTAAAATAGATTGAATTTTAATCTGTGAAATGGACAGACAATACAGTGTCAAGTTAATCTTTGAAGTTGGAAAACTGTTTCATAGTGTCACAGTTTGCTAACAGTTTCTCCCCTAAATACATACAGCTTCTTAAAGCTGTATTGGACTTCCACATAATATCAGCACTTGCAGAAAATTCATATTACTTAAAAAATAATGCATTTGCTAATAATTTATATTTTCTTTAGTTAATAAATTAATGAAATTTATTTCTTACAGTTTTGGAGGCTGGGAAGTCCAAGGTTGAGGGGCACATCTGGTGAGGGCCTTCTTCCTGGTGGGGACTCTCTGCAGAGTTGGAGGTGGCACAGAACATCACATGGCAAGAGGACAAGAGCATGTCCACATGCTTTCTTCCTTTCCTTATAGAGCCCTAGGTCATACTTTAATGAAGTTATGTTTTATTGATAAAAGCTTTTCCTAATTAAATTATTCTATTTATATTGCATAACAACCTCAATTTTCTCTTTTCAGGTGAGTATATCTTTTTTGCGGTTTCCTATCTTTGCTCTTTTGCTTTATGCATACACTTGTCCCCAGTTGCTTTACCCCACTGTATTGCCATTTAATTTAACACTGCACCTGCTCTCTTTCGCCGCTATAATCTTAGTTATTTCAAAGTTCGAGTTGACGGAATTTAGCTTGCTACTAAATGAAGAAATTAACTTTCCCATTCACTAAATATTCCTAGATTTTGCTACTAGATAGGGTTTTAGTATGACACTATTGGAGGTTCTCTAGACAGTAAATAAAGTTTTTATTTAAAAAAATTTTGTTTCTTTTCATTAAACACTCTCCAGATTGTTGAGCTGGCTGGACTGGTATGCTCATAGCGATGCCCTCAGGGCCCAAAGCACACGTGGCTTGCCCCTTTCCTGTGTTTCTGTGGTTGGTATTTGTTTTAGTCCATTTTGTGTTGCTGTAACAGAATACCTAAGACTGGATAATTTATAGAGAAGAGAGGTTTATTTGGCTTACAATTCTGAGACAGCTGCATCTGGCATGGGCCTCAGGCTGTTTCTACTCATGGTGGAAAGTGGCAGGGAGCCAGCAGGTACAAGCAGATCACATGGAGAGAGGAAGCAAGAGAGAGAGAAGGTGCCAGAGTCTTTTTAAGCAACAAGCTCTCATGGGAACTAATAGAGCGAGAACTCATTTATTAATCCCCCCTCCTCCAGGGAGAGCATTAATCCATTCATGAGGGATCCACCCCCATGACTCAATCAGTTTCCAACACTGCCACATTGGAGATCAAATTTCCACATGAGTTTTGGAGGGGACAACACATCCAAACTCCATCAGTATTCTCCTGCTGCTGCTGGTATGCTGCCAGGACTACTCTTCCCACCAATCTGGCTTTGGTGCTGAAAGGCCTGACTTTTATAGCAATGGTTATAAAAGTCAGTATATTTCCTTCCTTATGGTTATTGAACCAATCAGCCACACGTCACCTTTTGTAGTGTCCCCATGTTTAACTTTTAGCAGTTAACACATCTCTGGCTCAGATTCGTGCCATCTTTTGGCCATACCCTTTTCAGCATGTTGGTTCTCGTTCTCATATTTGCCCCAGCATGGACACAAGGTGGCTGCAGCAACTCCAGACATTGTACAGCCTCTCACAGTCTCTGAAAGCATGTCTGTCCCTTTATACAAGCCTAGAAAACTCCCCTGTAAGTTACCCAGCATACTTGCCTTCACATTTCAATGTTCAGAACTGTGTGGTTGGACCAGTTCTGAAATCAGTCAACAGTGAGGGGAACAGAATTGCCATAATTGGCTTGTACCACACAAGATTTATCCCCATAGGTGGGGAAGGGCCCAGCTTCCCTGAAACACAAAAACATATATTCTCATACAGAATCAAGGTTCTGTGATCATGAAAAATCCAGGGATGGAATTGGCTATAGAGTAGGCTGTAGCCACATCTTCTGCAGGAATGAAGAGCTTTGATTGTACATGTAAGAATCGGGCCCAAATAACTGAGATCAGCCATGGGCAGATGTGCTATCCAAAAGAACTTCTGCCCAGCCAAACTATCAAAGTGTCCTTTTGACTCCTGTAGCAATTGTTGATGTAAAACTCATTGACTCAGCATATTTGATCTTTCAGAGTTAATTATCCTCTCATGTCTGTGTTCTGTTTCCCCATATTCATCACAGATGAATATTTTGGTGGGTGGAAATCAGTGAAATGGCAGTTTAGCAGCTGGAACCATGCTTCCAGTCTCAGTCACACTTCCACCTACAGAAGAGAGACTCACCCTGAGCATTGGATGAAGTCTGCTGAGCGGTCTTGCCTTTCCCTAATCCAGAGGCTGAAAACTGCCTGCTATAGGCTGTGTCAGGTCCACAGACATGCTGCTTTAATATTGCAAGGTTTTCTTTTTTGTTTGTTTTTTGTTTGAGTAGTTATTAATCTTTAAAAATTGGGAGATGTTATGTAAAATCCTGATTTCTCACTTGTTTTGAAAAATTTGATGCTATGACACCACTGGGTGCACATTCTTTCTAAAAAGTGCTGGCTCTTTTAGAATGGAGCTTGTATTCTCCTGTCCTCCATGGTGCTGCCAGGATGTATTCTCCCTACGCTAAGAGCATTTCACTTATTTAAGGTACCTGTTGGGCCTCTGTAATATTTACATTTGAGACTCCTATTACAAATCATTCTGTATGTTGCTGCCATATTAATTTTTTAAAAATCTTCTTCTCATACTTTTGATTGCTTCCAGTTGTTTTTAAATAAAGTTTTCTTCTTCCTTAGCAGCATTTTGTCTTATTGCATAGATTTCCTATCTCCATTGTATATACCCTTCACCTCACCATTCCTCAAATGGTGGCTTCCTCACCTGCTTCCATGACTTTGATCAGAAAACTTCCTTGGTCTGGAACACCTCTGTGGCAGGCTGAATAATGTACCTCCTCCCCCTCAGAACCTGTGAGCATATTTCTTTATATGGCAAAATGAGATTTTGCAGATGTGGTTTGTTAAGGATCTTAGGATGGGGAGATTATGTTGTGTTACCCAGGTGAGCCTGATGTAATCACAATGGTCTCTTTATAATAGATCAGATTGGGAGAAGGTGATGTGAAGACAGAAGCAGAGATTAGAGTAATGCAATTAGGAGATAAGAAATGCCAAAGGAGACTTTAAAAACTGTAAGAGGCAAGGGTTGGCTTCCAGAAGGAAACAAACCTGCTGACATTTGATTTCAGCTTCCTCAGACAGATTTTAGACTTCTGTCCTCCATAACTATAAGCAAGTAAATTTGTGTTCCTTTAAGCCATTGTTTGTAGTAGTTTGTTACAGCTGCAACAAGAAAATTACTACAACCTCCTTCCTCTCTCTTTTCTTATAAGTGCTACTGCTATGGGTTGAATATGTCCCCCAAAGGTTTATGTATTAGAAACTTAATCTCCACTGTGACAGTGTTAAGAGAATGGAAATACTATTATGGTAATTGAAATGTGGGGCCTTTAAGAGGTGATTAGATTGTGAGGACTGTTTCCTTGTGAGTATACTGATCCATTCATGGAGTGATGCATATGGTTCTGATGGCTTTATAAGGAGAGCGAGTGAGCAGGTTAGCTTTCTCTTGCTCAAGCCATTCACCATGTGATATCTTGCATTGCTATAGAGCCACCACCACCAAGGCCCTCACCAGATGCACCCCCTGAACTGTGGATTTCTCAGCCTCTGAAAAGTGAAAGTAAATTTCATTTCTTTATATGTTACCCAGCTTTGGGTATTCTGTTACAAGTGACAGAAATGGACTAATATAGCTACCTTCTCCCATAAACCCTCTGATTCATCAGAACAATGCACAGTCTTTCATTGATTTTATGTGTATACATGTCTTAGTTCTCCTACTAGGTTGCAAGCTCAATGAGAACAGGCCCTTTGTAATTCAATATTGTTTTGCCTCGACTTATTAAGTGCTTGATCGATCACAGTTCATAGTTAAGATATGTTTGTTGAGTGAAAAGAAGAAAGGAAGACTAGGGATATTGGTGGCCAAATGAACTGAGGGGCAATTGTATATAAGTCTAATAGGATGCTTGAATAATGATAATTTATATGTCTTTGTATTTTGCAATTTTAGTGAATCTAGATTACTTGCATTGGCCTAATGAACCTGTAAGAAAAGATGAGAGAAGAGAGGAGAAGAGAGGAGAACTTGATTAAGATGGAATAGACTCCCTCTACTTCCCCTCCAGTTTGTGTGTGGTATGGATCATGGAAAGCCTACATTCCCTGTTGGAGAGCTGGGAGAGGCAATTTTGCTCACTGAGTTTTAACTTCTGCTTCCACTGAGGGCTCCTCCTAGATGGCATGGATTATAGAATTCTGACGTCATTTTTCCTTGTGGCACCTTTGGTCCAGAATGCTATTCCACTCTAGAAATTGTAGATTTCCATAGCCATTAAGGTCAAGATAATTTTTCTTTGTTTTTGTGACACATATTAGAGTAGGTTACTGCTGTCTAAGTGGACAGTGTGCTATTTCAGTGCAACTTAGACATTAGCATCCAGGCAGAAAGTCTCCAGGGAAGGTTACACATTTGCATAATGTCACCAAAGGCTTGTGTTCCTGTATTAACTGACAGAGATGGGCAATGACAGGATGCCAGGCAGCTATGTTGATGACAAAACCTCTAAAAAATAGAGAGTGTGTGATCTTTCAAGATGACATCAGCTTCAATTATAGGACAGTGGAAGGACACCCAAGGGAAAGGAGAAAGTTGGCAAAAGAGCTGCCGAGGAGTTGGGATGGTTGAAGGTAACATTTGATTACCGAAGGGAGAAGGGATGTCAATATTTAAACTATGTTAGACTTTGAATAACAGAATGTGAAACTTGGCACAAATGGGCTGAACATTTTATTTAACTAAGGGGTTAACAAAAGTGGAGAACATATAGATTAAGATTAGGCTAATATTATTAGTGTTATCTTTTCATTTTACCTTGTTGATCACCACTTAAAATCTTGTCTTTCATATGTGTAACTAGAATGAAATGTGACCTTACTCTCTGTCCCTGTGTAGGTTCACAAGAGCAACCTCTGTTTATACTTCTTTCCCATCTCAATGAAGAACTCCATACTTGGTCCAATTTTTCAGCTCACAGATCCCCAAACCCATGGATGCTTAAGTATCTTATATAAAATGGCATGGTATTTGCATGTAACCTATGCATATCCTTCCGTATACTTTAAATCATCTCTACATTACTTATAATTCCTAATACAATACAAATGTTATGTAAATAGTTGTTACACTATATTGGTTTTTATTTGTATTATTCTTTATTGTCGTACTATTATTTATTTCTTTTCTTTTTTTTTTTTAAATTTTATTTTGTCGATATACATTGTAGCTGATTATTGCTCCCCATCACCAAAACCTCCCTCCCTTCTCCCTCCCCCCCCCAACAATGTCCTTTCTGTTTGCTTGTCGTATCAACTTCAAATAATTATGGTTGTTATATCTGCTTCCCCCCGCCCTGGTTTGTGTGTGTGTGTGTGTGTGAATTTATATATTAATTTTTAGCTCCCTCCAATAAGTGAGAACATGTGGTATTTCTCTTTCTGTGCCTGACTTGTTTCACTTAATATAATTCTCTCAAGGTCCATCCATGTTGTTGCAAATGGCAGTATTTCATTCGTTTTTATAGCTGAGTAGTATTCCATTGTGTAGATGTACCACATTTTCCGTATCCACTCATCTGATGATGGGCATTTGGGCTGGTTCCAACTCTTGGCTATTGTAAAGAGTGCTGCGATGAACATTGGGGAACAGGTATACCTTCGACTTGATGATTTCCATTCCTCTGGGTATATTCCCAACACTGGGATGGCTGGGTCGTATGGTAGATCTATTTGCAATTGTTTAAGGAACCTCCATACCATTTTCCATAGAGGCTGCACCATTTTGCAGTCCCACCAACAATGTATGAGAGTTCCTTTTTCTCCGCAGCCTCGCCAGCATTTATCGTTCATAGTCTTTTGGATTTTAGCCATCCTAACTGGGGTTAGATGGTATCTCAATGTGGTTTTGATTTGCATTTCCCGGATGCTGAGTGATGTTGAGCATTTTTTCATATGTCTGTTGGCCATTTGGATATCTTCCTTAGAGAAATGCCTACTTAGCTCTTTTGCCCATTTTTTAATTGGGTTGCTTGTTTTCTTCTTGTACAGTTGTTTGAGTTCCTTATATATTCTGGATATTAATCCTTTGTCAGATGTATATTTTGCAAATATTTTCTCCCACTCTGTTGGTTGTCTTTTAACTCTTTTAATTGTTTCTTTTGCTGTGCAGAAGCTATTTAGTTTGATATAATCCCATTTGTTTATTTTTCCTTTGGTTGCCCGTGCTTTTGGGGTCGTATTCATGAAGTCTGTGCCCAGTCCTATTTCTTGAAGTGTTTCCCCTATGTTTTCTTTAAGAAGTTTTATTGTCTCAGGGTGTATATTTAAATCCTTAATCCATTTTGAGTTGATTTTAGTATACGGTGAGAGGTATGGATCTAGTTTCATTCTCCTGCATATGGATATCCAGTTATCCCAGCACCACTTGCTGAAGAGGCAGTCCCTTCCCCAGTGAATAGGCTTGGTGCCTTTGTCAAAGATCAGATGGCAGTAAGTGTGTGGGTTGATTTCTGAATTCTCTATTCTATTCCATTGGTCAGTGTGTCTGTTTTTATGCCAGTACCATACTGTTTTGGTTATTATAGCTTTGTAGTATAGCTTAAAGTCAGGTAGTGTTATGCCTCCAGCTTTATTTTTTTTGCTGAGCATTGCTTTGGCTATTCGTGGTCTTTTATTGTTCCATATAAATGTCTGAATAGTTTTTTCCATTTCTGAGAAAAATGTCTTTGGAATTTTGATGGGGATTGCATTGAATTTGTATATCACTTTGGGTAGTATGGACATTTTCACTATGTTGATTCTTCCAATCCAAGAGCATGGAATATCTTTCCATCTTCTTGTATCCTCTCTAATTTCTCTCAGCAGTGGTTTGTAGTTCTCATTATAGAGATTTTTCACCTCCTTGGTTAACTCAGTTCCTAAGTATTTTATTTTTTTGGTGGCTATTGTAAATGGGCAGGCTTTCTTGATTTCTCCTTCTGCATGTTCACTATTGGAGAAAAGAAATGCTACTGATTTTTGTGTGTTGATTTTGTATCCTGCTACTGTGCTGAAATCATTTATCAATTCCAAGAGTTTTTTTGTAGAGGTTTTAGGCTGTTCGATATATAGGATCATGTCATCTGCAAACAGGGACAGTTTGACTTCATCTTTTCCAATCTGGATGCCCTTTATTTCCTTCTCTTCTCTGATTGCTCTGGCTAGTACTTCCAACACTATGTTGAATAGGAGTGGTGAGAGTGGGCATCCTTGTCTAGTGCCTGTTCTTAAAGGAAAAGCTTTCAGCTTTTCCCCATTCAGGATGATATTGGCAGTGGGTTTGGCATATATGGCTTTAATTATGTTGAGATACTTTCCCTCTATACCTAACTTATAGAGGGTCTTTGTCATGAATGAGTGCTGAACTTTATCAAATGCTTTTTCAGCATCTATAGAGATGATCATATGGTCCTTGTGTTTGAGTTTATTAATATGGTGTATCACATTTATTGATTTGCGTATGTTGAGCCAACCTTGCATCCCTGGGATGAATCCTACTTGATCGTGATGAATAATTTTACGTATGTGTTGCTGTATTCTGTTTGCTAGTATTTTAGTGAGGATTTTTGCATCTATATTCATCACGGATATCGGCCTGTAGTTTTCTTTTTTGGTTATATCTTTACCTGGTTTTGGTATCAGGATGATGTTTGCTTCATAGAATGAGTTTGGGAGATTTGCGTCCGTTTCAATCTTTTGGAATAGTTTGTAAAGAATCGGTGTCAATTCCTCTTTGAATGTTTGGTAAAATTCTGCTGTGAATCCATCTGGTCCTGGGCTTTTCTTTGTTGGGAGCCTTCTGATAACAGCTTCAATCTCCTTTATTGTTATTGGTCTGTTCAAATTTTCTACGTCTTCACGGTTCAGTTTTGTGAGCTTGTGTGTGTCCAGAAATTTATCCATTTCCTCCAGATTTTCAAATTTGTTGGCGTATAGTTGTTTATAGTAGTCTCGAATGATTCCTTGTATTTCAGATGAATCAGTTGTAATATCGCCTTTTTCATTTCTAATTTTTGTTATTTGAGTCTTCTCTCTTCTTTTTTTTGTTAGCCATGCTAATGGTTTGTCAATTTTATTTATCTTTTCAAAAAACCAACTTTTTGATTCGTTGATCTTTTGAATTGTTTTTTGGTTTTCAATTTCATTCAGTTCTGCTCTGATCTTAATGATTTCTTTCCGTCTGCTAACTTTAGGATTGGATTGTTCTTGTTTTTCTAGTTCTTTAAGGTGAAGCGATAGGTTGTTCACTTGCCATCTTTCCATTCTTCTGAAGTGAGCATTTAATGCAATAAATTTTCCCCTCAATACTGCTTTTGCAGTATCCCACAGGTTTTGGTATGATGTATCATTGTTTTCATTAGTTTCAATAAACTTTTTGATTTCCTGCTTGATTTCTTCTTGGACCCATATGTCATTAAGTAGAATGCTGTTTAATTTCCATGTGTTTGTATAGTTTCCAGAGTTTCGTTTGTTATTAATTTCTAGTTTTAATCCATTGTGGTCTGAGAAGATACATGGGATAATTCCAATTTTTTTGAATTTATTGAGACTTGATTTGTGACCTAATATGTGATCTATCCTGGAGAATGATCCATGTGCTGATGAGAAGAATGAATATTCTGAGGTTGTTGGGTGGAATGTTCTGTAGATATCTGCCAATTCCAATTGGTCTAGAGTCTTGTTTAGATCTTGTGTTTCTCTACTGATTCTTTGCCTAGATGATCTGTCTAATATTGACAGTGGAGTGTTCAGGTCCCCTGCTATTATGGTATTAGTGTCTATTTCCTTCTTTAGGTCTAATAGAGTTTGTTTTATAAATCTGGCTGCTCCAACATTGGGTGCGTACATATTTATGATTGTTATGTCTTCTTGATGGATCAGTCCTTTTATCATTAAGTAGTGTCCCTCATTGTCTCTTTTTATGGTTTTTAGTTTAAAGTCTATTTTGTCAGATATAAGAATAGCCACTCCAGCTCGTTTTTCTTGTCTGTTTGCATGGTAAATCTTTTTCCATCCTTTCACTCTTAGTCTGTGTGAATCTTTATGGGTGAGGTGGGTCTCTTGTAGGCAGCATATAGTTGGGTCCTGCTTTTTGATCCAGTCAGCAAGTCTGTGTCTTTTAATTGGGGAATTTAAGCCTTTAACATTAAGAGTTGTTATTGAAAGGTGTTGATTTATTCCTAGCATTTTATTGGTTGTTTGGTTGTCTTAGGTGTCTTTTGTTCCTTGCTTTCTGATTTACTGTTTGGTTTCTTTGTTTGTTGGTTCCTTAGGTTGTAGATAGTGTTTTTGTTAGCTTGTTTTCTCTTCATGAATGCCATTTTTATTGTACTAGCGGGTTTAGATTTTTCTTAGGTTTTTATGGCAGTGGTAGTTATTTTTCAGGAACCAAACCCAGTACTCCCTTGAGGATTTCTTGTAAGGGTGGTCGTGTGGTAGTGAACTCCCGCAGTTTTTGTTTGTCTGAGAAATATACTATTTGTCCCTCATTTCGGAAGGATAGCCTTGCAGGGTAGAGTATTCTTGGCTGGCAATCTTTGTCTTTTAGTATTTTGAAAATATCATCCCATTCCTTTCTAGCTTTTAGGGTTTGTGATGAAAAGTCTGATGTTAACCTGATTGGGGCTCCCTTATAGGTGATTTGACGCTTCTCTCTTGCAGCTTTTAAGATTCTCTCTTTGTCTCTGAGTTTTGCCAATTTGACTATGACATGTCTTGGAGAAGGCCTTTTTGGGTTGAATACGTTTGGAGATCGTTGAGCTTCCTGGATCTGAAGATCTGTGATTTTTCCTATACCTGGGAAGTTTTCTGCCACTATTTTATTGAATATGTTTTCAATGGAATCTCCATTTTCCTCCCCTTCTGGAATACCCATGACTCGGATATTTGAGCGCTTGAGGTTGTCTGATATCTCTCTCAGATTTTCTTCCATGTCCTTGATTCTTTTTTCTTTCTTTTTGTCTGCTTGTGTTATTTCAAACAGCCCATCTTCAAGTTCAGAGGTTCTCTCTTCAACTTCGACAAGCCTGCTGGTTAAACTCTCCGTTGTGTTTTTTATTTCGCTGAATAACTTCTTCAGTTCAGCAAGTTCTGCTACATTTTTTTTCAGGACATTGATTTCCTTGTATATTTCCTCTTTCAGATCCTGTATACTTTTCCTCATTTCATCATGATGTCTAGCTGAGTTTTCTTGTATCTCATTCAGTTTCCTTAGAATTATCACTCGAAATTCCTTGTCAGTTATTTCAAGGGCTTCTTGTTCTATAGGATCTAGAGTATGAGATTTATTAACTTTTGGTGGTGTACTTTCTTGATTTTTTGTATTTCTGGTGTCTTTTTTTTGGTGTTTATTCATTGCGGCAGGGGGTTTCACAGTCCACTGGTTTGAGATTAATGACTAACTAGGATGTTGCTGTGGTTGCCAATTTGGTATGGCTCCCGCCGTGACTGCTCAGTTGGCCTCTAGTGTCTTGTGTGTGTGGTTGTCTCGGGTCTTGGGCTTCTCCGGGGATCCACCTTTCTGGTCAGCTTGGACTCTGCTGGGCTCGTGGATCATGTACCACAGGGTGTGTGATCTCTGTTGAGCTTTCACTTCCTGTACAGGACTTCTCCCCGTTCCGTGTGCTCTGGCCCAGGCTGTTAGATCGTGCAGTTTGTGGTTTCTGTCGAGTCTCCGCCTCCCTGGCCGCACGTCTCCCCCCTCTGTGCACACTGTGCTGGGCTGGGGTGTGTCTTCTGCACCCCTCGTCTATCAGCTGGGCCTTCAAGACCCTGCTCGGCACCGCCTCGCCCAGGAGGTCTACCAGGTTTCTGCTAGGCACAGTCGACCGGTCTCTCTGGGTGCCTTTGTAGCACTGTGTAGATCTTTCTCGGGTCTTGTTCACCTTTGTATCCCCCCGGTATAAACCGAGTCTAGTGCCCGCCTGCAGCCTGCTCTCCGGCAGGTTCAAGCGGACCTGGGAACTCTCCTACCACACTATTCCCAACCCGAAATTCGTTAGGCTTTTTTCCAAACTGGTGGTCGCAGAGATGGTATCTGCCTCCCAGTAATAGGAAGTTTACCGGGGCCGGAGTCCAGGGTGTGGTGGAGTGACAGTCGGCCCGCCCGTACTTCCTTGCCCTTCCAGCACTGGTCGGGGACGCCCCACGCCCCCAGCCCCGCCAGAGAACCGCGGAGGGAGTGGGAGAAGAGGCCGGCCCGCAGGATCCGGAAAGCCCCGCGCCAGGCCAAGCAAATGGGCTCAGTGATGGCCGAGCAGGGCGGAGCTGCCCGCACCTGGGAAAATGGAGGCAGCACCGGGCGGTGAGTGGCCTGGTGGTGCAGGGGAGCTGCGTGGGCATCCACCCCCCGAACAGAGCTGTGCCAGGGATCACTCACAGTGCTGTGCCAGGTCGGGTGCTCGCTCTCTGTCTCTGGTTTTTCGCCTTCCGTGTTCTCGGCGCTGCCGCCTTGGGCTGTTCAGTCACGGCGCGGCTCGAGCGCTCCCAGGAATCTTCTTTAATGCCGGCCTGAAACCTCGAATCCTGAATAGAGCAGCTGGCCGCCTTCAGTGCGGCCCCAGCCTCCGGGATCCTGGCTGCATCCACAGCAGCCCTGGCGCCGTGTTCCCTGTTTCGAGACTCGCTTTTGCAGCTAAGAAACAGTTCTTTTCCTGCTCCACACTTCAAATCTGTTCCCTGTAAATGAGGCAGCCTCTCCTGCCGGGGGCAAAGTGGCGGCCATGACCGGCCAGCAGCAGCAGTCCTCCCTTAAGAGATGGCAAGAGGAAGGTCCACAAGTTTCCTGGCTGCCTGAGGCCCAGTGGCCGCCTTTTCCACCTCAGCTACTCCGTGCCAGCCACCGCAGCCGCCGCCATCTTGAAAACCCTATTATTTTTTTCTGAATATTTTCAATCCACAGTTAGTTGAATCCACAGATGCAGAACCTGCAGATACAGAGGGCTGACTGTACAAGGGGTCCTCAAAAGGTTCATGGAAAAATTTGTATTACCTTTTATTTCTACTTTTCCACAAATGTTTAGAAGTACTCATACTTAAGTATATGATTTGTACATGTGTTTGGGTGTTGGCGGCAGCAGTGGTGGTTATATCACATGAATCACCTGCCCTATTTTCTCAGCAACCACTATGAAATGTATATTCTCAAACCCATCGAAAAAAAGGGCACTCCAATTAATAGGACCCATCAATTTTAGAAGGCAGATAGTGATTACCTTGTATTACTTATGCATCCCTTTGGGGTTGCAGCCAACATCTACGTGGCTCATTGTCTGAAACACATTCCAGAAACAAATGCTGAGATGAGAATTTGAGTGCAAGTGATTTATTTAAGTTGCTCCCAGAAGAGACTGGAAAAGGAGTGAGGGAAGCTGAACACAGAAGGGGAGGAATCCAGGCAACAGCGTAACCTTAGGTAAAGTCCTAGCTTGAGCAGATCCTGTGGGGTATAAATTCCACCTCACAGTTTGTGATCTGAGGCAAGAAAGCTGGACTTCCATGCTCTGGCACCATCAGTCATTGATCAAGTGCCAACCCTACTTACGTACAAATACCCTAATTGTACATGAGGTTTTCTATGTACAGGCCAAGGGCTTCAGTTGCCTGAGGTCAATCGCTCTAAGAGGATTGCTGCTGTGGGCCCTGGGAGGCAAGCGCACATTGAAGCTGGGGACAAGGGGCACCAGGAGGACCTCAGCTGATTACTGACAGTGTCTGCTATGCTATCAAAGTATTCTTTCCAAACACTGAGTGCCCTCTCCAGGAGGAATTGTTGATGACCTCTCTCCGTGACATTTTATTTTTATTGCCCTTCACCAAAAAATGTTCTTGCCCCTGATTATTATAATGGGTATTAATTAAGGCAAATTGCCTTGTAAAGATGGCATGGAAAAAGGGATGGGCTAACTTTGCTGTCTACATGAGCTCATTATTCTTTTCACTCTATTTGAGTACTTTGCCTAAACTGACTTCCTAGATTCTGGGCCTGCACCCCAGGTGACTTAGTTCTGTTATTTCTGGGATTTTAAAAATTAATCTACAGCCTCATTAGTTTTGGAGGAACATCTCAAAAAAATGCTTTTTTCCCCATGATCTCTCTAGGTTTTAACCCTGTTCTGCATTATTGAGATTTATTCCTGCCTTATTAATGATAACAATGATGATAATAGTAAAAATGGCAGCTACCATGTATTGAGTGCTTCTGAGTGCCAGACAATTTAGAAATAAATTCTCACACTGGCCCTGAGAATTTGGTATTATTATTTTCCTTTTATGGATGAGGAAACTGAGGTTAAGTAGGAAAAAAAAGGAAACTTTTCTCAAAGACCTCTTCACTTTTTCATCATGCTACATTGGGGTCAGTATTTCTAAAAACTCTCCATCCCTCTCCCCTCACATCACCGCTTGATACTCTCTCTCCTGAGCAAGTGGCTTTTGAGTCTTTCAAAACTGGGACACATTAAAGGCAAGTGCATGTTTGTTTTCTTCAAGGTCAGTAGTAGGTGTCTTCTTTAGTGAGGCTGGTGAATGACAACCCATTCTTCAACCCCTGTGTGTAGACTGTCAGCTAACAGCAAAAGAGAAAGCTGTTCTTTTTGCAGCCGAATGTAGTTTGTGTTGATTGTTTCTGTCCTCATTAGAGGCTCTTAGCATACCAGAAAGGTGTTTTTAAAAATCACCCTGAGAATCCAAAAAGCAAACCCAAGCATATTTCGATGCATTCATAATGAGGCTAGCTACTTCAGTTAATACATAGGCCACAGCACAGTGAACAGAAGAGGCCCCCAAATGGTCCACAAAGATGAGTCTAGTGATGTCAAAGGGCTCTGGGAGCTTGGATATTTCTCTGACATTATGATTCCTGTGATGCCATTGAGAGGTAAGAGCTGGGAGATGGTCTGCACTGGGGCCAGGCTAGGCTGCTTTTATTTTCTTTTTAAAGACTAGATTAAACAGGATTTGTTTCATCTGTCTCTCAATATAGGAACTTTGTTTACTATTACCTAGCTATCTATTGCTGTGTAACAAACGGTGTCAAACTTAGTGGCATCTTTAAGAAAAAATTTTATTATATCTCACAATTCTATGGGTCAGGGATTCTGGGAGAACTCACCTGGGTGATTGTGTTACACTGTGTGGTGTCAGTTAAGATCACTTAGTGGTCTCCAGTTAATGTCTCGGCTGTAGGAATAACTCAGTGGGTGGGTTGATATGCTGAATGAACAGAACTGAATAAAGAGCTAGTAGGTTGGAAGATCAGGTTGAGAAACTCTCTGTGAAGACATCAGAAAATGGTAAAAAAAAAAAAAAAAGAAAAATTAAGTGATATGAATAGTAGATGTAGAAATGTCAATCAATGCTCCTTTAATATGAATCCCAGAAAGAGAGAAAAAAAAGAATGGAGGGGAGAAAATATCTAAATAAATAATGATGGATACAAGTTCAACGTACAAAAATCAATAGCATTCCTCTATGAAAGATAATAATAACTAAGGAGAAAATATAATAAAATAAGTCACTTTTCATAATAGCAACAGAAACCATAAAATCTTTAGAAATAAACTTAACATATGCACAAGATCTTAAATAGAAGAAATGTTTTAAAGTTAATAAAAAGACTTAAGTCAGGAGATATGGTATATTCAAGGATGAGATCACGTAATAGAGGAAAGACCTAATTTTCTCTCCCAAGTTAACCTTGAATTTAATTCATTCCCAGTTAGAATTCCTGGAGGATTCTCTTGTGAAATTTGAGGAACTAGCGTTAAAAAGTTTATGTGGAAAAATAAAAGCCCATAGGTAAATATAAGCTTTTATTAAGAACAGAAATGGGGGTGTGTCATATGAACTCTTGGGGTCATTACAAAGAAATAGAGACAATATGATACTGTTCAGGAAAAGAGGATTGACTAAAGGAAGGGCGTGAAGGGCCTAGTAACAGATCCACATTTATATGGGAATTTGGTATATGATAGTCAAAAATCAGTAGGAATAGGGAGGATTATTAGTAGATGGTGTTGGAGAAATTATGCCTCTATCGAGAGAAAAGATAAAATTGGGTTACTACTTAACACCATATGGCCCTCAGATGAGTTGAAGACTTAAGTGATAAAGACAAAATAAAATAAAATAAAACATATGGGAATATTTTTATGATCTTGGATTATGGATGGGTTTTTTAAAAAGTCAGATTCCCCAAAGTGTAAAACATCAGGTAAAACTTTATGTATTTTGACTTTTATTAAAAATTAATGTCTTGTTTAACAAGTTTACCATAACCACATTAAGATGTGGTGATAGATTGGGAGAAGATATTTGCAATGCCTAAAACATAAGAAGGGATTAAATTATCTAGAACATAGAGAAAATGTCAAAATAAACTAGAGAAAGGAAGGAAAGCCAATAGAAAGTTGGGCAAAGATGAAGAAAAGGTAATTCAGAGAAGGGGGAAACAAAGGGCTAATAAGTATTACAAAGAGAGGTTTAGGAAAAATGTAAATTAAATTTATGAATATTACTAATTTTGCCAAATGTCAAAAATGAGAAAGTCATGTTGAGGATAGCGAAGCTTCGGGGAGGGAATCTGCATATACAGTCATTTGGCGAATATCTGGCAGTACTTAGTGACATTAAATATGGGTGTACCCTTAGACCCTACAAGCCCCTTTCAGTGTATGCACCTCAGAGGAAACTCAGGCAAAGACCCGTAAGGGGAGGTGTTTGAGGAAGCTCACAGCAGCAGTTTTGTCAGGCAAGATTTAGACTGTGAGAGATGACTGTCCCTAGGGGAAGTGGCGTTTAAACTGTGGTATAACCACACAGTGAATTACTATACTGGTATCAGGACGAATTAACTGCACTGATGGATGTCGATGTGGTTAGAACTTAAAACCAGGGCAAAGTAAATAAAAATTTAAAAATGAGATTTAAATTTACAATCCTTTATGAAACGTTATAAAACCCCAAAGATGTATTTCAATGACACATATGCAGGGTTTTAAGAAAAAAATCATGGCAATATTTGTACTATCTTTAAAGTTCACATTTCAATGAACTTTTTGAAGTATTTAGCTACATACACGTAAGGATTGTATATGAGAGGGCATATTTGTAATATAATAAAGTAGCTGACTAGAGATAGGAGAAAGGGAATGGAAGTGGGGACAGAGAGAAAAAAGGATAACGAAATGAAATAAAACAAAGTGCATAACTAGTAACAATGGTGTGCCATTGGCAGAGTGCCATTAACTTATTTCTGTGCACCTAAGACAAAAGAAATAAGGAAAGACAGGAGAAAAAGAAAAGAAAAGAGAAGCAAAAGGGAGCAAAGGAACATGAAAGGACCTTCTGGAGGGAGCCTCAGTCATGATCCAGGGACTGCACTGACCCGCAGAGCAAGTCACCCCTTTATAATCCCCTGAACTTCTACAGTCCTTCCACTCACTCATTCAAACCAGATAATTTCCCTTTGGAGTTGCTGATGGCGATGATAATGGGAATGATGACAATGATGACATTGGTAGAAAAGGAATTAGTAATATTGACAAAACAGGAAATAAATCCAATACCCTTTTTATGAAAGTCTCCCCCCAAAATCACATAGTTCTGTTGACTGCCTCTCAACTTCTATTAGAAGCAAACTCCTTTTGATTTTTTTTTTCATGACAGTCATAGGCAGAAAAGTATCTTTTAAAAAATTGTTCTTAATATAAATGTTAATTTAATCATAGACACTAGGGGGTTGAGTGATTTTTTCTTCTCCGTGTTTCACATCTTCATTCTTCACTGCCTTTAATATATTTGTCAGACAAGAAACAGAAAAGCCATTCAAGTGTGAAGTCACACCAAGTCTATATTTTCTACTAATGACTCTGCCATCACCTTGCATTTGGAAACTCAGTGTTGACTGACATATACACCCAGACCTCTGCTGATGAAAGGCTGATGGCAACTGTTCTGAGAAATGAGATGATAGGTTTCTTTCCCAATAGGAAATAACACAGAGAATCAGTCAGTAATATTGGAGATTTTCAAAAACTTGTGAACTACATGCCAAAATCCTGATGATTTCAATGACAATTGTTTGGCTTCAAATTCTTTTTTTTTTTTTTTTTTGTCGTTTTTTCGTGACCGGCACTCAGCCAGTGAGTGCACTGGTCATTCCTATATAGGATCCGAACCCGCAGCGGGAGCGTCGCCGCGCTCCCAGTGCAGCACTCTACCGAGTGCGCCACGGGCTCGGCCCTTGGCTTCAAATTCTAAAGTCTAAGGAAATCATACCAAAATAGGAGATGAGAATTTTAGTCATATTTACTTATTTCATGTGGTTGTAATAAAGGGAATTTCATACTGTTCCTGAAACATATTCCTTTTGGGGATTGTTAGATATAAAGAAGGAGGTTTGGGGATTGGATATGTAGAAAGCCGATATCCAGAAACATTTAAGGTAGCTCTTGCTTTCAGGGCTCTTCAAATATCTCTTATCACCCACTCTGACCTCTGCCTTGACAGGGTTTTAAGAAAGTATGGAGGTCTGTAGTTTCCTTAACTTGCCAAACAACGAAGAACTGGATTCCATAAGGAAGACAAATAAGTTTTAGAATTATTCTGCCTTTAAAAAGTCCCTCATTTTGATTTTGGGTGTTTGTGACTTTTAAGAATGAAGATGCTAAAAATGTACCTTCAGTTGTTCCAATGAAGATAATAAATCCAAAAATGATTATCAACTTATTTTTTAAAAAATCTCAGCAGCAGATTTTATTTTTATTTTTGAAAAAGTAAGATATATGTGTATATATAGACACACAAATATGTATACATATGTACATAGGTGAAAAACAATTTGTAATAGTTTTCATTTATATACCTGTATGTGTATATAAAAAGATACAAATATACATACACACCTAGAAAAGTTTGTAACAGTTTATATATGAATCGAAGGGGTTAAAATATGCTGGCATATTCAAGTTAAAGACAGTCGAAAAACAGCAGGTGCAACAAGATCACTTTGACCTTCGTGCTGTTTCTTAAAGCAGAAGATGAAATTTCAGTGTGAAATACACTCTCCTTATTCCAGAAGGAAAGCAACATCCTTATCTTTAAGGAAGAGAAGTCGAGACTGAGAGAATACTGTACAGATCTTGTTAGAATATCTTATCTTTTAAGCCTCCCCACATAATTTAGTCACATTTTCACAGTTCGCTATTCTATGTCCAGTTCAATATGTAAGTAATTGACCTGAACTGCTTCTTTGTGTCTTCATTTCTTTATGTGGGCTCTCTTGCCATGTAAATCTTGTATTAAATAAATTTGCATGCTTTTTTTTTTTTTTCTGTTAATCTATCTTATGTCAATTTAATTCTTGAATCTATCTGGGACCCTAAGAGGATAAAAGTAAAATTTTTCTGCCCTACAGGATATATATATATATATATATATATATATATATATATATATATAAAACATACATATATACATACATAAATAAAAGTTTGTAAGAGTTAGAACTTGTATGTGTGTAGTATGTATACATGCACATAGACACATGTACATGCATATATATGTGTATGTATCCATATATGTATAAATTTTACCTATTGCAAACTGATCTAAACCCATTTGGTCTGTCAAAAATTCTTTTTCAGAAGTTATCTATAGTGTCCAATAGTAAGAGGGAGGGCAGGGGTTATTGGTTCAGTTTGCCTGAACCAGACTTCACATGTGCCTATTCTGCTGGTGTCCCATTCAGTGCAATAGGTTATCACTCTTAAAAGTGTCACAGTTTGGCTGATAAATTATGTTGTTACCCTGTTCCTCCCCTATAAGCTTCTTACCAGGTAGTATATTACATTGAAAACAAGTCTTACACCCAAACAGGCACAAAACAGACATACAGCCTATTCGTAAAGCTTCATGAAAGACCATCTCATTTTTCTCACAGGCAGCACCTTGTCTAAAGGTCTTGTGTGGTCTAAAGCTTAAATAATTCTGAGAGCTCTCTTTAAGAAAAAAATAACACAAACTTCCAAATACAAAGCTAGAGATAAAAATGAGTATTTATTTTGAAAGAGAAAAAAAGCACAACAAATCACATTTTGTGGAACTAACTGATACCATAAACAACACAAAACTCAGACAAAATAATATAACATCCTGCCTGAGTCATCGTTACAACAGTTTTTCCTACTTTTTAAAAATTTTTGGCTGCATTCTCTTTGGTCATTATTTTTCATAAAATGAAAAATTAGAAATTATTTGTTTTTATTTAATTTTGTAACCAGTACTTAACTTACACATACATTTACTTCTTTTTAAATTTTTTATTGGCTATTCTAGAATTTACAATACATATTTTTAACTTAGAATCAACCTTTAAATATTATACCACTTTATATATAACAGTCTTGAACAGTATACTTTTATTTCTAATAACTGCCATTTTTGCACTTTTGTTATCATTACATTTCTTCAAATGTTGAAGAATATATCATATATTACCTAATAAAATTATAATAATATAGTATTATCTTATTATTTTTTAATATATTAAAAAATTAGAAAATACAAGTCACGTATCACCCACATATTAGCTTTATTCAGCTCTCTTCATTCTTTTGTGTAGATTTGAATTTTCTTTTTTTTAATTAAAAATTTAAAAAATTTTAATATTTACTTGTACATATTTTGGGATACAGTGTGTTGTTTCAATACATGCATATACTGCACAATAATTCTTACAGGGTAGACAGCATAGTATTGTACCTACCCCCCCCCCCCCATACACACTCCCCAGTCTCTGGTAACATTTTTTTACTCTCTATTCCTATGAGAAACACTTTTTTCTTTTCTTCTTTTTTTATTTTTTTAAAGATTCCACATGTGAGTGAGACCCTGTGGTATTTGTCTTTTTGTGCCTGTTTTACTTCACTTAATATGATGGTTTCCAGTTCCATCCATGTTGGTGCAAATTATAAGAGATCATTTCTTTTTACAGCTGAATTGTATTCCATTGTGTATATATGCCACAGGTTTTTTTTTTATACATTCATCTGATGGACATTTGGGTTGATTCCATCTCTTGGCTATTGTAAACAGTCCTGCGATGAACATGGGTGTACAGGTGTCTTTTTGATATATTGATTTCATTTCCTTTGGGTATATACCCAGTGGGATAGCTGGATCATTGGATAGATCTATTTTTAGTTCTCCGAGGAGCCTCCAAACAGTTTTCCACAATGGCTGTACCAATTTACATTCCCACCAACAATGTAGGATGGCTCTGTTTTCTCAGCATCCTTGTTAGCATTTGTTATTTTTTGCCTTGGTAATAACAGCCATTCTAACTGGGGTGAGAATATCTCATTGTGGTTCTAATTTGCATTTCCCTGATGATTAGTGATTTTGAGCATTTTTTTTCATGTGCTTATTGGCCGTTTGTATGTCTTTTGAGAAATGTCTATTCAGGTCCTTTGCTCATTTTTTAATTGGGATATATATATATATATTTTCTTTAGAGTTGTTTGAGTTCCTTATATATTCTGGATATTAACCCCTTGTCTGATGTGTAGTTGGCAAACACTCTCTCCATTACATAGGTTTTCTCTTCAGTCTGTTGACAGTGTCCCTTGCTGTGCAGAAGCTGCAGAAGCTTTTCAGTTTGATGTAGTCCCATTTGTGTATTTTTGCTTTAGTTGCCTGTGACTTTGTAATCTTGCTCAAAAAAGCACTGCTCACTCCCATTTTGTGTAGTGTTTCCTCTATATTTTCATCTAACAGTTTCACAGTTTGGGTCTTAAATTTAGGTCTTTAATCTATTTTGAGTTGTTGAGGCTTGCGTATGGTGTGAGATAGGGATCTAGTTTCAATCTTTGCATGTGGATATCCAGTTTTCCCAACAACATTTATTGAAGAGGCTGTCCTTTCCACACTGTATATTCTTCACACTTTCATTGAAAATCAATTGGCTGTTAAGTGCATGGGTTTGTTTCTGGGATCTATTGTGTTGCATTGGTCTACTTGTATATGTTTATGCCAGTACCATGCTGCTTTGCTTTATAGTATATTTTGAAGTCAGAAAGTATGATGCCTCCAACTTTGTTCTTTTTGTTCAAGATTGCTTTAGCTTTGTGGGATCTTTTGTGGCTCCAGACAAATTGTAAGATTGTTTTTTCTATTTCTGTAAAGAATGTCCTTGGTATTTTGATAGGGATTGCATTCAATTGCTTTGGGAAACATGGACATTTTGATGATATTAATTCTTCCAACCCATGAACATGGGATATCTTTCCATTTATTTGGTCCTTTTCAGTTCTTCAATTTTCTTCATCACTGTTTTTATAGTTTTCATTGTAGATGTCTCTCACCTCCTTGGTTAAATTTAATCCTAGGCATTTTACTTTTTTTTTTTTTGATAGCTATTGTGAATAGGATTACTTTCTTGATTTCTTCTTCAGCTATTTCATTATTGGTGTATAGTAAGGCTATTGATATTTGCATGTTGATTTTGTATTCTGCCACTATACTGAATTCATTCATTAGTTCTGGTAATTTTTTGGTGGAGTCTTTAGGGTTTTTTATGTACAAGGTAACATAATCTGCAAATGGGGATAGTTTTATTTCCTCTTTTTTGATTTGAATGCCCTTTACTGCTTTCTCTTACCTTATTGTGCTGGCTAGAACTTCTAGTACCATGTTGTATAAGAATGAGGAAAGTGGGAATCTTTGTCTTGTTCGAGATCTTAGAGGAAAAGTTTCCATTTTTGTCCATTGAGAGTGATATTAACTGTGGGCCTTCTATACCTAGTTTGTTGAGTATTTTTATCATGAAGCAGTGTTGGATTTTATCAAATCCTTTTTATTTTCATTATTGAAATGATCATATTTTTTTCCCCTTCATTCTGTTCATGTGATGTAACACATTTATTGATTTGCACATGTTGAACCAACCTTGAATCCTTGAGATCAATCCCACTTGATCATGGTGAAAGATGTCTTTAATGAGTTGTTGGATTCTGTTTGCTAGTATGTTGTTGGGGTGTGTTCATTAGGGAAATTGGTCTGTAGTTTTCTATTTTTGTTGTGTCTTTTTCTGGCTTTGGTGTGAGGTTAATGTTGGCCCTGTAGAATGCGTTTGAAAGTGTTCCCTCTTCAATTTTTGTGGAGACATCAAGAATTGGTATTAGTTTTTCTATAGATGTTTGGTAAAATTCAGCAGTGAAGCCATCTGATTCTGGGGTTTTCTTTGTTGGGAGACTTTTTATTACTGCTTCTATTTCTATTACATGTTAATGGTCTATTTAGGTTTTCTAGTTCTTCATAATTCAGCCTTGGTAAATTGTATGTGTCCTGGAACTTATCCATTTCTTCTAGGTTTTCCAGTTTGTTTGCATATAGTTGTTCTTAGTAGTCTCTTACGATCCTTTGTATTTCTGTGGTATCAGTTGTAATATCTCCGTTTTCATTTTCAGTTTTATTTAGTTGAATCCTCTCTTTTTCTCTTCATTAGTCTAACTAAAGTTTTATTGATTTTATCTTTTTGCAAAACCAACTCTTTGTTTCAATGATCTTTTGTATTGTTTTAAAATATCTAATTCACTTATTTCTGCTCTGATCTTTGTCATTTCTATCCTTCGACTGATTTTGGGCTTGGTTTATTCTTGTTTTTCCATCTCTTTGAGTTATAATGTTAGGTTGTTTATTTGAAGTCTTTCTTCTTTTCTGATGTAGGCATTTATTGCTTGAAAATTCCCTCTTACAACTGCTTTTGCTTTATCCCATAGGTTCTGGTATATCTCCATTTTCATTTGTCTCCAGGAATTTTTAAACTTCCTTTTTGATTTCTTCTTTGACCAATTCATTGTTTAGGAGCATGTTGTGTGATTTCCATGTATTCGAATGTTTCTAGTGTCCCTTTTGTTGCTGATTGCTAGTTTTATTTCATTGTGGTCAGACAAGGTAGTTGATATGATTTCAATTTTTTAAAATTTGTTGAGACTTGTTTTGTGACTTAACATATAGTCGATTCTAGAGAATGTCCCATGTGCTGCTAAGAAGAATGTGTATTCTGCAGTTGTTGGAAAAAACATTATGTTTCATTCAGTCCTATCAGCTTAGAATAGCGATGAATTCTGATGTTTCCTAGTTAATTTTCTGTCTGGGTGATCTATCCTTTGGTGAATGTGGAATGTTAAAGTTCCTTACTATTATTGTGTTGAATAAAAAACTTACATCCTTAGTATGAAGACTAAAGGACAAACCTAAAAGACACTAATATAAACAAGAACCATATAAGAGAGAGAGAATATTAAAATATATAACTTAAAATGACAAAATGTTAAAAATTTAGGGGGAATAACATGTTAGATCTCATAGTAATTGCTTTATATTACTGGGTGCTGCAGAGTTGGGTACATATATATTTAGAACTCTTGTATCCTCTTTTTGAATTGATTTCTTTATTATTATATAATGACCTTCTTTATCTTTTTAAAAAAATTTTTTGGCTTGTAGTCTATTTTATCTGATATAAGTCATAGCTACTCCTGCTCTTTTTTGATTTCCATTAGCATGAAATACTTTTTTCTATCCCTTCACTTTCAGATGACGTGTGTCTTTACAGGTGAAGTTAGTTTTTTGTAGGCAGCATATTGTTGGTTCTTGTTTTAGAATCCATTGAGCCACTCTGTGTCTTTTAATTGGGGCATTTAATCTACTTACATTTAGAGGCATTATAGATATGTAGGGACCTGTTACTGGCATTTTGTTCTTTTTTTAATGATTCTTTTGTTGATCTATTTGTCCTCTTTTCCAATCTTATTGTTTTCCTTTGTGATTAAGTGTTTTTTTTTTTCTAGCAGTTTATTTTGATTTCTCACTATTTTTTGTATGCTTCTTACACATTTTTGTGTTATGGTTACCATGAGGCTTACAAAAAACGTTATAGTTGTAACAGATTATTTTAGACTAATAGCAACTTAACTTTGATATCTAAGAAAAAATAAGAAAACAAAGCCAACTCTACACTTTGGTGTCATTTGCCCCCACTTTTTGACATTTTCTTGTTCCGTATTACAACTTTTAGTATTACCTATCTCTTATATGGTTGTTGTATATGTTAGTGCCTTGTTAGGTTTGTCCTTTAGTCTTTATACTAAGGATGTAAGTGGCTTATTCACCACTCTAATGACATTAGAGTATTCTGAGGTTGTCTGTGAACTTAATTTACTAATGAATTATATACCGTCAGATGTTTTCTTGCTGTTCGTTAGTGTCATCTTTTTTCAGATTGAAGAACTCCCTTTAGCACTTCTTGTAATGCAGTTCTAATGTTGATGGATTCCCTTAACTTTTGTTTGTCTGGGAAAGGTTTTATTTCTCCTTCATATTTGAAGGTTAGTTCTGCTGGATAGAGAATTCTTGGTTGACAGCATTTTTCTTTCAGCACCCTGAATATAAGACCCCATTCTCTTCTGGCCTGTAGGGTTTCTACTGAGAAATCCACTGAGAGATGTATTGGTGCTCTATTGAATGTTAGGTGTTTCTTTTCTCTTGCTGCTTTCAGTATTTTTTCTTTGTCTTTGGCTCTTGATAATTTGATTATGAGGTCCATTGGGGTATTCCTACTTGGATTGAATTTGATTGGCAATCTCTTAGCTTCCTGTACCTGTATACTATCTTTCTCCATACTTGGAAAATTTTCAGCCATTATTTTCTTGAATATCCTTAAAAAGGTTATTTCGAATTCTCTGTCAGACATTTCACAAATGCACTGTTCCTCTGTGTTCATTGCTGGTGGTTTATTTATTTTCTTTTTTGGTGCCATATTTCTCTGTTCTTTCTTGATCTTTGTGTCTTTATGTTGGTGCCAGGGCATTTGAGGAGAGTGCTACCTTGTCTATGTTTTATAGGTGGTGTTAGACCTTTACTGGTTAATATCAGAGCTTTGTCTTTGGTCTTTGGTTTTGGTTAATTCCAAAACTGGGGGATCTTCCTGTGAAGCACAGCACTCGAGCTCTGTACTGGTGCTAATTTGCTGCTTTGCTGATGATTCTCTGGGGAAGGCTTTTTGTGTGGACTGGATTTTAATTGTTGGCCTTTTAATCAATTCTTGTTCTTGTGAGGTCAGATACATCTGGTCTATGTGGAAAT
The DNA here is from genome assembly GCF_027409185.1 of Cynocephalus volans. Classification (NCBI taxonomy): domain Eukaryota; kingdom Metazoa; phylum Chordata; class Mammalia; order Dermoptera; family Cynocephalidae; genus Cynocephalus; species Cynocephalus volans. Next base: position 278,836,473 of record NC_084460.1, on the reverse strand, counting down.
TCCGGCCCAGGACTGAGTCTTTCCAGAAAACTGTGCCTCCTGCAGTTCTATCACCCTGACCAATATCCACTAAGTGGGTCTGTGTTGATAAGAAGACAGACCAGTTGTCCACACTACACCCCAATGTTCTCCCAGTGAGCCAGGTTCCTTTCCACACTCCACAAGTTTCCATGGGGTATTCTTTTACTCAAGTCAGAAGAACTTCATATAACATTTATTAAGTACAGGTCTGCTAGTGACAAGTCTGTCTGTTTTTGTTTGTGTGAGAAAGCCTTTATTTTTCTTTAATTTTAAAAGTATATTTTCACAGGATATGGAACTCAAGGTTGACAGTTTTTTTTCATTGCTCTAAAGATGTTGTTCTATTGTCTTTTGAACTGAATTATTTCTGATGAGAAATTAGTGTAATTCCCCTTTTGATTTCCTTTAAGAGATGTGTCTTTTTTTCTCTGATTGCTTTTAAGACAGTCTTTTTACCACTGGTTTTCAGCAATTTGATTATGGTGTGCCTGCTTGGGATTGGTTGAGCATATTGGTTCTCTGTGGATTTATATGTCTCATTAAATTTGAAAATTTTGTCCATTATTTATTCAATTTCTCTTCATCTACCCCTTTCTGATATTTGGATTTCAACATTTTAATTTCCTGTATATTAAAACTCTTGATATTGTTCCCTGAGTAATTAAGTGCTTGCTCATTTTGCTCAGGTTTTTGAAAAATTTCTGTGATTCAGTTCGGATGGTTTCTTTTGCTATATCCTCAAGTTAGTGACTAATCTTATGTTAAGCCCAGTAAATTTGTCACTTTGTACATTGCACTTTTAATTTCTAGAAGTCTAATTTAGTTTTTTTATAGGTTGTTTCTTTCATCATTTTGTTCATGTTTTCCTTTGTGTTCTACTGTGAATTTTTCTTTTAATTTTTTTTCTTGGTTATTGGTCACCTTTTTATGCTTCCTTGCATGTCTTTGTAATTTTTGAATGGATGCCAGACATTATCAAGAATCAAGATTTTGTTGTCTTTTTTAAAAAGAATGTTGAATTTTATTTTGTCAAGCGGTTGAGAGAGTGTGATACTTTTGAGGTTTGTTCTTAATCTTTTTAAGTGTGAGTCTTAAGTAGCCCTTACTGTAGGCTTGATTTAGCCCTATCACTAAAGCATGAGCTTTCTGGGGTCTCTACTGAATGTGCCAGTGCTTCAATGAAGTCTCCACTGTAGCTGGTGGGAGCATGGATATGTCCCAGTCCTATTTAAGCACTGAGAATTATTCAGCTTTCAGTTTCTCTGTAGTTTTTCTGACTCCAGAAGATGCCTCTGCAGAGTTCCTGTGCTCTTCCTCTGTATATTATTTGTACCTGCAAATTTAGGCTTCCTCCATGAACTCTGATCTTTGTCTCCTCTGGTCAACAAGACCACTGTATTTGTTTGGGTTTTCTTCATTTCTGTGTCTGGACATTACCTCTGTGAAGAAAGCCAGGGCAATTGCAGGGTTCACCTTGTATGTTTGCCTTCTCTAAGGGTTCACTGTCCTGGGATTCCTATTTTTCGGTGTCTGTAAATTCTTACCGCATGTTATGTTTCATTTTCTAATCATTTATGTGGGGTGGAAGTCAGGTACTATTTAATCCATTATGTCTAGAAGCAAAAGCCATACCTCCTAATCCTATCAGTAAAAAATCTTAAAAAAAAAATTAGATCATTACAACAGTAAGCACAAACCAAGTGCTAAAATGCCATAATCATGTAGTTGCTCAATAAATTCTTGTTAAATACATGAAAAATTGAATAAAATCTATTTTTTAAACTAACTTGACCTCTGCTATTGACTAGAAAGCAAGACTGATGATGTGATTATATTAGCATATTTTGGGAATGTGGATTTTCAATCAGCATTTTAAAGTGATAATTATTTTTAATAATTATTTAGGTGTGTATTCCTGATTAGGGCACTTCAAGTATTAACTACACTCAGGGTACAGGAATAAGTTAAAAATATTGAATGTGAACATATATATTACACTATCTATGTCAAAATATTTTAAACAAAAGTACAGACAGTATACAACACAGTACAAATAGTGATTAATAAACATTCTTCTTCCTGTCCCTGATTCTTACTCTCCCAATTCCCTTCTTCATAATTACTGTATTTTTTTAAACTGACCTATGCATATACTCCCTTTGTCCCACAAATAATTGCATGTTATGTACAAAGTTACTTCAAAACATTTGTGAGAAAATGGAATTAAAAGATGATACAAATCTTTCAATGGACTTTTTGAAGTCTTCTTGTACACTAACTTGTAGCTTTCTACTTTCATATAACTATGTCTGTTAAGGAGAGTTTCATAAACCACCTCATTGTTTTAATGGTTGCCCTGTATTTCATTAAATAGATATATCATAATTTATTTTAAAATTTCCTGTTGATAGATATTTAGTTTTTCCACAGCTATTTGTGGTTACACACAAATAACTGTGCTTCTCATGTGCCACAAGTTCCATCATACAGGTGTACAAAGTGGCATTAAAAATGTACCTGAATCCAGGTAACATTGTATTGAAGTAACTGTGTTGTATTGTATTGTGTCATATTGAAGTAAACCTTCAATACAACAGTACTTTATTGCTGCACAATAATTACATCTCCCCGATTCAAATTATAATAATAAAAAATTTTAGGTACACAAAATCACCCCCAAATATCAACACTGCTTCACCCCTACCTCTTCTCAACTGGCTCTGTGTAATAGTATGTGGTATTACTATGACAAAAATCCTTTTTATTAAGAAAAAAAATTATATCCTTGTACTTTGATCTCTGGATTAAAAAAAATAACTTGAAACTTTGAGGCATTTTGTGTGTGTTTGCAAAAAAGTTTAAAAAGGTTTTTACATAAAGAGCTAGAATCTTGTTTGCATTTTTCTCATTTTTTTTGGATCTACTGTGTAATTCATTAAATTAGCTGTTTGTATTCACAAGAGAATTGCATTTCTTTTGCCTTTATTTTCTCATTAAGTTGTCTTGGCACCCTCTGTAGGGGTAGGTGCTGATAGAATTATGGCTACAACTAGTTATCCCTGAGAAGATGAGGCACAATACTCTTTTATACGTTAAAAAAAATCCAACCTTTCCAAAAAATAATTTGGGTCATAAAGTCCTTCAAATACTTTTTTGTTTTCCAATTAACATCTTTGTGTATTGAAGAAATTCCCAGTGGAAGCCTGAAGACATTATTAAAACAAAGCAGAAGCTTGGATTTTGTAATGTAAAGATTTTCGATAGACACAAGAGAGCCTGAACGTGGAATAATTCTTAACTCCTCACAATTAAAGGTCATTTTGTATGACATTGAAAATGTGATTTTCTTAAGGCTTTGATTCTTAATTGTTTTTTTTCCTTATCAACATCCAGAGGGTTCTCCAGACTTGGCATATCTTAGTGTTCCTTTTATAACAACTACCCAAAACATTCAGAACAAGTGATCTTAGATGTGTCTTGCTGAGAGGGAGAAAAGCCAGAGGATTTGGAGTTCAGGGGACAGCACAGCTTAGCAGTGGAGTGGGGGAAGGGGAGTGCAGACAGAATGACCACAAGATAAGGGTGGAGGGACCGAGGCCCGGGTTTTGTGGGGAGCTAATGTAGTCACATAGCTGTGGGAAGAATAATAAGGTGGCTTCTGCTGATGCCCCACTCACACCATTACTGTCCTGGAGTTTGTGCTATACACTTTGATTTGAACAGAGCTGTGATGTCCAGATAGTTGGAACTAGCTGAACGAAACTCCTCCTCGGATATCCAGCTCTACAGTAATAAGAGGTCTAAAGAAGTAGCTGACAGCAAGCCATCGTTATTATTTAACATTTATAGAAGGTCAACAGCATACTTGATGCTGTGAACAGTGAGGAATACAGTACTGAGATAGCTTGATGTGTTATGTCAAGTCAATAGCGGCAGCTAGAACATTAGGCTATTTTCATGAAAGGGACAGGACCAATTTGCTGAATTCAGTGGTTTGTTTCTCCCTCTTTTAGTGTGCTTCTTGGATGACTCACATACCACAGCTGAGTGGTTCTCAAACTTGCTACATGTTGGAATCTTCCAGACAGATTTAAAAAAAACACTGCTGCCTGCTTCTTGCCCTAAAGACCCTGATGGAATAGATCTAGGGTGTGTTCTGGGCATCCGGATTTTTAAAAATTCTGTATGTAATTCCCCAATGCAAGTAAGGTTGTGAACAACTATTGGTTTTGTTGTTGTTTTTGTTGTTGACGTTTATTTTTTAATCAACTATTCCTGATGTTCACATTAGAAACAATCTTAGTCCCTATTCTCATCTTTTTCTCTTCTTTTCATGTCTTTTACAAAAAAAGATACCTACCTTTATTAACCAACCCATCTTCTGTCTTAAGTACTAATGGGTGAGGTCTCTTGCTCCCCCCCCAGGTGGCATGTGCATTTTAACTAGGGTCTCCTGGCAAATGTCTTTTCCCTTATCCACAGCTGTGGGTCTAATGGTGTAGATTAAGCAAATTGTTCGGCAACGAGTCTCTACTTAACTCGTGAATCACACTCAGGTCCTTGGGATAGGAAAGGAACATAAGAAAGACTCTGTTAAGGTTTCGTGTCGTGCTTCCCAACCAGATTCAGGTACTTGTTCTGGACTGGGGGGACATCCTTCCTTTACCCAGGTCCTTTATACAGCCCCAGAGAACCCAGACTGACTTAGATCTGCTCTGCTGGCTTCCTACATCCTTCCTCCTTTTCTTCTACCATCTGAAGAGTGGATTGGATATTTCACAGGCCCTGGGATACTAGAAATAGCTATTGGGTAAGGGTGTGGGTACTCTGAGACCACAGACATACCAAATGTAGGCTATGTCTAACTCCTAAGTGTCAAGAGTAGGTTAATACATTAGTTGTCTATTGCTGTATAACAAATTACCCCACATGTTTAAAGCAACAAACATTTATTATTATATCACTCAGTTTCTGAGGTTCAGGAATCTAGAAGTGGCTCAGCTGGGTAGTCTGGCTCAGGATTCCTCATGCGGTTGTAGGCAAGCTGTCATCCGAAGGCTCAAGAGGGCTTGGAAGGTCTCCTTCCAACCTCACTCACATGACTATTTACAGGCCTCAATTTCTTGCTGGCTCTTGGTCAGCAGCCTCAGTTTCTTCCTGTATGGGGTTCACCAAAGGGCTAGCCATGGCATATAACATGGCAGCTAACTTATCCCAGAGAGAGAGAGAGAAAGAGAGAGAGAGAGAGGAAGATACAAGCTGCAATACCTTTTATAACTCATCTTGGAAGTGGCATATCATCATTTTTGCTATATTTCATGGGTCACACAGACCGACACTGGTACACTGTAGAGGAGACTATACAAGAGTGTCAATACCAGGAGGTGGGATCACTGGGGCTTCCTTGGGGTCTGGTTACCATAATTGGGGTGGACGAAGCACAGCAAGGACTGTATAAATTTTGTTGAGATTTACCAACTATTCCCATTAAACACTCAGTTGTTTAATTATACAAGTCCTGTCCAGCTAACGGGGATAGGTGAAAGTCAGTATTCTCACAACTGGGCATTTCTTGGAGGTGGCTCGCCAGGATCCACAAAGCCCATCCACTCTGATGGGCACTTATGAGGTGCTTAGTTTGAACAGCAGATTTTTCTCTCATTGATAGATGGACAATGTTACATATTCATCATCTCTGTTCTGCTTTTGTTAGTTTGAAATATAAATACCTTGTGCCTTGCATCTAGTCCTCACCTACATCTTGGGCTTCTGAATCTTCCTTATAATTCTACTATATTATTGTCAGCTCTAATCTACCATTTGAAGTGGTAATTGATCATGCCTTGCAAAGGATTATGCAGGAAAAAGAAACTTGTTTAATATCCAAGGGATCATGATGATGCCCTGAGGCTAGATTATGGTCCTTTTAATAAATGTGATATTTTTGATTAACAGGGTTGTTGAGACCTTTCACTCATACCATAGGGACCTTTTAAAATGATTGTTCTATTCATTTTATTTTATTTTTTAACTTTTTCAAAATAATGCGAATAACGGACTGTACCCATGTAAATGTACAATTTGATTAGTACGTATACATCTATAAAATGATCACTAAAATCAAGGTATGTATCCATCATTCCTGAAAGTTTCCTGGTGGTCTTTTGTAATCCCTCCCTCCCATCCCTACTTAGCTACCCATTCCTAAGCAACCAGTAATTTCCTTTCTGTCACTACACATTAGTTTGTATTTTCTCAGAGTTTCTCAATCTTGGCACTGTTGACATTTTGGACAAGGTAATTGTTTGCTGTGGTGGGCTGTCCTGTGCACTGCAGGAGGTTTATCAGCATCCCTAATCTCTACCCACCAGATGCAAGTAGCTGCCCTGCCTCACTTGTAACAACACAAATGTCAACAGACATTGCCACATGTCCCCTGAGAGAAAAATCGGCCCTGGTTGTGAAATACTATTCTAGAGTTTTATATAAATGGAATCATAAGGTATAGACGCTTTATTGTCTGGCTTCATTCCCTCACCTAGTTATTTTGAGATTTATCATCTTTTCATCAGACTATCTGATCAGAAGAGTCTCTGTGAGCGACAGTTTTATGGTCAAAGTAAGTAGTATATAGAATATTGGACAATTTAGGAATCAAAAGTCTTGAGTTCTGATTCTAGAAGTTCCACTTACTAGCTGTTAGGTATTAGTGGTGTGAAAATATCTGTCTTGCTCACTCAGCAAGATTACTTTGAGGATCACATCTGAGCTATGTAATGTTAAAGTACTAGTATTTGCATTAATTTTACAGAGTCTGTGAACATATAAATTATTTGTTTATCAAATAATCTAAACTGTGTCATCTAATTTAAATTTTTTATAGAGTGCTTGCATTTACAGGGTATTATTTGTCTGTTATACAAAAACTAGTTTGTTCCCAAAGAGCCTGCAAGACATTGTGGTTAAGTGGAACAGAAGAAATATAGAGATAAAGATGTGGTGCAGAGGTATCAGAGAGAGGCAAGAGTGATGGATGCATTCAGGGAAGCATTAGTGGAAACATTTCTTGGAGTAGGTAAGATCTGGACAGAATTTTGGAGGATGAATGGGATTTTACTGGGTAAACATCAGAGAAAGAAATTCCACTCTAATGATAAACATGGAAGCAAGGAGGCATAAAGCAGCACCACGTATTCGGAGAGGTACAAATAGCTTAGTATTGCGATGGCATGAAATGAGGAATCTGAGTGGTGGGAGATGAGCAATAAACAAGAGTCAACCAAGAAGGATACACTTGATCTTGCTAATGAGTTTGGACTTTATTTTACAAATGGTGGGAAGCTAGTGAAATGTTTTAAGCAAAAAATACACACTTGTTAGTGTTTTGGAAAGATTGCTTTGTTGTCAGAGTGGAGAATTGATTTAAACACCTATTCTCATTACTGAAGTCTAGGGATTTTTAATTTCATCAATATTTTATTGTTCCATTGTCAAAAATGAACATTGATTGGTGCAATTATGTTTCATTAATAAATGGCAAAAAATAGCAACTTCTTGAAAGAGAGAAGGAATTCCTTAACATAATTTCAATTTAAATAGCCAAATAAATATATAGAACTTTTTGTTTTTCTCTTAATGGGGCTTTAGTTCAGCAATGACAGTTTGAAACTAGTCTCTGCACACATTAAAAGAATCTTGTGGTGGAAGTACAAGCCAGAGCAATCAGGGAAGAGAAGGAAATAAAGGGCATCCAGATTGGAAAAGATGAAGTCAAACTGTCCCTCTTTGCAGACGACATGATCCTATATATCGAACAGCCTAAAACCTCTACAAAAAAACTCTTGGAATTGATAAATGATTTCAGCACAGTAGCAGGTTACAAAATCAACACACAAAAATCAGTAGCATTTGTTTTCTCCAATAGTGAACATGCAGAACGAGAAATCAAGAAAGCCTGCGCATTTACAATAGCCACCAAAAAAATAAAATACATAGGAATTGAGTTAACCAAGGAGGTGAAAAATCTCTATAATGAGAACTACAAACCACTGCTGAGAGAAATTAGAGAGGATACAAGAAGATGGAAAGATATTCCATGCTCTTGGATTGGAAGAATCAACATAGTGAAAATGTCCATACTACCCAAAGTGATATACAAATTCAATGCAATCCCCATCAAAATTCCAAAGACATTTTTCTCAGAAAGGGAAAAAACTATTCAGACATTTATATGGAACAATAAAAGACCACGCATAGCCAAAGCAATGCTGAGCAAAAAAAATAAAGCTGGAGGCATAACACTACCTGACTTTAAGCTATACTACAAAGCTATAATAACCAAAACAGTATGGTACTGGCATAAAAACAGACACACTGACCAATGGAATAGAATAGAGAATCCAGAAATCAACCCACACACTTACTTCCATCTGATCTTTGACAAACGCACCAAGCCTATTCACTGGGGAAGGGACTGCCTCTTCAGCAAATGGTGCTGGGATAACTGGATATCCATATGCAGGAGAATGAAACTAGATCCATACCTCTCACTGTATACTAAAATCAACTCAAAATGGATTAGGGATTTAAACATACACCCTGAAACAATAAAACTTCTTAAAGAAAACATAGGAGAAACACTTCAGGAAATAGGACTGGACACAGACTTCATGAGCATGACCCCAGAAGCATGGGCAACCAAAGGAAAAATAAACAAATGGGATTATATCAAACTAAAAAGCTTCTGCACAGCAAAAGAAACAATTAACAGAGTTAAAAGACAACCAACCGAGTGGGAGAAAATATTTGCAAAATATACATCTGACAAAGGATTAATATCCAGAATATACAAGGAACTCAAACAACTTTACAAGAAGAAAACAAGCAACCCAATTAAAAAATGGGCAAAAGAGCTAAGTAGGCATTTCTCTAAGGAAGATATACGAATGGCCAACAGACATATGAAAAAATGCTCAACATCACTCAGCATCCGGGAAATGCAAATCAAAATCACAATGAGATACCATCTAACCCCAGTTAGGATGGCTAAAATCCAAAAGACCCTGAACGATAAATGCTGGCGAGGTTGCGGAGAAAAAGGAACTCTCATACATTGTTGGTGGGACTGCAAAATGGTGCAGCCTCTATGGAAAATGGTATGGAGGTTCCTCAAACAATTGCAGATAGATCTGCCATACGACCCAGCTATCCCACTGTTGGGAACATACCCAGAGGAATGGAAATCATCAAGTTGAAGGTATACCTGTTCCCCAATGTTCATCGCAGCACTCTTTACAATAGCCAAGAGTTGGAACCAGCCCAAATGTCCATCATCAGATGAGTGTATACGGAAAATGTGGTACATCTACACAATGGAATACTACTCAGCTATAAAAACGAATGAAATACTGCCATTTGCAACAACATGGATGGACCTCGAGAGAATTATATTAAGTGAAACAAGTCAGGCACAGAAAGAGAAATACCACATGTTCTCACTTATTGGTGGGAGCTAAAAATTAATATATAAATTCACACACACACACACACACACACACACACACACACACACACAAACCGGGGGGGGGGGAGAAGATATAACAACCACAATTACTTGAAGTTGATATGACAAGCAAACAGAAAGGACATTGTTGGGGGGGGGAGGGAAGAGGGAAGGAGGTTTTGGTGATGGGGAGCAATAATCAGCCACAATGTATATTGACAAAATAAAATTAAAAAAAAAAAAAAAAGAATCTTGTGGCTGAATGGTGGGTGAGTGGGAGTGCAAGCCACGATGAGCAAAACAGCTGCAAACATAGTGAACACAGGAAGCTGTCTCCTCTAGAGAGGCGAAGGGATGAGTTACCCTTTAGAAATAAGACCCACAGCCTATCCTGTACTGCAGAGGGAAGCAGGCTTCACAAGCCACACAACTTTGTGCCTTATCTTCAAAAAGATAAGAAAATCAACTTATAGAGATCCTTAAGATTTTATCTTCCTGGACAGACCCTGAAACTCCTTTATAGATCTGCAATGTCCTCTTGTCCCGGACAAACACTGTGACATTTTCTAGATCTTAAATGTCTTCTTGGACAATCTTGCATGTTATTATCAGTGCCCCTTTCATATAGCCTTTGTGTAGTTGTTTGTTAAGTAAACATTCTACCCTTTTCTTCCCTATTGAGTATCATGGGATCTCATTTCTCCTACACGAATGTCATGCTACCCCTCTCTGCTGACCAGGAAGCAAACCTTGGGGGTCTTAGATTGTACTCATGAATCAAGCAAAGCTTGTCATGTTGATGTTGTGGAACTTGATGCTGTGGCGACTTCCTTCAGTGCTACTTTCTGCCTGCAGAGAAGTTTTTATAAATAGCAGAATTTTGTTTTTATACTTTGAGCCTGAATTGATTTTTCTACTACAGTACTGATTTAGCCTATGGTGTGCTGGCTCCTTCATTCTCCTGGAATGGAGAACTGCATCCTAGAAAACTGAAGCAAGACCAGAGGAGGGAAATTAGAATAACAGAAAAATTGGGAAAAAAATCTGAGTATGAAGAAATAAAACTTAGTTTGGCCTGAATCCTAGACTTGTGGAGGGACGTTCCTGGAAATTCAGCTTTTTCTTCAGTCAGTTTCACAGTAAATACTTAGAACCGCATTGCATCATTTCTTTGCACCTGTTGAGTGCATAATCAGATACTCCAGAATAGGCAGGTGGGAGAGGAGGACACAGGATATAAAGATTTCCCCAAGACAATCCACAACCAAACTTATGTACATGGTAGAATTCTCACTCTTGGGAGAGATGTAGGTGGTATTTACCTCTCTTATTTCCCTGGTGAACTTTAGAGAACTGGAAAACACTCATCAAGGTGCACACAGTTTTGTCTCTATAAATTTCCAAGAAGCTCATGTTTGGAAATTTATAGAGACAAACCATGACCATGATTATTTTCCATTAATCACATCAGCATTCTGTTGAAACACCCATGCAACATGTCATATGAAATTAATAGAAAATAAGTGGTACTTCAGGAAAACTGTATTCTCAATATGAGAACAAGAAAACATGACAAATGCCTTCAAATATTTGATGGATCCTCATGAGCTAGAAGGATTAGACTATTTTATGTGGTTTCCAATAGTAGAATTAGGACTAGAAAGTAGACATGCATCAAATAGGGAAGACTTTTGTACAGTAAACAACTTAAGCTAGTCACAAGAAGCTTTTCATCGTTGGATGTGTTTGAATGGAAGCTTAATGCTGTCCTGTTAGATCACAAGGGATCTTTTCAAATTGGGTCAGGCAGGTCATCCTCTATGTCTCTTAGAAATTGTAATATTCTGTAATTCAAACTGTCTGATAAGCTCAGTGTTAATATTGTGAACTATGATCTTCATATGACTTTTGTTTTCTATCATTGGAGATAGACTCTCATCCTCTATGACTCTCGTGATTTTTGTGTGTGTCTGGTAGCTATTATTTTAATTCTTTCATGTGTTCATTTGTTCATTCAATCATTTATGTAACAAATATTGTTGAATCACTCATCTATACTAGATACTGTGCTATGAACACAAAGAGAGAAATGACACAATGTCTCCCTTGTTCTCATGAAGATATGAGTCTGTGCTTGCCTCTAATTTGGAGCTTTGCCCTTAAATGTATTTGATAATTCTAGTTTTTTTATTGATTGTTTAATCCCTTAAAAGTTAGTGTTATTTATTCAATTTGGTGTTTCCGAGTAAAGATAAACTTAAAACAAATGTCCCATGAATGAGGGGAGGAAATGATGGAGGGACATCATTCAGAGCCATATTTGAATACTTTCTTCTTGGCCATGACTGAGTGGCTGAACTGTCTGTGGTCAGTGCTTAATGGCATGGGTTCCAGTTGCAAACTGCTTACCACAGGGCTTCAACAATGTAATCTATTATTCTTGTGCCTTAGATGAGGCTCTCCTCTGTGCTTATTTCTATTTAGCACTGGATTTTAGTAGCTATAGTTATTTGTTTACATGTCTGTCTCCCTCACTGAACTGTGAGGTTTCTAAAAGCCCTGACCTTACCTTAGCCTTCACTCTGTCAATATCACCATGCTTTCCAGTGTTTTCTATGTCAGGGCAAACACTGAAAATCTTAATGTTTAAGAAACCTACCCGGGAAATAAAAAAGGCTGATCTGGCTGGAGGTGACCAACCTGTGATCTGGCCTCCAGTGCCTGTTGTAGCGGTAAGCAGAGAATAGTTTGGTAACTTTTCTGTTGACTTTTTTCTGTACTGAAAAGACTTTTCATCTCCTGGCTCCACCCTGGTGCTTTAGAAATGAAACACTTTTTTAAGATTTTTTCTGCTTTTGAGTGTAAATTCTATATCTAGAAATCTTGACCTTTTTTCCCCAAAATTTCCTTCACAGTTTCTAACAGGGATCTATGAGCTCATGTTTAAGGAGGGCATATGGTTCATCTGATAATCTCTACAGATGTCTTTGAATGTTCAAGGTAGTTTAGGCCTTAATTAGCTGCTTAATTATTAATTACAGTAGTCCTCCCTTATCCATGGTTTCAGTTACCTGTGGTCAACCACAGCCCAAAAATATTACATGAAAAATTCCAGAAATAAACAATTCATAAGTTTTGAATTGCATGCAATTCTGCATAGTATGATAAAATCTTGTGCTGTCCTGTTCTGTCCATTGTGGACAGGAATCATCCTTTTGTCCAGTGTACACACAGTGTATATACTACCCCTCCAACATCATCAGGGCTAACTGATCCAGGGTCACCCCAAGCAGATGATACATCAGAAGGTCAATAGTAGCCTAACACTACATCACAATGTCGACGTCATTCACCTCACCTCATCTCATCACGTAGGCATTGTGTCATCTTACATCACCACAAGAAGGGTGAGTACAGCACAATAAGATATTTTGAGAGAGAGAACACATTCACATAACTTTTATTACAGTATATGGTTATAATTGCTCTATTTTATTATTATTTATTGTTGACCTCTTAACGTGCCTAATTTATAAATTAAACTTTATCGTGGGTATGTATGTATAGAAAAACAGTGTATATAGGGTTCAGTAATTTCCACTGTTTCAGGAATCCACTAGGGGTCTTGGAACAAATTCCCTGTGGATAAGGGAGGGCTACTGTGCTTGCATATTCATACCTATTTTGTAACGGATCATCGAAAGCAAGATATAAGGATATGCAATATCTAGGCACACATTTCTATCTACTTTACCTTAATATTTTATGATAGTTGTTGTGGAAATACTTATTTCCCTACTTTTTGGTAGCCCATGAAAAAGAGTTTTTCTGAAATGTTTTAAATCTCTTGCCCACAGAATGGGAGAAAATATTTGCAAATCATATGTCTGATTAGGGACTGATATCCAAAATATATCAATAACTCTTATTGCTCAGTAATAAAAGGCAATTGAAAAATGGGCAAAGGATCTGAATAATTTCTCCAAAAAAGATGTATAAATGGCTATTAGGCACATAAAAAAGTGCTTATTAATCATTAAGCACTTATGACAATAATCAACATTATTAGTCATTAGGACAATGCAAATCAAAACCAAAATAAGATGCTACTTCATACCACTAGAATGGCTATAATGAAAAAAGAGGGACAGTAACAAGTGTTGTCGAGGATGTGGAGGAATCCTCATGCTGGTGGTCATGTAAAATGCAGCCACTTTGGAAAACAGTCTGGCCATGTCTCTAAATGTTAAACATAGAGTTACCACATGACTGAGCAATTCCATTTCTAGGTATGTACTCAAGAGAAATAAAAACATATGTCTACACAAAAACTATTATATTGATTGTAGAAGCCTTATTCATAATAGCTAAACAGTGTAAACAATCCAGATGTCCATCAACAGACAACTGGATAAATAAAATGTGATAAACCCATGTAACAGAATATCACTGGGTTCTAAAAAGGAGTGCTACAGTGTGGACTAATCTTGAAAACATGCTAAGTGAAAGAAGCCAGTCATAAAAGACCACAAATTTTATGATTCCACTAATCTCAGATGTTCAAAATAGCAAAGGTATAGAAACAGAAAGTAGTTTAGTAGTTACCTGGGGCTGGCAGGAGGCAGAATAATGATTGCCTGCTGGTGGGTACAGGGTTTGTTTTGGGCATCATGAAAATATTCTGTAATGAGATTATTGTGTTGGGTGTACAACTCTGTAAATATACTTAAAATCATGGAATTATATACACTTTAAATGAGTAAATTTATGGTATGTAAATTACATCTCAATAAAGTTGTTAGAAAAAAACCAGAAATGTATGTATATATGATCATGCTACATGCACTGCCACTTTACTTTTTCACTTAATGTATTTTAGGTTTTTTTTTTTTTTCATATAAGCACATATAAAGCTGATATGTTTTTAAATGGTTATACAGCATACTAAATTAGGAGACATTTCATTGTTTCCTGTATTTGAATTTCCATCACAGAATTTTCTGAAGTTGAAAAGAGCCTTGTTCTTGGCCTATCCATATCCTACAGATGACCACAAGTAGGGGATGAGAAAAGTTTAGAACTGATACAGCAGAACGTTAGGAAAAAGAGGTGAATGAGTTTTGTTTCTTTGCTGAGGTTTGGAGTGCTGGAGAGGTGGCAAGACAGCTGCATTCCAGCCATTGGATCCTGAGTGCTTTTCCTTGTCTGACCTTGTGGTTTTCCAGATATTAAAATGAGATCACAAGGCCTGCCCCCGAGATGATGAACTTCTCAGAGTTAACTCAATGCACCTCTGTGGCTGAGGATTCTGCTTTTCTGTGATCATGTTTTGCATTTCTTTGTGGGAGTCAATAGGTTGTTTAATATTTTATAACTCATTTTAATATTTTTGCCTTCTTTCCTACAGTAAGCTTGCAGGTTTATTCTTATTCATAACTAAGACCTTGAAAGTGATAACTATTCCTTCTTTTACGAATATTTGGAAATATATTTTGCTGTTGGTTTCTGATAAGTTCTTTTACCAGGTTAATGATATTTCTTCTATTTCTTGACAAATCATTTTTCTTAAAAATCAGAAATGGATGTGGAGTTTTACCTGATTTGTGGGAAAATCCATCAGAATGGTTGTATCTGTATTTTTTCTCCTTTAATGCGTTCATGTGGTGAATCACATTAATGCATTTCTTAGTCTGTTTTCAATCATTCTTTTGGCATTCATCTCACACATATTTATTTAGTGCCTCCCACATGGCAGATGCTGTTCTGAGCCCTAGTGATACAGTAATAAGCAAAACAGACATTATTCTTTAAAAACACTGTTAAATGAAATCAGCTAACATTTAAATTTTTTGGCATTTAGATTTTAGATCCCATCTTAAGGAGTATTCAGATCTATGCACAAAGGTATATGATAAAGAATGATTATTACAACATTGTTTATAAATATTAATAAGCCCATCCATGGGAGAATGTCAAAATATATTTTAGTTCCTCCACACTATGGAATAATATATAGTAGTTAAAAAGAACCAGCTCAACATATTCAAATATCGAAAGATATAAAAAAAAATCAAGTTATAGGATTTATGTTCATACCATATCATGTCATTTTTGCAAAAATGAAATAAAAAGAAATCTGTGTGTTTGTCCTTTCTGTAGGCATAAAAAATATTAGGAAGGATATGCAATGACAAGCTATTAACTGGATTCCTCTGGGGTATAGGATGAGGGGTAGAAAGCATGAGGACAGATTTTCACTTTTCAATGTATAACTTCTGCATCACTTGATTTTTTGTTTTTTTTACAATAGGCAGATATTATTATAATTACAAAAGGAGAAAAATTCATGGTAGAGCTTGAGTATTAGGAGGAGGGTGTACAAAAATATTTTGAAGATGACTCTGTGGATTAGTGTCCAATTGCAGGCAACAGAACTGCCATAGCTAGTTTTAAGCAGAATGCAGTCTATTACTACATATTAGGTGACTTACAGCATCATTGGAAAAGCCAGAGAAGCAGGTGGTGGATGGAATTTCCAGGACCAACTCCCAGCCCCAGAATCGTACTGCCTCTGTCACGAGCAGGGCAGTTGCCACCACTGTTGCAAGTTGCTGCAGAGTCAGGAAGCTGGGGACTACAGACTACATGGCTTCTGCTGTGATCTTCCTTGGCCTGTACCCCAAAGCCTGCCTCCCTCCCCACTCAACTCACTTCTAAATTCTAGCAGCTGCATGAGTGTGTCTAATTGGCAGAACCTAGGTTTCATCTGGAACCCTAGCTGTAAAGAAGTCTAAAAATGTAATTTCCAGCTTTCCAAACACTGCAGTATAGGAAGATGAATGAGAAGAAGGCTTGAATGGTTATTAAGTAGGCAAGCCAAACAGTCTCCCCCAGAACGTGCAAATAGCACATTGCATTTCAAATGCAATGAATAGTTATTGTTCCCACAAAGTCTGGGAAAATCATCGATTCATTGGCAAAATCTTTTTTGGATATATAAGAAATATGTATTTATTGTAGACAGATGGCAAAATAAGGAAGCACGGATAAGAAAAAGCTATATAAAAATAATCTGAAATAATCTGAAATCTCACTATCCAATGTTAATATTTTGAGTGTTAATATTGCTAATATTAGTATTGCTAATACCCACACACAGGATCTCCACCCTATGCACTTAAAAAAAACATATTGCATATTGACAGAATCTGTTTAAAATGTGTAGCAAAGCTGGATGCAATGTTTAAAGATGAAAGTTAATTAAAAATCATAAAGCACGTATTGACTTAATAACTTAATTTAAAAACTCATTGAAGTAATAAACTCTGAGTTTAAAAAATGAAATTCACTTTTAGATCACTTTCATCAAGTCATAATAGTCAAGCTATCTATTCTTCATTTTTAGTAAACTCTAATTTTCTACTCAATACAAGTTTGTTTTTAATTAACTTAAAAAATGGTTTTTTTGAAAAACAAGTCCCTAATATTTCCCCTGCCCTCCAGTATTCAGGATATTCTATACACTGTCCAGTTTTAAAACAATGAAAAGTCAGTCATTAACCATCGCATGCCCACACAAGCCATAAAACCTCAGTACCTTTGTTTCTGAGTTTGTACAGCGAAGACATTGAATTAAATTCTCTCTCAGGTCCAGATCTTTGAGACTGAACATTTTATATAGAGGTTTCCATCCTTAAGGAAAAGTTTCAGTCTGCAAAATCCTGGCTTTTATTTTTAGGCCTGCTTTTCACGTACCAAGTGACCTTGAGCTCATTATAATCTGCTGGATGTTTCCATTTATGAATCTGAGCACTGAGATTAAAAGTAACTCCTATTTACTTCCTGGAGTTTGATGAAGGCTGCCAGCTCCCTTGCAGTGAATGTCCTATATACGTATTCCTACTAATTAAAGTAAGGACAATAATGTGGTCCACGAGATAGCTAAACAGAGTCCTTTAACTTCAGTGTAGATTTTAATCTTGAGATGACTTTGAGAGATGTAAAAGCAACAATGACAAAATTTTAAGATAACAAAAGAGCAGAGGAATTTATTTCAGCTGAGGAGTGGATCATGTGATTGCTCAAAGGAAAAGTTTACCTAGCAACATGTGTCATGCTACCTATAAGTCTGCCAGTCTAGTGACTTATATTCCGCACACCTACATATAGATGGAAAAGCTTAGACAAATTAAATGTGCTCATCTCTGGGAATGGAATTACAAATGATATTCTGAACTTTCTAAATTATTAACTGAATTAGATTATTTACTTTTAGTGAGCAAATAATATGGTTTTGAATCTGGAAAAAGTACAGTCAAGTGCTTTTTACAAAAATTTCTTTTTAAATGAAAATTGTGCTTTGATTCATATATTTTGAGGCTGCAGCAGGTTGGTAGGAAACAAGAAAAGGAAGAGATTATACCTGTTAAATTATTCTTCCTGTTATGAGAGAGAGAGAACACTAGACAGTAGAGAATTCCAAGACCCTTTCAGTCATACATGACCCTAACTTCTCACCAGTCAGATGACCTAAACCTTTACTTCTAGTTTTAGATTTATTGTAGGAATCAACGTTGTCCCTTCTAAATAATCATTTAACCCCATCCTGGTTAACACTTGCAGTGGTGGGTGCTGGGACGGTTAAAGGAAGAGGGTGACATAGTCCCAGGTCAGGCTATCTGCAGATGTCACTGGGACTATTTCAATAGACTCATGTTTCTCACTGCCTCCAGTTCCTCCCCCTAATCCATTTTACAATCTTTCCTGTTGTTTTCCAAAGCACAGCTCTGATGTTCCTTTGCCCGATAATCACATGTGCCTCCCTAGTACAGAAAAATAGAGAAAAATAAAAACAGAAGATCCTCCAAACTCTTCAGGTGGATTTTCAAGGCCCGCCTTGTCTGTGCTCCAGGCTACCTTTCCAACCTTATTCTTTCTTCCTTCTACAACACCTTCCTTTCCATCTCTTTGTCTTCACTTATGCCAGTTCCTTGGACTGCCCTTCTTTACTTCCATGCCTCCATATCTTTACCATTTAGGATTTTGCTCAAACCTCTAGGATGCAATCCCAGTTCCCTTCCCTGAAACACTCTATACCTTCCTCTCAGCTCCCATAAACACTCCATCTTTTCTTCTCTTGGGCACTCACTACCTTACACTGTATATTTTGATTATTTGTGCTCTCTGGGAACCCAGCCATAAACACACTCTGTCTCTCATCTGACTAGGTATTTTCTATTGTAGGCTTGTAATACATATGTGCTATTAAAGAATTGTATCCAACATTGTTTCTCGGCTAGATCTCACCGGGGTAGCTATACAAAGGATGCCTATTAAGCTTTGAAAAACAAAACAAAACAAACAAACAAAAAAATTAACTTTCCCAGGCTACCAAAGCACCACTTTGTGCACAAGGACTACAATGAGTTAAACGTTCCTCTATCAGACTCAGTTATTTTCTTTAAGATGAGTTGCCCATAGTTAACACTACACTGTCATTTTGGAGGACTGTGAGCTCTTTCTTGGTACTAGTTTCTTGGATGTCTCTGAGGCTATAAAACGGCAAAGCAGTTTATCAATGGCATTTGAAATTGCAAACAATGAAATAAATTTTCAACTTCTTATCACATTATACCCACTTCTGCTCTGTATTCTTGTCTCTCTGATTTATTTATTTGTATTTTTTTTTCTTGTATAGGTTGGTTCTAGGTTATTTATTAGAGTGATTCATTTGGCGTAGCTGCTAAGCTCCATTAATAACATTGTGTGAGTGTTTGGGGAGGTGAGCGGGAGTTTGGGAAAAAGAGGTAGGAAAGGTATTTTTTTTTTCCTCTGGGGGAGTGGGTGTTTGGTCAAGGATAGGAGACCAGATTTTCCTCTCCTAGAGTTATGTCAGCCATCCCCCACAACCTGTGTGGATACCCTAACTCCATTAAGGAAACCTGATATCAATGAATTACCATGAGTTGACGAATAATAAATTTCGCCACTCAGCAGCGTGGAGTCACAAAACAGAAGTTAAATTCAAATAGGAAACATAAGAATGTAATATTTCCTGAACAACTAGTTTTTAATCTGAGATTTGTACCCAGTATGTGTATAGCATATACAAATGCCACTCTTAGGTAGTTTTGTTTGGTTATTCTGAGTCTGAAAAATCCTGGCTGCCCTAATCAAGTTGAATTTCAGTACTGAAGAGCTGTGGTTAAGCCCTTGGATAATGGCGATTTCACTAGAGATGTGCTGTTCTTTAAAGCCTTTTTTGGGCTATCCTTGTGGCCTTCCCTTAGTAAGCCTTTGACCTTATTACCTTCACTCTTCAAATTACAATAAATATTAATAGGGAGAGGAGAGAAGCAGCATTAAGGTGGACACAGTGACATTTGATAGAGATGGTTTGTTCTAGTTATACATGTGGCAAAACTCTAAGAGAAGTTGTGAATATTTCATAACTACAAATTTGAAGGGCATTATCCTATTGATTGATTTAGTTAAGAAATAATGTTTAAAATTTTTGTTGAACAAATATATACAACGGCTGCCAACTTGTTTTCACAAAATTAGCACTGGATACTCAGAGGAAAAAAGCATTTATTTTCTTTGATAAATAATTTATGTGAATGTAGGAAAATTAGAAAAAAGATAAAAACATACAAAGATAACGCAGCGGTATGTTAAAATTGTACTCTTTTTATCATCAAGTTTCAGTGGAAATTGCAAAGGCTAAGAATAATACAATAGGTTTCATGTCCCCTACATGCTAAAGTGACATGCAGACCATCTAGGGAGGATGCAGTAAGAAATGAAGGAATTAATGCCAAGCTTTAACCTAGGTTGATCTCCCACCTCAAGAGCCTAGAAGAATTGCTTCCTCCTCACCTAAGCCATGTGAGATGAGGAGTTGCAGAAGATCTACTTAGACGACTTGACTTTTGGCCCTGGACCTTGGTGAACTCAGAACTGGGATTTGATTCTTTCCAGGAGAAATCCTAAAGGAAGAAGTGACCAGAGCCGCTGGGAGTGAGCTGCGCTTCCTCTGAAGGTGGGACAAAAGTGGTTTCTTGTGGACCAGATATAGGCCCCATTGAAAGGAGCAGCCAGGGACTGTGGTGAAATAGACCCTGTCCAGAATACTATGTGCAGAAGCAATGTGACCCCAACCTGGATGTGGATTGCTGGAAGTCCAGGGGCTGAGGGGGTGTCAGACGTGTGTTAGAAGAGAGGCCTTGAAGGTGTGAGAGGGAACAGTAATCAGAAGTGCCCAGAGAAGAGTCTCGGAGGAATTTGCAAAAGATTGCTCTGAAGAAACAGCCTGCTTTGGACTGCCATTTCCGGAAGACATTGACACCAGATCACAGATGGGACATTCAACGAAACCTTCCTTGCACCTTTACCTCTCCTTTCTCTTCACCCTCAGCCGACTCTGTGGTGGTCACACCTTTCGGATGTCAAGTTCTGGAGGATGCAAAGTGAGAAAGAGAGAAGAAGCCAAGTTGTTATTCCTTTTCTAATGTGCAAGTTCTGGCCTAAAGTGGGTCCAAGCATTACTACTCATTTCAGGAAAAGAGACACTTAAATAAGAGTTTGGAGTTTTAATATTACACCTGACTGTGGTTGTGCAATCCTTAGATTAGACTGGACTTTTTGATCTGGAGAAAGAGATTATTTATTATTTGAGTCACTAGAAAAAATTATGCAACTCTCTGAAATTTCACCTAAGGGGCAGGGCACAATAAATTCAGAATAGATTTGTGGGAGAAGTGCTGCGAAAATTTGGCTAGTTCCCCTTGCTGTTGTAATAACAGAGATATCCAGTGCATGTTGGCTTATTTCTTTCAAGTAATTTTCCTTTGCCTGAACATATTTTGTAAAAAAATTGGGATCATATTATGTTGGTTACAGTGTATGTTTCCCATCTGTTTTTCCTACCCCTTTTAAAAAGTCTTAAATTCAGACAAAAATAGCAAAGTCTTTTAAAAAATAAATTGGAGTGATCCTGAAAGTCTAAGGCAATAAAGATCAAGGCAATTGTGTAATTGTTGAGTGCCTATCATTACGGACTATTACAGTGTTCTGCAAATCAGTTTTACTTGTTGCCTTTTGGTTGACAGAGTGAGGCACTGTGGCACAGGACAGCTTTATACTCCATTTCAGTCCTGCATAGAACTCAGAGGATGTGAGTCACTGGACTGTCCCTATCACCACAAGTCATCAATCTCTGTTGAAGTATCAGAAACACCTGGTAATTGCAATGAGACAATAATCTTGGTTGGCACTATTTCATTAATGATGCCTTCTTCTCAGCTGCTTTTTAAAAAATTTCTGGAATGTTTTGTCTTCTTTGTATAGACTACGTGCCCCCTGGGCAGGGACCACAGTCTCCATTTTGTCTGGTTTTGGGCTATTGCCTAACAAATACTAAAATATAATTTAAAACATGAATTTGATTCACTTAGGATTCATCTACAAAGATTGACAATGCCACGGGTATTTTTCAGTCTTGTGTCTTGCAAAAATAATATGTTTCAAAGTTTAAATCTTTTCAGCATCTCCTCCTTGCAGGGGCATGTAGGCAAAGGTGACTTCTTTAAAATGAGAATGCCAGACATTAAATATATTCATAGCAGAAGGGACCAACCCTTTCAACAAAGGTGTGACTGAGAAGTATTGGCAAATTTGCTTTTTTTTCTTCCTGTCACAGTTGCAAATTGACAGCATATAATAGGTTTGTTTGGTTTTTTTTTTTTACACATAGTTGAAAATGTGTGTAAATCAGGGGACTCAAACATTTAAGATAAATAAAATAACAAAAGCTGGCAACTCCTTCGTGGCAACAATCAGCTGAGTAGCTATTTTGCTTTTGGGTAAGGCATCCACACTCCACGATGCCACAGTCTCCACCACTCCCTAATGTGTTACTGACTACGAGGCAATGTGTTATTGACCACTTACCACTGTGCTTGCATTACTTCCACCCCCACCATACTTGGCCTACTTCAATCATCATGTAGCTTGCCTGGTTCCTGTAAGCGTTTTCATTTTCCAGTCCCTGCTCTCATTCACATGGTCTTCCTGATCTGGCTGTCCAGCAGTTACAAGGTGCCAATGCAGGCGTCCAGTTAACCATGGGAAAACCCTTAAGGCAATGACATTACAAAATAGTCTACTTGGAAAGAAGTATTAGAAAAGGATTTAGAAACAAAAAGCATCTTTAAATCTCCTTACTAATAAAATAACAACAGATTACAGCTTGAAGCAATAACACTGTTGCCACATTCTGGAAATCAAGTGACTTTCCACGCTACTGTAATTGATCTAAGATGTGTAACTCCAGATTCTAGTCAGAACTGATGCAGAAAAAGGCACCTGCTGTTTGTCTGGATGACATTCTCGTTGATTAAAGGATGGTAAGTGCTACTTAAGTCATTGCTTATTTAAGTGGTTGGAATTATGTATTTCTTTTCAAATCCTAGCTGTCAGGAGGCTCGTTTATCTTTATAAGCACTTCTGAAAGCCAGTCATTTACTTCCAGGTCCCTGACAATTATGTTCTAGACCAACTGCTTATTCTACCAGCTTAACTTTTCATCCAAAAGTGTAGATATTACTTCAGAATTTTGTTAAAATAGTTTAGACTTGAATAGTTTAGGGGTGAAGTTTCTGTTTCATTCTTCGCTAGCCACCTCCAACCTCCAGTGCCTTCTAGCTCAGTAAATTACATCCATTCTATCCAGTTGTTCAAGTCAGACGTCAGGGAGTCATTGGCCGTTTCTCATCCCTACCGACCACATCCAATCAAATCCCGTTAATCCTACCTCTTAAATACTCCTGACCCACCTGCTTCTCTCCTTAACTATCACTGCCATCCTTTCTAGAAAAGACTCCTAACTCATCTTCCTGCAATGTCTCTTGCTCTTCTCCAGAGCAGTCTTCTCAGCACAACAGCGACTCTCCATTAGCTTTCTGATGGAGTCCATAGTCCTTAACATCTCTCCAAGGCCCTCCACATCCCAAACATGCCTCCACGTCCATTTTCCACTCAGAATCCCCGAGTCTTTTTCTCTACCTCGACAGTCCCTCTCCTAAGGACATCACACATGCTCTTTGCTCTTCCTGCAATACTCTTACCCCACACTTGACTTCATGTCTACTTTTCATGTTAAACCTCCTTCCTCAGCCAGTCCTTTGTCTTCCTAGGTACTCTCATATAATTTTCTTTTTGAAATAACTACCACATTTTAATCTATGTGTTCTCCACTAGGCTGTAACATTCATGATTCCAGTTGTTTTACTTACAATTGTAACTCCAGTGCTTAGCACCGGGTCTGCTGGAATCTGCTTAGTGCTCAAATATATAAAAAGGCTAAATATGAAGCCATGAAGCTCTGATTACAGAAGACATATGTATGAGAAGTGAAAAATCTGAGTAAATTGGTTATTTAGCACTAGCAAATTGTGTAGTTTTATTACAGAAGTCAAGTAGAAAGATTACAAAATGCAGAAAAATAAAGAGAATAAAAATCTCTACAAATCCTCCCTTCAGGATAAATAAGAACTACAATTATTTTTGTATAAATCATTCCCATGTTTATAGATGTAGATGTAGCTTGGTAATCTGATATTTTTATATAATGTATAGATGTGGATGTAGCTTAGTAATCCAATTATTTTGTGTAACATATTGTAAAACTATTATTCCTTTGCTATTAACTATCTGTCAAACGTCATCTTTACTGCCCATGGTATAGGCGTTTCAAAATTGATGCCTATTAAAGAATTTTTAGTTTATCTACATTGTAATTTTTACTCCTATTTATGCCTTAAATATTTGCTTATTAACTATCATGTCATCACTATGCCTTAGTTTCTGAATGGCTGGCAAGGATAGTATATTACTGAAAAGTCTTAATATTGAGAAGCCATATAGCAGAGTAGTTAAGAGCATGAACTCTGGAGTTAGATTTCCCAGACTTGAGTCATGTCTCTATCACTAAAGTCAGGTATGTGACTTTGAACGTGTCACTTAACTTTTATTTTGGTAAGAACACGTAACATGAGATTACCCTCTTAACAATGTTTTAAGTGTACAATACAGTGTTGTTAACAATGTTGTACTAAGATCACACAATGTTGTCCTAAGGTCTCTAGAATTTATTTATCTTGCATAATTGAAACTTTTTGTCAGTTGATTAGCAATTTTCCATTTCTCTCTCCCTCTAATTTCTGGTAACCACCATTCTACTCTCTGATCCTATGAGTTTGACTATTTTAGGTACCTCATATAAGTGAAATCAGGCAATATTTGTCCTTCTGTGACTGGCTTATTCTGCTTTGCATAATGTCTTCAAGGTTCATGCATATTGTCACATATTGCAGAATTTCCTTCTTTTTTAATTTAAGGCTGAATAATATGTATACCACATTTTATTTATTCATCAATGGACATTTAGGTTGTTTCCTTAGCTTGGCTGTTGTGAATAGTGGTGGGATGAATGTTAGGGTTTTGCTCAACCTCTGTGTGTTTTAGTTCCTCATCTTTAAAATGTAACACAATCCCAAATCACACTTTCTATAAATCTCACTCATGCTACTTCAATACACTTTTTTTTCTGATTTCCCTTTATTTTTCCCTTCCAATCCAATGTGCACTCTGCTGTCTATTGACTCTTGAAGCATAGCTGTGATATTTTCAATCTGTTATTCAAGAATCATCAGTGACTTTCTACGTGGAAAAAAAAATCTCTGGACTCCTTAGCTAAATATTCAAGGCCCTTCCTGTCTATGCGCCAACCCTGCCTCTGCAGCCTTATTCTTTGTTCCGTCTCTGCTTTTTATCTTGGCTCATCTTCACCTCGACTTGTCTCTATCCTTATAATTAAGGACTCAGCTCAAACTCCTAAGAAGCTGTTTTTAATTCCTTTCCCTTGAAGTGTCCTCTTCCTTCCTCTGAGTGCTTGTAACACTTTATCTTTACTTTTCTCTGGTCACTTGTTTTAAGTTGCATTTTGTTTATTTGTGATTTTGGAGAGCTCAGCATGGAGTGACATACACCATCCGTCTCTCACCTGACTTGGTATTTGCTACAGCACCATACTTTGTAGGCATGCAATAAATGTGTGCTAAATTAATTAATGGACTTCAAAGTGTTTGGGGGCTAGATTTCACAATACTTTGGAAGAGAAATTAAGTTTCTTAGCCTACAGCATTTAACTCATAGGGTTGTGATGGGAATTAATGCAACATGCAGCATGCTTACATCTAATTTAATTCTGCTTTATGAGATGCCGTCTTTTCCTACATCACTGTTTCTTTGTTTGTTTTTTTTTTCCCTAAAATGCTCTCCATCAATGGATTAAAAAACTGTATTTTTTAGCATGGATTTCCAGAAGCCTTTTTGCTTTTTCTGCCTCCAAGTGTAGCACTTTTCTTGTCAATAGGTGCAGTTTATCCTGGCTATTTCCATGGCTCTCTCCTTTGCTCTTTTGCCATCACACTTGCTGCTACCTGGTTGCATTACAGAATATGCTATCTGTCAATGCATAGAAAAAATATGAGGGTGGGGGCAGGGTTACGAATGTGGTGCTTCATCTGTCTCACAGAACAGTATTCTCATGCAGTTGAAGGGTTGGTGCCCAGAGTGCACTAACCTTAGAAAGCTTGAGTCAGAGAGCAGACAGCAAGTGAAATTGACATGTCTCCTTCCCATAATTCATGCCACCCGAGTTTCACGAAGAAAAGTCTCAATCCAGTGTCATGGTTAGCATCTCAGTTTACCTGCCTCAGAGTTAGGGCAGAAACTACCCAGATTTTGCCATTGGGTAATCCCAAAACTGTGTTCATTATATTATAAACACTGAGTTTAAGTGGGAAGCGGGAAAATTGTGTTTCAGGTGCTGCTATGCAGATGTCTGTGTCAGCTGGACAATTAAAAAAGAGTTTAAATCTAAAAATTTCTTATAATTGAAAGTTTGTATATGTATGTAGCTGGTGTAACCCAATATGTCACAGTAGCAGCTTGTGGCACTGTTTAAATGCTAACGTCAGAGCAACAGTCTGTGAAACCCCCTGTGCAGATGGCATCCCACTTACTTCATGGCATTTGGATAAATATCTAAATAATTTCCACATGGTATAGCTTTGATCAGGATGACAACGAGCCTTGTCAGTTGAGTTTGGGAGGTGGAGTTCCCCTTCAGTTTGGTGTCAGAAATCAAAAGTTAGAAAGAGAGAAAAAGAAGGAGGCAAGAGAAGAAGGTTCAGGTCCACAAGGCAGAAGTTTAGGTCAGGTTTAGCAAACTTTCAGTGGTTCCATTGTCAGGAGACAGAGGATTGATTGAGAAGCCAGGATTTCTCTGAGAACATGAACACAGGATTCCAGGTAGTTGTGCTTCTTTTTATTGGGACTCCATTTTTCTGCACAGAGAGAATGTACATGGGCTTTAGAATTCAGGAATCTGGATTTATTTTCTCATAATCATCACAAGCCCTAAAGTTTGCTTCTTGCTGTACTCAGTAGTATCATAAAACATACATAAATTTCTCATGGCATAAATATTTCTCAAATATTAGCATATGGGCTAACTAATGGTACTGAGTTGAAAAATTTAAAATCAAGTAATCAAGGGAAACAAGGAAGTTAACATTATTGCTTTATAACGAGGGTTTGAAACTAGTAATTTAATCATTAACTGGTTCATGATTGCAAAGCAATTGGAAAATATAAAGTACTATGAAATAGCTTTAGAAGAAATACAATGAGGTCAGTACACCATAAAGAAAGAAAATGTATGAATGTGATTTGGAATTTTCCTTTTAATAAGAAAGGGCTTTGAAAATTCTTAACATATTGCCCCTTCAGTGCAGATCTTCATCTTCTGCCTTTTGTCACCTCCCTATCCAGTTGATTTTATTGAATCTAATAAACAGCTGTAGGTGTCAGCCAGCATAATCACAACAGCGCTGGTCCTCCTGAGGTTTGAGAGGCATCTACCCAGTGCTATGTCATGAGGATAGGGAGGCCTTTCCTACCACACACACCCAGGGTGAAAGCATGCAGCTTCTCCTGCTGCTTGTTTCTTTGTTCTTAGGGTTTGATTTGCAAATCCTGTTTAGCCATGACTTAAGATTCTTTACTGCTGGGCTGGCCCAGTGGCTCACTCAGGAGAGTGCAGTGCTCGTAGCGCAGAGGCCGCGGGTTCAGACCGTATATGGGGATGGCCGGTGTGCTCACTGGCTGAGCGTGGTGCGGACAACACCAAGCCAAAAAAAAAAAAAAAAAGATTCTTTACTGGTACCTCTGGTTTGCATATGGGTTTCCCTGGACTTGGTTGCATTCATCCAAGTTTGGTCTTGGACCATCTGCCCCACAGTCCTCAAAATGAAGATTTCTAGTCTCTACCCCAGGACCACTGAATCAGCACCTCTGGCAGTAGGGATGAACAATCATCATTATCAACTGCCCAGGAAAGTAAAATAATTGATCAAACACACATATAATCTCCACCAGAACTAGCAGACATAATTTTATCATTTTTGTTTTGAATTTTTCATAAAACAGATACCACATTGCACATACAGTTTAAGCTCCTTTTATTTCTCTCTCTGTACTTGTCTCTCTACTCCTACTTTGTAGTAATCACAGTCAGGAATATGGTGAGTATCTTATTAGTCTATGTTTTATAGTGTGTATTAGGGTTTCCATGTGTGAATTCCTTTCCAGCATTTCTTAGGACATTTATGTATATTTTTGAATCCCAAGTCTTGAGAAAAATAGGTTGAGAAATTGACAAAATGGAAAAGTTATTATAATTCTTTTATAGAAATTAAAGCTTAATGATCAACTCAGTGACATCACTGGTTGGAAGGAATCCATTAATGAAGGCAGAAAACACTGATAAGTGCAGCTAAAGGTTAAGGCTGATACCATCAGGAACCAGGACAAAAATGTGTAGGACAGAAGTGGTCACAATCTCATCGGCCAGTCTTGCTTACGACTATGGCCCTCTCATGAGCGTGTGCTCACAGTCCTACCTGCCGCTAACATTGAGTTGATCTTGCAAATAAAATAAATATGTGTAAGTTTCTATGCATAGCATACTTTAGATAAATCTTATGACTGGCATTCCAAGAAATAGCAAGTTTTGGAAGCAAAAAATATCTTAAATTGGCAATTTTGGTTTGTGATTCTGTGTAGTACAGTTGACCTTGTGAGGAGATTAACATGCGATGTTATTTGAATACTGCCCAACAGTGTTTGCTGGAGTTTTCCAGTATGTGAATATTTGTTATAAATTACAGTTCATTGTAAAGACTGCAAAATATTTTCCTTGTCAACAAAGGAAATTAGTTCACATTTAGCAATATGTACCCTAATATCCAATTTGAAGGTGCTCTTGTACACTCTTAAAATTTAACTAGTGTCAATACAAAATGAAAGCAATGTTTCTACATGTGGAATATTTATTGTCCTTCACTTAAAAACTGACTTTTATTGGCTTTTTTTTGTGACAATATTCTCTTTTTAAATATTTTCTATTATCAAATATCTATGTCAGGTAGGGATCATTTTTATGTCATTGCAATACATTTGTGTCACAATAAATGGGTTAATAATAATAATAAATCCCGTATTTACTATTTTTTTACAAGATACCTCTAAAACTTTTAGTTTAGCCCTATCATACACACAAAAAATGATTCACTGTTCTTGTGGCTACTTATTATTATTTTTAAAAAGTGTAAAAAAATTTTATGAAAAAACTCAGAATAAATCATGGTTTTTAGAATTTCCTGAGAATCTCAATTACTTGCTCCAAAACTCTGAAGCATAATATATGTTCAGAATATAGAAAGACTAGATAATATTTGGTGTGCTTCTACAACTGGTTTTTCTTATTGAACATTGCTTTCAGGTATGTACAGTAGTAGCAAGAGCAAATACTTTTAAAGAGCTTTATCAGGCTGTTCTAAATGCTTTACTTGTATTAACTCATTTAATCCCTACAAAAACCGTATAAAGTAGTTTACCATTATTATAATCTTTTTTTGGAAAAGAAACCAAAGAACAAAGAATTAAGTAACTCATTCATGGTAACTCTGCTACGCATATTGTTACACACAGCTCTAGTTCATTTATTTTAGCTGCTATATAATATTTCATCATATGAATACACCACAAGTGGACATCTAATTTTCCCCTTTAAGAAAAAATGCTATAAGGTACATTTCATATATGTCTGCTATAAGATATGTAGGTACATGTAAGTAGTATCAGTATCTCTGGCTTATGAGACACATATGGGTTTTATTTTGGTAGCAGGTCCATACAGGGAACTGAATCCTTGGCCTTTGAGACACATATGTTATTAATTCTACTAGATTTTACCAGATGGCTTTACAAAGCTTAAATCAAATTACCCTCCCATGAGCAAGGCTCGAGTGTTCTTTTCTTCCCGTTTTCTCAACAATGCTTGAAATGTTCAGATTTTTGTCTCTCCTGGTCTGATGAAATGGTATTTTAGAGTTGTCCTAATGTATTGGTATCACATCATTCTCATTTAAAAAATAAAGACGTAAGGCTTAACAAAATTTAATAATTTGCTCAAAGTCATAGACCTAGTAGAGATTCCTGGAGCATAGAAAAGGAAAGTTAGATCATTGACATTAATTTTTTTCCCTTTTCATAATTCTCTACAAGTTTGACTTTCTAGTTGCATCTGACAAGTTATGAAAATAAAGATGGCCCCAGATAATCTGACTTCTGGAAACATCCAATCCCAAGTGGACCTGAGAGTGTGTAAGTGATATCAAAAAAAAAAAGAAAAACAAAAAACGGTGCTGGGCTAGGTGAGAGTTGGATAGTACATCTGATTTTACCAACAAAAAATTGCAGTAGTGGGTAAACACATTATCGATCTGGTTCTTAGTTTTCTCATCTGTAGAAGAAGCGTGTTGGGTAAGAGAATTTCTCTTCTCAAATGAAATTTTATGTTTTCCTCCAATTTATAAGACAGATAAAAGCTGAGCAACTTTGGTTGAAAAGTGCAGGAGGCCTGTTAACCTTCCCCCTACCCCATGTCATTCATGCTACCTCTGTGGAAGTTTCCCAGGGCTCCAGGAAATACAATTTAAAAACTCCTGGACCAAATGGTCTCTGAGACCTATGCCCAGTATTAATAGTCAGCAAAAGTGCATCCTGGCTTGATGTTGTCAAACACAAATGCTCCCTCAACTTGTAACTGCTTTTATAAATGATCTTGATATGCCATGAGTCAAACTGCACCCTTTAGACACCAGACAGCATTTAACAAAACTGATAATGCTGGTATTTGTTCCCATTGCTAGTTTTATATTTGTACTGGCAAGTCGTGGGGCAAATGTTCTAGATTAACTGACCCATGAAGGATGCATTTTTGTACATGAGAAGTCATACTCTGTATTTAAATATTGGTTACTATTTCTTTACCCAAAATGGTTACAGCTATAAGGACTAACCCCAAAATATAGTAGGTGAAATTCCAGAGGCATATTTAGCATCACATATGATTTTTGGTTTCTGGTCTTTTTGTGCATACTACTTTAAATGTCTTCTACTCCAACTCTTTTTTTTTTTTTTTTTTTTTTCTTCTTTAATTTTATTTTGTCGATATACATTGTAGCTGATTAATGCTCCCCATCACCAAAACCTCCCTCCCTTCTCCCTCCCCCCTCCCCCCCAACAATGTCCTTTCTGTTTGCTTGTTGTATCAACTTCAAATATAAATCTTCTTCCCTCCCCCCCCGATTTGTGTGTGTGTGTGTGTATGTGTGTGTGTGAATTTATATATTAATGTTTAGCTCCCTCCAATAAGTGAGAACATGTGGTATTTCTCTTTCTGTGCCTGACTTGTTTCACTTAATATAATTCTCTCAAGGTCCATCCATGTTGTTGCAAATGGCAGTATTTCATTCGTTTTTATAGCTGAGTAGTATTCCATTGTGTAGATGTACCACATTTTCCGTATCCACTCATCTGATGATGGGCATTTGGGCTGGTTCCAACTCTTGGCTATTGTAAAGAGTGCTGCGATGAACATTGGGGAACAGGTATACCTTCGACTTGATGATTTCCATTCCTCTGGGTATATTCCCAACAGTGGGATGGCTGGGTCGTATGGTAGATCTATTTGCAATTGTTTAAGGAACCTCCATACCATTTTCCATAGAGGCTGCACCATTTTGCAGTCCCACCAACAATGTATGAGAGTTCCTTTTTCTCCGCAGCCTCGCCAGCATTTATCGTTCATAGTCTTTTGGATTTTAGCCATCCTAACTGGGGTTAGATGGTATCTCAATGTGGTTTTGATTTGCATTTCCCGGATGCTGAGTGATGTTGAGCATTTTTTCATATGTCTGTTGGCCATTTGGATATCTTCCTTAGAGAAATGCCTACTTAGCTCTTTTGCCCATTTTTTAATTGGGTTGCTTGTTTTCTTCTTGTAAAGTTGTTTGAGTTCCTTATATATTCTGGATATTAATCCTTTGTCAGATGTATATTTTGCAAATATTTTCTCCCACTCTGTTGGTTGTCTTTTAACTCTTTTAATTGTTTCTTTTGCTGTGCAGAAGCTTTTTAGTTTGATATAATCCCATTTGTTTATTTTTCCTTTGGTTGCCCGTGCTTTTGGGGTCGTATTCATGAAGTCTGTGCCCAGTCCTATTTCCTGAAGTGTTTCCCCTATGTTTTCTTTAAGAAGTTTTATTGTCTCAGGGTGTATATTTAAATCCTTAATCCATTTTGAGTTGATTTTAGTATACGGTGAGACGTATGGATCTAGTTTCATTCTCCTGCATATCGATATCCAGTTTTCCCAGCACCACTTGCTGAAGAGGCAGTCCCTTCCCCAGTGAATAGGCTTGGTGCCTTTGTCAAAGATCAGATGGCAGAGCATTGCTTTGGCTATTCGTGGTCTTTTATTGTTCCATATAAATGTCTGAATAGTTTTTTCCATTTCTGAGAAAAATGTCTTTGGAATTTTGATGGGGATTGCATTGAATTTGTATATCACTTTGGGTAGTATGGACATTTTCACTATGTTGATTCTTCCAATCCAAGAGCATGGAATATCTTTCCATCTTCTTGTATCCTCTCTAATTTCTCTCAGCAGTGGTTTGTAGTTCTCATTATAGAGATTTTTCACCTCCTTGGTTAACTCTATTCCTAAGTATTTTATTTTTTTGGTGGCTATTGTAAATGGGCAGGCTTTCTTGATTTCTCGTTCTGCATGTTCACTATTGGAGAAAAGAAATGCTACTGATTTTTGTGTGTTGATTTTGTATCCTGCTACTGTGCTGAAATCATTTATCAATTCCAACAGTTTTTTTGTAGAGGTTTTAGGCTGTTCGATATATAGGATCATGTCATCTGCAAACAGGGACAGTTTGACTTCATCTTTTCCAATCTGGATGCCCTTTATTTCCTTCTCTTCTCTGATTGCTCTGGCTAGTACTTCCAACACTATGTTGAATAGGAGTGGTGAGAGTGGGCATCCTTGTCTAGTGCCTGTTCTTAAAGGAAAAGCTTTCAGCTTTTCCCCATTCAGGATGATATTGGCAGTGGGTTTGGCATATATGGCTTTAATTATGTTGAGATACTTTCCCTCTATACCTAACTTATAGAGGGTCTTTGTCATGAATGAGTGCTGAACTTTATCAAATGCTTTTTCAGCATCTATAGATATGATCATATGGTCCTTGTGTTTGAGTTTATTAATATGGTGTATCACATTTATTGATTTGCGTATGTTGAACCAACCTTGCATCCCTGGGATGAATCCCACTTGATCGTGATGAATAATTTTTCGTATGTGTTGCTGTATTCTGTTTGCTAGTATTTTAGTGAGGATTTTTGCATCTATATTCATCAAGGATATCGGCCTGTAGTTTTCTTTTTTGGTTATATCTTTACCTGGTTTTGGTATCAGGATGATGTTTGCTTCATAGAATGAGTTTGGGAGATTTGCATCCGTTTCAATCTTTTGGAATAGTTTGTAAAGAATCGGTGTCAATTCCTCTTTGAATGTTTGGTAAAATTCTGCTGTGAATCCATCTGGTCCTGGGCTTTTCTTTGTTGGGAGCCTTCTGATAACAGCTTCAATCTCCTTTATTGTTATTGGTCTGTTCAAATTTTCTACATCTTCACGGTTCAGTTTTGGGAGCTTGTGTGTGTCCAGAAATTTATCCATTTCCTCCAGATTTTCAAATTTGTTGGCGTATAGTTGTTTATAGTAGTCTCGAATGATTCCTTGTATTTCAGATGAATCAGTTGTAATATCGCCTTTTTCATTTCTAATTTTTGTTATATGAGTCTTCTCTCTTCTTTTTTTTGTTAGCCATGCTAATGGTTTGTCAATTTTATTTATCTTTTCAAAAAACCAACTTTTTGATTCGTTGATCTTTTGAATTGTTTTTTGGTTTTCAATTTCATTCAGTTCTGCTCTGATCTTAATGATTTCTTTCCGTCTGCTAACTTTAGGATTGGATTGTTCTTGTTTTTCTAGTTCTTTAAGGTGAAGTGTTAGGTTGTTCACTTGCCATCTTTCCATTCTTCTGAAGTGAGCATTTAATGCAATAAATTTTCCCCTCAATACTGCTTTTGCAGTATCCCACAGGTTTTGGTATGATGTATCATTGTTTTCATTAGTTTCAATAAACTTTTTGATTTCCTGCTTGATTTCTTCTTGGACCCATATGTCATTAAGTAGAATGCTGTTTAATTTCCATGTGTTTGTATAGTTTCCAGAGTTTTGTTTGTTATTAATTTCTAGTTTTAATCCATTGTGGTCTGAGAAGATACATGGGATAATTCCAATTTTTTTGAATTTATTGAGACTTGATTTGTGACCTAATATGTGATCTATCCTGGAGAATGATCCATGTGCTGCTGAGAAGAATGAATATTCTGAGGTTGTTGGGTGGAATGTTCTGTAGATATCTGCCAATTCCAATTGGTCTAGAGTCTTGTTTAGATCTTGTGTTTCTCTACTGATTCTTTGCCTAGATGATCTGTCTAATATTGACAGTGGAGTGTTCAGGTCCCCTGCTATTATGGTATTAGTGTCTATTTCCTTCTTTAGGTCTAATAGAGTTTGTTTTATAAATCTGGCTGCTCCAACATTGGGTGCGTACATATTTATGATTGTTATGTCTTCTTGATGGATCAGTCCTTTTATCATTAAGTAGTGTCCCTCATTGTCTCTTTTTATGGTTTTTAGTTTAAAGTCTATTTTGTCAGATATAAGAATAGCCACTCCAGCTCGTTTTTCTTTTCTGTTTGCATGGTAAATCTTTTTCCATCCTTTCACTCTTAGTCTGTGTGAATCTTTATGGGTGAGGTGGGTCTCTTGTAGGCAGCATATAGTTGGGTCCTGCTTTTTGATCCAGTCAGCCAGTCTGTGTCTTTTAATTGGGGAATTTAAGCCTTTAACATTAAGAGTTGTTATTGAAAGGTGTTGATTTATTCCTAGCATTTTATTGGTTGTTTGGTTGTCTTAGGTGTCTTTTGTTCCTTGCTTTCTGATTTACTGTTTGGTTTCTTTGTTTGTTGGTTCCTTAGGTTGTAGATAGTGTTTTTGTTAGCTTGTTTTCTCTTCATGAATGCCATTTTTATTATACTAGCGGGTTTAGATTTTTCTTAGGTTTTTATGGCAGTGGTAGTTATTTTTCAGGAACCAAACCCAGTACTCCCTTGAGGATTTCTTGTAAGGGTGGTCTTGTGGTAGTGAACTCCCGCAGTTTTTGTTTGTCTGAGAAATATACTATTTGCCCCTCATTTCGGAAGGATAGCCTTGCAGGGTAGAGTATTCTTGGCTGGCAATCTTTGTCTTTTAGTATTTTGAAAATATCATCCCATTCCTTTCTAGCTTTTAGGGTTTGTGATGAGAAGTCTGATGTTAACCTGATTGGGGCTCCCTTATAGGTGATTTGACGCTTCTCTCTTGCAGCTTTTAAGATTCTCTCTTTGTCTCTGAGTTTTGCCAATTTGACTATGACATGTCTTGGAGAAGGCCTTTTTGGGTTGAATACATTTGGAGATCGTTGAGCTTCCTGGATCTGAAGATTTGTGATTTTTCCTATATCTGGGAAGTTTTCTGCCACTATTTTGTTGAATATGTTTTCAATGGAATCTCCATTTTCCTCCCCTTCTGGAATACCCATGACTCGGATATTTGAGCGCTTGAGGTTGTCTGATATCTCTCTCAGATTTTCTTCCATGTCTTTGATTCTTTTTTCTTTCTTTTTGTCTGCTTGTGTTATTTCAAACAGCCCATCTTCAAGTTCAGAGGTTCTCTCTTCAACTTCGACAAGCCTGCTGGTTAAACTCTCCGTTGTGTTTTTTTATTTCGCTGAATAACTTCTTCAGTTCAGCAAGTTCTGCTACATTTTTTTTCAGGACATTGATTTCCTTGTATATTTCCTCTTTCAGATCCTGTATACTTTTCCTCATTTCATCATGATGTCTAGCTGAGTTTTCTTGTATCTCATTCAGTTTCCTTAGAATTATCACTCGAAATTCCTTGTCAGTTATTTCAAGGGCTTCTTGTTCTATAGGATCTAGAGTATGAGATTTATTAACTTTTGGTGGTGTACTTTCTTGATTTTTTGTATTTCTGGTGTCTTTTTTTTGGTGTTTATTCATTGTGGCAGGGGGTTTCACAGTCCACCGGTTTGAGACTAATGACTAACTAGGATGTTGCTGTGGTTGCCAATTTGGTATGGCTCCCGCCGTGACTGCTCAGTTGGCCTCTAGTGTCTTGTGTGTGTGGTTGCCTCAGGTGTTGGGCTTCTCCGGGGATCCACCTTTCTGGTCAGCTTGTACTCTGCTGGGCTGGTGGATCACGTACCACAGGGTGTGTGATCTCTGTTGAGCTTTCACTTCCTGTACAGGACTTCTCCCCGTTCCGTGTGCTCTGGCCCAGGCTGTTAGATCGTGCAGTGGCGACCCCACCGGGTGTGTGGTTTCTGTCGAGTCTCCGCCTCCCTGGCCGCACGTCTCCCCCCTCTGTGCACACTGTGCTGGGCTGGGGAGTGTCTTCTGCACCCCTCATCTATCAGCTGGGCCTTCAAGACCCTGCTCAGCACCGCCTCGCCCAGGAAGTCTACCAGGTTTCTGCTAGGCACAGACGACCGGTCTCTCTGGGTGCCTTTGTAGCACTGTGTAGATCTTTCTCGGGTCTTGTTCACCTTTGTATCCCCCCGGTATAAACCGAGTCTAGTGCCCGCCTGCAGCCTGCTCTCCGGCAGGTTCAAGCGGACCTGGGAACTCTCCTACCACACTATTCCCAACCAGAAATTCGTTAGGCTTTTTTCCAAACTGGTGGTCGCAGAGATGTTATCTGCCTCCCAGTAACAGGAAGTTTACCGGGGCCGGAGTCCAGGGTGTGGTGGAGTGACAGTCGGCCCGCCCGTACTTCCTAGCTCTCCCAACACTGGTCGGGACGCCCCACACCCCCCGCCCCGCCAGAGAACCGCGGAGGGAGTGGGAGAGGAGTCCGGCCCGCAGGGTCCGGAAAGCCCCGCGCCAGGCCAAGCAAATGGGCTCAGTGATGGCCGATCAGGGCGGAGCTGCCCGCACCTGGGAAAATGGAGGCAGCACCGGGGCAGTGAGTGGCCTGGTGGTGCAGGCAGGAGCCGCATGAGCATCCACCCCCCGAACAGAGCTGTGCCAGGGATCACTCACAGTGCTGTGCCAGGTCGGGCGCTCGCTCTGTCTCTGGTTTGTTGCCTTCCGTGTTCTCGGCGCTGCCGCCTCAGGCTGTTCAGTCGCGGCGCCGCTCGGGCGCTCCCAGGAATCTTCTTTAATGCCAGCCTGAAACCTCGAATCCTGAATAGGGCAGCTGGCCGCCTTCAGTGCGGCCCCAGCCTCCGGGATCCTGGCTGCATCCACAGCAGCCCTGGCGCCGTGTTCCCTCTTTCAAGACTCGCTTTTGCAGCTAAGAATCAGTTCTTTTCCTGCTCCACACTTCAAAGCTGTTGCCTGTAAATGAGGCAGCCTCTCCTGCCGGGGGCAAAGTGGCGTTGAGCCCCCACGACCGGCCAGCAGCAGCAGTCCTCCCTTAAGATATGGCCAGAGGAAGGTCCACAAGTTTCCCGGCTGCCTGAGGCCCAGTGGCCACCTTTTCCACCTCAGCTACTCCGCGCCAGCCGCCGCAGCCGCCGCCATCTTGAAACTGTTCTACTCCAACTCTTTATTAAGAAAGAAAACCAAAATGGATTCAAGGAAGCCAATTAGAATACATTTTCCTTTCTTTTGCCAATTTTCTTTCAGTTTATACTATCTTTTCTTGTGAGAATAAATCAGTTTATATTTTGCATAGAGAGAGATCTTTTGCATTTTTAAAATTCAATTCCCAGCAAAATACTCCT
Source organism: Cynocephalus volans (assembly GCF_027409185.1). NCBI lineage: Eukaryota > Metazoa > Chordata > Mammalia > Dermoptera > Cynocephalidae > Cynocephalus > Cynocephalus volans. Next base: position 278,798,550 of record NC_084460.1, on the reverse strand, counting down.
CGATGCAGTAGAAAGCTTATAATAATTAGTCCCTTGGATTTGATAAACATATTCATGCGATTAAACCCAGCAATCAACATGCAAGCACACATATTTATTAACTGGTATCTGAAGTATTATGGAGCAGGAAAAAGTATATAAGGAAATGATGGAAAAAACTAACCAGGGATTTAAGACTGAGCAAAGTGATGAATAATTTATTGCCTTTGGATAATTTTATTTATTTATTTATTTAGAAATTCATGAAACCATGAAAAATTAAGCCACTCAACTATTTCCCTCTGCTAAGGGAAGGGAAACAACCAAAGCCATTCATATCACATCACTTTAAAAAGAATTGAACCTCAGCTGCAAGTGCTTGAATTTTCTAAAGCAAAGCTTGAAAATTTATTGTGATGTTGGCAAACTCTCACACTGGGCAACTGGATACAGACTGATGATGTATGAATCTTCCCGTGTTCATTGGAAAACAAAAGATGCTAACGTAAAGAGAAAGAATAAGAATATTTTTTTCCAGAAATTTAGATATTCTCTAATTGGCTATTTACAATATCAAAGGTGACCCTCACACAAGTTGAACAAGCAAACAAGAAAAAAGAAAAAAAAAGTAAGTGAAGAAAACTATACATTGCATAGGGAAGAAATTTAAAGAAGAAAACAAGATTGTCACTTTATATAAGTATAAAAGAAGAGAGGACACTATCTAGGCTTGGATTCTAAGTAACAGAATTTTGCTTGAAAAAATTTTTATCCTCTTTTTGGTCTGAATAATTGAAAAAGTTGGATCGCTTTATTTCTACCTTAGGATTTTCCTATAGTTTATTAAGGATATTGTGTCTTATAATGTAAAAAAGTTAACAGTATAAACATTAAACAATTGGGGATTAATAAAAATATTTTATGTTTCAACTATATGCTAGAGTGTACCCATTAAAATTACATCCATAGGGCTACTAAGAGTTATTTTTTAAAAATAATATTTAATAACATGGGAAATGCTCATCTACAATGTTATGCAAAAAAGAGGTAGACTACAGAGTGGAATAGGAACTATGTTCTCTGTTTTATAAGAAAATGCTTATTTACATATTATGTGTATAGAAAAAAAAGGCAAGGAATATACTATAAATCGTTTTCTAATTAGTAAATATTATCATTATAAAAATATACTCATACAAGATGTGTCCTTTGGACATTACTGTGTTATTTTGTGATAAGAAACTTATACAAATGGTTTTTCCTTGTCCTTTTTCCCCTTATTTCTTTGTCTCATAAAACAGTGCCTGATAGCTAGTAGATTCTTAATAATTATTTGCTGAATATGGCAGTGTATTGTCATGAATTTAAGACACCTAAGTTCAAATGAGGAAACCAAATATAATAAATTGCTTGGTCCTGTACTAGGTTATTTTAAAGAGAGGTTTAGAATTTTGTATGGATTAGTGCTTAAGAGTGCAGATTCTGGAATCCAAATGCCTGGGATCAGACCTTGTTTGAAGCTTAGCTGTGTGGCCTGGAACACCTGGTTTACCTTCTCTATTAGGATTCAGTTTTTTACAGGTGTATTGGAAGTATTGCATGAGATGATCCTTGTAAAAGCAGTTAATATAGCGTCTGACACATTGTGAATGTTTAATACATGTTAGCTATGTTTTTATTATTATGAAAACAAAATTTATAAACTTATAAATAATTTAATTAAGACTGTTTAAAATTAAAGTGGAAAAAGCCTAAAGGTCCCCAAACACAATGATTTTAATGAGAAACTTTAAGGGACTAGAAGATCATTGTCACAAATATTTTAAGAATTTGACATGTAGTTATTACTCTGTTTTAAAGATTAGGGAAATTCTGTAAAGTAGTATGTACATGTATAATCCCATTTAAATGAGTGCTTTTCTATTAATCTATCTGTCTTTCTACTCCATTCATACACCTATCCATCTGCACAGAGAAATATCTAGGGTGATATTAATATCAGCTCTTTCTGAGTGGTGTGCTTTTATGTGATTAATTGCCTTATTCTTTATACTTTCCTGTAATTGTTGAATATTTTATGAATATGTATCATTTTTATAAAAACTATAAAGGTATTATTTTAAAAGTCATAGAATAAAAATGAATGTCAACCCACCTCATCTCCATTACAAGAATTATAAATCCAATTTAGTGGAAACAATGAACAAAATCTTAGTATATTTATAACCTAAAGGCAAAAAATTTATGGAATTAAATATAACTATTTTTGCATGATATAGAGTAGTAGTAAAATAAATTTAACAGAGAATTTGTAATTAGGAAAGATGAAGCTCTCACACATTTTAAAAGTTTAATTTTGTGTAAGAAGAGGAATATGCCTTATGTGTTTGAGAGTTTGAGCAATGTGTCCTAATGACTTAACAGAGTCTATTGCAAAAAGATATTTGTGTTGGAAAGAATAATTGAAAATATTTCTATGGTATTTCTAACACTAGTTGTATTTTTAATACAAATGGGAAAGAACTGATCCTGGAGGAGAGGGTCTGGGGAGGTCAGATAGCCGATCCTAACACACCCAGTCCTCTACCAGGTTCCTGACTCCACCACAGAAAAGAATTCAAGAGCAGAGTAGGAGTGGAAAGTGAAAACAGGTTTAATGTAAAGAATAAGAAATATACACTTCGCAATGACAGCACGGACTGACTCTAGAGTGTGCAGCAGCCACAGCAAGCTTAATGCAGAAGTAAGAAATACATACTTTACAAAGCGCAGGCTGGCTCGAGAGAGTGAGCCGCAACCCTTTAAAGGTAAGTTTAACACAAAAAGTAAAGTGCGCACGCCTCACATGCGAAATGTGGGCTGGTTCCAGAGAGGGTGAGCAGTAGTTCTCCCTTCGTCCTGGATTCAACTTTTATAGCCTGGCTGTCTATACATATTCATGCTATCTAATGAATATTCAATGAAGGGAATGGTTCTTGGTTATGTGACAGGTTATGTAACAAGTTTGCACGTGCTCAGTTGGTCTCCTTTGGAGCATGCTCATTCATTGAATGGTCGTCACATGACCTGATACACTTAAAATATTCTGGGTGCTCTCTAGTACCTCCAGTGGTATGTTATTCAAGGGATAAACTCTTTTTTACTGAACATGCTCAGCCACTTGCATTACATGAGTCTGCCCCCTGTGTTCTAAATCTCTATGTGTTGGTGCCAAAAATAGGTGCAACAAGCGACAGTAGCTCAAGACTCAGAGGCGGGGCCTGAGCTATGGAGGAGTAGTTTGAGACCCAGGGGAGTGGTCTGAAACTTGATCCCAGGGAAAATGAGCACCTCCTATCACAGAACCACCTCATAACTACTGAGTAACATAGGAAATCCATGTACAACGAAAGTCCAATTACTGCATCCTTTTTATATGAACCTGGAGGTATTAGCAACAACTCCAGCTGCTCACTGTAGCAAAGGTTGTTGTGCATCACACAGATTCCCTCCAGGACTGCATTGCTCAGTCCCCCAGCTACTCAGCTAGAAGGGCTTGTCTTCAACCCATAAGAACTGCCGCAAAAAAAAGGTCATGCATCTTCCTGGGTGCAATCTGGTGTCTCTTGCCCTCCCTTCCCATTCCTACCTCCTTAAAAAGTTGGTTACCTCAATCATAGTGAATGGTGTACTTATAACTCTATTTGTTGATTTAATAGACTTTAAGTAACATCTGTATACTAACAAGTAGAAAAACTGAGGAATTTGGTGTATACACGCTACCTTTCACTCATTTCTGGATATTTTTTAGTTATATTATTCTTTTTAGTTCTTCCAATTGTTACTGTAGAACGGTAAATTACTTACCTAAACCTCTGGTTTTTAAACCATTAATCTTAATCAGTGTCTATTTATATAAATTTAGGAAATTAGCATACCTACACTCTCCACTACTCTTTTTCACTCTTTCTTTTCAGCTATTCCATTGACTTTACAGAGGAGATGTGTATAAGGAAATGTGCGTGCGTGTATGTATCTGTGCATGTCATTCACCTGTGCACAGGTATATATATAAATTTATATATTTTTCATTTTTTAGATTGATGAAACTATATATACTTGTATTTGAGAGAAAGAGAGAGCAATTGATTGATTCATTTTATGCTTTTAAGATATGTCCATAGGTTGATTACAAAAATTAGAACAGTATGTGGTACTTAAATATGCTATGATTATATAAGTTTTATTTGTTGCAGAGCTAAACAAAGGCACTCATAATTAAATCCAGAAGGAAGGATATATGATGCTATGTTACTAAATCTGTGCCATTGTAGGGAATGTACCCTCAGTATTGAGACCAAATGGTTCTTCTTCCTTTTACTCAATAGCTGGCTTCATACTTAGGCGACGACTTTCTTGTAGAGCTTTCTGTCTCCACTCCCCCAGGAATTTCTAAATGCATTTAAAAAAATTTTTTTTATGATACACTCATTAGGATTTTCCACATTCTTTAAGCAATGTAATAGAATCATTCTTCCCAAGGTTTCTAATTTATTATAATCTGGCCTGATTTTCTGCTGTAATTCTGGGATATCATCTCATTACATTCTTGGGTTGCTTCCACTATTTCTTAGATCTAATTTATTTTTTCATTTTGCTGGACAATAACTTTAAGTGCTGTTTTCCAAAAGGATCTTGGAGGAATATGTTTTCTGAGTCCTCACATGCCTGAAAATGTAATTATTTTGTCTATACATTTGCTTGATAGTTTGGCTAGTCATAAAATTGTCTAAATCATCTTTCTCAGACATTTGGAGGCATTCATTTATTTTATTTTAGAAGTCAGCATTACTAATGTTAATGTTGATGCTAACCTGATTCTTCTTTTTTTGCTGTCAGATATTTTTTTCCCTTCTGTGGAGTCTTATAGAATTTTCTTTTCAAACTTAAAGTTCAGAAATTTCCCCAGAAAATGGCTAAGTGTGAACATTTTGCCATCCTTTCTTCTTGACATTGGTGACTTTTCAATCTGAAAATGCATGCATTCTTTTTAAAGAAGTTTTTTTCTTTTCTTCCTCATCTTTTCCCTTGAATTCTTTCTATATTCTCCTTATGGAACGCCTAAGAGACAGATGTTATGCCTTCTGGATTTAGCTTCTGTGTGCTTTAATTTTTCTCTGCTTCATCATTTTGTCTTTCAGCTTTAAATTCAGAGTGGTTTATTTTTGTGTTCTCTTTCAGATGTCTGACTTGGGCTTCAGCCATATCCATTCTAAGATTCAATCTCTCTAGTGAATTTTATATTTTGGTAATTAAATATATAATTTCCAAGAATCCGTTTTTGTTCTCAGATTCCTTTTTTAAAATATAGTAACCTGCGTTTACTTTATGGATGTAATATCCTCTCTATTACAGGTTAATTAGAATTTAATTAAAATTAGTATGTAAAAGTTATTTTCAATTATTTGTATCAGTTCTGTTTTCCCCACCACTAATCTGATTGTCCACTTCAGTCATTCTCTTACTTGCATTTGTTTTCGTCAAATGTCTTACAAGAAGATGAGGTTAATTGGTGTAGGGAGCCAGTGTAGGTCTCCTTCACTGTTGAATGAATCTTTTATTCAAAAGGTCTCTCCCTTGAATGGGAAAATGTGGTAGATTAAACATGACCACAAATTCTTTGTTACTCCCTCACTCTGGAGGTAGAGGTCCATATCTATGTCTCTGCCTCATGATTCAGAATAAGCTCTGTTACTGCTTGACTAATAAAATGTAGTGAAAGTGATATTGCACCAATTTTTGGCACCAGGTCTTAAAAGATTAGCAGCTTTCACTTCCATATCTTTTCTCTTGGCATACTAGCTCTTGGAATACAGCTGCCATGCTGAAGGGAAGCCCAAGCAGCAGTGTAGAAAGACCTATATGAGGATGAACTAAGGCCACTGACTGACAACCCTGGTCAAGCTCTCAGCCAGAAGCCAATGCTAACTGGCTTCTATGGCTGGCTATATGTATGAATCACCTTGGAAGTGAATACTCCAGCTCCAGTTGATCTGCCCTACCAATGCCATGCAATGAGCCAGAGGAGCCATTCCCATCAAGTCCTGACCACATGGCTAATTTATAAGAAGAATAAATGCAATATTGCTTATTGCTGTATTAAGGCACTCAGTTTTGGGGTGGTTTGTCACACAGCAATAGGTAACAAGGACAAAGACTGACTACGAGATCTGTGGGAGTGGGTAAGTTTTGTTCAGAAAGCTTCCTTCTGAGGTATAAAGGCAAGAGCAGCAAAGCAAAATGAAGCTTAAGAAACATTCTGCTGAGTAGATAAAGCCAGACACAAACGCCTACATACTACATAATTCCATATATGTAAATCTGTAGAACTGGCGAAACTCATCTATAGTGATAGACACCAGATCAATAGTTGCCTGGGTAGGGAGTAGAGGGACAGACTGGGAAAAGTGACGGAAATATTCTGTATCTTGATTAGGTTGGTGGTTACATAAGTATATACATTGGACAAGTAAAACTTGTCAAACTGTTCCCTTAAAAAAGCTACATTTTATTGATGTAAATTAATAAAGATTGATCTTAAAAATCCAAGATTATTTTTCTCCTGCACCAAATACATTCAATGGCTCCATGGCACTTAAACATTTTTAATACATGTATCCAAATTCCTTTCTCTAGGATTCCAGGCTGTTCATGATCTGGAAAATGCAGTCTTCATGGCAAACCCCGATTCATCCCAGGCTCGTGCTCACCATCCCCAAGCACGGGTGTTCCTTCCTGGCATCCGTCACTCAGCTCTCCTCATTTTCTCCTCATGAAAGCCTTTCCCACCATCATTTCTTAATGTGCAAAACCCTGTCTGTCTTTAAGGCTCAAGTCTAATATGAAGTCTTTCCATAGTCTGAATTGCCTTTCTCTTTTTGAGCTACCCCCATAAGTTGCTTGTGCCATTCTTACAGAATGGATATATCAGTGTGCCTTACATTATAATTAGATGCATATATGTTTGTCTCCCTCACCAGACCTAGGCTCCTGGAGAACAAGGACTTTTTCTTGCTCAACTTATAACTCCAATAGTTCTTAGTACATTGTAAATGCTCAATAAGTGTCTGTGGAATTAAATTCTCAAATATTTTAACATATCTAGTGGTGGGTTAGGTCTATCTGCTAGTTATGATTATATTCTTCCTTCATATAGCAATTGCTTTTCCTGACATTACAAATTAGATTTATTTTCATCTTGTTATATGATTTCCTTGTCATAGACACCCCCCCCCACCTTTCTCAAAAGCTCCATTTTTTTGGCGTTTATCTTTTATTCCAGGAACCTTCCTTTCTAAAACCATCTGTCTCTCTGCTATGTGCTAGGCTGGTTTTTCTGTGGGTCTGCTGGACTTCAGCCACTTTGAGACTCCTGTGCCTCTTGCCACCAGCCACACATGTTAACACCGAGAACACTGTCTACCTCTGCTTTGTTTCATTAATTATCCCTTCGTCATCCATCTCTGTGTTCTAGAAATCTGTGGAATCTCTCATCCACAGGCTGCCTCCTCTCCTTTTCTTTTTTACTGTTATCAGATCACATGTAAAAATATTTATTAATAGTTTAGTGGCATAAAGACAGAAGTCCCTGTGTAACTATGGACACAACTATGTATCATAAGGACAGGATGAGTGTGGGCCGTTTCTGCCCTGTAAGAAAAAGAAAGGATCTGCAAAAAGAGGCTGACATCCTGGTGCCTGGATTTCAAAGTCAGGAAACAGAACCAGGGGGACTAAGTGGTGTGAGAACACCCTGGGGAGAAGAGCTGCTTACTAAGGAAGTGCACCCTGATTCACTCTTAATATCAATGCTCTGGTCAGACAGAAACAAGATCACATTCCTGCACCGTAGAATCCCCCCAGGTTATATTTTAGCTTCACTTTCATTTTCCATAAAGGCTCACACTATTAATTTAATATGTAAACTACTCTGTTGTGGTTCAGGACCCCCAACTGAAAGGGGGAAAAAGGGAATGTTTGCCAGTTTGCCTTTTGGGGGAAAAAACCCCAACAAACCTTAGAAGACAATGTTTGTTTTTCATTTTCTTCTTCAAAATGACATAACAAGAAATTTAAATACTAATGTCAAAAGGAAACCATCAAACACACACACAAATATAATTTACTGTGTACACTAGTGACGTCAGAAACATGTGTTCTGAAAACTCATTATAAGTGGAGTTGCAATGAGAATTAAAAAATAGCATAGCAGGCATCTGAAGTTTATAAACAGATGCTGTTTTGAACCTGGTGAGCTAAAATCAATAACTGCCATTCTCAGTATCATTTCAACAAGGATCCCTTATTTTTCTCATGACACGTGCAGCAAATTAACAAATGTATTCCCTAAATAAATGAAATCCTTCATTTTCCTGTTCCCAGGGAGGTCTAATTGGATACACGGAAAAAGGTTACCTCCTTTCTTCTTCAAGTGCATTGGTCTTGCAGAGGGAGAGAACATTCCTTGGGCTACAAAGTGGAGTTGGGGGGAAGGAGGAGGGGAAAGGAGGTTGGGGATAATTGGGTGGGAGACACGGGGTCCAAATGCAATTTGTGGTAATGGGTATGCTGCCAGTACGAATCTGGCCCTCACATCATGGGCAGGAGGGGTGATGATTAGCTTTTTGAACCTAACATCACTCCGTTTTCAGATTTCAAAACTCACTTTCAAATATTTCTGTTTGAAACCTCAGCAGTACAGTTCGCTGTGTGGTTCTAGGACACATTTCGTTTATTTGTGAATGTCCTCATGAGACTCACTCACTCTTTCACAGTAGGGGTGCTTTCCAGTGATTATTGAAGAAATGATGGAAACCCTGGTTTTTCATCATGAAACTCTTGGTACTGCTTATCAACAGTTTCCAAAGCATAAAAGCACCCCAGCTACCCCTGCATAAAGCAACAGAATTTGGGATCCGCTTACACACAGGTCAACTGAAAGCAGCAGCAGTGAGGATGACTCCACAGCAAAGGGCAAACTGAGAGCTCTCCCAGTGCTCAGAGAACAATTGCCTTTCCACATAAAATGTGGTGGTCATATTTCTAAGCATCTCCTGAACAGCTTCATTGCATGCTTTATTTCCACCTTGACTGCACATACCCTATTGTGTTTCCTGGGTGACGGTGGCATAATTTCCAAAAGAGCTTTACAAGTCAGGACTGTAGGTGACTCAAGGTTTTATGGGAAATCTGCCTTCAAGAGGGATGGAATGATGATGTGGGCCTGTTTCCATCCCAAATTTATCACTGCCTAGAGAGCTTACTGTATTAATTTTATGCATGGGTGCCTTATTTTTTTTCATATTAGCTACAGCACTAGGCTGCTAGAGCAAAATATCATTAGGTCTGGAAAAAGATTTGGTCACTAATGCTTTGTTCTCAAGGATCATTGGACACAGATTCTGTGCAGTCTTTCATGTGTTTATTAAGTGATAAATATCAAATAAAGCATATTGGTGAGTACATGCATAGGAGTGGCATTTGAAATCTGCTAGTGAAATGACATTCCACTTAAAAGCAAGATACAAGTACAGCAGTGTCTGTCATCAGTTCACTCAAGGGCCCCTGTGATTGTTGGTCTTCCTCTTCTATTTTTGATTCTGTGGCCTTGGTGTGAGAGATAATATTGACCTGAGTTATGTTCTTGGGATATTTTTCCATGAGTCTAGACCTACTTATTGCTTAGAAGAAAAGGGGAGAGTAAGGTGGGAACTGAGGGAGAGGTGTAGGTGCTTATGAATGTTTCTGCCTATATATACAGTAAATTTAGAGATGAAAATCATCTCTGTATTTTATACACACACACACACACACACACACACACACACAAACACACACATTGCTATTCCTCATGTAGTGGTTAATAACAGATTCAGATTGCTTGGGTTTGGTTCCCAGTTCTGTTGCTTATAGCTTAAAACCTTGGGGAGGTAAATCAATCTCTCTGGTTCTCATTTACTTAATCATCACACAACTCTACATTATCTCCATTTTATGGATGGGGAAACTTGGACACAAAGAATTTAATAATTTTCCTGAGTTTACATGTTTAATAAGTGGTAAAATTGAGGTTTGAATCCAGGCCAACTGTTTCTAAGTCCATGCTTTTTACACTACATTCTACTGCTTTTAATTTATGTAAGCATTTAGCACAACACCTGGCCCTTAGTAAATGCTTAATGTAGATGAGGAGGTTAGCTATTATTGCTATTGTTATTATTATTCAAAAAATATTTGTAGAGAACCATTGTATGTCAGTCACTCTGCTAGATGCTCAGAGTGTAAGAATCAAGCAAAGCTGACAGTACCATCATGGAGAGGATGGTAGATGGGCAAGAATGACACATGAAATGGGGACAAGCTCATGTCGAATTATAACCTATGATAAAGGCTGTAATCTGACCTAAACTAAGGGAAGGGAAAGGGGTTCTCCAAAGCAGTGATGTTTGAACTGAGATGGAACAACGAGTAGTTGTTAGCTAGATAAAGCGAAAGGGTGGGGACAGAAGTGGTGTTTGGGAGTCGGTGTTCCAATCAGAAAGAAAAACAGGAGGCAGCAGAGCCCACCAGGGGCAAGTGAAGATGGGAGGTGTGTCTGGGGTATCGTGGCTGCTGGGGATGGAGGCACAAAATGGGCCAGGAGAGGTTGGCAGTGTACAGACATTGCAGGACTAGGTGGGCAATGTTAGAGAGTTGGGATTTTTTCCTAAGTGTCATGCGAAGTCATTGAAGGGGTTTAAACTGAGGAGTACCAGGCCTGACCTGTGTGAAAAAGACCATCCTGGCATCATGGTATTCATACCCCTCCCCAATCTCTATGGTTTCCCTAGAAAGCGTGATTACTCAGAATGCGTTCTGTGGGAGACTCAATCATCCCCAACCATTTCTAATCATAACATTTTAAAAAATATCCACTTCTAAGGTTCCAATTTTTGTTCCCAAGGTCTAGAAATATCCTAGGTACAAATTCTCTTCTATCTTCCAGTGCACTCTAAGCATGTGAGTTATAACTTGCTTACTCTAAGTATTAGAAATTATTATTACATTACAACACTGTCATGGTACTACTGCTGGTCTTCGATGATTTTCTTCCTCTTGGAAAGTATAATTTGTTGGTGTTATTTAATGCTCTGTGTTTGATCTATTTCCTTAATTTTTATACTCATTACACTTCCTGTCCTAATCTTTTCCATTGATTCAACTACAACTTTTATTCTTTTGCCCAACAAATATTTTTTCAAATACCTACTCTTAGTAGGTATCAGATGAAGCACTGAGTATTCAACTGTGAAGAAAACAGACATAGTTACTGTCTTCATTGAACTTACAGGTTCAGTCCTGAGGTGACTTTCAAAGGTCATCTGTTCAATCATTGGTCTGCTGGGCACATCTCAAGAACCAACACTTGGAAATGATGTAGCGTGTTCCCAGAAAGTTTACCATGATGATTCCAGATTTCAAACTTCAGAGCTTTCTTGAATGACACTCTCTCCACTGTGTGCTCTCCTGCCCTCTTTACCGCTGCTCACAGATGATTCTGCCACTTGGGACATTTGGCAGAAACGTCCCTTCTATTGTTCCTCATATTCCTTTCTATTTCCAGTGCTACCATCCTAGTTAAGATTTGTTCCTTTGTGCATGAATTACTGTTTCACTATCCTAAGTAGTCTTGTGGATCTGTGTTCACACTCTTCTCTAGTATTTGCATCCTTGATGGCAGATTCATCTTCTTAAAGTACACCTTGATTGTGTCACTCTCCTTATGCAAACTTTCTGTGCTGCCCACATTCCTACTGAAAAAAATCCCAACTATTCAGCTGGACACTCCAGTCCCAAACTTCCAGTCTGGTTTTCTCCTCTCCAGGCATTCTACATTTTAGTTTAACTATATTACTGTTCTTCTCCAAAATGAGCTCATGCTTTCTTACTTTTGTGTTTTTTGCTAATGAGGTTCTCTCCATCTGGAATATCTTCCTGAAATATGTCATCTGTCAAATTCCATTCCTCAAAACCAATCCAAAATGCCACCTACTTCATTAAGCTGTTCTTAAGTTCTCCAACAAGATATTATCTCTTTCTGTCTTTAGCCTATAAAGAGACAAATACTGATAAAAGACAACTTGTAAACAGATGTTCATTTTGGCAGCTCTTCATTAAACTATCCAGTTAAAAGAAAAGACTGTGCCAGGTACACTTTTTTTGTTTCTTATGTATGTACTTATCACATTCTATCTTATAATCCTGTAAACTATAAACTTCTCTGTCCATTTGTTTTACAAGAATTTGTAGAATACTTGCTATGTCCAGGCACTCTGTCCCTGAGGGGACAAAAATGGGAAGCTCTTGAGTCCACACAGCAGGTGTGTAAGAAAAGATTGTCTCAGTGTTGACCTGGCAGGAATTTTAATAACTGGAACCTAGACATGTGTTCCTTAAGTAGCAGAATTACTGTTTTTATGTATTAAAGAAATCTGGGTGCTGATGTGGATGGAGACAGCGAGCTTCTCTGAAGTGGTGGTTAGTTGACCAAGTGAACCTGTGGGAGGTGACGAAAGAGGGGATACTATTTGTTTGTATTTGTGTTTGTATCTTTGTCTTTCATATTTATTTATTTTTTCTGTGTGTTTGCTGCTTTCAGAGTAAGCCAAAATAAAAACCCATTTTGAACTGCATCCAAATGACCATTCACACCCAGGGTATATCTGAGCAGGCACTTCCATACTCTATTTTTGAGCAATCAAGCCCCACAAAAGTAGCAAGGCTTTGGAGCTCAGCACCACAGTAAGCATCTTTGCCTTATTTCATTATCTAGAAAGTTACACTTGGTCCTGCTGGGCCTTTCCATCTTCAGAAGCTGAGCCATCACATTTTTTGATTCAATGCAGGGAAGGGAGTCTTGTCCTATGACATCAGTGCACCATGCACATGACTCCCTATGCACAGAACCCCAAAGACTGCCCTTCTCTTTCAGGGCAACAATGATTCTCTTCATTTAGTTTCCATCAGGAGGAATTTTTCCTTAACACTCCTGGCTCTGTGCAGAAGTAGAATGAGTTATGTAGGTGATGAGATGATTGGAGAAGTTAATTTATTAAAAGTCCATGCAAGGTGGATTTAGCATGATGTGAATAAAACATTAGTCCCCTCATTGTCACACAGCATTTCCAAGGCCCTGGCTAGAGACTCTTCAATTCAGAGTGTTTAAGATTAGTTACTACAGTGAAATACTTCAAATGCCCTAAAATCCTATAGCTCATATATGAATGAACCCTAATAAAGGGTTCCCCAAATTTACCAACCACCCTGCAGGCACCTTTTCTAAATTGTCAGTAATAGAAAAAAAATTTTTTTTTTGATTATCATGCTAGAGGAAAGATTGAATTAGCATTTCTCTCTCTACTGAAAATATTAGAAAATTTTTATTATATGAAAAGGTAATCGAAGGGTATTCTGTGAAAAATATATAGGAAAAGAGTATTAGAGAGGTGTTCAGTCAATTAATTAATGAGTATAATGTTACATTGTGGTTTGTAATATTTGCTAGTACTAAATTTTTAAAATTTGGTGTGATTTTTCTCATTTTAAATGGATTTTGTATTCCTTTTTTTAAAAAACGATCATGAAATTGTATAGGCTTCCAGCTCCTCCAAACCTGGATCCATCCATGGCTTTCTGCCCTCTCTGCTCTAGACCAGTGAGTGATGACAATCAGTGTGTTTGCTCTGCAGATCCAAACTTTCCCTGGATGCGCTGTTCCGAGCACTGCATCAGTGAATCTCAAAATCCATCATATCACCTGGAGAGTCTGTTCCATTGCCCGCTCTGCTAAAGTTTCTAATTCAGTGGATCTGGGTGGGATCTGATTTGCATTTCTAACAAGAAGATCCCAGGTGATGCTGAGGCTGCTACTCCCAGGACCACCCTTTGAGAGTCAGTGCTCTAAATGGGTCTCAACTTTGGCCGAACAGTAGAAACACCTGAGGAGCTTTAAAAATTACTGATGCTAGGACATATCCTCAGTCAGGATTAATCCTTCTGTATTAATTAGTCCAGGAATGAGGAATTTTACAAGTTCTCCAGGTGATTCTAATGTGCAGCCAAGGTTGAGAACCCAGGGTCTGGACTAGAGTGTGGGACAGGAGTCAGCCCACTTAAGTAGCAGATTTGAGCTATGCCCTTCGATAAGGCAGTCTCAGTAATAAGGGTCATATTTTATACATTATTTATTGTGATGGTATTCCAATGATGATAACATATAAAAATCTATTAGTAAGTCTTTGTTATATGAAATAATTGTACATATCATTATACTACCTTTAATATTTCTTAATGTCAATATGTAAAATCAATAGTTTATATTTTGAAGTGACCTTTTTGGGGGTCATGATACAATTGACTAAATGGAAAACATTACATAAGATCTCAGTGAATTCACAATCTTCATCTCTGACCAGAAGTTGGATTTTATAGGCTATGGACTGGTGTGCATATCACATGCATAATTTATTAAACTCTGGAAATCTGAAACAGTTTGATGTTTCATAATAATGTTTTTGAATTTTATCTTAATTTTATGCTATTTTCTATTTCATCTGGTTTGGTAGCTGTAAGAAAAATATAATACTTTTTTTAATGTTCAATTTATTATTTATTTCTCACCACAAACTAAATTCCCTCATGATGGTTTCTTTATACTATAGCTGTTAGCTCTATTCACTGAAAACCAAAATGATTGTGGCATCTCTAGATTTCTCTTTAGCAGGGTCCTAAACCAGCTGAACATTGAGCTGCTAGTGGGCAGTGGCTTGAGAATGAAAGTAATTTCTTCCTTCAAATATCTGGGTGACTCAGAGATGGGAAGTCTTTAACTACATATTACACCTTTATACTTATGATCATTCCATTTGGAAAAACATGCCACACAAGGGCAAAGAGATCCAGTTATGCTGTAGATTCTGCTTACATGAATACCTGATGAAGCGATAAACCCGTTTTAAAATGAGTTTGCTGCTCCCATCAATTCCATATGACTGGGTTGCAAGCCTGAAAATGTGTCAAATAATGAAACTTGATAGTCTGACCCTGCTAAATGCTGCAAGCAATGTCCCAGGCTGCACATATGGTGAGTCCCTTATTTATTTAATTCCTGACTTTAAAATACCCAAAACCCTCGTAGAGGAATCTTTTCTGTCTTCCATGTAACGCATTCAAAAATCCTGCTACGTTTGAAACAAACAAATTGTACTGGGTTATTTGGACAAACATAGAATTAATTTACATTAAGTACAGTGTGTCACTTTCATTAATTGTGATGGACTATTACAAAGGGAGCCAAAAAGGCCTGATTCCTGTGGTTTATTCTACCACTGGGCATATAATCCAAGGAAGTCAAGTTTTAAACGGGGAAGTTCTCCTAATCTGCAGTTGACAGGGCACACCTGGTGAGGTTATCTTGTGTTTCACAGACTTTTGAACTTCATGTGAATAGTACTTGGGATAAGGGAACATAGTTTGATCCAAAAGTCCTTAACGAGATTGGAAATACAGCCCTCCCAGAAGCACATCTTTTATCCAAATGCCTCATTTTACCTTGGTGAGAGATTAGCACACCTCACAAGAGCATTGAAACTAATTGCTACAACAAATTAATTAATTACATGTACAGAAAGAGTTATTCCCTTGCATGGAGAGAGCTAGAAAAGGCAGCATATATCATTTTTCTCAATAATTTAATTATAATAGAAGGATTATTATTGTACCTTGTTTCTGTAGGTCTTCAAAAATTGAAGGCTTAAGTGTGATTTTATCAGTGGCTGGGGATGAGTTAAATAACCTTTCAGTGTTATTCTTCATTTGCTGTTTTCTGATAGCTACAGAGCAGCTTTCAAGTGATAACTGTGACATCATGATTATGTCCATAGGAAAATGCAGTGTTGACCCAACAGCAGTAGAAAATGGATTTTTAATTTATTTTCTTTTGCAGCTCTGATGATGAGTTTATATTGAGCTTGCTATGTGTTCAGAACCCACTCCCTTCATGACAGTATCTTTTTCTGAGATGACGGTTTAAGCCTTCAGTGACTAATATCCATTGCATTTGCCTTGCATTTCTCTTCTGACAACAGCACCTCTATGTCTCTTTGGGAAACCAGCCTTTGCCTATTTCAATGCATATGGTTGGGGTAGGGTCTGATCCCTCTACTAGGCTCTGGGGCAAATACATGGACCAGATATGGTAATGGGAGCCCAGCATCTGCTTAGACACCACAGTCCAGGCATAGACACATGATCCTGAAATCTGAAATTCTTCCTGAGAATTTTAGAAAAGAGAAGCTTTATATTTTTTCTTCTGATTGTTAAACTAGTAGGAAGTAATCTGAGAGCCCGTGATGGATCTCTGTCACTATCTGGGAGAGCCTATCTGAAGATCTGAGAGATGGAGGGGTACAGATTCCTGAAGTTCAAGCATCTGGATCCAGCTGTGCCTGAAGTAAACTCCTAAACTTTACAATTATAGGGGACCCAAATCCACCTTTTTGTTGAACTGAGTTTCTGTTACTTGTAACCAAGAGTTCTCCCATACACATGGTCTCTAAAAAGGAGAAAACTTCAAATTAGAGCTCCCCCAAATTATATCTGTGTATCAAGGTGTCCAGTGCATTATGTTCCCAGCTGGTTTCTCTGTAGTATAATCCGCATTAATCCTAAGGCTGAAGATTTCCTGAGGTAGGAGAAAGCTGAGAGTTTCTCACTTTAAAGAGAAAATACTTGTTGTAGGGAAAATAAAGGAAAATGGTCAGGGCCCCTTAGATGTTCAGAATCATGCCAAGCATTTGCTGTTAAAAATCCATGTACACCTTGGTTACTATCTAATGTAATTTTGTATGGACACCCAGGTGTCCTGGGTTATGGACCTAAGTATAAAGGACTAATGGCTCTGATACACGGTGCTTCTTGGGATGCTCAGGAAGGCCACTAGGGAAGCTGCTTCAAGCTCCGAATAAATCCTATTAATTTTTTTACCCATGGCTCCCAGGATCTTTTCCTATTACCTAGCTCACGGACCTGCGTGTGAAGGGTTTGTGACCAAGTCTGTACAACGGGCTTGAAGGGTCTGTGAGCTCTAGCTTGATGCTTGTCTGAGAAATTGGAATCATTTTTACTCTGTTCTGTGTCTGAATGTCTTCATTTACAACAAAGATTTGAGCAAAACAAATGAAAAACAAGAGACACAGGAAACATTTCTTTTTTGCAAAGTTTATAAATTGCTTATTTCTGTTGAATGCTCAAATTTTTACTGAGGAGAGATCTGGAAGGGTTGATGAATGGGAGTAAAATATTTGTAAGCAATTATTCAGTTTAAGACTATTTGTATCTATTTTAATAAGGAAGTATATTTAATTAGGTGGAAACCAAATGGTCACATGAGAAGAGTGGCATTAGCCCCAGGCTGTGGTATCTTCATGCTTTTTATCTGAGTTTGCTGCTCCCTTTCCTTGATGTGTTGACTTTGCAAGATTTTTTTTTGCATTGTTTAATCACCTGGTCGTGGATGTCTAGAATAACATGAGAGGGGCTGTTTGAACTTGGATAAAAGTAGCCACCCATTGCCCCTTTCCTACTTTTGGGATATAAATTCTAAGACTCGGAATAGAAGTCATGTCTTTTGAACAACCAGTGCCCTGGTTTTTGTTAGCCTCAGTTATTCCCTGGGTCTGTAGACAACAGCTAAGGGCCGGCTACATGTAAGGATGAGTGAAGTCAATTAGCTCAGATGGGAATCAAATGCAGGATCTTGGCATTAATAGCATTATCCTCTATCCACCTGAGCTTACTGGATGTAGAGTGACAAATGAGAAACTGGAAAGTCCAGCCTTTATTTTGGCCACAGGCCTCAGCAACACAGGTGTCATATTGCATCTGAAAAGGCAGGAGCTGAAGTCAATAACCTCATTCTGCCATTACTCAGACATGAACGCTAACTTGTGACCAATTAAATGACACCAATAAATTAAAGTCACGTTTAGTTGGGAATGAGCTTAACTTTTTAAAAGGCAACATTTTTTTCCCCTTTATATGAGGGATTTCAAAAAGTTCCCAGAAAAATGGAATTAAAAGATAGAAATAAAAAGTATAAACTTTATTTCTCAACATGTTTCACCAAGTTCAAGACACTTTTGTAAGTGATGATACCAGTCATTTAGTTTTTCCCTAAAGACCTGAGGGTCCTGGAAATTTAACCAGGTCAATGCAGTCTTTTTTTTTTTTTTTTAACATTATTAACTGAAGAAAAATGGGTGCCCTTTAGAGATTCTTTAAGATTAGGAAATAAAAAGAAGTCAGAAGCTACCAAATCAGGACTGTAAGGCAGATGCCTAATTATTTCCCATTGAAACTCTTGCAAAATTGCCCTTCAATGAGAGGAATAAACAAGAGCATTGCTGTGGTGGAGAAAGATTCCCTGGGGAAGATTTCCCAGACGTTTTTCTGCTAAAGCTTTCGCTAACTTTCTCAAATCCCTCTCATAATAAATAGATGTGATCATTCTTTGGCCCTTCAGAAAGTCAACAAGCAAAATGCCTCAATCATCCAAATATATTGTTGCAATGATCCGTGTTCTTGACCGGTCTGCTTTTGCTTTGACTGGACCACTCTTACATCCTAGTAGCTGTGGCTTTGATTGTGCCTTGTCTTTAGGGTCTTATACTGGTTAAGCCATGTTTCCTTTCCTCTTATAATTGTGCAGAGAAATGCTTCGGGATCTTGATCCCACTTGTTTAAATTTTCATTGAAATCTCTGCTCCTGGGCACATGGTTTTGGCACTCATCAACTGGAAAGTTTGATCAACTGTACTTTTTCAATTAGAATTGTGTAGGCTGAACCAACTGAGACGTCTATGATGTTGGCTATTGTTTCTGCTCATCTGCAGTTACGGCACGAACAGATTAATTTTTTCCTCACAAATTGATGTGCATGGTCTGCTGCTATGGGCTTTGTCTTCAACATCATCTCTTCCCTTCTTAAAGCAATTTATCTGTGTGGAAACTGCTGGTTTCTTTGGCGCATTGTCCCCATAAACGTTTTGGAAAGCATCAGTAATTTTACCATTCTTTCACCCAAGCTTCACTGCAAATTTGATGTTTGTCCTTGCTTCAATTTTAGCAGAATTCATGTTGCTGGGATAGGAGTTCTTTTCAGACAATGTCGTATCCTTTTTAGTGCCTCAAACTAGAGCCTGTTCGGACATGTTATAGCAAGTTAGTACAAGTTTATTTTAGTGCAAAACATTTCTGCAATCTATGCATAGTTTTTTTCCTAATATGCATTTCTCATGAACTTTTTGAAGACCCTTTATATATTTCAAGTATTGACTGTATATCATAGGTGTTATGGGTTGAATTGTGTTCCTCCCCTGCAAATTCTGTGTTGAAGTCCTAATCCACATTACCTCAGAACATGACCATATTTGGAGATAGAGCTTTTACAGTTAAAACAAAGCAATTAAGGTGGGCTCTAATCCAATATGACTGGTTAACATATAAGAAGGGGAAATTTGGACACAGCCATGCATAGAGAGAAGACGGTGTGAAGAGACAGAAAATGGCCAGATAAAAGCCAAGAGGACAGGTCTGGACCATATTCACCGCCCTCAGAAGAAACCAACCATATAGATACTTTGATTTTGAACTTCTAGCCTCCAAAACTATACACAAGAAATTTCTGTTTAAGCATGAAGTATACGGTATATTGTTATGGCAGTCCTAGTAAACTAATACCAAAGGCCAGTATCTTAGGCCCTGTGACTCAGGATATCTCATTTAATCTTCCTCTGTGAGGTAGTTACTACATTTTCATTTAAAACTCAGGAGACTTGTTCATGGACACACAGCTGCCTACTAGAAGAGCTAGGATTATAACCCATGTGTTTGACACAGGTTTAGTGGATTTTCCTCCTCCAAAGACAAATTCAGGAAGCTAAGGGAAATATATTACCTTTTTTAAAAAGGAAAAATATAAACATTTAAAAAGAATACAAAGATAAAATAATGTTATAAACACCTATGTACCTGCCATCCAAATTTAACAAATGTTAACATATTATTACATTTCCTTTAGATCTTCTTTCTCAAAGAAATAAATCCTTACAGACATTTCTCTTATGCTCTGTCTATAGATCATTCCCTTTCCTCCTCCCCCAAAATAAACACAATTAATTTGGTTTATATTCAGTCAATATTTTAAAACTTTCTGTACATACATACCCATAAATAATATGGTATGTTGTGTCTTCTTATTAAACAACATAAACAGTATCATACCATATATGACACTCTATAATCTTTTCACCTAGCATTGTTTTGAGACTTATCTATGTGGACATATGTAGATCTAACTGACCTACTTTAACTGCCTTGTGGTATGCTGTGATATTTATTCTCTAGTGAAAATAAGTCTGCACAAAGTAATACTACAAAAGGAAATTACAGAGCTGGTCCTTTTTGTATGTGTGCAAGAGTTTTTTTGAGGTTAACACATCTAGAAGACAAATTGATGGGTCAGAGGTAGGCACTTCTCTGTTTTTTCACTAAATATTGCCAAATTGATCTTCAAGTGGGTCATGTCAGATTGTACTGCCACTGACAGTATATGAGAATTAGTGTTTTCCCACGTTCTTGGTATTAACCTTAAGTTTTTGGCACTCTAATGTAATTTTAAAATGTTCCATGTCTTGTCTATTTTAAACAGTGCTGCGATGAACATGGGAGTGCAGGTATCCCTTCGACATGACGATTTCCATTCCTCTGGGTATATACCCAGAAGAGGGATTGCTGGATCAATGGATGGATGATTGGATAAGGAAACTGTGTATATATACACCGTGGAATACTACTCTGCCATCAAAAGAATGAAATACTCCTACTTGCAACAACATGGATGAACTTTGAGAAACTTATGTTGAGTTTCCGAAATAAGCAAAGCACAGAAGGATAAACACTGCATGTGTTCACCCGTATGTGGGAGCTAAGAGAGAAAGAAGGAAGGAAAGAAAGTCCTCAGTGGTGCATTGGTCTTACAGAGGGAGAGAACATTCTTAGGGCTACAAAGTGGAGTGGGGGGAAGGAGGAGGGGGAGGGGGAGAATGGGTGGGGGACACGGGGTACAAAAGTAATTTCTGGTAATGGGTATGCGCCAGTATGAATCTGGCCCTCACATCATGGGCATGAGGGGTTACAATTAGCTTTGTATCTCATGAATATTCATTAAAAAGTTATACATATACTAGTATGTGTTTATGCACACACACTATATGCTTATATATGCATAAGTACACATGTACATAAGCATACATATCCATAAAAAGCATATAATATCATTTCCATATTTTAAAATGATACATTGAAGGTATTAAACTTCATGTATTCTACTGCAACTTGCTTTTTTTTTTTACTCAGTGTTTTCCTGAGATTAATCTGTTGATATGCATTGTTCTAGTTTGTTCATTTTCACTGCTATATAATATTCAATGTATGAGCATATCTCAATTTTTATATCCATTCTCCTCTTGACAGACATTTGGGATGTTTCTGATTTTATGGCAGCCGCAGTCAATATTGCTTTGAGCATGCTTATTTATGTCTTCTTGCACATACATGTGAGGGTTTTTTATATGTCCAGAAGTGGAACTGCTGTCATAGGATAAGCAGGCCTTCAATTTCACAGATATTGCCAAACTGTTTTCTCAAGTACTTCCACAATTTCATGATCCTACCAGCAGAGAATGTGAACTCCCATTATTTTACATTCTTAACAACACTTGTCATTGTTATGTTTTAAACTTTTTGTGAGTCGGGTAGGTGTGAAATAATATCTCCTTCTGAGTTAAAGACAGTTTGTGCTGCTAAGCTAGTAAATAGACCAAAAAAAAAAAAAAAAAAAAAGTTCTGATTTGTAGCATTTGCCCCTTTCCATGGTGTAAATCCTCCCACCATGGCCAATTTCAAATTACCAACATGACATCACTAAATGTGACAATGCCAGGAGAATCGTCAGAAGAGATATGTGCAATCAGCTGTAACATGATGGTTCAAGCTGGCTTCTTTTGGCACACCACTGGTTAAATTTGTTTCCCTGATTGTTATTAAGGCTGAGCATCTTTCATATTTTTTCACAATTTATGTTTCTTATTTTGTGAAATTCCTGCTCATATTTTTGGCCATTTTTCTTTTGGGTTGTTGGTCTATTTATCACTGATTTGTAAGAGTTCATTACATATTTTGGATACTAATTATTTGTTGGTTATGTATAACAAATACCTTCTCCCAACTTTCCCTATCTTTTCACTTGTTTTAATGGTGTATTTTGCTGCACAGATGTTTTTAATTTCAGTGTAGGCAAGTTTATCATTCTTGTTTTATGGTTTGTGCTTTGTGTATGTTTAAAATGATTTCCTACCCCAAGTTTATAAATATGTTTTTATACATTTTATTTTAAATATTTTAAAGGTTTTGCCTCTTTTTTAAATATTTAATCTTCCTGGAATTGATTTTTGTGTGTGGAATGAACTAAGGATCTTATTTCAATTACTCCAGTAACATCTGTTTAATATGCCATTCATTTTCCATTGATCTAAAATATCCCTCGCATACATCAAATGTGTAGGTTTTTTATAGGTTCTTCAGTTTGTTTCACAGGCATGTTTACATGTTTACGCATCAATATCACACTGTTTCAAGCTACAGTGATAAAAATACCTCCCTACACCCTACCTCGTTCTTTCTCAAAATCATTTGGTAATTTTGACATGCGGTAGTGGTTAAGGGCATGGACAATGAAGACAAACTGGAGAAGAAATTTGGTTCTTCTATTACTATTTGTCTGACCCTGGGTAAGCTTTTAGTTTCTCTGTGCCTCTGTTTTCTCATATACAAAATGGGGATGATAGTATTACCTACTTTATAGATATGGTTATTATGGGTATTAAAAAGCTATTACAGGAGTTTCAAGATGGCGGCGGCTGCGGTGGCTGGCGCGGAGTAGCTGAGGTGGAAAAGGTGGCCACTGGGCCTCAGGCAGCCGGGAAACTTGTGGACCTTCCTCTGGCCATCTCTTAAGGGAGGATTGCTGCTGCTGGCCGGTCGTGGGGGCTCAACGCCACTTTGCCCCCGACAGGAGAGGCTGCCTCATTTACAGGCAACAGCTTTGAAGTGTGGAGCAGGAAAAGAACTGTTTCTTACCTGCAAAAGCGAGTCTTGAAACAGGGAACACGGCGCCAGGGCTGCTGTGGATGCAGCCAGGATCCCGGAGGCTGGGGCCGCACTGAAGGCGGCCAGCTGCCCTATTCAGGATTCGAGGTTTCAGGCCGGCATTAAAGAAGATTACCATACGACCCAGCCATCCCACTGTTGGGAATATACCCAGAGGAATGGAAATCATCAAGTCGAAGGTATACCTGTTCCCCAATGTTCATCGCAGCACTCTTTACAATAGCCAAGAGTTGGAACCAGCCCAAATGCCCATCATCAGATGAGTGGATACGGAAAATGTGGTACATCTACACAATGGAATACTACTCAGCTATAAAAACGAATGAAATACTGCCATTTGCAACAACATGGATGGACCTCGAGAGAATTATATTAAGTGAAACAAGTCAGGCACAGAAAGAGAAATACCACGTGTTCTCACTTATTGGTGGGAGCTAACAATTAATATATAAATTCACACACACACATACACACATACACACACAAACGGGGGGGGTAAGAAGATATAACAACCACAATTATTTGAAGTTGATACAACAAACAAACAGAAAGGACATGGTTGGGGGGGAGGGGGGGAGGGAGAAGGGAGGGAGGTTTTGGTGATGGGGAGCATTAATCAGCTACAATGTATATCGACAAAATAAAATTTAAAAAAAAAAAAAAAAAAAGAAGATTCCTGGGAGCGCCCGAGCCGTGCCGCGACTGAACAGCCCGAGGCGGCAGCGCCGAGAACACGGAAGGCAACAAACCAGAGACAGAGCGAGCGCCCGACCTGGCACAGCACTGTGAGTGATCCCTGGCACAGCCCTGTGAGGGGGGGTGGATGCCCACGCGGCTCCCGCCTGCACCACCAGGCCACTCACTGCCCCGGTGCTGCCTCCATTTTCCCAGGTGCGGGCAGCTCCGCCCTGCTCGGCCATCACTGAGCCCATTTGCTTGGCCTGGCGCGGGGCTTTCCGGACCCTGCGGGCCGGCCTCCTCTCCCACTCCCTCCGTGGTTCTCTGGCGGGGCTGGGGGTGTGGGGCGTCCCGACCAGTGTTGGGAGGGCTAGGAAGTACGGGCGGGCCGACTGTCACTCCACCACACCCTGGACTCTGGCCCCGGTAAACTTCCTGTTACTGGGAGGCAGATACCATCTCTGCGACCACCAGTTTGGAAAAAAGCCTAACGAATTTCTGGTTGGGAATAGTGTGGTAGGAGAGTTCCCAGGTCCGCTTGAACCTGCCGGAGAGCAGGCTGCAGGCGGGCACTAGACTCGGTTTATACCGGGGGGATACAAAGGTGAACAAGACCCAAGAAAGATCTACACAGTGCTACAAAGGCACCCAGAGAGACCGGTCGTCTGTGCCTAGCAGAAACCTGGTAGACTTCGTGGGCGAGGCGGTGCTGAGCAGGGTCTTGAAGGCCCAGCTGATAGACGAGGGGTGCAGAAGACACACCCCAGCCCAGCACAGTGCGCACAGAGGGGGGAGACAAGCGGCCAGGGAGGCGGAGACTCGACAGAAACCACACACCCGGTGGGGTCGCCACTGCACGATCTAACAGCCTGGGCCAGAGCACACGGAACGGGAAGTCCTGTACAGAAAGTGAAAGCTCAACAGAGATCACACACCCTGTGGTACGTGATCCACCAGCCCAGCAGAGTACAAGCTGACCAGAAAGGTGGATCCCCGGAGAAGCCCAAGACCTGAGGCAACCACACACACAAGACACTAGAGGCCAACTGAGCAGTCACAGCGGGAGCCATACCAAATTGGCAACCACAGCAACATCCTAGTTAGTCATTAGTCTCAAACCGGTGGACTGTGAAACCCCCTGCCACAATGAATAAACACCAAAAAAAGGACACCAGAAATACAAAAAATCAAGAAAGTACACCACCAAAAGTTAATAAATCTCATACTCTAGATCCTATAGAACAAGAAGCCCTTGAAATAACTGACAAGGAATTTCGAGTGATAATTCTAAGGAAACTGAATGAGATACAAGAAAACTCAGCTAGACATCATGATGAAATGAGGAAAAGTATACAGGATCTGAAAGAGGAAATATACAAGGAAATCAATGTCCTGAAAAAAAATGTAGCAGAACTTGCTGAACTGAAGAAGTTATTCAGCGAAATAAAAAACACAACGGAGAGTTTAACCAGCAGGCTTGTCGAAGTTGAAGAGAGAACCTCTGAACTTGAAGATGGGCTGTTTGAAATAACACAAGCAGACAAAAAGAAAGAAAAAAGAATCAAGGACATGGAAGAAAATCTGAGAGAGATATCAGACAACCTCAAGTGCTCAAATATCCGAGTCATGGGTATTCCAGAAGGGGAGGAAAATGGAGATTCCATTGAAAACATATTCAATAAAATAGTGGCAGAAAACTTCCCAGGTATAGGAAAAATCACAGATCTTCAGATCCAGGAAGCTCAACGATCTCCAAACGTATTCAACCCAAAAAGGCCTTCTCCAAGACATGTCATAGTCAAATTGGCAAAACTCAGAGACAAAGAGAGAATCTTAAAAGCTGCAAGAGAGAAGCGTCAAATCACCTATAAGGGAGCCCCAATCAGGTTAACATCAGACTTTTCATCACAAACCCTAAAAGCTAGAAAGGAATGGGATGATATTTTCAAAATACTAAAAGACAAAGATTGCCAGCCAAGAATACTCTACCCTGCAAGGCTATCCTTCCGAAATGAGGGGCAAATAGTATATTTCTCAGACAAACAAAAACTGCGGGAGTTCACTACCACAAGACCACCCTTACAAGAAATCCTCAAGGGAGTACTGGGTTTGGTTCCTGAAAAATAACTACCACTGCCATAAAAAACTAAGAAAAATCTAAACCCGCTAGTACAATAAAAATGGCATTCATGAAGAGAAAACAAGCAAACAAAAACACTATCTACAACCTAAGGAACCAACAAACAAAGAAACCAAACAGTAAATCAGAAAGCAAGGAACAAAAGACACCTAAGACAACCAAACAACCAATAAAATGCTAGGAATAAATCAACACCTTTCAATAACAACTCTTAATGTTAAAGGCTTAAATTCCCCAATTAAAAGACACAGACTGGCTGACTGGATCAAAAAGCAGGACCCAACTATATGCTGCCTACAAGAGACCCACCTCACCCATAAAGATTCACACAGACTAAGAGTGAAAGGATGGAAAAAGATTTACCATGCAAACAGAAAAGAAAAACGAGCTGGAGTGGCTATTCTCATATCTGACAAAATAGACTTTAAACTAAAAACCATAAAAAGAGACAATGAGGGACACTACTTAATGATAAAAGGACTGATCCATCAAGAAGACATAACAATCATAAATATGTACGCACCCAATGTTGGAGCAGCCAGATTTATAAAACAAACTCTATTAGACCTAAAGAAGGAAATAGACACTAATACCATAATAGCAGGGGACCTGAACACTCCACTGTCAATATTAGACAGATCATCTAGGCAAAGAATCAGTAGAGAAACACAAGATCTAAACAAGACTCTAGACCAATTGGAATTGGCAGATATCTACAGAACATTCCACCCAACAACCTCAGAATATTCATTCTTCTCAT
Source organism: Cynocephalus volans (assembly GCF_027409185.1). Classification (NCBI taxonomy): domain Eukaryota; kingdom Metazoa; phylum Chordata; class Mammalia; order Dermoptera; family Cynocephalidae; genus Cynocephalus; species Cynocephalus volans. The sequence continues at coordinate 278,771,689 of NC_084460.1, read as the reverse complement.
CAGCACATGGATCATTCTCCAGGATAGATCACATATTAGGTCACAAATCAAGTCTCAATAAATTCAAAAAAATTGGAATTATCCCATGTATCTTCTCAGACCACAATGGATTAAAACTAGAAATTAATAACAAACAAAACTCTGGAAACTATACAAACACATGGAAATTAAACAGCATTCTACTTAATGACATATGGGTCCAAGAAGAAATCAAGCAGGAAATCAAAAAGTTTATTGAAACTAATGAAAACAATGATACATCATACCAAAACCTGTGGGATACTGCAAAAGCAGTATTGAGGGGAAAATTTATTGCATTAAATGCTCACTTCAGAAGAATGGAAAGATGGCAAGTGAACAACCTAACACTTCACCTTAAAGAACTAGAAAAACAAGAACAATCCAATCCTAAAGTTAGCAGACGGAAAGAAATCATTAAGATCAGAGCAGAACTGAATGAAATTGAAAACCAAAAAACAATTCAAAAGATCAACGAATCAAAAAGTTGGTGTTTTGAAAAGATAAATAAAATTGACAAACCATTAGCATGGCTAACAAAAAAAAGAAGAGAGAAGACTCAAATAACAAAAATTAGAAATGAAAAAGGCGATATTACAACTGATTCATCTGAAATACAAGGAATCATTCGAGACTACTATAAACAACTATACGCCAACAAATTTGAAAATCTGGAGGAAATGGATAAATTTCTGGACACACACAAGCTCCCAAAACTGAACCATGAAGACGCAGAAAATTTGAACAGACCAATAACAATAAAGGAGATTGAAGCTGTTATCAGAAGGCTCCCAACAAAGAAAAGCCCAGGACCAGATGGATTCACAGCAGAATTTTACCAAACATTCAAAGAGGAATTGACACCAATTCTTTACAAACTATTCCAAAAGATTGAAACGGACGCAAATCTCCCAAACTCATTCTATGAAGCAAACATCATCCTGATACCAAAACCAGGTAAAGATATAACCAAAAAAGAAAACTACAGGCTGATATCCTTGATGAATATAGATGCAAAAATCCTCACTAAAATACTAGCAAACAGAATACAGCAACACATACGAAAAATTATTCATCACGATCAAGTGGGATTCATCCCAGGGATGCAAGGTTGGTTCAACATACGCAAATCAATAAATGTGATACACCATATTAATAAACTCAAACACAAGGACCATATGATCATCTCTATAGATGCTGAAAAAGCATTTGATAAAGTTCAGCACTCATTCATGACAAAGACCCTCTATAAGTTAGGTATAGAGGGAAAGTATCTCAACATAATTAAAGCCATATATGCCAAACCCACTGCCAATATCATCCTGAATGGGGAAAAGCTGAAAGCTTTTCCTTTAAGAACAGGCACTAGACAAGGATGCCCACTCTCACCACTCCTATTCAACATAGTGTTGGAAGTACTAGCCAGAGCAATCAGAGAAGAGAAGGAAATAAAGGGCATCCAGATTGGAAAAGGTGAAGTCAAACTGTCCCTGTTTGCAGATGACATGATCCTATATATCGAACAGCCTAAAACCTCTACAAAAAAACTGTTGGAATTGATAAATGATTTCAGCACAGTAGCAGGATACAAAATCAACACACAAAAATCAGTAGCATTTGTTTTCTCCAATAGTGAACATGCAGAAGGAGAAATCAAGAAAGCCTGCCCATTTACAATAGCCACCAAAAAAATAAAATACTTAGGAATTGAGTTAACCAAGGAGGTGAAAAATCTCTATAATGAGAACTACAAACCACTGCTGAGAGAAATTAGAGAGGATACAAGAAGATGGAAAGATATTCCATGCTCTTGGATTGGAAGAATCAACATAGTGAAAATGTCCATACTACCCAAAGTGATATATCAAAATTCCAAAGACATTTTTCTCAGAAATGGAAAAAACTATTCAGACATTTATATGGAACAATAAAAGACCACGAATAGCCAAAGCAATGCTCAGCAAAAAAAATAAAGCTGGAGGCATAACACTACCTGACTTTAAGCTATACTACAAAGCTATAATAACCAAAACAGTATGGTACTGGCATAAAAACAGACACACTGACCAATGGAATAGAATAGAGAATCCAGAAATCAACCCACACACTTACTGCCATCTGATCTTTGACAAAGGCACCAAGCCTATTCACTGGGCAAGGGACTGCCTCTTCAGCAAGTGGTGCTGGGATAACTGGATATCGATATGCAGGAGAGTGAAACTAGATCCATACCTCTCACCGTATACTAAAATCAACTCAAAATGGATTAAGGATTTAAATATACACCCTGAGACAATAAAACTTCTTAAAGAAAACATAGGAGAAACACTTCAGGAAATAGGACTGGGCACAGACTTCATGAATACGACCCCAAAAGCACGGGCAACCAAAGGAAAAATAAACAAATGGGATTATCTCAAACTAAAAAGCTTCTGCACAGCAAAAGAAACAATTAAAAGAGTTAAAAGACAGCCAACAGAGTGGGAGAAAATATTTGCAAAATATACATCTGACAAAGGATTAATATCCAGAATATATAAGGAACTCAAACAACTTTACAAGAAGAAAACAAGCAACCCAATTAAAAAATGGGCAAAAGAGCTAAGTAGGCATTTCTCTAAGGAAGATATCCAAATGGCCAACAGACATATGGAAAAATGCTCAACATCACTCAGCATCCGGGAAATGCAAATCAAAACCACATTGAGATACCATCTAACCCCAGTTAGGATGGCTAAAATCCAAAAGACTATGAACGATAAATGCTGGCGAGGCTGCGGAGAAAAAGGAACTCTCATACATTGTTGGTGGGACTGCAAAATGGTGCAGCCTCTATGGAAAATGGTATGGAGGTTCCTTAAACAATTGCAAATAGATCTACCATACGACCCAGCCATCCCACTGTTGGGAATATACCCAGAGGAATGGAAATCATCAAGTCGAAGGTATACCTGTTCCCCAATGTTCATCGCAGCACTCTTTACAATAGCCAAGAGTTGGAACCAGCCCAAATGCCCATCATCAGATGAGTGGATACGGAAAATGTGGTACATCTACGCAATGGAATACTACTCAGCTATAAAAACGAATGAAATACTGCCATTTGCAACAACATGGATGGACCTTGAGAGAATTATATTAAGTGAAGCAAGTCAGGCACAGAAAGAGAAATACCACATGTTCTCACTTATTGGAGGGAGCTAAAAATTAATATATAAATTCTCACACGCACATACACACACACACACACAAACCGGGGTGGGGGGGAAGAAGATATAACAACCACAATTATTTGAAGTTGATACAACAAGCAAACAGAAAGGACATTGTTGGGGGGGAGGGGGGAGGGAGAAGGGAGGGAGGTTTTGGTGATGGGGAGCAATAATCAGCTACAATGTATATAGACAAAATAAAATTAAAAAAAAAAAAAAAGCTATTGCATTTAGAGTTCTTAGAAAAGTGCATGATTAACAGAAAATGCTACTAAGTATTTGCTATTGACCCACAAATAAATGTAGAATCAACTTATCAGATTTCCTAAAATATACTTCCAGATTTTTCATTGAATTTCGTTGCATTTATGTTAATTTAGAAGACAGTTGACATCTTTGTGATATTTTTTTCTTTTGCATGCAAGTAGCATATTTATTCATATATTTAAGTCTTTTTTTAGTAAATCTCAATTTTTTTTACTCGTTTATTTGTTACCTTTATTTATGCATATTGGTGGGGTACAGTGTGTTGTTTGAATATATGCATATACTGCACAATGATTCGCTTAGGGTAGAGAGTATAGTTTTGTAACCATTCCACTTCTCCCGCAACACCCCCTCCCCTCCCAGCCTCTGGTAACCATTATTTTACTCTCTACTTCTATGAGAATACCCCCTTTTTTTAGATTGCACATATGAATGATATCATGTGGTATTTGTCTTTTTGTGCCTGAGTTACTTCACTTAACATGATGGTTTCCAGTTCCACCCATGTTGCTGCTAATGATAGAATATCATTTTTTAAAATAGGTGAGTAATATTCCATTTTGTACATATACCACAGTTTTTTTTTTATTATCCATTCATCCGCTGATGGACATTTAGGTTGATTCCATCTCTTGGCTATTGCGAATAGTGCTGCAATGAACATGGGAATACAGGTGTCTTTTTGATATATTGATTTCATTTCCTTTGGGTATTCAGTAGTGGGATAGCTGGATTGTAGGGTAGATCTATTTTTAGTTCTGTATGCTTTTATTCTTCGCCATTATTATATATTATGCTTTAAAAGACATCTTCTTTGATACAAGTTTTAGAATCAGTTTAAATTTCATAACATTTTGAGGGAATTTTGCTAAAATTTTATTAATTTGTAGACTAATTTTAGGGAGAACTTTTCTCTTTATAATATTTCTTTTATAAGCATGGTATATTTCTTTAGAAAAATTTTAAGTCCTTGATTAATTTCATGCAAGATATGTTAGTGTTATGCTTAGGTACCTTATAATTTCTCTTGCCATTATGAATGAGATCTTTATTTTCATTACATTTCCTATTTGTGTATCATTGTAGATAGAGATGCTATTGATTTTTGAATGTTGAACCTGTTGCTGACCTGTTATTGGTTTTTATGGTTTGTCGTATATTTTCTCAGATTTTCTATGTAGATCATCATATCATCTGAAAATAATGACACTTTTGTCTCTTTCTTTGTACAATTCATATGCCATTTCTTTTTAATCGATTTTTATTGACTGGGACTCCAAGGAAATGCTGAACCATAGGAATGGTTAAAGGTAATTGTGGACTTTTTCTTTGGTAGTACACCCAAAATTACGGTCAGTGGCAAGGTGAAATCTGGCATCATATCAATAGATTCTTTGTACTCTCTTAAACTGGTATCCATTGGTTTATCTTGCACTTTGGATAGATCTTTTAATGCTGCCTGATTTTGTAACACTGTGCATTGTCATTTGGAAAATACTGGTTCACTGAATTATCCAGACCTGCCAAATGACAAATTTCATACAGCATGAAAAAAATCACATTCATTAATATAACCACAGTCTTGTAAACAGTCTTTAAATATTGCAAAGCTATTAAGCTCACAGTGGTGAATACAAGTTTTCCAAAATTCGAACTTTCTAATTTTCACTTGAAAGCTTGAATTTTATCATTGGCAATAGATACTGTTAGTTGTCAGTTGTTTTCCTCGAATTGACAGACTTACTACATTTATTTTTGAGAAAAATGTGTGCCAAAACCCAAACATTGATAGCTACAGATTGTCTATCAGTCATTCTTTCAAGTAAAAATGGTGTTCCATGGAAAAAAATGATTCCTTATCTTCATTTCATAATTCAAACAATTGAACAATTGCTTTTCTTTTGAGGATAGCTTGAGTACTTCAATATGCAGCAGAAAGTACTTTATTTTTACTTCCCATTCCTACACTGAATACTAAAAAGACATGTACTCAAGGGTTGAGATTTCATAATACCACTTCATGAAGATCATTCTTAAGCAAAACTGGCTTTTGGGGGTCAAGTGAGGGTGACACATGTTGTTTTCTGCAAGTGCATTTGAGAACTGCAGAATGCTCTGCACATAACAACTTTGTCCAAACTCCTGCACTAAGAGACTGAGCCAAACTCTCGCATGGCTTCTAGTGGCATAAGGCCATGTTCCTAGAATGACCCCCAGGCTCCCTGAAAGTGCCTGCCTGAGTAAGATCAACACTGCCAGGAAAGTTTCCTATTTGTTCTGGCAAACACACACACAGTGATAGTCCTCTGACCTCCCTTTCTTAGAGCACTTGCCAAAATGAGCTCACAATTGTTCATGTGTAGCTCTTGCTACTTACAGGAGTCTTTCTCAAGAGCCTGAAAGCCAATCCCTTGAAACGTAGTCATCAGAAAGGATAGGGCCCCTATGTCCCAGCCTCTGTGGGAGAATAGGACCCTAACTTGGATACCTGACAGCCAGCAGATACTGCTGGCCTAATCACGTTTATACTGACAAACCCTTTCTCCATTTTTCACTTCTCTGCCTCTACTGAACCCCTGCATTACCCACTTCCTCATTTTCCCTTTAAGATGCCCAAATCACCTCTGCCCAAATTGGGATAGAGTTCAACTCTTCCCCCTATTGTCAGTAGTTAGTGAGTTAAATCTGTTTTCATCACTTCAGCTAATATCCAGCTGTGGTTATCTTTGATACATGGCAGTGAAAAAGACAATGACAACTAATACAGTTGAATGCCACTGCCTTGATTCGAACAGTTTTTACCCACTGCTGCTTTTGTAATATCAGGGCAAATGTCAACATAATGAAAATGGCAAATCACAGTCTAGTATTATAAAAATAATTCTGACCTTGTATATCTTTTTCAATCCCTTTATTTGAACTTTTACTCTTATTTTATTTTAGGTATTTCCCTCATAAGGAACATAATGATAAATTGAAAAACATCTTATTTGATGGTCTTTTGTTATGTAATTTAAATCCATTTATATTTGTTGCTATTACAAATTATTAGGTATTTTTATTTATTTTTTTATTTAAAATATTTTAACATTTACTTGTGTTGGAATAGGCAGTACTGAAGCCATGTTGGGACCTAAACTGCCTGGGCTGTAGGAAACATTTTTAAAACACACTTGTTTTCTTAGCATGCATTTCTCTCAGTTCTCACTTTTTCCATGGTTACTTGACATTTTCAGTCTTGGTTGAGGGGCAGGATGACATTATTTACATAAATGTAAAGTTGTTTTCCTGTCTGGAGCTGCAGACTTACTATGAGAAATGGACTATCCATACCCTGAGAAACCAACGAAGACATCAATAAAGCTACACTGATTCCATGCTGAAGCAAATCAAAATCCTGCAGGACCCTAAGATAATGTCAAGGATGAGAGCAGGAGCCAGACGAAGCCTCAGTGAGAATTTACACGAGGGAGCCCCTTACACGTCTCTCTCCCTTCTGCTTTTCCTGTCCCATGTTCTGTTTCCTCTATCTCCTTTTTAAACCCCGCTTAGTAAACTGAGTGTTTGAGATGGCTTTAGTCTGGCCATCTCCTTCATGTTTACCGGGGAGATGGGTCAGCTTAACATCTCCCTCAGATTGTGGGTGTTCCTGAGTAAATCTGACTTTCCTCTTCACCAACATTTGACTTTTGAGTTGTTCGTTTTTGTATGCTAGCAGGCAGCCAGATTTGGGTTCAGTAGCACTTGTATATAGTGTGGGGTACAGTGTGTTGTTTCAGTACAACATGCACATACTGGACAATGACTCACTTCAGGTAGACAGCACCCATTAGTACCCATTAGTCTACCACTTCTCATCCCTGCCCTGCCCTCCCTGCCCCTGACCTCTGATAACAGTTACTCTACTCTCTACTTCTAGGAGAACCACTTTTTTTTTTTTAAGATTCCACATATAAGTGATATTATGTGGTATTTGTAGGTTTGTGCCTCATTTACTGCACTTAATGCGATACTTTATAATTCCATCCGTGTTGCTGCAAATGATAGGATATCTTTTTTTGTTGTTGTGAGTAGCATTCCATTGTGTGTGTGTGTGTGTGTGTGTGTGTGTGTATACACACACACCACATTCGCCCATTCATGGACATTTAGGTTGATTCCATCTCTTGGCTTTTGTGAATAGTGCTGCAATGAACATAGAAGTGCAGGTGTCTTTTTGATATATTATTTCCCTTAGGTACATACACAGTAGTGGGATAGCAGGGTCCCAGGGTAGATCTATTTTCAGTTCTCTGAGGAACCTCCCTACTGTTTTCCACAATGGCTGTACCAATTTACACTCTCGCCAGCAAGGTAGGAGAGTTCCTTTTTCTCCACATCGTCATCAGCATTTGTTATGTTTTGTCTTGATGATAATAGCCATTGTAACTAGAGTGAGATGTTATCTCATTGTGGTTTTAATATGCATTTCCCTAATGAGGAGTGATGTGGAGTCCTTTGGTCATTTTTTAATTGGAATATTTGTTTTTTTTTTGTTGTTGGGTTCTATAAGTTTATTATATATTCTGGATATTAGCCCCTTGTCTGACATGTAGTTTGCATACACTCTTCCCATCATGTAGGTAGTCTCTTTGCTTTGTTGACAGTGTTCCTGTGCAGAAGATTTTTAGTTTGATGTAGTCTCATTTGTGTATTTTTGCTTTAGTTGCCTGTGCCTCTGTAGTCTTATTCAAAAAAGTGCCACCCACTCCCATTTTGTGTAGTAGTTCCCCTGTTTTCTTCTAGTAGCTTCACAGTTTCAGGTCTAAAATTTAGGTCTTTGATCCATTTTGAGTTGAGTTTTGTGTATGGTGAGAGAGAGTGGTCTAGTTTCAATCTTCTGCATGTGGATATCCAGTTTTCCCAGCACTGTTAGTTGAAGAAGTTGTCCTTTCCTCATATATTTTTAGCACCTTCGTTGAAAATCAGTTGGCTGGGGATGTATTTCAGGACTTTATATTCTATTTAATTAGTCAATTTGTCTGTTTTTATGCCAGTACCATGCTATTTTGGTTACTATAGCTTTATAGTATATTTTGAAGTCAGGAAATGTAATGTCTCCAACTTTGTTCTTTTTGTTCAAGATTGCTTTAACTATATCAGGTCTTTTCTGGTTTCATACAAATTTTGATATTGTTTTTTCCTATGTCTGTGAAGAATGTCCTTAGTATTTTAATAGGGATTGTGTTGAATGTGTAGATTGCTTTGGATAGATAATATGGACATTTTGATGATGTTAATTCTTCCAACCCATGAACATGGGATATCTTTCCACTTACTTGTGTCCTTTTCAATTTTTTTTTACCAATGTTTTATAGTTTTTATTGTAGAGGTCTTTCACCTCCTTGGTTAAATTTACTCCTAGGTATTCCTTTTTATTGCTCTCTCTCTCTCTCTTTCTCTCTTTGGTAGTTATTGTGAATGGGATTTCGTTCTTGATTTCTTCTTTGGCTGTTTCATTATTGGTGTATAGGGAGGCTATTGATTTTTGTGTGTTGATTTTGTATTCTGCCACTATACTGAGTTCATTTATTAGTTCTAGAAATTATTTGGTATAGTCTTTAGGGTTTTTCATGCATGGGATCATGTTACCTGCAAATAGAGACAGTCTGATTTCCTCTTTTCCAATGTGAATGTCCTTTATTGCTTTCTCTTGTCTTATTGTGCTGGCTAAAACTTCTAATACTGTGTTGTATAAGAATGGGGAAAGTGGGCATCCTTGTCTTGTTCCATACCTTAGAGGAAAACCCTCCAATTTTTGTCTATTCAGAATGATATTAGCTGTGGGTTTGTCATATATGGTCTTTATTGTGTTGAGTTACATTCTTTCTATACCTAATTTATTGAGTGTTTTTATCATGAAGGAGGGTCGGATTTTATCTAATACTTTTTCTGCATCTATTGAAATGATCACATGTTTTTTTTTTTTTTTCTTCCTTCTTTTGATGTAATATATCATGTTTATAAATTTGCATATGTTGAACCATCCTTGCATCCTGGGGATGAATCCCACTTAATCATCATGTATGATCTTTTTAATGTGTTGCTGGGTTTCATTTGCTAGTATTTTGTTGAGGATCCTCGTGTCTGTGTTTATTAGGGATATTGGTCTGTAGTTTTCATTTTTTTTTTGATGTGTTTTTATGAGATTAATGTTGGCTTTGTAGAATGAGTTTGGAAGTATTCCCTCCTCTTCAAGTTTTTGGAAGAGTTTGAGAAGAATTGGTATTAGTTCTTCCCTAAATTTTTGGTAGAATTTGACAGTGAAGCCATCTGGTCCTGAGTTTCCTTAGTTGGAAGATTTCTTATTACTACTTCAATCTCATTACTTGTTATTGGTCTGTTTAGGTTTTCTAGTTCTTCTTGATTCAACTTTTGTAAATTGTATATTTCCAGGAATTTATCCACATCTAGCTTTTCCTGTTTGTTCATGTATAGTTGGTTCAGTCATTTCTTGTGATCCTTTGTATTTCTGTGGTATCAGTTATAATGTCTCCTTTTTCATTTCCAGTTTTATTTGCATCTTCTCTCTTTTTTTCTTCATCAGTCTAGCTAAAGGTTTATCGATTTTATCTTTTTGAAAAACTGACTTTGTTTCATTGTCTTTTGTATTGTTTTTAATCTCTAATTCATTTGGTTCTGCTCTGATCTTTTTATTTCTCTCTTTCTACTGACTTGGAGTTTGGTTTGTTCTTGGTTTTCTAGGTTCTTGAGGTGTAATGTTAGGTTGTTTATCTCTTTTATAGTGCTGTATATGTTATTGTATTGTTAGGTTGTCCTTTAGTCTTTAGACTAATGGTGTAAGTGGTTTATTCACCATCCTTACATTGAAGTATTCTGAAGTTGTTTGTGTGTTTATTTTACTACCGAGTTATGTACCTTCAAATGTTTTCTTGCTACTCACTAGGGTCATCTTTTAGACTGAAGAGCTTCCTATAGCATTTCTTGTAATGCAGGTGTAGTGTTGATGAATTCCTTTAGCTTTTGTTTGTCTGGGAAATACATTATTTCTCCTTCATATTTGCAGTTTAGTTTTGCTGAGTACAGACTTCTTGGCTGACAGTCTTTTTCTTCCAGCACTTTGAACATATTATCCCATTCTCTTCTGGCATGTAGGGTTTCTACTGAGAAATCTGCTGAGAGACATATTGGGGCTTGGTTGAATGTTATGTGTTTCTTCCCTTTTGCTGCTTTTGGTACTCCCTCTTTGTCTTTTTTTTTAATTGGTTATGAATATTCATGAGATATAAAGCTGATTGTTACCCCTCATGCCCATGATGTGAGGGCCAGATTCATATGGCAGTATACCCATTACCACAAATTTCATTGATACCCCATGTCCTTCACCCAAATATTCCCAATGTTTTTGGTTTTTAATAATTTAATTATCATTTGTTTAGGGGTATTCCTCTTTGGATTGAATTTGACTGGTAACCTCTGAGCTTCCTATACCTGGGTGCTGTCATCTTTCTCCATACTTGGGAAATTTTCAGTTATTATTTCCTTGAGTATGTTTTCTAAGTCTCTTCCCTTTTTTTCTCCTTTGGGTATGCTGCTTATGCAGAGGTTATTTTGCTTGAGGAAGTTCTGTATTTGATATATTTCTGTTTCATTTTTCTTATTCTTTTTGTCTTTTTGCTCTTCTGATTGGGTAATTTCATGTGTTTTATCTTCAAGCTCACTGATTCTTTCCTCTGTTTGATTAAGTCTGCTTTTCGGGCTTTCTGACAAGTTTCAATTTTGATAATGTATTCTTTATTTCTAGAATTTCTATTTTTTAAAAAATTGATTCAATTCTTTGGTCAAGTTTCTCATTCTGCTCCTAAAATTTTTTTCTAGATATTATTTAATCTTCTGTCTGTTTTTCTTGTGACTTACTGAATATCCTTAAGAGGGTTATACTGAATTCTCTGTCAAACATTTCAAGGATCTGCTGTTCCTCTTCTTCCATGGCTGGTGCTTGTTTCTGTCGGTGGAGTCATACTTCTGTGTTCTTTCATGATCTTTGCATCTTTATGTTGATGCCCGGGCATTTGAGGAGACCGCTACCTCTTCCGAGTTTTATAGGTGTTCTTTGGTTGTGGTAGACCTTTACTAGTTAGTATTAGAGCTTTGTCTCTGGTCTGTGGTTTTGTTTTGTTTTGTTCTGTGTTGGATTAATAGCTCTCACCACCACTTAGACCCTGCACTGGCACTAATTGGCACCCTGTGGTTAGCTCCCAAGTTGGGGGAACTTCCTGTGGGGATCAGAACTTGAACTGTGCTTGAGCTAAATTGCTGCTTAGCTGCTAATTCTCTGGGGGAAGCTTTTCATGCAGATTGTTAATCACTTCTAGGTCTGTGCTGTGTGGAAATTCCGGTCCAGGACCGAGTCCTCCGTGAAGGTTGTGCCCCCTGCCCTGCAGTTCTATCTCGCTGACTGATTTCCAATGAGACCAGATGCTCATGCTGCTCCCAATGTTACCCTGATAGTCCAGCCTTTCCCCCTGCACTCCAACCTCTACCATGGGACAGGCAGTGTACATACCCCTGGTGATAACTCACCCGTCTCTGGGTGACTCCTTTATCCTGTTGTCTGTGGCTGCTTGCTTCTATGGGAGCCCAAGTGAATTCTGCCAGTGATCCTTATGTCCTATGGGCTGGTATGGTGTGCTCTGAAGCCCTCTTTTGCCCTGCAGACTCTAAGCAGATTTATGTGAAGGGTGCAGCTGCAAGTTTTTCTGGTTCTGATCTGTGTGCAGCAGCTAGTCCCCACATCTGTACCAGCCTGGCTCCGAAGCAGCCAGGGCTCAGAACAATAAGCACCATTCCTATATTCTCTTGCCATGGCCTCCTGTGCCTTTACAAACTCTGAGGGTCTCTCCTTCTCTTTCGTCAGCTTCCGTGGTCCCAGTTTGGCAGTCTTTGCTTTTTAACAGTTGTAGATTGGTTACTTTTGGGTAAAAGCGACACTGGGAATCATCTATTTCCCCATCTTGATGACCTCCCCACTATTACTGATTTATTTGAAATTAATGAAAACCTTTTACTTTCTATTACCACATTATTCTGCCCCCCCAACCCCGTTATGACTTCAATTGATATTTTTTTTCTCAACTTTTTTTTCTTTACTGGTTTCGAAGTTTGATATTTGATTCCTGTTTTTATTACATATGTTTTCTAAAGCAGTTTAATATCCTCATTATCACCTTCATTATTATTATATATTAGCTTTTACTTTTATATTTCTTTCTTTTTTTCTCTGTGCTTCATTCTGGATGAAGCTTTTATAGCTGCCTTCAAATTAATTAATTCTTGTTTTGGCTGTATGCAGTGACTCATTTATAACATAAATTGGACTTTTTATTTTAATAGTTAATTTTTAATTTCTTAGAATTCTAATTGGCTCTTTTTTCTTATCAACCTGTTCTTGATTCATATCTGACTGCTTTGGTTTAATAATTTTTGTTCTTATTTTATGGATGTTATTAATTTCTTTGAGGATACAAACATTTCTACTTTAAAGTCATTTTTGACTTTTCCTGATTAGGTTTTCTTTCCTTCGCTTTGCTGTTTATTATATGCTTGAAGTTTCAGTTTACAAGCTCAACTTGAATGACAATTCCCTTTCACATATTCTGTGCTTGTTCTTTTCTGTCCATGTTTTTGTAGACTTGGTTTCTTCTCTTTAGAGCCAGTTTTCATATTGATGCCTTTGTGCTCTTGGTCCATAATGATAGTGGAGAAAGTATAGATCCAGTTATGAGCCTTCGAGCAGCCTGGCCAGGGTCCCACCTGCATTACTGTCTTTGCTTCTTCTAGTCCCCCTTCCCTCCCTCAAGTATATCACTTCATATAAACCAATATCCTGAGAATTTACACAGGCTCTCCATTTAAATTTGCTGATGTATCTATGAATGCACTATGAACAGTTTCTGAAATCTGTTGATTCAGTGGCTGAAGCCTTTACATACCTCTGTTTGTTTCTGTTCTGTTTCCGGGTCTTGTGCTTATTTATATATATACATATATATTTATTAATATTATTTTTTTACATTCTATGATGTATATATTTTTTTAAATGTCCACATTTAAAAATTTTTTAAAAAAGTGTTACATCTATCAGTACTGTGTTTGTGAGTGTGTCATAGAGGAGGTCATGGCTTTAATTCAAGGCATCATCTTGACTGGCAGACTTTAGGCTATTTCTTCAGGAAGTTCTATTAAATAATATGTCATCCAAATGGTAATACAGCTGAGATAGAGGTACTGGATTAATTAGTAGAATGTTTAGAACAGAGACAATTATGCATATTGAATTGGCTGCAGCATTAGCCACAATGTCTTGCATGTAATAGACACTCAGTGTCCATTAGAGTCTTGGCATTCACAGATTTAACATTTGTGGTTTTGAGTTTTTTCAAGTGATAACCAGAAGGCTCTGAGATTTTGCTGCTGCCAGCATGTGCATTTCAATATGACTGTGGTTCTTTCTTCTTTATCAAGCAATCTTTATTGTACATCATCAAGTGCTCACAACTGAATTTTTTGTATGTATGTAAAATAGATGTGAAATAAGAGATATGGTTTAATGAAACTTTAAAAAGTGGTAAACTTTAAAAAGTGGCATGGCTTGGATATGCAAAGAAAACATGATTTTCAGTAGAATGTGGTTTTGAAGAAAACTGAAATCCTTTGAAAAATGTTCTGAAATAGCGGATTTAAGGATATGTAGAGAACTCTGGAAGTATTTGTAACAAATGTCAAATGTTCACTGTAAATACTTATTGACCTGAAATAATGCAGATTAGTCCCGGATGTTGTCTATGGGACACGATCTGAGAAACAATAGGCACACTGCACTGTACCTGAATTTCCCATTGCCTGATATTCCATCATGAGAGATTCCCTATTTTGCACTAAGTATTGACCTCTTTCCAATGACATATTTTAACATTTATATTCACCTGTTACTGTGAAGGGAGTGAGCACATTGTCATCAACACTTTGGCCTACAAGTTTTCAGATCCACTCACCCAACATTTATTGAACATCTCTTATGTGCCAGAGATGCTTCTAGGTACTATGCATTCTATAAAGATGAAAAACAAGTACTTGTCTCTTGAGCAAAGTCCTGAGGAAAAATGGATAGGATGAAATATCAAAACATAATGCAATAAGTGCTGTTAAAATGTCTGAACAAAGCTCTCCTCTGATAGCTTAGAGGAGGGAATGATGAATGATTCCAGGAGAAATAGGAAAATCTTTAGAGAAGAGATCACATTTGAGTCTCATGAAGAACTAGTTGGAATTTGTCTACTAGGAAGAGAGAGAAATGACCATCCTCTAGACACGAGGGTGTTCTGAAGATGCTCAGTCCAGGTGTGGCAGGTGGAAAATGGGGAGAGAAACAGGGCTCTGGGACAAAGGGTAGGAATATCAAAGACAAAGTTTGTTTCGTAAGAAAAATCTTTTATTCCACGACACGAGGCCTTATTTCTAGTCTGAGTAAAACCTCAGTGATATTTTTTTGTTGTTTTTTACAGGATGCCTGGGGTGGAGTGAAGATAATGCTTGCCTTGAAGTCAAAAGGTGCTTAGCTTCTGGGTAAATCCACCGTTTACTAATCATGTAATTCTGTGCAAATCATTTAACCTCTCGTAGCCTCAGTTTCCTCAATAAGATAATGCAATAATAACTGCTGCTCTATCACTATAGTGAATACTTCATACATAAAATTAAATAGTATGTTTGAAAATATGTTGAAATTGTAAAATACTATACAAATATTAGGTACAAAGTATCATTCAGCAAGTTACTGAGTCAAGCTAATGCAGGAATCTCCAGGGAAGATGTGCCAGTAAAGGTCAGGTGTGAGGCACATGAGCTAGTAGAATAGTATTGGAGAATTTTTGCCCTGAGGATATTTTATGGATTGTGTTTGAGCTGCTTCCATGATGGACTGTCATATACTACACGCCCGGTCCTCCCAACCCTGGTCCTACTTCTTTCAAATCTGCAATTTTGAATGGGAATCTGACTCTAGCTGGGCATATGCAAACCCATCTTTAACAATAAAAGAACAATTGAAGGGAATGCTACTTGGCCAGAGGGATCAGGGGCATTACCTTTGCACACAGACAACCACTGTTTCGGTTATGAAGAAAAGTGATTTGAGCTGTTCCTTCCTTAGGAAGTACTTGCTAAATCAGCAGAAACTGGGATGCACTTTTCCCATTACACTGTCGCCTTCCATGTTTCAGGAAAAACAGCATTCCTACTTTTGTTTCTTGTACGTGATATAAAATTAGCTAAAGACTAGTAAGCTAAAGCAGTAACCTTGAATTTTGTAAAAGTGAAGGAAAATTTAATGCTAAGAGTTATACATCTGCAACTGAAATTAGTCCCAGTGTACCTTTTCTGCTCTCAGATTCTGGGCATGCCAATAAAATACCAGAAGACATGCAATACAGTGAAAATTGGTTCTTTGGGTATTCTAGCGTCTTGACTTAGAAAGGCTTTAACCTTGGCCTCATGCTTCCTGCGGGGCCTGTTGCCGATGCTGCTCAAGTGCTGGAATTATCAAGCAGCACACAGAATTTTTCATCAGAGTGAAATTAAAAATGAAACCTTTAAAGTCCTATTGATTCTAGACATGTTCTATATGCATTAAATTGAACCTAATGGACTGAGAAATGAGCATTTCTGCATGTGTAGGTAAGAATTATTTATGTGAGAATAAATTGCTTAAATTGCTCACATGTCCTTTATCCAGCAATATATGTATTTATCTACATGGGTATGTAACACTAAAGCATTCTATTGAATCTTTCTGAGACAAATAGAATCTATTTTCATTCAGCCCACTTACATTTTGCTCTTCATTAATCCATCATTAGCTTGTGGCTTTGTTTCTCTAAAATATAGATGGACAAGATATAATAAATATTTTGGCCATTGGAAACACTAAGGGTTTTAGTATGAAGAGAATATAGAAAAGCATATGACTATACAATATTTATGATCTCCTGATCATAGTCGCATCATATCTTCATTTAGCATCTTTTTTGTGTAATAGATATTCTCCCAATTCTGTGGTCATTTTTGTATAGTCTCACCTGCTTCATGGTTTTAAACTGTCATCTGTTTTCTTAGAACTTTTCAACCTGTATCCCATCTTGAGCTTGGCCTTGAACTTCAAACTCATATATCCAATGGACTACTGGAGAGAAATACTTAGATATCTTACTGTTGCTGGCAACTCAACATGTCTAAAGTTTAACTCATCATATTCCCACTAACCCAAACATATTCTTCCCTGTATTTAGGTATCACTCATACTGTACTGTTTCTTTCCCTCAACTCCTTTATTCCGTCCATTCCCAAGTACTCAAAATTTTATTGCCTAAATTTAGCTCAAGTGGATCCACTTTGTTTTATCCCTATGAACAACGCTCTAGTGTAAGCTTTCACTATCTCTTGTTGGGAGTACAGCTACCATCTAGCCTTGTTTCTGTTTAGTGTTACTTTCTCCAGATGAATTTTCATGGTGTAGCTAGAATCAGAATCCTCTCTACAAGGTGCACATTTGGCTATGTACTTCCCCTCTTTAGAAACTCTTAGCGATTTCCTATCACCTACAGAGTGAAGTGAAATGTCTTAACAGGGCTCACAAGGTCCTTGCTGACTTCACCTCCCCTTGCCTCACCAGCTGCACCTCTCAGTCTGAGTGTACCATGGATGTGTTCATAGATCTCCACACATGCAGTGTTGCTTCACAGTGTGTGTCTTTATTTGTGGCATTCCTTCAGCTGTTCTTTCTGCATCTAGTTAGCCCTTGTTTATCTTTCAAGCTTTCAAGATGAGCTATAACATCTGTTTTTTCCAGAAATCCCTCTCTGAAATCCAATTTGAAATAATAAATGCTCTGTTAAGCTCTATCACATCCTATGCAAACCTCTATGTGTTAAAATTTTATTTACAGTTTTTGGGCATGTTTGTGTCTCTTCCTCACTAGACTGTAAGGTTTTTGAGAAAAAGACTATTTTGTATTCATCTTTATACCCTCAACATCAAGTCCAAAGCCTTTCATGTGGCAAATGATTGAGAATGCTTGTTAAATTGTCTTTGAACTAAATTAATACATTTAAGGATGGCGGCGGCTGCGGCGGCTGGCGCGGAGTAGCTGAGGTGGAAAAGGTGGCCACTGGGCCTCAGGCAGCCGGGAAACTTGTGGACCTTCCTCTGGCCATCTCTTAAGGGAGGACTGCTGCTGCTGGCCGGTCGGGGGGCTCAACGCCACTTTGCCCCCGGCAGGAGAGGCTGCCTCATTTACAGGCAACAGCTTTGAAGTGTGGAGCAGGAAAAGAACTGATTCTTAGCTGCAAAAGCGAGTCTTGAAACAGGGAACACGGCGCCAGGGCTGCTGTGGATGCAGCCAGGATCCCGGAGGCTGGGGCCGCACTGAAGGCAGCCAGCTGCCCTATTCAGGATTCGAGGTTTCAGGCCGGCATTAAAGAAGATTCCTGGGAGCGCCCGAGCGGCGCCGCGACTGAACAGCCCGAGGCGGCAGCGCCGAGAACACGGAAGGCAACAAACCAGAGACAGAGCGAGCGCCCGACCTGGCACAGCACTGTGAGTGATCCCTGGCACAGCTCTGTTCGGGGGGTGGATGCCCACGCGGCTCCCGCCTGCACCACCAGGCCACTCATTGCCCCGGTGCTGCCTCCATTTTCCCAGATGCGGGCAGCTCCGCCCTGCTCCGCCATCACTGAGCCCATTTGCTTGGCCTGGCGCCGGGCTTTCCGGACCCTGCGGGCCGACCTCCTCTCTCACTCCCTCCACGGTTCTCTGGCGGGGCTGGGGGTGTGGGGCGTCCCGACCAGTGTTGGGAAGACTAGGAAGTACGGGCGGGCTGACGGTCACTCCACCACACCCTGGACTCCGGCCCCGGTAAACTTCCTGTTACTGGGAGGCAGATACCATCTCTGCGACCACCAGTTTGGAAAAAAGCCTAACGAATTTCTGGTTGGGAATAGTGTGGTAGGAGAGTTCCCAGGTCCGCTTGAACCTGCCGGAGACCAGGCTGCAGGCGGGCACTAGACTCGGTTTATACCGGGGGGATACAAAGGTGAACAAGACCCGAGAAAGATCTACACAGTGCTACAAAGGCACCCAGAGAGACCGGTCGTCTGTGCCTAGCAGAAACCTGGTAGACTTCGTGGGCGAGGCGGTGCTGAGCAGGGTCTTGAAGGCCCAGCTGATAGACGAGGGGTGCAGAAGACACGCCCCAGCCCAGCACAGTGTGCACAGAGGGGGGAGACGTGCGGCCAGGGAGGCAGAGACTCGACAGAAACCACACACCCGGTGGGGTCGCCACTGCACGATCTAACAGCCTGGGCCAGAGCACACGGAACGGGGAGAAGTCCTGTACAGAAAGTGAAAGCTCAACAGAGATCACACACCCTGTGGTATGTGATCCACCAGCCCAGCAGAGTCCAAGCTGACCAGAAAGGTGGATCCCTGGAGAAGCCCAAGACCCGAGGCAACCACACACACAAGACACTAGAGGCCAACTGAGCAGTCACGGCGGGAGCCATACCAAATTGGCAACCACAGCAACATCCTAGTTAGTCATTAGTCTCAAACCGGTGGACTGTGAAACCCCCTGCCACAATGAATAAACACCAAAAAAAAGACACCAGAAATACAAAAAATCAAGAAAGTACACCACCAAAAGTTAATAAATCTCATACTCTAGATCCTATAGAACAAGAAGCCCTTGAAATAACTGACAAGGAATTTCGAGTGATAATTCTAAGGAAACTGAATGAGATACAAGAAAACTCAGCTAGACATCATGATGAAATGAGGAAAAGTATACAGGATCTGAAAGAGGAAATATACAAGGAAATCAATGTCCTGAAAAAAAATGTAGCAGAACTTGCTGAACTGAAGAAGTTATTCAGCGAAATAAAAAACACAACGGAGAGTTTAACCAGCAGGCTTGTCGAAGTTGAAGAGAGAACCTCTGAACTTGAAGATGGGCTGTTTGAAATAACACAAGCAGACAAAAAGAAAGAAAAAAGAATCAAGGACATGGAAGAAAATCTGAGAGAGATATCAGACAACCTCAAGCGCTCAAATATCCGAGTCATGGGTATTCCAGAAGGGGAGGAAAATGGAGATTCCATTGAAAACATATTCAACAAAATAGTGGCAGAAAACTTCCCAGGTATAGGAAAAATCACAGATCTTCAGATCCACGAAGCTCAACGATCTCCAAACGTATTCAACCCAAAAAGGCCTTCTCCAAGACATGTCATAGTCAAATTGGCAAAACTCAGAGACAAAGAGAGAATCTTAAAAGCTGCAAGAGAGAAGCGTCAAATCACCTATAAGGGAGCCCCAATCAGGTTAACATCAGACTTTTCATCACAAACCCTAAAAGCTAGAAAGGAATGGGATGATATTTTCAAAATACTAAAAGACAAAGATTGCCAGCCAAGAATACTCTACCCTGCAAGGCTATCCTTCCGAAATGAGGGGCAAATAGTATATTTCTCAGACAAACAAAAACTGCGGGAGTTCACTACCACAAGACCACCCTTACAAGAAATCCTCAAGGGAGTACTGGGTTTGGTTCCTGAAAAATAACTACCACTGCCATAAAAACCTAAGAAAAATCTAAACCCGCTAGTACAATAAAAATGGCATTCATGAAGAGAAAACAAGCTAACAAAAACACTATCTACAACCTAAGGAACCAACAAACAAAGAAACCAAACAGTATATCAGAAAGCAAGGAACAAAAGACACCTAAGACAACCAAACAACCAATAAAATGCTAGGAATAAATCAACACCTTTCAATAACAACTCTTAATGTTAAAGGCTTAAATTCCCCAATTAAAAGACACAGACTGGCTGACTGGATCAAAAAGCAGGACCCAACTATATGCTGCCTACAAGAGACCCACCTCACCCATAAAGATTCACACAGACTAAGAGTGAAAGGATGGAAAAAGATTTACCATGCAAACAGAAAAGAAAAACGAGCTGGAGTGGCTATTCTTATATCTGACAAAATAGACTTTAAACTAAAAACCATAAAAAGAGACAATGAGGGACACTACTTAATGATAAAAGGACTGATCCATCAAGAAGACATAACAATCATAAATATGTACGCACCCAATGTTGGAGCAGCCAGATTTATAAAACAAACTCTATTAGACCTAAAGAAGGAAATAGACACTAATACCATAATAGCAGGGGACCTGAACACTCCACTGTCAATATTAGACAGATCATCTAGGCAAAGAATCAGTAGAGAAACACAAGATCTAAACAAGACTCTAGACCAATTGGAATTGGCAGATATCTACAGAACATTCCACCCAACAACCTCAGAATATTCATTCTTCTCATCAGCACATGGATCATTCTCCAGGATAGATCACATATTAGGTCACAAATCAAGTCTCAATAAATTCA
This sequence comes from Cynocephalus volans, assembly GCF_027409185.1. NCBI lineage: Eukaryota > Metazoa > Chordata > Mammalia > Dermoptera > Cynocephalidae > Cynocephalus > Cynocephalus volans. The sequence goes on along the minus strand of NC_084460.1, from coordinate 278,750,679 downwards.
AAAAAATTGGAATTATCCCATGTATCTTCTCAGACCACAATGGATTAAAACTAGAAATTAATAACAAACAAAACTCTGGAAACTATACAAACACATGGAAATTAAACAGCATTCTACTTAATGACATATGGGTCCAAGAAGAAATCAAGCAGGAAATCAAAAAGTTTATTGAAACTAATGAAAACAATGATACATCATACCAAAACCTGTGGGATACTGCAAAAGCAGTATTGAGGGGAAAATTTATTGCATTAAATGCTCACTTCAGAAGAATGGAAAGCTGGCAAGTGAACAACCTAACACTTCACCTTAAAGAACTAGAAAAACAAGAACAATCCAATCCTAAAGTTAGCAGACGGAAAGAAATCATTAAGATCAGAGCAGAACTGAATGAAATTGAAAACCAAAAAACAATTCAAAAGATCAACGAATCAAAAAGTTGGTTTTTTGAAAAGATAAATAAAATGGACAAACCATTAGCATGGCTAACAAAAAAAAGAAGAGAGAAGACTCAAATAACAAAAATTAGAAATGAAAAAGGCGATATTACAACTGATTCATCTGAAATACAAGGAATCATTCGAGACTACTATAAACAACTATACGCCAACAAATTTGAAAATCTGGAGGAAATGGATAAATTTCTGGACACACACAAGCTCCCAAAACTGAACCGTGAAGACGTAGAAAATTTGAACAGACCAATAACAATAAAGGAGATTGAAGCTGTTATCAGAAGGCTCCCAACAAAGAAAAGCCCAGGACCAGATGGATTCACAGCAGAATTTTACCAAACATTCAAAGAGGAAATGACACCGATTCTTTACAAACTATTCCAAAAGATTGAAACGGATGCAAATCTCCCAAACTCATTCTATGAAGCAAACATCATCCTGATACCAAAACCAGGTAAAGATATAACCAAAAAAGAAAACTACAGGCCGATATCCTTGATGAATATAGATGCAAAAATCCTCACTAAAATACTAGCAAACAGAATACAGCAACACATACGAAAAATTATTCATCACGATCAAGTGGGATTCATCCCAGGGATGCAAGGTTGGTTCAACATACGCAAATCAATAAATGTGATACACCATATTAATAAACTCAAACACAAGGACCATATGATCATCTCTATAGATGCTGAAAAAGCATTTGATAAAGTTCAGCACTCATTCATGACAAAGACCCTCTATAAGTTAGGTATAGAGGGAAAGTATCTCAACATAATTAAAGCCATATATGACAAACCCACTGCCAATATCATCCTGAATGGGGAAAAGCTGAAAGCTTTTCCTTTAAGAACAGGCACTAGACAAGGATGCCCACTCTCACCACTCCTATTCAACATAGTGTTGGAAGTACTAGCCAGAGCAATCAGAGAAGAGAAGGAAATAAAGGGCATCCAGATTGGAAAAGATGAAGTCAAACTGTCCCTGTTTGCAGATGACATGATCCTATATATCGAACAGCCTAAAACCTCTACAAAAAAACTGTTGGAATTGATAAATGATTTCAGCACAGTAGCAGGATACAAAATCAACACACAAAAATCAGTAGCATTTCTTTTCTCCAATAGTGAACATGCAGAACAAGAAATCAAGAAAGCCTGCCCATTTACAATAGCCACCAAAAACATAAAATACTTAGGAATTGAGTTAACCAAGGAGGTGAAAAATCTCTATAATGAGAACTACAAACCACTGCTGAGAGAAATTAGAGAGGATACAAGAAGATGGAAAGATATTCCATGCTCTTGGATTGGAAGAATCAACATAGTGAAAATGTCCATACTACCCAAAGTGATATACAAATTCAATGCAATCCCCATCAAAATTCCAAAGACATTTTTCTCAGAAATGGATAAAACTATTCAGACATTTATATGGAACAATAAAAGACCACGAATAGCCAAAGCAATGCTCAGCAAAAAAAAATAAAGCTGGAGGCATAACACTACCTGACTTTAAGCTATACTACAAAGCTATAATAACCAAAACAGTATGGTACTGGCATAAAAACAGACACACTGACCAATGGAATAGAATAGAGAATCCAGAAATCAACCCACACACTTACTGCCATCTGATCTTTGACAAAGGCACCAAGCCTATTCACTGGGGAAGGGACTGCCTCTTCAGCAAGTGGTGCTGGGATAACTGGATATCGATATGCAGGAGAATGAAACTAGATCCATACCTCTCACCGTATACTAAAATCAACTCAAAATGGATTAAGGATTTAAATATACACCCTGAGACAATAAAACTTCTTAAAGAAAACATAGGGGAAACACTTCAGGAAATAGGACTGGGCACAGACTTCATGAATACGACCCCAAAAGCACGGGCAACCAAAGGAAAAATAAACAAATGGGATTATATCAAACTAAAAAGCTTCTGCACAGCAAAAGAAACAATTAAAAGAGTTAAAAGACAACCAACAGAGTGGGAGAAAATATTTGCAAAATATACATCTGACAAAGGATTAATATCCAGAATATATAAGGAACTCAAACAACTTTACAAGAAGAAAACAAGCAACCCAATTAAAAAATGGGCAAAAGAGCTAAGTAGGCATTTCTCTAAGGAAGATATCCAAATGGCCAACAGACATATGAAAAAATGCTCAACATCACTCAGCATCCGGGAAATGCAAATCAAAACCACATTGAGATACCATCTAACCCCAGTTAGGATGGCTAAAATCCAAAAGACTATGAACGATAAATGCTGGCGAGGCTGCGGAGAAAAAGGAACTCTCATACATTGTTGGTGGGACTGCAAAATGGTGCAGCCTCTATGGAAAATGGTATGGAGGTTCCTTAAACAATTGCAAATAGATCTACCATACGACCCAGCCATGCCACTGTTGGGAATATACCCAGAGGAATGGAAATCATCAAGTCGAAGGTATACCTGTTCCCCAATGTTCATCGCAGCACTCTTTACAATAGCCAAGAGTTGGAACCAGCCCAAATGCCCATCATCAGATGAGTGGATACGGAAAATGTGGTACATCTACACAATGGAATACTACTCAGCTATAAAAACGAATGAAATACTGCCATTTGCAACAACATGGATGGACCTTGAGAGAATTATATTAAGTGAAACAAGTCAGGCACAGAAAGAGAAATACCACATGTTCTCACTTATTGGTGGGAGCTAAAAATTAATATATAAATTCACACACACACATACACACACACACACACACACACACAAACGGGGGGGGGGAAGAAGATATAACAACCACAATTATTTGAAGTTGATACAACAAACAAACAGAAAGGATATTGTTGGGGGGGAGGGGGGAAGGGAGAAGGGAGGGAGGTTTTGGTGATGGGGAGCATTAATCAGCTACAATGTATATCGACAAAATAAAATTAAAAAATAAATAAATAAATTAATTAATTAATACATTTAATAGTTTTACATAAGATTTCCTTTCCCTTGGCTGAGAGTTTTGGATAATTGCTTATATTATTGGAAAAAACTTTGAACAAGTTCTTAACTGAGATGTTCTCCGTGTCACTTATAGATTGAAAACAGGTTTAAGAGCAAGCATTCTGTTAAAAAAAGAAAAGTTCTAAAGGAATACACCAAAGTTTCAACTTAGCTTTATAAGATAGTGGCTAAAAGTTTCTGGGAACTGGTTGCACTGCCAAGTTTATAGGACTGTTGCTATCATATGTAATAACATGTACTATAAATTAGATTGAAGTATTATAAATGTAAATACCTTTATGTATAAATTTTTGCTAATAATTAATGCTCTTAAAATTAAGTAATTTATAGCCTCTGAGGCCCCTTTCAGTTTTGAAATTCTAGAAATCCCCCCACCTCTAAAAAGTAACCTCAGAATAAAAAATGTTTTGGTGGCTAGATTGTATTATTATTTGGTTATGTTGGTCATCTATAATTGTAAAAAGTGTACCCATCATGTGGCCCTCTGCATCACTTGTGAAGAAAGCCCAAACACTTTGTATTAATGTACTCTCTTGATTATTTTTGTAAATTTCCTCACATTCTAAGATCTCACAAGTAAAGAAGAGGCCGAAGAGTTTAAATTTCTCTGAAGAAACAGTAGGTTAACATAAAAAGCACAAAAGCCCAAATCACACAATATCTTAACTATCTCCTGTCCCTACCAAATGATTCGTCCTAGGTGGATTCACTAGATGTGAAGAGAAACATGCACATTACAAGTCTTTATAAAAATGTCATTTTGATAATCTACATTTATCCATCTACATGAGATGGGGTAATATGCCTCTTTCTAATCAAATGTGTTTGCTCTACTGACCTATTCAGTTGGTGCGTTTTGGCACCAAAATGCTGAGCAGCTGGGCCTCTAATTTAAGAAAATTATAATGCACATATTCCTGGAAATGAGAAAAAATTTTGTGTTTAGAAAAGGGTAGATTTATTGGACAATCTAGATCTATTTTTTTTTTTTTTTTTTTTTTGCTTAGGGAAACTTACTATCCTTTCTAAAATAAGAACAGCAAGAAGAAAGGTTTAAAATTAATTTTGTGCCTTGAAAATATCTGCACTATTTATTTAATTTTTTCCTGTATTAACTCACTCATTCAAGACATATTAGCTGAACAGCTTCTGTGTGCCAGGCATACTGCTAAGTGCCTCATCTACTTAGAGTCTGGGGGATGGTACAACTCTCTTATTCCATAAGAATAATTACTTACGGAGTCACGAGTTTTCCAAAAAGAGAAATCCGGAGGGCTATGGAAGAACATCATGAGGGACCAGACTCAACCTGGGTAAAAGGCTACTGTTCCCAAGAAGGGACCTGGGAACTGAGGGATGGAAAAAGATGCCAAGGAAGCAGTGGGGGGTGGGGTAGGTCCAGGTGTTCCAGGCTGGGATCACAGAGCACTCAATTCCTGCTGGGATGAGCTGTTCTCAGTGAAAGATTTGACACTCCCTCTAGTCTCCATTGACCCTACCCTGGGTGTCATGATGCTTTTTCTCTTTCTATGTCAGATCTGACCTTTCTAAGCTCACTTGTCAGTGAGTCTCGCTTCTCTTTCTAGGCCAGTGCAAGACTTTACTTATGTTGAAGAGTGGAAGGAGAAAGTGATAAATGACAAATGCAGCTAGCAGTGATGACAGACTACAAAAATAGAAACCAAGCCTCACTTCTTCTTAGCATTTACCTCTGCTGAGAAGCAGCTTTCAGTGTAGGAGTCCAGCAAATTCCTAAATTAATATAGGTGAGGCTACTTCCAAAAGTTCATGGAAAAATAGAATCAAAAAATAGTATAAATCCCTCGTACATTGTTAAATCCCTAGAAGAGGAAAGAAATTGTAAATATACCGAGATCTCCCGCCCCTCATTTCTTCATAATCTCTGATCTTTGGGTGAGGTTTTAGTTTTTTGATATTAAAATTACACTTCACCTAGGAAGTAAAGGGATGTAGCTCTGTCAATGAAATCAAACCTCCTTTTTCATAATGAAAAAGATATGGATGAATCTCACAAACACAATGTTGAGTGAAAGATGCTAAGTTCTAAAGATGCATACTGTATATTCTATTTATATAGAGTTTCAACGCAGGCAAAACAGTTATGCTGTGGGAAGTTCAGCCATTCTTCATGGGGTTATCCCAGGTGATGGTAAGGGTACTGACAGTGAAGGGTACGTGTGGAATTCTGGGGTTCCAGTGATACACCCTACACACCCTTAAAAGTATACTTACAGGATGAGTACTTTTCTGTGTACATAGTATAACATAAAAAAGAGTTTAAAAAAAAGATGTTCCCTTATTCTCATGTTCATTGCAGCACTATTTACAATAGCCAAGATATGGAAACAACCTAAATGTCCATCAGCAGATGAATGGATAAAGAAAATATTGTATATACATATAATGGAATATTATCCAGACTTTAAAAAGAAGAAAATTCTGCAATATGTGACAACATAAATGAACCTTGAGGACATTATGTTAGGTGAAATAAGCCAGTCACACAAAGTCAAATACTGCATGATCACACTTACCTGAGGTCTATAAAATAATCAAATTCATACAACCAAGAATGGAGATGGTGGTTGACCGGCTGGGAGGACAGGGAAATGGAGAGTTACTTATCAACGGGCATGAAGTTTCAGTTAAGCAAGATGAGGAAGTTCTAGGGATTTGCTGTATGGCATTGTACTTACAGTCAACAATACTGTGTTTTACACTTAAAAATTTGTTAAAAGGGTAGATTTCAAGTGACGTGTTCTTACCACAATAAAATAAATAAAAAGCTGTTCAATTAGAATGAATCCTTTTTATAGAGGAGGAAAGCATTTGGCCTTGCAAAGGTGATTCTGGAGATATCTACTGAGCCATTAAGAAGTGGATCTTTACAATGATCCAGTTTATTTGACTCAGCTCAATAGACATAAATCAGGTCTCAAAGCAAATTACTTTCAGCCCGATTATTCAGTTCATCGTTCTAATGATGCTAAGTATGCAATTGCTCAAATTAGCCAGTTTTAAAAATCTGTATTTCCTTGTGTGCCTGAGAAGAGGGTAAGAGAGCATATTTCTAGTTGTATTTCAATGCAAGCATGATGCATTTCCAATATCACTTTTTATTTCTCCAGAAGACAGCTAAAGAAAACAGTATGGTGCTGTATACCCAGCTTACATGCTGTGGATTTATATGTACTGAAATATAGATTATATGGTAAGCAAAGAGTATTTTTCTCAGTTGACATCATTTCAATGGGCATAAGAGTTTGATGGCTAGCCTTGCATTTCCTGCAAGTGCAAGTCAATGGGACGGAACATGTATGTTCTCATTTTACTTCTTCAAGTGCAAGGCAGGGAAATGCATCATTGCATGCTACGTTGGACTTGTGAAATATCATAATTCTGTGCACCTCCCCATTTTTTAAGTTACTTTATCCTTTTTCAGATGCATCATTTCACAGCTTTGCTGCTATGAGTCTGGCCTCCCTGCTCACTGGAGTGTAGCTAATTACAAGAAGTTTTTTTTTTAAAAAGAAGACCCTGTCATGATGTGTCACCAAAGCTACTGCAGTCTGCTGACTCTAGAGTTCTGGTAGCCAGTGGTCTGGCTGCTGATGCAAAACACTGTGCTGGAGGAAAGGGAGTGGGAAACAGGACACTGGTTGGCTCTGCTTTCATTATGAGTGGTCTTGGGGTCTCTCATACTACTATGCATATCCAAAGTGTGCCTTGTCCGGTGCTCAATAGCTCAAACTAGAAGGTGAAGGTGGGTGTGTAAAGCAAACTCAGGCAATTAAATTTAACATTCCCGAGAGCAGGATCATTGTCAGGCTGAGAAACAGTGTTGAGAACCTCCTGGGAACTCTGTGTTGGAACTCTGCTGGGTTCTCTGGGGAACTGAAAGCAGCCCGACCAACAGGACACAAGTGTTCCTTATTTAAACAAGTGAAGCGGCTTGGAAAGCATTCCCCTCCAACAGCATGTAACTACCCTCCTGCATATTTGGATACTCAGGGAAGCTGTTCTCTGTTCACTTCATAAGAGTGGTGCCCTGCAAGGCCACATCAGGTAGGAACATGGCAGGCAAAATGGAAGATAAGCCCTCTCAAGCAGAAATGATGACCTAACTGCAAAAAAAGAAAACCCCAAACAAAAGCAAGCAAACAAAAAACCCCAACCATACACTTCTGTTCATATTTGCAGCTTTAATAAGAAATACTGTTTTCTTTTTTTATACATATCTATCATTGTCACTGCAATGATTTTAGGTTCCCCTCCGCAGCTCTCTTTTGCTCATGTTCAATCTCCTCTGAAATCGATGGACCACATGAGCCACAAATGATTAGGGATGGGAAATTAAATCTGTGAACAAGCAGAACTAATGAAATGCTTCATAGCAAGAGAGAGGTGGGATAAGAATTACTGTGGGCTAAAGAAGCCTGCGATTGTTAGGTACAAAAGAGGGAGTAGAGAGTACTAGGTTGATGGACACATACATGTATTTGATCTTAATGACACAGCCATCAGTCCACCATAATGCTTATCGCTTTGTACATTTCTATAGATATATGGACCTGCGCTATTTACACATAGATACAAATATACACACATATGCACCATAGACATGTTTATACTTGTAATTTACAAGTTATATGCCTTATATTTATATATCCAATAACCTCAAAACTTTTCTATTAAGATATTGCCTAGCACCTTTTTATTATCTGTAAAATTGGAACAAGTAAACTTCTTGACAATTCATTTTAAGACTAGTCTTAAGAGTTTACAGAGCATGTAGTCATACTCCTATTGTCATTTCCATAGACTTGGAAAGATACCCTTCCTCAAAAATACATCTCTTTCTTGCTTATGGATGCTTTAACAGGGACCCAGCCTTCCATTCCATAGCAGCTGGTACCAAGTAAGTGTTCAATGGAGAGGCCAATGATGCAAACACCACTGAAGGATGGCCTTACCCAAATTTCTACAGAGATATAAAGGACAAGTTTTGATAAAATGCTGTGCACTGGGTACCTGAAGTGGGTAGAGAAGAGGGAATTTCACTGGTCAGTGAATTGACTATAGAAGACAAAGGCTGATGTCATCAAGACAAATGGTTTCCTCACAATATGGAGGTGACCCCTCTTTGCCTTTTTTATTTGCTTGAAGTCTCTGGTTTTGTGCCAGGTACATATTTACTTATTTGAATGGAATTCATTATTAGCACAATGAGGGAGTTACATGGCTTAGCTATATCAGCAGAAACTCCACCCGATAAAGTGCAAGAGAATATTAACTACTTTCCTCATTCTTTACCTGGTCTATTCCTCCTTTAAAATTCAGTTAACAAGTTCTATCTCTCAGAAAGCCTTTCCACAGGCCCAGGATGAGGTCCCCATGTTCCCAGCACACCTGTTCATACAGTACTTCCTTCTCTGTTACTGTCGACTTGCCTTGTAGTTTACCCCAGCAGACTGTAAGCTCTTTGAGAACAGGAGAAAATACATCATTCAGTTTAACCACAGTGTCTAGTTTCCAAGCAGGAAAGTTGCTTATTGAATAAATGAATAAGCCCTTGAATTAATAGGATGGCAAAAGAAAAAGACTGGATTGCAGGGAGTGGGTTATTCACAATACAGCGTGAAGTCCCAGGAAACTTGAGCATCTATTTTATTAATGTAATGCACTTTACAAAGATGAATCTATTTTTTCTGAATTAGAAAAAGTACCTTATAGTGTTTTTCTCAGAGTTCCTGGTCCATAACATTTGCACAATGGAGTTGCAGTGGAGGACTCTTGTAACAGAGCCTGGGTGAACTTATGTGTGATAATTGAAAATGCAATAGAGAATGGTGACTTCCGAAATGGATGCTAAGTCACCAGAGAAGTAGGTGGTTGAGAGGAGCTATTGCCTGGAAGCTAAATAACCTGCATGTGTGTATACCTTTTCCTCGAGATGGTGGCTATTGGAAGCCAGAGACAGACCTTTCAACAAGATTAAAGAGATGCTATTAATTGCTATCGATCATGGGTCAACAAATTAGATTGCATCTGCAACTGCAATGCTGAAAGGTCTAAATGAGAAATACAGCTAATGGGTCTGACTGACCCAATGTTGTGATTAATTAAAAAGGGAATGAGTCCAAAAACAAACAAAGGCAAAGGAAAATATAATGGGAGAAGGATGGGCATCCTTGGAAATCTCAGGACCTAACTATACATTCTGGGGGAAATAACAATAACAACAACAACAATAACAAAACAGGGAAGGTCACAGTGGACAGCTAAATAAACCCTTTTATGAATTTCTGGAATCCTGGTGAACAACAACATGGAAATGCAACAGTATTCTGAAGGGGCAAGTGCAGGGAGTTGTTGGAAAGTCATAAGAAGTTTGTATCACAATACGCAATAAATTGTTTCACTATGGCGTGAGATTAATATTTGCCGCAAACTAATGAAAGAATTCTCTTAGTCTTACCATTGTAAACTTCGATGTCCATCTCAAGAATACTATGAAAAAAACAGATGACCAGTGGCGAACTTTCTTCAAATTGCAATTATTCAAACCAAGATGAAAATCATATTAGCAAATGGAAATAGGATGGGCTTCCTTGGAGACAAATGTATCTAAGGTTGATCCTAAATACCTGATAAATCACCAGGATCTTTAGCATAATGTCCTAAAGTGAGATCATGTGCCACCCCCAAATAAACGTAGTTTCCATGTTTTTGTTGGTTGTTACCTGAGCTAGAAATGTGACAATTTTAATTTTCAAATCTCCGTTTGATCTTCTATGAAGTCCTGTTGTCGCAGCTGGTCTGAGTCTCATCACCATTGGATCAGACCCTCGGTATCTTTTCCTGGACTTGTAATTGCCTCCTTTTAGTGTACCTAACTCTCTCCCCACACCCAAATCCACCCTTCCCTCTATGGTCAGAGCCATTTTCAGGATAAAAATATGGCCATGTCACCTTCTTATTTGACATTAATTAGTCTACACCATCAATAAAAACTAAGTTCAGTTTTCTTAGCATGATCTTCCAGGCCTTAAGCATTGGGTTTCCTTCCCAGAGACATCTCCCACTGTATGCCTCCATTTGTAGGCTCCTACTCAGATCATACCTACATGCTTGTCACATTCCAAATGTACAATTCATCTTTTTTCTGTTCTACAATATCACTCCCCTAAATACCTGCCCAACTTGTATGTAAGCTAGAAGATGCAAATCCAGCATCACGTTATCCACATCTCTCTTTTGATACCACCAGTCTTGGTAATGATAGCTAATATATAATAGGCTTTTCATATGTGCCTGGCTCTTTTCTAAGCTATATTATAGGTAATATTCTGTTTAATACTTACAACCCTCTGATATATAATATGGTTCTGAATTTTTCTAATTGTGTGAGGCTGAAGAAAACCACAAAACCTCCCCGAACCTCAGTGTTCTAGTCTGCAAAATGGGAATACCAGTCTGTCATTTCATGGTGGTTATGAGGACAGTTGAACTAATGAATGCAAATCATTGTCTCATGTAAAGTAGCCAATGCAGTATCTGACACACAGAAGGGACTCAAAAAATGCTATCTAAACTTCACATCTAATCCTCCCCAATCCTATCCACCTCACATAACTATTTATTTGGAAGGTTTTAAAACTCAAACTTAATTTTGAAAAGTATAGTTTCTTGAAAGTACCCCTACTCAAAACCAGGTTGCAATATGAGTACTGGGATTTATTTAAATTGAAGTTCAAGCTTCAAAGAATTATGAGTTCAAGATTTTCAAAAATTAAAGAGAAAGCTATCATATTATTATCATAACTAAAAACATTTGGAATATAGTGAGCAGAGTAGCGCAGTGGAAGCGTGCTGGGCCCATAAAAACATTTGGAATATAAAACAAATTTTGAGTTCTTAAATGAAAGAAATTCATTCAACTCAATCCATTTAACTCTTGCCGTGTCTTGTCCATCAAAACAATATGCATTCTAAGTGTATAAGGTTGATCAGGGAGAATCAGAGGTTCACATCAGACAGTGCAGTTCGAGGCTCCCTGATAAGAGTGTCACCCTAATTAAGGAATAAATCCCTTGCGAATGTGGTAAGAAAGTATAAGTGAAGTTGCTGACTCAGAGATATAATTTGATCTTTCAAAATCATAAAATACCTTTTCTTAAAAGGGTTATATCCTCAACGTAAAACCTCAAGTAAGAACAACAAACCCAGGACTCTCAGTTTATAGCTTTCTCTCCTATGCTTTGAGGTGCCCTCTCCATGAAACTTGAATCTGAATTCAACTGTAAACAATTTTTTAGAATGGGCATAGGGAGTAGAGAGAGGATTGGCTGCATGGGAAATAGAAATGCAAGAAAATCTAATGGTGTTTTAAGAAAATGTTGGTGGAGTAGGGGTATGTATTCATGTGTGTGGGGATGCCATGTGACATTTTCTTACCAATTGGCTTTTTTCTTTCTCCAGAAATGCAGAAGATGATGGCAACTCATAAAATATTTTTCAGTTTTACTCTGTATTAGGCAATATGTTTGCCTCAAGGAGAAGAAAAATAACGGTTTACTCATATTCCCCCAGAAAAGTTTACACACACGAAAGGTGCTGTCCTCTGGGTGCTGGTCATCAGCAATGGTTTCTGCTCCGGGGCTCTTTGTTTCCTCTTGGAGGTCAATTGGTAGAAAGCCTCCTGCCCCGCTGCTTGCCCTGCTCAGAGTCTGGGCGGGAGGCTCACATGGAGCTTTAAAAAAGTGATATTCCCAGCACAACTCTCAAATATTAACAAAACCCAGGTCTCTATCAGAATTCATACCTGTCAGTTGTCAGGGTTCAAAGCCCAACTTTGAATTTAGGAAGCCTAAAGACCAAAAGCAATGTTATAGACAGTTTGAATCATGCAAACACCCTCTCCCCCTCATATTTTAGAATATCTAGGACATTTGGATTTGGACTGGATATTAGGTGATACTACAGAATTATTATTTTTTATTATTTTGTTAGGTTTGATAGTACAACATTGAAGTATGGTTTTGTAAGAAAATGCTGCTTTTTTTGGAAAAAGAGATGATACTGCAAGTTGTAGGGATGAAATGATATGATGCTTGATATTTGCTTTAAAAAACATTAGCAAAATAAAGAATTATGCAAAAATCTTGATAACTGCTGAATCTGGGCATGGAGGTTCCTTATACTGTTTTCTCAATTTTTCTGTGTGTTTGAAAACTTTTATAATAAAAAATTTCTGCTTTGCTACTTACATCCTATCACCATGGGCAAAGCATTTAACCTCTTTACGTTCTGGTTTCCTCAAGAACAAAGCAAAGATCGTAAGAGTTCCTCTCTTGTACATGTGCCATATGGATTGATCATGATACTGTGGGCTCAGAGGCCTGGCACAGAGAGACCACTTAATCATTACAGATTATCATTAGTACTGTATATGGATATGGGGTCAGGAAAAGTCTTTTCCTATTGCTAACCCTCTCACTGCTGGTTCATTTGAGCCTCCTCTCTGATCCCCAAGTTATCCTTACCTTGTATTACAAAATATGAAAATTCTCACAGGCAAATGCTAAAGTTAATGCTTCATTCTAGTTGAATATAGACACATGTATTAGACACAAGTCACTGAGAATTAATCATTAACTAATGAGGGTGGAGAGAAGAGAGGAATTTGGGAAGGAAAATATACCACAAACAATGTTTACTGGTTAACACACTTTATATTTAACAAAATAATTTTTTAATAATATATTTTTTTACACATCAAATATTGTTGCTAGAATCCCCTTTTTACAGTTCAGTGTTTAGGTTTTTTTTTTTTTTTTTTTTTCTCACTAGTTTTCAGGCACACCATTTTTCAAAGATTTTAGAAACTGATTTTTTTTTTTTTTTTTAACAGGCATGAGCTGACAAACAGGATGTTGATCCCTTATTTGAACATAGCTGTAGTTAAAGCCAAGAACCAAAGGCAGAGGAGAAATATGAGTGGTACGGAGGTGAGAGTGTGGCTGCAAAGAAAGCCTTCACACGAAAACAAAACAACAGATGAGACCAGAACTCTGTTGTTCAGAGTTTGGAAAGAATTTCTCAATGACCTGCGTAGAACGAAGTTGTAAAATGTTTATCGGTTTATGAGAAATTCTGTCACAGTATAGGTTCATCTCTCCCTAAAGGGGGAAAAATGTTAGTGCTACAAAGTCTAAAGGAAACAGCTTGTAGTGAAACTGAGGGAAAAAAATTCCAAGAACAGCAATAAATATTCCTCTCTCTAGCTGGTAACAAAGGCTGCTGAGCAGCCTGCCTTCTACAAACTCTTTGAAGAGAGTTTCGTGATGGATGTTATACTTCATTCTAGTAAATTCTTGCTGTGATTATTACTGTACCAAGACTTTGATGCAAAATTTCAGTACCTCGGCTTCCCAGTTGTGTTCTCTTTCTGTTTTCTAAAAAGGACATAGTAACTCCTTAATGATAGATAGGGTACTATGCTGCATGGCTCTGTTAATGAAGATTTCTGAGTTTCAAACCTTATTCCTGTCATTTGTTATTATTATTATTTCTTTCCAAAAGTGTGGATTTTCGAAGCTGGCATCAGGCAACCTCAGGGCAAAGAAAGCTCTGTACTATGTCTCTGTCTAGACACAAGCTGAAGTGTGGAATGCCTTTACTGTTGAGTGCAGGCATAAATCATGCAATCTTGTTCATGAATGATTCATGACTGTCTCTGTGATGTATCCGTGGTGGCAACTGAAAGGCACCAACCTTGCTGCAAATTGGTGTTCTAAGAGAAGGCAGCTCGATGTTCTTCCTCCAGATGGAGCCGGCATGGCTATTTGTATCATAACACAGCACAGTGTGTGTAAAAGTGTCAGGTCCAATGCGTCAGCACATTAATTTTGGAAATGACAGCTCTTTCTTGATGACAGGAGATGCTTCCAGGGAGGAGAGGCTGACAGTTTTAAATGAAAAACCAGTTGGCGAGACTAAAGAAATACGTGTCCTGAGGGTGGACCAATGGCATTCGAAGCATCACTCCCTATGGAGGAGACTGACCCCCTGGTGCGGCTGTTTGTGCATATCGCAAAGGGTTCATGGGCTCACCAAAGCCACAGGTGCAGCCAGAGTTTGCCCTGTATGTCCCTCCAGCAGAAATCCCTCTATACTGATTATTCAAGACAACTGATTCTCAACAAGGTAAAAATTTGCCTCCACCTCCACCCCTTGGGGACATTTGGCAATGTCTGAAGACATTTGGTTGTCACAATTGGGGTGTTGCTACTGGCACCTAGTGGATCGAGGCTAGGGATGCTGTTAAGTATCTTAAAAATGCACAAGATGGCTCCCACCAACAAATAACCATCCGGCCCAATATGTCAATGCTACTAAGGTTGAGACTCCCTGTTCTAGAATGCGGCAGTCCACAGGAGCTCTAGCAAAGCCTAGGCTGGGGTGGAGCAGAAAAGAAAGAATGTTAATGATGAAGACAACCTTAGAGTTTCCTCAAGGGCCCCATGAGATCTGTGCCAGGGCTTTTAGGACAGGAGAGTGGAATAAGTGACTGACTATGCCGTGTGGTTTCAGAATTGCTAATTTTGCACTTGAGTCGAGGTGGCATCAGATACCCTGTGTATTTTATTTTTTCTGTTACTATACTAGCAGCATTACCAGGGCGACCTTGAGACTCTTCAAAGGTTCACTTTAATTTTTCTGTATCTAATATATACATTTTAAAAAATGTTCAACAAATGGAATTGTATTGTGCAAGACTCACTCTACCCTAATCTTTAATTTAAATCAGCACTTGAGGTGGAAAGAGTGTCCTGAATCTGTGTTTTGGACATAGGGTTGAGCAGTCATTACTATAACATGACGAACACAGTCTGGAACCATAAAAACTGCCAGTGTGTACTGCTTGGCTTTCAGCCACATCTGAACTCGAAGCCAGAAATGTTCAGACGGATTCAGATTCACAGTGGGGCTACTCACCCTGGTTCTGGAATTTATATTGCCTGGTGACAGAGTGGGTTTAGAGTGTGTTTAAGTACAAACCAAACTCAAGTTCAGCATTATGAAAAAGTCTGGTGATTAATGCTACAATTTTAAATACCTGTCTTTCTTTGGATTCTTTTGTCAAACTTATGGTGGTCTTCGTGTATTAGTTTTTGATTGGCAGTTTCCAGGTTTTGAGTATGAAATGTGTGGTTTGTGAGGATCAAATTGTGAGCCCCCATGTAATGGACAAAGTACCAGTTCCCCACCGTGTTCAGCAGTGGGTCCATCTATGTGTCCACACCCCTTTCCTTAGCCTATAGGGTATGATTCACTTGAGGGGACCGATTGGTTGGATGCTCTTATGTCTTCCTGGTCAGGAGAGATCCTTTCCCCTGATGTTCCTTTAACAAATCTTTTTTGACACAACTCAGAACTTTACTGTGCTGTCAAATCTGGCCCATTACACTCTAAAGGTGAAAGAAAAAATACTTCAAGACAAAAATGGCATGAAGGATGTATTGAAGAGTAAAAATGGAGTAAATCAGGGGACGATGAGCTGGCAGGTCAGAGGCATCACCAGGGATGGAGCCTGTGCAAGGCTATTTCTTTCTTTTTGTTCCAGAAATCCAGTCGTCAAGTGGCCATCAAGCATTGGTAATTACAAAAGCGGTTTAGATAGCTATATAGTATATATATTTCATATAGCAAGAGAGAAAGAGAGAAATTTCCTCTTAGTAAAATATTCACTTTTGTCAACCCTAAAAGGTTTTGCTGGTGACCCTGTTGTAGCTGGCAGGAGTTTGTTTGTTTTGTTTTGTGTTAAACATGTGCAGTGTAGAAGCCATAGCATCCTCTCCTAAGAACTTGTCGTGGGTTGGGAATTTGTCCTACACAGTCTGCTTGCCTTGGCATTCACGTTTTGAACACTGAGCAGGCTTCCACCAGTCCCCATTGTGACAGTGACAGATGTTACATTCGTCCACTTTCACTTCAATGCCAGCTGGAATTATTGTAGTTCCTGCAAAGCAGTTTGGACCTGTAATACACACATACATTGATTAGTTGATTAAATTTGGGACTCCCTTTCTCCTTCCCCGCTTCCCTGTCCCAGAAAAATCCAATCTTCAAAGCCATGAATGAGTAGATGAGACTACTCTAACAACTATCATCAAGGAATTTTTTAGCACCCCTTTAAATTTAAACTTTCAGTCCTGCTCTCTTTTGCACACAAACTTATATTGTCCGTGTATATCATGCATTTAAAAAAGACAATGCTCAAAAAATCTTGTTTGCTTACTCAGTACGTGCTATGATCGGAATTAAGATTCTATGGATTAAACTCTGTTTTGTCCTCTGGGGTGTACAGGCTGCCAAAGTGTCCCCTGAAACACGAGTGGAGGGAGGCCTGGCATGGTTGGCATGAGGTGATGGTACTTATGGCCAGTCCTCTGCCTTCCCTTGATGGCTATGAAACAACCAGCTTGCTCACTCCCGGGTTTCAGCACCTCTCTGAGCCCAGTTCCTGGAATCCCCAGCTTGTTTCTTGATAACAATGAATAATTCATGACCAGATGATTTATTCATGTTCCAAACAAGCTTTGTTAGAGCCTCATTTGATTTTTATAAATGGAGTTCCTTTAATCTGCTGGCTATATATTTTTTTTAAGAATGACCCAAGTGGTTGGCTTTCGAAAGTCAGCAGGAATGTTATTTTACGTTTTCAGGTTCAGGAAAGCTTTACCGAAAATATCACCTGCTCATTATATATAGATACATTTAAAATTCAGCAATGTCAGTTTTTCACTTCTTGTCTATCTCTCTTTCCTTTCTCTTACTTTTTCTTTATTTTTTTGCATTCTTTATTCTTTAACGCACCTCCCCCACACCCCCAGTGTAGGAATGCCAGTGTTAGTTGATATTATTTACCAAACTCAATGTCCTGAGTCAGGACAGAGTAGGGACACGCCCCGGGGAGGCTGCTCATAAATATTCAGATCAGATCGCTGGCGCCTGCGCACTAGAACAAAAGTGCAGATAACCTAGGTCACCCTCCACCTGTGGCGCCAAACTGGAAAGAACAAAGTTATGGGAAAGTGACTTCACTGCACATGCCCCAGAACCTTCAGAAACTCGGGGACACATGACAGGAAGCTGATGCAACCTCGCATGGGCCTTTTAGGCCTTAATTCCCCTAGATCCTCCCCGATGGCCGAGTACTCCCCCCCTTGGTTAGGATGGACAAGCAGCCCCGACCCAGAACAGCTTAAAGACCCTCCCCTAAGACGCCGCAGGGGCTCATGGTTTCTCCCCGCACTCTAGTTCAGAGCTTACTTCTGCTTTGTAATAAAACCCTATTATGTTCTGTTTCTCTGGCCCTCTCTTCCTTTCCTTTTGTGGGTCCTGAAAGGGAGAAACCCCGCCTGAACGCAAAATGAGAAACAGACCAGGAGACAAGGGCTCAACCATGATGTATTAAGCAGGCAAAATGGACAGGCGGCTGCTCTCTCCAAAGTGGGAGCAGCAGCAGGGAGAGTTGGGCGGGCCCTTTATATCCCGTTCAGCTGAGCTGGACTGTTCTTATTGGCTAGGGATGGAGGGGAGGGCAGGGAGCGAGGTTGAAGCTGAGTTGGGAGTTTTCTATAGGTGGAGAAATTCATGCATGTGGGAAGGGGATGTGGGGGTGAGGAAGAAGGGGGGGGGGTCTTTGTTCTCGGAAAATGTGCTGTTCTAGGGGCCTTGAAACTTTTCCGCGGCCATTTTGGGTGTTCCGCTGCCATCTTAGACTGTCCTCGGGTAGAACATGATTGCCTAACAGGTCCCACGAAAGATTTTTCCTTCTCAGGTAGACCAAGAACCTGGAACTGCCACCCGGTAACAATATCAGCCTCTGAAGTACACATTCGAATAAAGAAAAGGTGCATAGAGCTGTGTCTACTAGTGACTTATTAACCCAGCCCTCCTGGGCACCGGTCATCACCACTGCAAAGTCACATGGCAGCAGTATCAGTGCCCTGCTTTCCCTTCCTACCACTTGATAAGAAGACTGTCTTTACCACCAAATAAATGAAATCAGAGGCTATCTGCAGTTCCACTTCATAAGTGGAGTCCTTCTTTTATAAAAATTGTAACTATTAAGTTACAGTGCGTATTTATCAATATAAAACTATTTACTATGCTCTGGGTTTAATCGCCCATTGTTTTAGAGCTCCCAGACTTCAACAGCCCCTACACTTACCAGTGGCACCTGTGTTCCTGTGCCTTTTCTTCACTCTGAACACAAACTCTTGGGGCATGTGCCTGAGTAGGGGCCACCATGGAGAGTAGACTCTGACAATTAAACAGTTAGGGAACATGCCCCCCTTGCCCCAGGATGGTTCTTCTTGTGCTGATGCTGTGATTATAAGCCCCTGGCCACCAAATTGCTCATTATTTAAGGACAGTGTTAAGTCCATAAGTTTTGGGATTTAAGTCACTGTTTGATAGACTGGATTCCCTTTGGGACTACACCTCCCTGGGAAAATTCAGTACCAAACCATGAATTTGTTCTGGACCCAGAGCTGAGGGAGTCTTCAGAGAACTTGGAAAGGAGGCTTTTCCAGGATATAGCTGGCCATTGTTCTCCCCTGGCTATTGTTGATAGACCTCTCTCAGCCCAGCCACTTCTAGGCCAAACAGGGTCTTGCCAGAGCCAAGCTAGCTTCAGAGCTCGAACTAGGTGACGACCACCACCTGTATGCCTGGAGTTAGCCCAGAGGAGGCAACGTTTCCTCTCTCCACCTCTCCCCTTCTAACCAAGTCTTTTCACCCCAATTGTACACATTTAACTTTTCCAGATGGGGAAAAAAAATTTGTTTTCTAAATAGTGGTTTCAGTACAAAGAATTCCCTTAAACAGGCATAATATTATTCAGTAAGAGTTTTCCAAGCTTCTCGAGAGAATTTGGAAATTTGACAGTCAGAAGACTTAACTGTGTGTGTGTGTGTGTGTGTGTGTGTGTGTGTGTGTGTGTGTGTGTGTGTGTGTGTGTGTGTGTGTGTGTGTGTGTGTGTGTGTGTGTGTGTGTGTGTGTGTGTAGATATGCTGTTGGCTCACAGGGGGCTGGTTAATCTCAGTGGCACAATAACAGAACAGTCAGTTGACTTTTCAGTGAAGAATTTTTGTGAAAAGAGATTTCTTATAAGTCATTATGGTTGTCTGGAAGAGATATTTTACTAGAACTTGGTTTTCATATCTTCCCCTTTCTGCATATGTTGGCATCATACTATGATCAGTATGTATTTGATTAACCTCTATACATCATTTCTTAAGTCATTTACAATTTACTGCACTCTCGGCTCAAGAAATATTAATTATATTGATAGAACACAAAGAAAGATCCTTTGCACATGCCAGGACTGACCAAAGGCACTTCTGTAAATAACAGAGGAAGCTCTCAACTGCCTACTTGACGCCCAGAGGTATTTTACAGAATAAAAAATTCCTGTTTGAACTCATTAGGTTTAGTAGTGCAGTGATTTTATTAGTGTCCTTGTGAGAATCTCAGGTGTAACTACAGCAAGTCTCAAGTTTGCTGTTAATAGTCTTATCTGCTTGAAAGTAATTTAGATAATTGTCAAGCAGAATGGTTGGCACTATTTAAAAACTGTTCCGGTTTTAGTCTTAATAGTGGTGACAGTAAATGCTAATTTGCTTTGAGCACGTGCATATCCTATGTGAGTTTCTTACGTAGTAAGTCTGTCCCTGCTTCCAGCTACTGTGTTCCTTTTATCTGGGGGCTGCTTCTCTTTTGTCTAGGTCTATGTGGGAGAACAGGTTGCTTAGAAGAGTGAACTCAAAGGCTCTATATGTAGAGGACTTGGAGAGACTCCAGAGGGGAGCAATGAAAAAGATTATACTGAAAACTGGCAAATAGGACCTCTGAGAAAATGTTAAAGGGATTGGAATTATTTAATCTAGAAAGAAAAGATAGAGGAATAACTCAATAACTCTCAGAGAATGAAAGCTTGTTATGTGAAGAATGGAGCTAACTGTTCTTTTTTCCTTCTGGAGCCTAGAATAAGAGGTAATGCAGATATATTGATTCTCAATAAATTGAAATCTAACTCTCTCTCTGCCCCCCTCTCTCTCTCTCTCTTTTCCTCTCTCACGAATTCCTCAGAGAACTGAGTGTGGTGGTTGCCAGCAATGTGGTGAGATCTTTTCTCTTAGAGATCTTTAAGCATACAGGAGGTCTTATCTGTTAGGTATGGTTTAAATCATCAGTTCCTTGAAGACAGGAATTAAATATCTGTTATCTCTTATGGTCCAGGCCTAATACTATGTCTGGCAAATATTAAGAACTCAGTATAGGTTTGTTTAACTTATTGAAACAGTATGAACTAGCTAGTTATTTATTGGAAGCAAACCCATTTTCTGAACATTAAGATCAGGCCTTCCTTATATATCAGGCCTAGTCCTAGTGATATAGGTATAAAAATATTTGCTAATGAATGAAAACACATGGTGATTATTTCTGGAGCGCTTAATTCATTCCAGGATTTGTCTCATTTAACCTTTACAACAAACCATGGAAAGTGCACATTCTTAGTCTCGGGACACTGAGCTTCACAGGTAGAAAATAACTTGCCCCAAATCACATACCCAGGAGGTGGTATCGATGGGGTACGAATTCAAATTTCTCTGACCTGCAGGATGATGGGCAGGTATCTAGGAATACCATGCTGTGTTCCTTTGCTCAGATCCTGAGCTTCTGATCAGAATGTATTAGTCCAGTTGGTTTTAGTATTGAGGATGGATGCTGAGGTAAGAAATTTGATGTGAGTAGAAAAAAGTGAGACTGTTTTTCTATAGATCTTTGTCAGATTTACTTGGTTTTTGTTGTGTATTTATATAGTCTCCAGGAAACAATGTTTTTAAAAACTAAAGAAAACTTCCCATGGAGAAAACGCTTGGACAGTGAGGCTTTCCTTTTAACAGCAGTGAAGTTCTCACCGGTACTAGATGTAAAGCAACCAAGAAGTAGAATGAAGGACCAACTAAGACGGAGAATAAAAGTGGCCTCCAACTCAGGAGACCTGGCCCAAGTTGTGGTGGAATGGTTGCTTCTCTGTGTGACTTTAGCAAGCACTCTGTAACCCAAATACCAATGGGGGCCCATGTGGTCTAGTCTCAGAGAGGACTCATATTTTTGAAAATGCAATAAAATTGGAAATGCAGTTCTTTCCTGGGAGTTAGAGCTAGCAGGGAAGAGGCAAGGTGAGAACACTCATACATGAAAGCATTTTTTTTTCTGTGAAATACATAAATAATCTCCCCTATTATTCTGGACTTCTCTGAGCACTTAGTTTGTACATCTATAAAATAGATTGGT
This sequence comes from Cynocephalus volans, assembly GCF_027409185.1. NCBI lineage: Eukaryota > Metazoa > Chordata > Mammalia > Dermoptera > Cynocephalidae > Cynocephalus > Cynocephalus volans. The sequence goes on along the minus strand of NC_084460.1, from coordinate 278,728,806 downwards.
TTGCAAAGTTTTTCCACAGTAGAGATCATTCAAAGTCTTTTTTTTTTTTTTATAGGGAAGACCAATATGTGAAATATGTAGAAGTGGAGCTGCTCTGGCTAGGTGGCTGTGGGGAGCTCGGATCTCCCATCTTCCCACCCCAACTTCCTGACATAGACCTTGAGGCACCTGCATTAAATATCTAGTGATCAGAGAAAAAGCATTTGGAATAATCTCTTCCAGATTCGATAATCCAGGATTCTATGAAACCAGCAAAAACAGAAAGGTCTCTGCCATATTTGTGGTTGTGTGAACTGAGCAGATTCACTCAGCCACTTAAGTTTTCTTTCTTGATACACCCTGAAAATTTCCCTCATATAAGGGGGGAACTATATGGAAAAGGAATTTAATAGTCACTCTGCTCACATCCCCTGCAGATCCATGTTTTCTTATGTTAAACATTGCATGATTATATTAAGGAATAAATATATAACCTGAAATAAGTGCTCTGATGGAGAGGACCACAGAGTTGTGGAAGGTTGTAACAGAGAGCCTGACCTAGACTATGAAAAGGTTCTGGGATGGGGTGGGGGGTTGGGAGGGTGGTGAATGACCCACTGAGAAAGTGGAAAAAGAGATGCTGGTGGGGGGTTTGGGAGAGTGGAGTATGACCCATTGAGAAAGTGGAAAAGGCCAATGGGATTGGAGTGATAAGTGTAGCAAGTGGTGTGTTTAGTAAGATGAGGTCGATGAAGTGGCTGGGAAAACAAGGCAGGGCAGTAGTGTGCTGGAGTCGGTGCCTCGTATTGGCTTGCAAGGGCAAATTGCAAAAGATTCAGGAATTTTGTACTATTTTGATAGCTTGAAATGGGCCTTAGTGAGTGGGTATATTTGCTACAAAATATATGGAAAATGCTACAAAATTAGGATTTTACACCCCCCACCTCCACCACCACTCCCTACCTCTAAGCCAGTTGCTAAATATTTCTGAACATATCTGTAGGTTAGGGCTCAATGTTCTGGGACTTGTTGGCCATGCTAAAAATTTTGGTCTTTTTTCTAAAGCAATGGAAAACTGTTGGAGTATTTTAAGTAGGTCTTTCTCTCTGTGTGTGTATGTGTGTGTACATATGTGTGTGTGTGCATTGCCATGAAGTAAAGACATCGATTCCATAAACTGCACTGCTGTTTCTGTCCTATTCGTCCACAGAGCACCCATGAATGGAATAGACAGGACCTGGCTTGGTAGGATCTGTGAGATTGCAGACAGGCTAGGACCCTCACAGGCCCTGGCACTGTTTGATGGAACTAAAACACATTCCTTTCTCCTTTGCTTTGAGGCATTAAAAGGATCTGCTAGAATGCTGGAGTAATATTAAATTAGTGTCAGCAGTTAACACATTGGCTTGAGTTAATTGATCAGATTATTCCTTACAGAAAGTAAGGTCCTAAGGGAAAAGTCCCTAGGAAATGTGAAATTCTATCTGGCGAAGGGAAAATATAAAGGGCTGGAGGATGGAGGTAATTTCTAGAAGGATAGCTTAGTTGGGGTCCCTTAGGGGATCAGGATCAAGTGCAATCTGATGGAGATACTGGGCTGTTGGAGGAAGAGGAAGATCCTACCAGTTAGACAACAAAACCAACCCGGGATAATTTAAGCAGCAAAGGCACTTATTAAAGGAATTTGTACCCAGAGAATATCCATAATAGCCAAGAGAACCAAGTTTGGAGGTAATGCCATCGGGGCAAGGGCCAAAGTCATGCCACAGCTCTGGGCCCATGAAGACTTGCCCCATGAGTACCACCAACACAGGCCTCTGGATGTGGCTGCTAGAACCACTGGCACCACAGAGTCTCATACCAGCCTTGCCAGAATGGACACTGTGTGGTCTCATGCTTCTTGAAATTGCTAGATCATAATTCAAAGTCTGCCGCAGGTATGTCTCGGGGACAGAGCTAGCCACGTGCCTGCCCCTGGTTGTGAGTCGGGCTGAACATAAATACCTGGCATCTGTAGCTTCTCTAGGGGAGAGAAAGGCTTTCTTCATACACAGGGGATTTCCCCAATTATGGGAAAGAGGTAATGTTCATTTTGTATGCTAAAAGGGATGGGGAAAGGGATCACAGAGGGCAAACTCCATCTGCTTTATATCTTTTTCTGGAGCTGACACTAGTATACTTATCTAGCAGTCAGGTAACAGTATGAATATTCATTCAGCAACTTGGTGTTTTCAATAGTCTGTGATCTTTTCTCCATATAGATGAGATTTAATGAGCTGAATTCTCCCTTGTAGTACCAATAAGGGTATTAGATGCATGAAGGGTATAAGAGAGCTGTCACGGGGAACTACAACCCTACCCAAATAGTTTGCCCTTCTCAACTCCTAGCCTAAGTGGATGTACCAGTACCCAGAAGTCATTCAATAGCTGTCAAATCAATTGTATAGCTCCTGGAGGAGAAGCAAGCAGCTGATGGACAAATGTAACCATCCCCATTTATATATAGTAAAAGTAGTATGATACAATTTTTCCAAAATATACAATTTATACATCACAATAAATCATGTGTGTGTGTGTGTGTGTGTATATGTATTTTTAAGTCTAGAAAGGTATGCATAATTTCCCGAGGGGAGGAATAATTAAAAGAGAAGTTGTTTTTTCTTTTTTATGCTTTTACCATAATTATCTTTTACTATTACCAAAAAAAAGGTTGTAAATGATAGTATAGAAAAGCTTTAACCCCGAAACTCATTTACTTAAAGAGTTAAGTTAACCACCATATACAAAATAAAGCACAGTTCCAAAGAGTACACCAAAAAAGAAAGTTTCAATAAACTTCAAGTGTGGCAAATACATAAATAAAATTCATCCAGAACAAGACTGCTCGAAGTGTTAGTGATACAGCAATGGATAAGATAGTTTCTGCCTTCAGAAGTTGACAATCTTATGGCATAAACCAGACGAAATCCCCCAAATAAATGAACAGAACCATTTCAAGTCATTCTGTGCTATGAAGATAAACAGGGCAATGTGGTCAAGTGCCTAGACCCAGAGTGGGGAAATACTTAATAGTGTATAGAACATGGTCATATATGTTTTGTCATTTAATATTTACCATGATGCTGCAAAGCACTTATCATAAATCCATGTCATAAGGGAGGAAAGTAAAGCTCACAGAAATTAAGGGACTTGATAAAGGGCACAGAACTAAACAATGGAAGGACTTCAATTTCAACCTCACATTCTCACCCCAGGTTGACTTCTTTTCTGAGAAGGGTATTTCTTTATATGTGCTATTATGTACTGGAAAAGTCAATCATAATTCTATGTTCTCCTATTTCTGATTCCCCAGTTTTCTCTTGTAGGAAGCTCGAGTGAAAGTCAGATCCAGTTGACAACTCTCAATTCAGTTAACACTTTTAAAATTCTGGAGCTTTTCATGCATGACCTTATTTTCTTCTCATATGAGCTATCATTTTCTTTGTTTTACAGGGGAGACAATGAGACAGAACTGTCAAGTGGCTTTCCCAAAGTCTCACAGTTAGTGAGTGATGGAGCTGGGGTACATCCAGAGGCCATGGAGGTGCTTTTCATTCCTCCAAGTTTTGATACCACCTGGGTTGACGTGGCTGTAGTAGAGGTAAAAAGCGAGGATATTTAAGCTCCTGTTTCTCCTGTGTGTGTGTGTGTGCAGGTAGGTAAAGGGGTGAATGGGCGAATGGATGAATGGGAAGGGAAAGGTCTAGCCACAAAATCCTCAGGTGGGGCAGAGAAATGGCCTCTCACGTAGCTCTATTCAACCTTTTCTCAATAACTGCAAAGCAAAATTTCCTCTCGCCAAGCACATGTGGATGAGAAGGCAGCCTGGTTCCAGCGATCATCTCGGAAGGCAGTGTAGTTGGCGAAGAGATCTCAGTAGGAGATGCGCTGTCCTCCTTGCTTGTCAACCCAGGTTCTCTTTAAAGCCAAGCCTCCTGTTTCCCAGAGACTAGAAAAGCCAGGCTGGCCATGAGCACTTTATAGATCCTTTATGATTATAAATTAGTATGGCATCCCTGAAATTCTCCTTCTGACAACAACTTCATGTTGCTTAATAGTCCTCTTTTGAGTATTGCAACTTCTGGCCTTGATTTGAAAATTTATTATTGACACTTGGTGTTTTTTATAAATTGGTTATAAATGATCTTCCTACACCATAAATGAGGCAGATTCCTATTGCATAAAGTCATAGACATCCTGTATTTATTTGGCAGAGCATCTAAATGACTGTTCCAACAAACAGTAGGCTTGTAGCCTGTCTGTGGTTGGATTGGATTGGTTTATGCTCTTCCTCTTAACTGATTTTAATTCTCTGCTTCATGAAGTCTGATAGATGTTATTATGCTATAGAAAAGCAAATAGGCTTTCTGATCAGGTGTACACATTGTCATTGATTAAAATATTGGAAATAATTTTCTTAAAAACTTGTAATTAGAGCTGATTACAGTTAACATTGAATTAAGTGCCTTAAACCTTCCTAGAAACATGTTCTGACGGCCTCCTCAGGCCTGGGCAGAGAGTAATAATGAGATTCCACTTGCTGAGGGGAGCCTCCAGACTGGAGAATGGAGTGTCTTTCTCTACTGCATTTCGTCACTCATCCCCGTGATACTTATGAACCCTTTTTATTAGACCTGAAACCAAAAAGCTTCCTCAGATTAAGTTGGCAAGATTCAGGAAGAGGATTGTTTTCTCTGAGGCTGCCCTAAATGTTCCTGTTAATCATTTTATTTGAAAATTCAATATTGTTGAACTCCCACACAAATTTAAGTCTGAGAGCTCCAGAGAGTTTTCTGGCCCTTAAGTATGCAAGATTTATAGCCTGGTGTTCCAATTAAGTAAAATGCAAGGGCTGGAGCCGAGAGAGGAAGGACGTGGTCAAGCTACACAATAGAAGTAAAGGTTGACTGCTCTTTTTCTAATTTCAGGCAAATCAGCAGGCTCTGAGAGTCCAGGTTTGGCCTTAGCTGGCCATGTTTGTCCACTCTCACCTTCAGAAGGATGTTTGTGGTCACAATATGGCTTGGTTGGCCATTGTATAAAAAACTTAATCTGCTTAGTTTTTACTTTGATGGAATGGTCTTGGCTAAATTCTCCAAGCTGAAACAACATGACCTCACCTGGTTAGGGCTGTTAGTGGTGTTCAAATGACTGTCATGTTTCTTCTGAGCAATGCTAATGGGAGCTGGAGTTGATGTTGTCATACCCATCTTACAGCTGAGGACACCGAGGTTCAGAGACAGGGGTAAGGTGAGGAGATGAGGACTCTGTACTCAGACCATCCGTGTTTCAATCCTGCTCCTGCTGTGTACGCCGTGTGAACTCAATGTCCTCAGCCACAAAGTGGGAATAATAATAAAATAATAAGAGCTGAGTAGTATTCCATGGTGTAGATGTACCACATTTTCCGTATCCTCTCATCTGATGATGGACATTTGGGCTGGTTCCAACTCTTGGCTATTGGAATACTGCCATTTGCAACAACATGGATGGACCTTGAGAGAATTATATTAAGTGAAACGAGTCAGGCACAGAAAGAGAAATACCACATGTTCTCACTTATTGGTGGGAGCTAAAAAGAAATAAATTCGCACACACACACACAAAAAACCGGGGAGGACGGGGGAAGAAGATATAACAGCTACAATTCCTTGAAGTTGATACGACAAGCAAACAGAAAGGACATTGTTGGGTGGGAGGGGGGAGAGGGAGGAGGGAGGGAGGTTTCAGTGATGGGCCACAATAATCAACCACATTGTATATTGACAAAATAAAATAAAATAAAATAAAAAATAAAAAGAAATATTTTGTGCAACAAGTGCTAGAAAAATTTTAAAATTTTTGGTGTTTTTTTTTTAAACTGATATAAAAATAAAATAAAATAAAATAATAAGAGAACCTGCTTTATGGAGGTTTCGAAGTAGCAAGTGCATTAACTTATGGAAAGCACTTAGAACAGCGCCTGTCACACAGCAAAGCTCAATAAATGTTCGTCGTTGCTATTTATCATTTTAATTATTGTTATTATCTGAGGTACAACCCATATTATTTGGTAGGATATGAAGTCCAGGTCATTTGATTTTTAGTCTAATGTTTCTTTTAAAAAATTTTAAGATATCAATGAAGAAATTAATCTTGTGAATGTCAACTGAACGTTTTTGCAAAGAGTAGGCATAGAGCAATAAAATATTTTCTACATAGATTTCCCTCAGACTTAGTTACTGTTTACCAAGAAGCAGATGGGCGAAGAGAAGACCTGACTGGAAAGTGCATTATTTGGGAGGGTTGAGAGCAGATCTATTGGTCTGCACCAATTACTGACTGCTGAGGGATTCATTAGGAAAATGATTGAAAATGGTTTGCTGAGACTGCTCATGGTCAGTACTTTCACTGGTTTGAAAGAAAGGGCCCAGAGATGGTGGGAGGAAGTCTAATTTAAAGGCTAACAAAGAGATTGCAAACTTAATAAAAGAAAGAGTAGGCAAATAAATATATCTAAGTATCTATCTTTCTATCTACTTATAGATGAGAGTGTTTTTCCCCCCCAGCTTTTTTCTTAGTGCTTAGAAAAAACAGAATAAAATGTGAATGTCCACCAATAACAGAAATATCCAGTAAATTATGGTAGCTCACTCCATGGATTCTTCTGCAGTCATTAAAAAGAATAAATTACAACCTCCTGCTGACTTGCAGGGATTTTCGTGAGTTATTATTGAATAAGAAAGCACTTATGCAGAGAAAGAGGGTATAATATGATTCTATTTTAGTAAAACAAATGCAGACAAACAAACTTCTGTGTATGTTTGTGTAGGATTATAAGAGGATGGAAGAAAAAAAAAGAAGCACAAATACTACATTGTTAACATAGATTATCTTGCTAGAGGAAGGGGTTGCTCTAATGAGAGAGGAGGTGAGGGGTATAAAGGAGCAGGAGAAAAGACAAATAAAAAAATACTGCAGTAAAATAGGCACCATGACATATTTATACTTAGGTCTGTGCATAAAAATAAAAAAAAATTCTGATATTGGCACGCATTTTTGAATCAATGCATACATTTAATGATAGAGTGGTTCTTTTTTTCCTTAAAATCTGTTATCAAATTGATAATGCATCTGGCAGTCAGGCACATCTTAGAACTTAGGAAATGTAGTGAAAATCTTAGTAAGGGCAGACCAGGCAGAGACCTTAATACTCTAGTTTCCTTGACTCTACAGTTCCAGGGTTGTGCTGTCCATTACAGTGGCCACTAGCCACAGTTCACTATGGAGCACGTGGGATGTGGCTAGTTCAAGGTGAAATTTGCTGTAAGTCCAAAAAACACACATCAGATTTGAAAGACTTAACATGTCTGGGATGGTTAATTCTAGGCATCAAACTGATTAGATTAGGTAATACTGAGAAACTCCATAAAGCATTACATTTAGCTGTGTCTGTGAGGGTGTTTCTAGAAGAGATTGGCATGAGAGCCTGAGCGGACTGGGTGGGAAAGTTCTACCCTCAATATGGGTGGGAACCATCCAATCCTCTAGGGGCCCAGAGAGAACAAAAACAGAGAAAAAGGCAAATCTCTATTTGCTGGTGGTGGGATACACTCTTCTCTCCTGTCTGTGGACATCAGAGCTCGAGACTCTTCAGCTTTGGGTTCCAGGACTTACAGCAAGGACACCATCGCTTCTTTGGTTTTGAGACTTCGGACTTGGACTGAGCCACGCGACTGGCATCCAGTTTGCAGACAGCCTATTATGGGACTTCTCTTCACAATCATGTGAGATCATGCTCCTAATAAATCCCCTCTCATATATTTATATACATATCCTATTGGTTCTGTCTCTCTGGAGAACCCTAATACAGTGCCTTCGAACATAAAACAAAAAAGAATGTAAAATACCTTATTCATATTTTTATATTGATTACATGTTAAACAAAAATATTTATGATATATTGGATTAAATAAAATGTATTATTAAAATTAATTTTCTTTCTTTCTTTTTATTTTTTTAATGTGGCTACTATGTGTAAATGTAAAATTACATGTGTGGCTCACATGGTATTTCTACTGGACAGTTCCAGCCTAGAGGAATTATCAAAGGAAGAAATGACAGGTAGCCAGGAGAGAACAAATTTTTCCATAATTTGTCAGAAGGAAGGCTAGGTGTTATGGGGGAGGGCATAGCTTCAGCACAAGGGTTTTCAGTGTGGACCCTTGATCAACTTCATCAGCATCAATAGAGGTGTCTTTAAAATGCAGATTCTCCAGCTCCATCACACACGCACTGAATCAGACATGCACTTAATTAGAAACTCTGGGTATGTGGCCCAGCGATCTGTGTTTTAAGAAACATTCCAGATGATTCTGATGCAAGCTAAGATTTGGGAACCACTGCTTTAGAATAAAGCAGAGCTTGGATAAAAATCATAACACTGGGAACCAGGAAGAGAACATAGTTAGTGTGAGTTTTAGAAGAAGCCTCAAAATAGAGCTTATTCAAAAGGGGATAAATTCAGCATGCTACAAGAACATAGGCTTTTAGCAAAGGGTCATTTCTGAGGAGAAATTCTGAGCAAGTAAATGGTGGTTAAATGGTTCAATTACTTTCAAGTTTCAGCATTAGCTTCTGAGCTGTCATTATTGTGTTTCTTTGATAAGTGTGATTTTTACCTACATGACAGCTTAAGAATCAAGGAGTCATGTGTGAAACTTGGCATTTGGAAACATTTTGGATGCTTTAATGACCTCACTTTCCAGAAAACAAGTTGGTTATCATCAGAAAGAAAATAGTATATATTTATCTTTGAGATAGAAACAGGTTAGGGAAGATTGTATTACTCAGTTTTACCTAAGTTTCATAGGAAAAATAAAATTTCTTTAATCAACAAAACTTCTACTTCTGACAATTAATTTAGCATCATCCTTGAACTCTGCCTACTTCATTGATGAAAAATTGCAAACCTATTTTCATTTTTTAAAAATACTATGCTTGAGTGAACACACTAGAATGGAAGACAAAGGGCATGGGGTTTGCTTTTCAGCAAAGTGGGCATTACTACACACACACAAACACACACACACATCTCATAATGTAGATAAAACAGAAAACCTTGCATTTTCATTCTCTATGCTCAAAGATACAAAAAGCCTTACAACTAAAAAAAAAAAAAAAAAACAAAGATGATGGGTAGCTTATTTCATTATTGGAACATATGACCAATGATGCCCCCCTGACATTTCCTTGGTTTTTATAATAATGCATTATTAGACATGTCATGGGTAAATTAAGGAAAAAAGTGGCATTTTCTTTAATGCATAACTAGCAGTGCTTGTAGATAGCTAATAACTATGGAACAGAAATGATGACAAGATTAGTATAAATAAGGAGTCCCCAAACTGTAGAATGAGGCTAGTTAATTTAGTTTGGGGAATGATAATATACTGATAATTTAAAATCCCACAAGCAAAGATTAACTACTTACTACGTACCGGCCATTGTTTCAAGCACTGGAAATATAGTGTCAATACAACAAACGTATTTCCTTCCTATATGGTTATGATAGACGTAGATCTGAAAACAAAATAACGGTGGGATAAAACTTGTGAAAAATAAAATAAGAAGTGTATATACTAAGGGGATTTGACCTAGTCTAGAAGTCAGAAAAGAGTGCCTTGAGAAATGATGGTTGACAATGGGAGGAGGCAGGGGGCAGTGAAAGCCACCAGGTGATGGAGCCCCCGTGGACAGGTGGCAGCTCCTAGGTGCACTGAAGGCTTGGGACTGGGGAAACACTTGTGGCACTGCAGAGCAGAGCCAGTGGGAGGGGGCAAAGTTAATTAAAATAGAGACAGGTAGGAGCTAGTTTTTCGTGTTTTAAGAAACTGTAGTTGGGATTTGGGACTGGATCTAAAGGGCATTTGAAACTATGACTCGACTTACTTTAAAAATACGCTGGCTTCAATGTGGATAATGAGCTGAAGCAGAGGGGAGGACTGTGTTGCTGAAAGTAGACCATGGAGTCAATTCTTGCATTAGTCCAGACAAAGATAATGGTGGGCTGAACTAGGGTGGTGGCCATGGGGGATGGAGGGAGTGAAAGGAGGAGAGCGATATTTAGGAGACAGAAGCAGCATGATCCCGTCATGGTGGTGGTGGGCTGAGCCTGTGGGATGAGGTACAAGATGCCCTTCAGGTTTCCAGTTGAAGCGAGTCTATGGGACTCTGGTGAAGGAGCAGGATTTGGGGGAAAGAGAATGAGGCTAATGGTAGAAATTTTGAATTGATATCCACATGAATCATCTAAGCAAAGATGAATGGGGGGAAAGAATGGACTGAGCTGGGCGGAGACGTGGGAATCCCTGGCAGATGAGGAGTAACTGAAGCCAGGGGAATGGATGAGCTTTCCCTGGAGCATGTGGTGTAGAGCAAGAGGGATGAAGACTCGGGACAGCATTGTCATTTAAAAGACAGACAGAAGAGAGGGAGTGAATTAAGGTGACTAAAAAGAAGAGTCCAAAGAGGAAGGAGAAAAAAATAGGAATATGTGGTATCAGAAAAGCAAAGGAAGGGAGACGTTTCTGGTTCTGGTAGGAGGGGTGACAACAGTGTGGCTGAGGGGAGGCTGACACAGGCTGGTTGGTAACCTTGACAAGAGCAATTTCTGTGGAGGAGGAGGCAAAAATCAGTGAGAGCCACCAGGAGATGGTGCAATAATGGACAGGGTGGGGAAGGTAGAGGGGGTGGGAGGTACGGGATGCAGGAATAAAGCGCACCTGTCAGGGGAGGTCAGAGGCAGTGCTGAGGTGGGGTAGGTAGGACGAGAGAGAGAGAGAGAGAGAGAGAGAGAGAGAGAGATGAATATCTTTAAATGTTGGTGGGAAAGAATCAGGGGGAGAGGGAGGTGGCCTATAAAAGAAGTTGGGGGGAAATAATTGAAAGAGTCACTCAGGCAAGTCACTTGTTCTCTCCTTGCCTCCTGTTTCCTCAGCTGTGAACTGGGGACAGCAAGAGTGTCCCTATGATAGGATTGTTGTAATTATCCAATGAGTTAACACACAGAAAGTGCCAAGACTAGTTAGCACATAGTGTGCCCTTCACAAGTGTAAGCTGTTATACAGGTTTGGGGTTTGGCAGGCATTTGGGGTGATAGGAGAAAAGGACTGAAGATATTAACAAGAGAGTAGTTGAAACTGTGGACTAAGGAGTTACACAGGAGAAAAGGGAAGTAAAGCCATTGCTTTTGGAAATCACTAGGTTGTTTTGTATTTACTGGGAGTCCTCCTGGTATGGATTCCTGGCTTCAGCTAATGGCATGCTAGTTTTGCTGACAGAATTAATATGTTGATGGAAAATGGATAACAGTATCTGAGCTCTGTTACCCCACCTCCTACTCGTCCTTGGCTGTAGTGCCCGATATATGGAATTTATATTAAAAAGATATTGCTGTGGTTATTTTATTTTATTTTTTAAAAGAATTTTAACTTTAAGCAGTTTGTGTGTGTGACACTTCATGTCCCTAAATTCCTGTGATATAGGAAAGTTCTTCAAAAGAGATTAAAAATGTGTAAGAAGCAATAGTACGGAAATCCCCTCAAGTTAAGGCAATTTTATTTAAAGGCTGTGAATTTGCCAACTGCTTGTGTTCTTTTCCTTGCAGTCCACAGTGCAATTTAATTCAGAAAAACAATCAGTTTGGCCCAAGCTTGAATTGCTGCGGAATAAATAACCTCCAAAACTAAACTTTAAATGGAACCTCTGCATTGCTGATGTGCTGAGACTCTTGTGCTCATCTGAGTGTGTAGCTGAATACGCTCAGAGGTGCTATTTTGTCTCAGAGAATACATTTTCTATGGTCATTCCAGTCCTGGATTGGGACCCTGGCCTTTTATCATAAATGCGAATGGACTTTAGACAACAACATTTGTTTCCATGTAGGAAAATGACTGAGATTTTACGTGGTAGGAATTTTACTGAAGAGCCCATTGAACTCCTTCAAAATAGGAAAACAGTTTCATGCACCAATGAGAAGATAAATAAACAAGGTACAATTATAGACTAGGGGCTGGACCTCTGGGAGTCTAGAAATCTTACTTTTTATTCTTGCCTGTGCAAATGATTTTTCTTGGAATTTAGAGAAAAAATTTAGAGATGAGAAGGGTGGAGAGACAAGAGGCCAGGGTAGCCAATTTTAGGTGGACATACTGCCACTCTTATAAATATATCCCAAAGTCACTGCCTTTACCAAGAATCACCAATGGACAGATGTCAACCATTTAGGATAGTTTATTTATTCATTTTTCCAAAAGCATTTATTGAAGGTTTCCTGTGTGCCAGAGATAGAAAAACACTGTTGATATAGTCATAATAAGACATATTTCTTGCTCTCACTGGGCTTACACTCTAGCAGTCTGTGAGGCAAGTACAAAGTTAGAAATAGGGTATGATAGGAGAATGTAGGGGGGACCTAATCAAAACTGAGGAAGAGGAAGACTTCCTGGAGGATATGAAGACTGAGTGGAGTCTTTTGGGGTGAAAAGGAACTGTCCTGGTGAAGAGTCAGGGTGGCAGTGGTGGGTGGGGAAGGATAGTCCAAGCTGAGTTAGTGGCATGGGCAAAGATGGGGTGATGGCTCATGGCAGGGAGAACTGTGAGCAATCTCACGTAGCCAGATCTTAGCAATCTCAGGAATAGTATTGGGAACTGAGGATGGAGTAGAGGAGATGCAGTGTCCAGGTTCTGCAGACCTTGTAAGATGTACTGAGTAGAAAGGACCTCACTGCTGAAGCACTGGGTGCGTGCTGAAGGCTTTCATCACATGCATGTGCTTTAGCTGCTGTGTGGGCTGAGGTTAGAGGGCACTCAGTCTGGAAGGCACAAGAGCAGCAATTGCTCCAGGAAAGACAGGGGGAAGTCCCACAGCAAATTAGTGGCAGTAAGAAAGGAGATGAGGGGACAAGCTGGGGAGACATTAAAGGGAATAGAATTGATGGAATATGTATATGTAAGTGGTAAGAAAGAGGAATAAAATAAAATGATACACATGTTTCTTGCTCATGCACTGGATAGTAGGTGGTATCTGACAGGAGAAATACAGAAGAGGAAAATTTAGGGGAAGGATCCAGAGTTCAGTTCTAGACATGTCGAGATTTAAATGCCTTTGGCTTTTAACCAGTGGAAAGCTCAGAATAAGTAGTCAGGTATAAGAGTTGAGATCTCAAGGGAGATATTTGATCTCAAAGTATCAAATTAGACATCTTTAGAATACAGATTGAATCCATGAAAGTGGATTCTTAGGAAGAGCGAGAATAAGAAACAGGAGGATGATCATGGATGGAACCCCAAGGAACTAACATTTATGTCACGAGTAGAGGAATGGAACTGTGAGAAGGGGGCTGTGAATGAATGGTTACAGAGATGGCAGTGAGATGATGTAACAGAAGTCAGTGCAGAAGAAGGTTTTAATAAAGAATCCAATGGGATGTTGAATAAAACAAGTTTGAAAGCAGGTCCTACAACTTGTTGGCAAAAGCAATTTCCATGTCATTCTGGGACTGAAGCTGGACCTCCGTGATTTCAAAAGTGAAGCATGGAAAAATAGTATGTCAACTACACATTCAAGAAGCCTTGTTTTGAAGAGATGGTGAGAGGAAATGCTAAATAACAAGGAGAACTCACTGGGCTGGAATGTATTCATTCAGCCTACTTCTGAGGCCTTTTATTTTATTTTTAAAGATCAGGGACACGTGTCTATCTATTTGCTGAGAGGAAAGAGTCAGTGGTGAAGGAAAGATCGCAGGTTTGGAGAAGAGGAAGTTTCATGCAGGGAGTGAGTTCTAGGACTTGCTATTCACGGGAAAGTGTGAGCATCTCAGGACCAGCAGCAGCAGCATCACCAGAGAGCGTGTCAGGAATGAGCAGTATCAGGCCCCACCCCAGACTTACTAAACCAGAATCTTCTTTCCAACAAGAAGGAAAATTCTTCTGAGATCTGAAGATAAGGATGAGGACAGATAAGCTTCACGATGCGAGGACAGGAGTTAAAGAAAGGCTGTGTTTGAATGGGCAGCACCGAAAGCTTAACTGAGAGAGAAAGCCTGGTGTTTACTGCAGTATGAAATGCAATGTTTGTGTAGGTGTCTCCAGAAGCTTCCGGCTGGTATTGGAGGAGGCAGACAGTTAGACGGATGTAAGATTAGGGTTTTGCTAAGCAAATGGGAGTCAGCAAAAAAAGAGTGAATTAATGAACCACAGGGTCTAGGTTGGAAAGGAAAGTCAATAAAATTCAATGGGAACTGATAGATTGGAAGGAATTGGGTTCAGTCATAGTCATTAATAGAAATGAGAAATATTACACTGCCAGCAACAGTGGATGGTTGTCCAAAAAGAGCTATTACCTCTCTGAACAGTCTTTTTGTTTGTATGTTTTACAGATAACCCATCTAAACCATTCACTATTCTCTCCCCACCCCTGATCACCTCTCTGAAAGCCTGAGACTGCTCCAGGTGCTGAAACTGCCCACAGAGATAGCGTCTGCATTACTAAATCTTCTACAGATCCAAGGTCCTTAAAATAGGAACAAGAAGCTTGTAAAATCTGACTGAGGCCTTTAAAAGATCAGAACGATCTCTGTGTCTGCTCTCTCTGCTTCCACCATCTTGCAATGTGACACCCCTAGGTCACTGTCACCACCACCAGAAGGACTTTGGACCTCCCAGCCTCAGAAACTCTCCCAGGACCTTTTCCTGTTACCTAGCTCATAGACCTGCGTGTGGAGGGTTTGTGACCCAGTCTGGACAACGGGCTCAAGGGGCCTGTGAGCCCTAGCCCTAGCTCTACACCCTCCTCCCCCATTACCCAGAGGGTCTCAAGATCTTGGAGGTACCGAGACCCCTGGATAACTGTTGCCACCACCAGATGCACTTTGGACCTCCCAGCCTCGGACATTTGTGAGACCCTGGGTCACTCTCGCCACCACCATATGGATTTTGGACTTCCCAAACTCAGAAACTTTTATAATTTTCATTTTGGGCACTGGAGCAGCAGTGGCGGCAGCAGCGGCAGCAGCAGCAGTACCGCCTCCTCACCCGGCAGTGGTGGTGGTGGCAGCGGCGGCCCCCTCCTCACTCAAACATCAGGGCCCTCCAGACCCAGGCGCCCCAAAAATATCTCCTCAAGCCAAAGCCCCAGGACCCCAAGGACTGCATTTACACACCCTCCCACCCAACTCCTCCTCAAGACCTGACCTGACTGAAGGACATTTACCAGCCAACTGCTCCCACCAATTCACCCTAAGAGAGCCGGTCTGCCTGCTGTGTTCATCAGACTGCCCAGTGGAACAGAAGATACTCTGTTCAATTCATCTGATCTGTGGACTGTGAAACCCCCTGCCACAATGAATAAACATCAAAGAAAAGATACCAGAAATATGAAAAATCAAGAAAGTACACCACCAACAGATAATAAATCTCAAGCTCTAGATCCTATAGAACAAGAAGTCCTTGAAATGACTGACAAGGAATTTCGAGTGATAATTCTAAGGAAACTGAATGAGATACAAGAAAACTCAGCTAGACATCATGATGAAATGAGGAAAAGTATACAGGACCCGAAAGAGGAAATGTACAAGGAAATCAATGCCCTGAAAAAAAATGTAGCAGAACTTGCCGAACTGAAGACATTATTAAGCGAAATAAAAAACACAATGGAGAGTTTAACCAGCAGGCTTGTCAAAGTTGAAGAGAGAACCTTTGAGCTTGAAGATGGGATGTCTGTTATTACACAAGCAGACAAAAAGAAAAGAAAAAAGAATCAAAGGCATTGAAGAAAATCTGAGAGAGATATCAGACAACCTTAAGTGCTCAAATATCTGAGTCATGGGTATTCCAGAAGGGGAGGAAAAGGAGATTGCATTGAAAACATATTCCACTAAATAATGGCAGAAAACTTCCCAGTTATAGGAAAAATCACAGATCTGCACATCCAGGAAGCTCAACAATCTTCAAACGTATTCAACCCAAAAAGGTCTTCTCCAAGACATGTTATAGCCACCTGGCAAAATTCAAAGACAAACAGAGAATCTTAAAAGCTGCAAGAGAGAAGCATCATCACCTACAAGGGAGCCGCAATCAGGCTAACATCAGACTTTTCATCACAAATCCTAAAAGCCGGAAAGGAATGGGATGATATATTCAAAATACTAAAAGACAGAGATTGTCAGCCAAGAACACTCTATCCTGCAAGGCTATCCTTCTGAAATGAAGGGCAAATAGTATATTTCTCAGACAAATAAAAACTGCGGGAGTTCACTACCACATGACCACCCTTACAAGAAATTCTCAAGGGAGTACTGGGTTTGGTTCCTGAAAAATAACTACCACTACCATAAAAACCCAAGAAAAATCTAAACCCACTAGTTTAATAAAAATGGCATTCAGGAACAGAAAACAAACAAACAAAAAGGCTATCTAAAACCTAAGGAACCAACAAACACAGAAACCAAACAGTAAATCAGAAAGCAAGGAACAAAAGATACCTAATACAACCAAAAAACAATCAATAAAATGCTAGGAATAAATCAACACTTTTCAATAACAACGCTTAACGTAAAAGGCTTAAATTCCCCAATCAAAAGACACAGACTGGCTGACTGGATTAAAAAGGAGGACCCAACTATATGCTGCCTTCAAGAGACCCACCTCACCCATAGACTCACATAGACTAAGAGTGAAAGGATGGAAAAAGATTTACCATGCAAACAGAAAAGAAAAATGAGCTGGAGTAGCTATTCTTATATCTGACAAAGTAGACTTTAAACTAAAAACCATAAAAAGAGACAATGAGGGACACTACTTAATGATAAAAGGACTGCTCCATCAAGAAGACATGACAACCATAAATATGTATGCCCCCAATGTTGAAGCAGCCAGATTTATAAAACAAACTCTATTAGACCTAAAGAAGGAAATAGACACTAATACTATAATAACAGGGGACCTGAACACCCCACTGTCAACATTGGACAGATGGTCTAGGCAAAGAATCAGCAGAGAAACACAAGATCTAAACAGTACTCTAGACCAATTGGACTTGGCAGATATCTACAGAACATTCCACCCAACAACCTCAGAATATTCATTCTTCTCATCAGCACGTGGATCATTCTCCAGGATAGATCAGATATTAGGTCACAAATCAAGTCTCAATAAATTCAAAAAAATTGGAATTATCCCATGTATTTTCTCAGACCACAATGGATTAAAGCTAGAAATTAATAACAAATGAAACTCTGGAAACTATACAAACACATGGAAATTAAACAGCATTCTACTAAATGACATATGGGTACAAGAAGAAATCAAGCAGGAAATCAAAAAATTTATTGAAACTAATGAAAACAATGATACATCATACCAAAACCTGTGGGATACTGCAAAAGCAGTATTACGGGGGAAATTTACTGCATTAAATGCTCACCTCATAAGAATGGAAAGATGGCAAGTGAACAACCTAACACTTCACCTTAAAGATATAGAAAAACAAGAACAATCCAAACCTAAAGTTAGCAGATGGAAAGAAATCATTAAGATTAGAGCAGAACTTAATGAAATTGAAACCCAAAAAACAATTCAAAAGATCAATGAATCAAAAAGTTGGTTTTTTGAAAAGATAAATAAAATTGACAAACCATTAGCATGGCTAACAAAAAAGAGAGAAGATTCAAATAACAAAAATTAGAAATGAAAAAGGTGATATTACAGCTGATTCATCTGAAATACAAGGAATCATTCGAGACTACTATAAACAACTATACACCAACAAATTTGAAAATCTGGAGGAAATGGATAAATTTCTGGACACACATAAGCTTCCAAAACTGAACCATGAAGACGTAGAAAATTTGAACAGACCTATAACAATAAAGGAGATTGAAGCTGTTATCAGAAGGCTCCCAACAAAGAAAAGCCCAGGACCAGATGGATTCACAGCAGAATTTTACCAAACATTCAAACAGGAATTGACACCGATTCTTTACAAACTATTCCGAAAGATTGAAACGGACGCAAATCTCCCAAACTCATTCTATGAAGCAAACATCATCCTGATACCAAAACCAGGTAAAGATATAACCAAAAAAGAAAACTACAGGCCGATATCCTTGATGAATATAGATGCAAAAATCCTCACTAAAATAATAGCAAACAGAATACAGCAACACATACGTAAAATTATTCACCACGATCAAGTGGGATTCATCCCAGGGATGCAAGGTTGGTTCAACATACGCAAATCAATAAATGTGTTACACCATATTAATAAAATCAAACACAAGGACCATACGTTCATCTCTATAGATGCTGAAAAAGCATTTGATAAAATTCAACACTCATTCATGACCAAGACCCTCTATAAGTTAGGTATACAGAGAAAGTATCTCAACATAATTAAAGCCATATATGACAAACCCACAGCCAATATCATCCTGAATGGGGAAAAGCTGAAAGCTTTTCCTTTAAGAACAGGAACTAGACAAGGATGCCCACTCTCACCACTCCTATTCAACATAGTGTTGGAAGTACTAGCCAGAGCAATCAGAGAAGAGAAGGCAATAAAGGGCATCCAGATTGGAAAAGATGAAGTCAAACTGTCCCTGTTTGCAGATGACATGATCCTATATATTGAACAGCCTAAAGCCTCTACAAATAAACTCTTGAAGGTGATAAATGATTTCAGCACAGTAGCAGGATACAAAATCAACACACAAAAATCAATAGCATTCCTATTCTCCAATAGTGAACATGCAGAACGAGAAATCAAGAAAGCCTGCCCATTTACAATAGCCACCAAAAAAATGAAATACTTAGGAATTGAGTTAACCAAGGAGGTGAAAAATCTCTATAATGAGAACTACAAACCACTGCTGAGAGAAATTAGAGAGGATACAAGAAGATGGAAAGATATCCCATGCTCTTGGATTGGAAGAATCAACATAGTGAAAATGTTCATACTACCCAAAGTGATATACAAATTCAATGCAATCCCCATCAAAATTCCAAAGACATTTTTCTCAGAAATGGAAAGAACTATCTAGACATTTACATGGAATAACAAAAAGACCACGCATAGCCAAAGCAATGCTGAGCAAAAAAATAAAGCTGGAGGCATAACACTACCTGACTTTAAACTATACTACAAAGGTATAATAACCAAAACAGTATGGTACTGGCATAAAAACAGACACACTGATCAATGGAATAGAATAGAGAATTCAGAAATAAACCCACACACCTACAGCCATCTGGTCTTTGACAAAGGCACCAAGCCTATACACTGGGGAAGGGACTGCCTCTTCAGCAAATGGTGCTGAGTTAACTGGATATGAATATGCAGGAGAATGAAACTAGACCCATACCTTTCGCCATACACTAAAGTCAACTCAAAATGGATTAAAGAATTAAACATACACCCTGAAACAATAAAACTTCTTAAAGAAAACATAGGAGAGACACTTCAGGAAATAGGACTGGACACAGACTTCATGAATATGACCCCAAAAGCATGGGCAACCAAAGAAAAAATAAACAAATGGGATTATATCAAACTAAGGAGCTTTTGCACAGGAAAAGAAACAATTAACAGACTTAAAAGACAACCAACAGAGTGGGAGAAAATATTTGCAAAATATACATCTGACAAAGGATTAATATCCAGAATATACAAGGAACTCAAACAACTTTACAAGAAAAAAACAAGCAACCCAATTAAAAAATGGGCAAAAGAGCTAAGCAGACATTTCTCTAAGGGAGATATACAAATGGCCTACAGACATATGAAAAAATGCTCAACATCACTCAGCATCCGGGAAATGCAAATCAAAACTACACTGAGATACCATCTCACCCCAGTTAGGATGGCTAAAATCCAAAAGACTCTGATCGATAAATGCTGGCGAAGTTGCAGAGAAAAAGGAACTCTCATACACTGTTGGTGGGACTGCAAAATGGTGCAGCTTCTATGGAAAATGGTATGGAGGTTCCTCAAACAATTGCAGATAGATCTGCCATATGACCCAGCTATCCCACTGCTGGGAATATACCCAGAGGAATGGAAATCATCAAGTCGAAGGTATACCTGTTCCCCAATGTTCATCGCAGCACTCTTTGCAATAGCCCAGAGTTGGAACCAGCCCAAATGTCTATCATTGGATGAGTGGATATGGAAAATGTGGTACATCTACTCAATGGAATATTACTCAGCTATAAAAACGAATGAAATACTGCCATTTGCAACAACATGGATGGACTTTGAGAGAATTATATTAAGTGAAACAAGTCAGGCACAGAAAGAGAAATACCACAAGTTCTCACCTATTGGTGGGAGCTAAAAATAAATAAATAAATTCACACACACACACACACACACACACACACACACACACACACAAAAACCGGGGGGGAGGGGCGGAAGAAGACATAACAACTACAGTTCCTTGAAGTTGATATGACAAGCAAACAGAGAGGACATTGTTGGGAGGGAGGGGGGACAGGGAGGAGGGATGGGGGTTTCGGTAATGGGCCACAATAATCAACCACATTGTATATCAACAAAATAAAATTAAGGAAAAAAAAAGATCAGAATGATGTTCTTTCCCATATTAAATGTTTTTTATGCTTTTATACTTTATAACCATTTGCAAAATTTATACTGTGTTATAAATGCTACACTGATTCTCACCCCCCCCAAATGTTCTTTCCTTAAACTTTGAACCTCAGAGTACTTTGTTCTTCCCTTTTGATGCTATTTAACTATCTTTTCTTTTTCTATTTAAAAAAAAAATAGTTTAACAATTTTATCCCTTCTAAGAGATGGTAAATTCTTAAACAGCAGGAACTGTCTTGCTGATTTATTTTTGCAGTGCTGGGTAAAGTGGAGGTTTTGTAGCTGAATCATGGGGTTCAGAGATAATGCTAGAGAGGGTTGGTGGAAGATTATGAAAGGCCTTTCATACCAAAATTAAATGTTTGAATTTTAACTTGTAGGCAATGGGGAGCCACTGAAAAATTTGAGGTAGAAAAGTGTCATGATTTTAACATTTCTGAACTTTCATTCTGTCCAGAGTATGGAGGACTGAATAGGGTGTGTAAGAGCAGAGACAAGGATGTGAATTACAGAACTATTTGATTGTCCAGGTGAGAGACAAGAGTCTGAAATAAAGCATACCTTTAGGAATGGAAAGGAAAATCTATTTAATACATTGTGGGATTTAATGATATTGGGTGTAGGGGAAAAGGCAAGGAAAGATGGCTGGAGCTTGTGCCTGGTTTCTGGATTGGGTGACAGATGATGCCATTCACTGAGACAGGCGGAAAAACAGGTTCAGGGAAGAAGAAGGGGCTGGTGATGACATGTAGGTGGTGGTGAGTGAAGAGTTTAATTTTAGACATTTCAAAATACTTTACTTCTGGTAATAAATGTTGGATGAATGCATTAGAGAATAAAAGAATGGATGTTAGACTATGTTTTGAACTTTAAGGAAGAGCCAAGGTTATAATGGCAACATGTTATTAAAAATATTTACATTTATTTTCCCCAAATGGAATTTATAAGCCACTCCTACAGCCAAATCTGTTGTGGGGAAGTAAAACATCTGGCTGAAATTCCAGTGACCTTTAGATACACCCAAGTTTTCATATGATGCTCATTTTCATTCCAAATGGCACAGCACAGCTCTAGGGAGTGTACTTTCTGGAGCATTTGAGCAATAAAGAGAATTTGTGCAGCACTTGCATTTCCCATACAGGTTTTCAAGCCAACTTGGTTCTATACACTGAGGGAAGCACTTTTTGAATATTTGCATATCTGGATTTGTTTCTTCTTTGCATCGGAAAGTTTGCAGAGTGATTCTGAAAGATGTTAGGAAGTTAAGTCTTTGATCCAGCCCAGTGTTTTTCTCTGAGCCTTAGCAGAGGTGCCTAGATAAGGCCATAGAAGGAGCATCAATGTTTAGGAATTGAGAAAGGAATATCCAAGAAATGTATACTATAATTCTACCTAGATCTCTCTTTTATAACATAGATATATGGCTAGGCCAGCTTTTTAACACAGCCAGTTTGCAGTAGCATAACAACGTTGTCCTAACTGATTCTTTTTATCGTGATTCTCTGATGCTGTAGAGGGAGAATCAATGTCTTGAATAGGTGCAACTGCAATATTCGTGTCCCCTTTGGTATACTCACCGTGATAGGCTAAACAATGACCTCCCCCAAAATGTCCACATCCTAATCTCTGGAACGTGTGAATATGTTACCTTACATGGTAGAAGGGAGTTTGCAGATGCAATTTAGCTAAGGATTTTGAGATGGGGAAATTATCATGGATTATCCAGGTGAGCACATTATAATCATAGAGTCTGTACAAGAGGGAGGCAGGAGGGTCAGTATCAGGAGACGTGAGGAAGAAAGCAAAGGACTGGAGCGAGGAGAGAAAGGGGTCTTGCCTTTAGGAGCTAGAAAATGCAAAGAAATAGATTCTCCTCTGGAGCCTCCAGAATGAATGCCGCAGCCCAGCCAACTCCTGAAATTAGGACTTCTGACCTGCTGAACTGTGCAAGAATAAATTTGTCTTAAGTCATTAAATCTGTGGCACTTTCTTACAGATGTAATAGCAAGGTAAAACATCACCCCTTGAATTTAACTTGTAGATGATGCTAAAGCAGGAAGGATCAGTCTAGATGTTAAGTAGAATTTCCCAATGGATTATAAAAGAATTTCAAACTGTGTATTGATTACTAATGCTGTTATTAGTGCTCTTAAAAAGAATCTCTGGAGGGGGAAAGGCTTGGTCCAGTCTAAATACAGTCAAAGTAGTTGCCCACCTTAAGCAGGTTGCTCTCATGTAGCCACTTGACAAATTAGCAATGCTTTAACAACTTGGTTAGATTTGACCGAAACATTTGTGGTCTGCCTTTAACAGCTTTATGTATCCTGAAAAATCAAGGATCCTTCAATACTTTCAGAATGGTACCTCAATCTGCTGGATTTGGTTGAGTTCCTTGCTCAGATTTAAATTTGTAGGCAGCGTTTTAGAATATTTATATTCTGCAGGGAAAACATGGAAATTTATTTATGAATTGTAAGTCCTGGCTTGCACTGTTCATTTTCAAAAATCAAAAGTACCTCATCTTTGCCAACATGCAATTTTTAAAAAAATGTCCCCACAGATCCTAGCGAATATTGGCACAAATTGAAAAATAATTGTATAAATATTTTAAGCCTGTAAGTCACATGCCTTGTGTTGTCAAGTGGTGATGGAACACCCGCAATGCGGGACGGATGCTGAGCCACAAGAGTCCACAGAACTAACAAGAGGACTGAGTAGTACGAGTGATTAATTGCTGTGCTAGTGTACTACTGGAGGAGAGCCTGAGAGGAAAACATCCAGGAGTCATATGATTTTTGTAGATTTAATGATAATCCTAGAATTACATTGGCATTGCCTCCAAATTGAGAAGACATTTGAAGAAAGCACAATTCACATTAACTTGTGTAACTCTGTGTGAAACCTAAATCAATGAAAGAAGCTGGAAGAAGAAATAAAAATTCTCTTGCAGACAGTTGGAGGCAAACATTCATGTACTTGTGGATTCACTCAACATGCTTTGCTCTGTGCCTACTGTATATGCACTGTGCATATACACTAGGGTAAAATGATTTGTTTCCAACTATTAGTATGGGAAAAAAGTTATGCTAAGCTAAGAACCGATGAACTCTTTGCAAAGCTGTTGTTTTCCACTAAAACCCAGGTACTTAGGGAATGTGCTTTTTTAAAATTTGATTCCCATGAAATCTATGTAATTTTAAGTCTCTATGACATTGCATGCACCTAGAACACTTCAATTATTGAATCCTATCACTAGGGGAGAAAGCTAGATAGAGTTTCATTGAATTTTGCTCTACAATGGTAGAATTTCCTGGGATTTCCTCAAGCCCCCAGCTCAATGGCCTTCAAATCCTGATTACCAAAGTGCCACCAGCTTGAGTTGACCATCTTCCCTTTAGGGCCTCCCTTGTACTGTGCTCTGTATCTCTATTATGGAATCTGTCATAGAAGGCATTTATGTACACATCCATTTCCACACTGGACTTTGAACACCACAAAGGCAGTCACCATATGGCACAGCAGGAGGTCAATAAATGATCATAGCATTTATTCCAACAGTACTTCTGAAAGTAGGCTTTACCACTGGCATTAAAATTAGGATATTATCTTTCTTGGGGTTCCCTCTGCAACACTTGACTTTGGCATAGAATCACTTGAACATGCCAACTCTACCAATGAGAACTCTTCTTATTCTTATATGGTTTGTAAGATTCAGTGTTATTGGTGTTTGCTAAAAATGATTTTTATAAAAACAGGAGTTTCAAGGATGGAAGAATAGCATTGACTTCAAACATGAAAATATTATAGTAGAAACCATATGTCAAGATTTCTGGGTACTTGAGCGATGCATGTGTTTTCTGTTGTTAAAAGTTTGATATTTGCTATAATTTCTTGGCCTGTCTGTGAGCATTACACATCATTTTTATGGAACTGACAATCACTGGCAATGAGGAAAACTGCCATATAGAAGTGCAATATTACTGCTACTATGGCCATTTCTAGAATAAAATAGTACTTTTGCGTGCTCCTCACTAGAGCATTATTGAGAAGGGAAGGAAAACATTAGAATTCAGGAGGATCTAGGAGACGCTAAAAGAGACAGCAAACAAGACCTAGGGAGCATTTGGCTGAAAGAAAATGAACACAATAAACACATGGTAATCAAACTGAAGCTTTGTGCATCTTGGCAGCTATGTGCCAAATGCCATAGCAATTCCTTCGCACTGCTTAGTAAATGGGCCTGACTGTAAGAGGAAATGAAAGATTCAACACTGTGAGGAAGCAGAAATCATTTAGGTTTAGCTCACCAGACTCTTTTAGGGGCAATTAATTTCCTAGATCTAAGCTAGGGTCCCCCATCCCTCCTTGTTTATACAAATGGCCTCCCCTCACTCAACCTCAAATTCCAAATCAAATCCAGAAATTGTGAGCAGATGTGGAGATGGAGGTGATGGGAGGGTGCATATAGAAATGCCTTTTAAAAATAGAATAAATTAATTTTGGTGAGCATCTCTCCCGGTTTCTTTTCTTTTTCTTTTGCTAGATCCAGTGGGCAAAATTTGGATAGGTTAATGTTGAATAATTAAATAATTTTATTAGTTTTTTTTCTGTATAGTGTGGGAGTGAGAAAAATCAGGCATTTCCTCCAATAGTTAGTGAAGACCTGTGGGATATTACAGTTGTCTTTGTGGCCAGATTCCTGAAACAGAGTCTCCAAAAATATTCATGGAATTTCTTGATTTTCCTGATAGTCTCACTGAGAGTGTTTTTAAAGCCTTATTTTTAATTTGGTTGAAATTGATAAAAACTTTATAAAATTGCTGAAGAGATAAATAAAATTCTTTTCCTTAGGTTGCTGCCAGCTCTGAAATTTCAGAAAGATCATGTAATGTTTTGACATATATTGTGTCATGTAAGATGCCACATACATTGTTTAGATTAGTATCACTGTCACAGACACCTATTTATTTATTTATTTTTAATTGAAACATAGTTGATTGTACATGTCTGTGGCATGCAGCATTGAATATCAATACCTGTGTGCAATATGTGGTGCTCAAATAAAGAGAGTTACTATATTTATCATAACACAATGTAATAATTTTTTGTGGTTCTTTACCAATTTTTCACTAATCCCCCCCTCCCTTTCCCACCTCTGGTGGCCTCAATCTCATTCTCTCCTTTTGAAAGTTCAATGGATCATTGTGATTGTTGTATCTTTATTTCTTTTTTATCTTGAGCAAAATGACTGACTATCTTGCTTAAAGCTCACTCTTTATAATGATCATGTGTTACTGTGATACTTGGTTTAAAAGGATTTATGTAATTAATACGAAAGGAAAGAGCCATGTATCATTCTATATTTTCTACAGCAGCTTGTTTAGAGCTGATATTCAGTGTGTTGGCAAAGATATTACTTAAAGAAGAGTAATTGATAACCATGGCTTTCAAAAGAAGAGGGCACACAGATACAGCATATGCCAGTGCTCCTATAGTGTCTTGGAGATTTTTTTTTTCTTTTTAGCTAAACTTTGCAAAATACCTTTGCTGCAGATAGTTCAACTTTCCAGACTGAGTTTGACTATATTACTATTTTGCTTTTATTTTTTATTTTATAATTCTTCAAAGTCCTATATGCATCATGTACTTTTCATAGCAGTTACTCTATAATTGCTAGAAGATGCATTTAGCAATGAATTCCTGGAGACTGGGCATTTTAGACCCTGCTATCCAAAGTAACTAACATAAAAGACTTTTCAGTTTAAGTGGCATAGAATGTGTGAAGAATCAGGATAATCAAGAAGCAGCATAACACAGTGAATTTGGGACTGTGAATTCATATCTCAGTTTTTCTATTTACTAGCTGCTTACTCTTGACCTAGTTACTTAACTCCTCCATGCTGCAGTTTTTCATCTGCAAAATGAGATAATAATAGTGTCTGACCCACAACAGAATATGAGATTAATCCATTAACCTTTGCAATCTTCTTGGAGAATTTGCAACGAACATAGTAGTGTCCCTCACTATAGATAAGAAAATCGGAACTCAGAAAAGTGAAGAGACTTGTCCAAAGTCAATTCCAAATTGGATGTACTGTTCACCATTATTCAATCACTTGTTTGGTTACCAACTCTTGGCTTGAGACTCTTTATCCTTTAATGAGGATGAAATCCAGTATTAGGGAGTATCAAGTGCACCAGTTTTTAGTCTGGAATGTCCTGGGAAAGACAGCCAGGAGTATGGAGGAGTTTCTTGAAAGACTACCAGGATCAAGTAATGCCCAAGTCACAGAGGTGCTCAAGAGACAGCCTATACTGAGCAGTGTGGGCCAGCAGCTCCAACTTGCTACCTACAAGTGGTCAGCTACTACTTTCCTGAATGCTTTACAAACCAGATTTTCTTACAATTGGTTCCAGGTAAAAAAATGAATCAGCAACTCTGAGGATGTGCCTCTGTTAAAACAAAGCCCTCTAATTTACACCTGTACAGTTACATGCCCAGATTTTTCAGAATGCTAGAAATACGGCAAGGCTGTCCAGGCCTAGAGTCACTCCCTCTCCATTCTTGACAAGCACAGAGCAAAGGACTTGGAATCTGAAGCCAGAGATTGTAGTTTCAGTTCTGTGTCTTACTAGGTGTATGATCTTTCTGAGTCTTAATTTCTCTCATTTTGACAGGGGTAGCAATATCAATCCTGGATGTCCATCTTCATAGGGTTGCAAGGTAACTAATTAAAATAGTAAGTGAGAAAACATTCCTGCAACTTGCAGAGTACTATGGTATCCTTACCATTTCCAAAGTCATGATATTGGCAAATAATCACACTTCTGGGTGCGTCATAAAGACTTTAGGTTTCCCCTTACCCAGCAGCAAAATGCAAGTAAAGCCGTTGGGCAAATCTGGCCAAAAGTTAGAACTTCCTAATGTCCTGTGGAAACCACACAGAACTTCAGAATCAGCCAAGCCATTTTGGCTTGGAGTGGGCAAGTAGGACACTATTTGGAATTCCCTTGTTTATTCAATTAAGCTGAGGGACCCTTGCCAACCACCTACATTTCCCTTAATCCTCCCCCCTCCTTCCTTTCTTTGGTCAGCATATTCAGCTAGAGAATGACTGATCTATAAGTTTTCTGGGAGCAAATATAACAGAATTTGTTTTTCTGGAAAGTGCTCTGAATAAGACAAATACTTTTCATTAATTATTATATACGATAACTGTCTTTAAAAAAAACCTGTTTATGAAATGAGAAGGGAAGGACTTGATATTTGTGAGATTAGTTTGACTGGCTTTTTAAAAAGTTGTGAAATAGAATAAACTTTTCCCTATAATTTCTATTCAGTTGAATGATATCCATGTAAAAATTGATGTTGTTAGACTTAAGTTTTATATGATTAAACCAAATACATTTAAAAGTAAACACTCCCCTGGAGAATCAAGAGGCCTCAAGAATGAATTAAATGTTGACTGGGTTGAAAGTTATGTTTGAACACATCTTAATGAAACCATCCCTAGTCAACCTTTTAAAGATTTCTTGGGGAGAGGGGAGCATATCAGAATGGAAGGGGTCTTGTAGTACTCTTAGAAGTCAACTTTTCATGTTGACTGAAAAGAGATGCTGTCATTAGGTTCCTATTGCTACTGAGTATCTGCCAGAGAAACTTATGCAAACTGAGTGCTACTTTATTTTAGGTGCAAGTCATTCTATGAGCAGGATTTAGATTTTTTTCAGTAGAACTATTGGAAACTTGCAAAGAAGAGGCATTAGTGTGAAACAATGACAATCTAACACAGGGTGGGTGTGCATGAATGTTTGTTGAATGAATGAACCTCAAGTTGGCACATCATATCTAAATTGTGCACATTTCAGTAATGAGAAGGTTTATATGACTATGTCTTGGATGAAAGTGTATGAAAATTGTACAGCCATTAGCTGTAATCACCCTTGAAATAAATCCATTCCTGCAGTAGGAAAGGTAGAGACAGTATGAAGGTTGAAAGATTAGAAAGGGCACAGGAGAGGCACGATAGTTGGATAATAAGATGCAGGGAGCTTGTTTTGATCGGTGCCTGCAGCAATTTCTACTTGCCTAGGGCACCCCTGTCACTGCGTGGTGGACACTAGCTAAAATAAGAACTTCGTTGGCCTTGGCAGCTCTAACACTCGCATCTGCATCTTGCACTAACTGCGCATTTTTGAACAATGTCAGGGTCAATCTGAGCCAGGCAGCAGCAGAAGTTTTCAGTCACTTCAATTCTCTGTTTCTACCTCTGTGTTACGACCATCAAAGTCTCATCAGCAGCAATGATTGCTCAGTGATGCGGCAAGTGTGGAAGACAGAAAGGCAATTGGCAATCCTGGTCCCCAGACAGGCACAACAGCTGGCATCAGGAACCTGAGAGGGACTGCAATCCTGTAGGCACTGGAGGTGTTTATGTAATCTTCCAAGCTGCCTGGAAGCTTGGTGGGTTGTGTATAAATGATCAGATGCAATTGGTCCCCAGTGGTCACAGCTTGTTTTCCCAAAATTTTACTGCACTGCACACAAGAACAAGCTGAAGGGACTCTGTTAATAATCCAGTGGCAAGAGCCACCTAAAATGAGGGGACACTGTTAAAGCCAGGCAGACTGTCATCAGCATTATATTTACTTAGGGAGCCAACACTGTCCCATAATGAATGACCTCTTCCACCTGAGCAAAAATAAATAACTACGGCAGCTCTTCAGCAGCTGAACTTCTCTTCTGCCTGGTGACTGTTTATTATTATTCTGAATTATATTCAACAGTTTTACCTCAGGGGGGGAAAAAAAAAAAAGAAAGAAAAGAAAAGGAAAAACAGTGCTTCCTGTTCTCCAGAACTCTAATGCTATCTAAAATTCACCTAGAATGTATGTTTCAATGACTCATTAAGATCTCCATGTTATTAGTGTAAATGCATTATCTGCTTACCACCAAGTAAATAAACCCCCCCAGGGTGCTATTGTTGTATATTTGCTGGATGTCAGGCACTGAGCTGCGTCTGGTACACGCTAATTGTCTCAGTCCTGGTTTGGTGGGGTTGAGTGATTGCCCATGGTCCTAGTACGTGGCAGAGCAGGGATGCAAATGAAGACTGCCCTGCCCCAAACTCAAGCACTTCGCCGCGACGAATACTGCCATTTCAATCCGTGCACTACCTGAAACATTCTTTCCAAGCTCATTTTCTATACAGATCTCGAGTTCATTCAATCATTTCTTTAACAGATGTTGTTTGAGTTCCTATTCTATTCCAGGAAGCATGCTAATCAATATATCATGACCACATGGAGCAATGAGGCTATAATGCGGATGGTATTAGGAGCCATCAGATTAATAGAATGATATACACTTGGGTGGTTCAGCCTTATGGGGAAATAGCTAAGTGTCACTCAGAGAAA
This sequence comes from Cynocephalus volans, assembly GCF_027409185.1. Classification (NCBI taxonomy): domain Eukaryota; kingdom Metazoa; phylum Chordata; class Mammalia; order Dermoptera; family Cynocephalidae; genus Cynocephalus; species Cynocephalus volans. The sequence continues at coordinate 278,698,724 of NC_084460.1, read as the reverse complement.
TAAACAAGTGGGGACTGTTATGTTTTTTTGTTTCCCTATTTGGATGGTACCAAGACTAAAAATAAAACGAAGGAACGAAAAAAATTTGAAGAACAAACTATAAAAAGAGCCCAATGACCTTGACAGGTGATGGCAGAAGAGAGGACACAGTACTCTCCATCCCAGCCCAGATAATCATCTCATACAGCTTCCCACTGTTTTGTGTCAAAGTATTTCTGGATGTGGTACAAGCAATGCTCCCTGAATTTTAGTAGCTAAAGGACCAGTCTTTTGTTGTCGTATTCCTTCCAAATATTATCATTGAACTAGCATGTTTCAAGAAAAAAAATAAAAGTGCCACCTGGGATAGGAGAAAAAAAGCTAAATTTAGAGATATTAAGGGGATAAAAAACCCCCATATAAATGGGGAGATTCATTGGCTTCTTCCCATGTGCTGTCTAAAGTAAAGCTTCAGTCCCACTCTGTCACTGGTGTAGGAGAGAACATTTTGACACTAAGGACACATATTATATAATCCTGAGATCCATCCCAGGTCCCTCTTGTCTTGCTTTACAATGTGTTGTTTACAGATGCTAGGTATTTTAGAGGATAAGCTGTCTGCTACTTACACACATTACTCAGGGAGCAAATTAATTTCCCCGTTATTTCTCTAATTCTGATGAAGTCTGCCTTCTCATGTAAATCTTAGTGAGAATGTACAATTCTTTAGCATTGAAAAACATAGGATTCTGGAAATAAATGCCTTCTATTCATGTCCAGAAGATGTTAGTTATATATAATAAAGACCCCAACTCTCTGATATATGTTCACCACATGCAAGGAGAAACCACCTCTTAAAGGGAAAGGTGGTATTTTGTTTTCAGGCAGCCAGGCATGGTTCACAGTAGGGGCACAGAAGTCACATTGCTGGGGTCTGGATCTTGCTGCAGAATTTGTTACCTGCAGAACCCTGCCTATATTACCTAAATGCTCTGGGCTTCAGTGTAAGTTATAAATGGGGTGCTCTGTTCACAGGTTATAGTGAATATTAAAGGGATAATCAACATAAAAATTCTAGTAAATACCCAATAAAAGTTAAACATGGATTTCAATGGTATAGTCTATTATTTTCTTTCTGACTTTTTTAAACCAAGTTTCCTAATACAAAGGGCTTATGTGGCATACTTAGCAGATACAGGTTCTATTCAATAATTGTCAGAGATTATTTACTGTTTTACATGGGCCTCTAAATAAACAGATACCAACACTTACAAGGGGATACATAATTCCGGGTAGGCTTTCTTGGGAAGGATAAACCAGGAGTGGTAGGTTCTAAGTTTCACATGTCTTTTTTTAGCTAATTTATCTGATGTTTTTAAGTTTTCTTAGAATTATGTCCAACACACACCCAAACAAGCCCCATAAAGCATTAAAAAATACACCTAAGATCAAAATAATCTTAATTTTTTTCTTTATAAAAAATTGTTTTAGAGGTGAAATTTAAATTATTTTCGTTAAATTGTGGAAAACATTGTATTTTCTAATATCAGTGATGCTTATGAGTTGTAGTTTATTTTAAAAGAAGATAAAAACAGTTTCAGGGAAGTTAGTATCTTTGTTAAAATGTTAGCTGTAAAAAGTTTATGCAATCTAATTACAAGTTGCCTGCCAAAAAGGAGGAATACATCAAGAGAAAAGAGAATACAAAGCAAAACCCTCAGCTTGAATTAACTACTATACAAGATCAAGTTAACTTCATTATTCACTAACAAAGATTTGGATAAGTATAGAAATTGTATATTGTCAGTTAATGGTTCAGAGTAATAACTAGTAACAAAGTAACAGAACTAAAAGGTCTCTTTCATTCCCATGGATATTTTTCCTAATTAGTACAAGGTATACACAAAGAGTTTAGCTAGCTATGGCAAATTATTAACTGTAAACTAATCAAGCTTTTGTATTTTGATTGTGGCAAATTTTGGAAAAAGAAATGAAATTTTGAATAGGACTATTAAAATAATTTTATAAGCTTTTCTGTGATCAAACTGAACATGTTTAGGGACTAAATAGTTTCCCTTGATGCCAATTGAGTTATGCTTTGCTGCTCCTCTGAGTTGATTTCCATCTCCTTTGCAAGGTTACCAAGTGTCTGTTATCATTCTTAATCAAGTGCAGTAGTCCCCAAACAAACCAGAGGCTGTGTGATATCAAAGGAGAGCATGATTGTGCTGCTTTTTAAAAAATTTGTTTGATTGTATAGTTGCTTAATTTTATGGGGGAGATATTGCAGAAGATATCATTAGATATGAAGCCAGATATTCATTCATGCACGGAAGATCTATGAATGCAATTTAAAGGTGTTCAGTTTAGAAATTATGAGGGGTTTTCCCCGATGGAAGTTTTAATGTGAGTTGTGCACAAAGGCTAGAAAGCTAATTCCTCTCTCAAATGCCACTGAAAACTGTGGATTCTGACAGAAGCGATCCCAGATTCATCCTCTCAATCACTTCTAGCTCTTAAGTAACAAGGTTGACAAAACAGAGTATCAAAATTAAATTTGCAGATAATAAAATATTTTATAAATGTACTTGGGAGAAGGTGAGAAAACATTTCACTTGGACATCTTTCTTTAAGTAAAATTATACTTTTATACTAAATTATATATACTAAAAGTATTTACTAATTAATATATACTAAATTATTTTAAAATTATACTGCCAATAAACTCTAAGAATGTTTGCATTTTTGAGTCTACATTGCAATAGTCACCCAATAAAAAAATATTTGCTTCAGTCAGAATATTTTTTCTAGAGCTGTCTTCACCCACAGCACTTGAAACCACAAGTTACTTGCTCAACACATTTTTGTTGAATGAACCGAATCCAAGACATTTGTAATATGATAATAGTCATTTAAACTGCATAGAATAGGCCAGGTATCCCACTGAGTCTCTACTTGTACAAGAAACCAACTGTACTCACCTACAGCATGTAAGAGGCTGTCTATAGATATGTCTAATAAAGTGATAATTTTGTAGTGATCACAAGTTTGAAGTTTGTGAGTGAATGAATGCTTCATGAAGAGCCATTCAGCAGTTGTCAATGAATAGTGCTCATCTGTCTCTCAGTCTCTTATTTTGTCTCTCAGCCATGCAGACATTGGGATATGTGCCTGTCACATTGCTTGCCATGTCTTCTCATGATCCAGCTCCAAGCATAATCATCCCGTCTCCTACAGTACTCTCAAGAAAAATGGCAGTAAGAATACACATGCCTCAAAGAAGAGACTGCAGAAGGAGAAAACTGCTTGGGGGCATGAACATAAGGATGCTATATATATTTACTCAGTGTCCAGTTGAAACCTTATCCAAGGCAAGCTGGCCCAAAAGGGTCACTATCAATCCATTTGGAAGCAACTTGCTTCTCCTTGGTCACTTTGTCTGGTGTTTTGAATTGGGTTAGTGGGTTCAATATTAAATCAATGCAGAATCTTTTGGGAGAAAGTATAAAAAAGGCATGGATACATTTGTTCATTCATTAAAAACATTTTTGACGTATTATAATTGTATATAATTATGGTGTATATAGTGATATTATGATACATGTATACAGTGTGGTATTATGGAATAAAGCTAATTAATATATCCTTAACCTTAAATATCTACCATTTATTCCTCCTGTCTAACTTCAACTTTATACCCTTTCACCAGCATCTTCACACTCACTCTACCCCTAGCCTCTAGTAACTACCATTCCACTTTCTGCTTCTGTGAGCTTGATTGTTTTAGATGCCACATATAAGTGAGAACATGCATTATTTTTTGTCTTTCTGGGTCTGGCTTATTCCACTTAGCATAATATCCATGCTGTCGCAAGTAACAGAATTATTTACAATAGCCAAGATACAGAGTCAAGCTAAATATCTACCAATGGATGAGTGGATAAAGGAAATGTGGAATATTCCACTCATTTTTACTGAGTTGTTATGAAGTACCAAGCATTATGCTAGAAGGTAGGAATTCAAAGACATTAAGACTCAGGCTCTGCCTTCCGAGAGCTTGCAGACTACTGGGGAAGAGGTAAGTGGACAGACAAGTTTTGACAGTGCAGAATATATCTAAGAAGGGCATCTAACCCGGATTATGGGGGGAAGAGATGGGGAAGGACTTCTAAGTCTCCTGGAAAAATGATCCCTGAGCTAATTAAAAATATGAATAGAAGTAGCCTGGTAAAATATGTATGTAAGTGTGTGTGTGCATGTAGGAGATGAGTTTATGGGGTTGGGAAAGAGAGGCATTATACAGAGGTAATAAGGGGGAGGAAAAAAAGAAAGGCATGTTTGGGAACTCCAAGTATTATGTATTTATTTGAAGGCAGTGGTGCTTACTATTGTGAAGAATACTAAGGCAGGAACTTGCAGAATAAAGAAGGGGCCAGACATCAATCCTTTGGTAAGTCATGCTATGAATCTGGACTATGTTGTAGACATGTGGGGGTATTTTAAGCACAGAGTGAAGAGATCATACAAATGTGTATATATCTATATATATAGATATATAATTTTAGAAAGCTCTCTCTAGAGGTAGTGAGGGTGAAATGCATTTATAGGGTCATAAGAACATATGGGAACATGAGAACAATGCTAATACTTTTTGTTCTAGAAGGAAAGGTAAAGGAGGCTATGTCTCCTTTTCCATTAAAATATATGAAGAGTAATTCTGTATTTCTATTTTTTTCATTTTTATCCTCAAATGTTAAGATTTTTAGGCTCAACTGGATGTGTCCAAAATATTAAATTTCTCATGGTGGATTAAGTGCTGGCCGGGAGTCAATCTCTTAGCTGGCTGAAAAATACATAAACACTATAGGAAGTTTTAAGGCCAGGAACTTTACTCCAATTCATTGTGACCATGGAGCGCACAGAAGGGTCTGCTGGTCCAAGGAGTGCAAGTCCACCTAAGCATTTTTCTCATGATAAAAGCTGACCTTCAATTGAAACTGCACTACGATTTACATATACTTCTATTGAGTGTTACTGTGTGTCAGGAAGGATCTGTGGCAGACAGTAAATGTATGTTTGATAAAGGAAAAAAAATGAAATCTTCCATTCATTAATTTAACAAATATTTACTGAGCACTTACCAAGTGCCATGCAATACACTTGTCATTGGGCTAGAATTGTGAACAAAAACAGGTCCTCATGGGTTTCACAGTGTAGTGTAATGGGTGGATAAGAATAAAGTTAGAAGACACACATCCCTTTTTCCTGCTCAAATAAAAGATGTGGGAGAATATTTAAATGGGTATGCTAGCAGGACTGCCCAGGGTGCAGCTCACACTTGGATAGAAAGCCTGAGAGACTAAAACAATGTAACCTCATTCGCTTTTCGAAAGGAGTGTGTGTTACCCACTTTGTAAGGTCAGAGCCCTGTGTCTTTTCTTTTTTCTTGTGTGTTTCCACTTATAGAATAATGTGTATATCTGTGCTTATTCTCATTTTTATTACTTGCATTTGAGTTTCTGACTATCATGATTGTTAACTTCTGTTACAAAACTCCATTTATCTAATTGATCCCAATATTCTGTAGCTGTATCCAGCCTGAATTAGGCTGTCAGCCCAATGCCCAATATTTGAAATTGGGACAGCTTTCATAATTTTAAGAATTACCCCTCTGTTTATATTGCTAAAACAAAAGCTCATGGTTAATAAACAATCATAGTGCCACCTGGATTGTAGTCTTTAAAGTGGCTGCTAATTCTGTTTGAATATAATAAACCTGGTATTTCTCATCAGGAAGCCAAGCTCAGCTCACATTTCAATAAGCCAATGTGGATATAAGGGATTCTCAACTGGGAGATGGGAGAGCACCATGCAGTGTGAGAATCTTGGACCAGGGGAATGGAGAGAAACGTGGGAAATTTTACAAAACAGTATCTTCAGTATATCTCCTACTTTCATAAATCAAGTGACATAAAGTAAAGCTCATAAAGAATTGACTGGTGATATGCAAAAGGTAGTTTGAGAAGACATAGATGCTATTTTGGGGTTAAATGTGTCCCCCAAAAGTTCATGTGTTGGAAACTTGATCCCCACTGTAACAGTGTGGCGAGAGTGGGAAATCCAATTATGGTATTTCAAAGGTGGAGCTTTTGCGAGGTGATTGAATTGCGAGGACTGTGCCCTTGTGAATAGATTAATCCATTCATGAAATAACGGGTTGATGGCTTAACATGTTGTCATGGGTGTGGGCTGGTGGCTTTTAATAAGAGCACATAGAAGAGCTTTCACCATTCTTGCCATGTAATACGTTGCATTGCCACAGCATTCTCTGCACAGCCCCCACCAAGAAGGCCCTCGCCAGATGTACCTCTGGACCTTGGACTTCCCAGCCTCCAAAACCGTAAGAAATAAATTTTGTTTCTTTATGAATTACCCAGTTTCAGGTATTCTGTTATGAGTCACAGAAAACTGACTAACAGAACAGGTAACATAGTTTTAAATATAAATTTTGTAAAACACTACCCCAAATCAAGGACATATGATTGTTTTTGATTTAAAGCAGACTTTATGGTTTAGCTTAAGGAATGTTTCCATAGTGGGGGAAACTGAACTGGTTAGGCAGTCTAGGGATTTAACTTCTTTCTAAAGACTCATTTTAAAACAGCTAAAGGTTATTCAGAATTTCTCCTTGTTTTCACTAATCTGACGCTATAAAAGCACTGCTTGAAAGAGGAAACTATTTTAATCAGTCACTATCACTTGATATTTATAAATTTTTCTTGACTCTTAGAATCACAGAGTTTCAGTGCTGAAGTTTATACTGGAGCTGACCTCATGTAACCCTCTGTTTAAGATGACAAAAGTCAGACCCAGAGGGCAGAAAAACTGCAACTTTTGTCTCTGAGATGGGTATTTCTAATTTATTTGAGTCAGTTTTTCTTATGAAAGATTTCTCTTGCATATCTATGATAGTGCAGGATGACTTTACTGCACAACTGCAGGGGCCACCATTCACACCGTGATGAGTAAACAGCATCCCCCAGAGATGTGCAGCAACTCTAAGTTGTATGTTATCTGTATACCTCCCGCCAATACTTTCTAACGGGTGGTGATGTATTTATTTTGTTCTGTTTAAGTGAAAGGTGCTTGAAGACAGTCCCTAAGATTCTATCCATACGACAATATTGGCTGTTAAATGTTTTGGTCAAAAAATGCAGTGATATGATGACCTGGAAACACAAGGAACACAATAATTTCTTTAAACCCTACATTTTAATTGCAGCAGGTGCAATTAAAATGCATAGCGCCCAGGAACGTGATGGCCTGAGCAATATGCATTGCAGCACATTAGGCATTAGGATGAACATGGCTTCTGGGTACACCGAGTGGTGTGTTGACTCTGTTTTACCATCTCGGCTGCAACGTTATGAGTACCTCAGACACTTACCACATATCTCAGAGATACACGGTGTGAATCGGAGGGTCCAATTTGGCCCTATGTATATCCCTTCTGTGAAACTTTTCTGGGGCCTGGCCTTTGATTCCAGCCACCAATATCTGCCACTGAAGGGAATCAAGCAGCGCTAGGGTTCTGAAGCTATGACCAAGAAAGAAAAAGAGAGAATTGAAAGCGTTTCCATCCATTTTATTGGCAATGAGTTAAGGAAAACAGTTGGGAAATATTTGTTAGAAAGCAGGCTCAGGAAGACACCCTTACTTGGAAGGTTTATGGCTGAACTCTGCCTGCCGTTATCCATAGATAACCCCAACAATTTAAATTATAGAAGCCACATACAAAATCATTCAAGGCAAAGTTACGGTCATTCCCTAAAACCTCCTGTTCTTCACTTGGTTGACTAAAACCAGAAACAGTGTGTGCTTATCACTACGAAAATGAATTAAATTAGAGAATTCCATGGGATTTTACTCTTGGGTGAAATTTGCATTTATATGAATAGAAATAACAAGTGTGTGTTTGAGAGTTAGATTCTGTTATTTGTTTTTTCAATTACACTTATTAAATTCCTTGGCTTTTTTTTTTTTTTCCTTTTTCCCCTCTATGCCGTACAAACGAATTCACCAGTTCAGATTGTTTTAAGGATGCATGTGGAGGTGGGGAGAATCCAAAGTGGTACTTACATAGCATATCAGGGGCAGAGCCCAAGGGTAGACACCTGGGAAGACCAGCTCTAAGTCATGCTGTTTAATCTAGCAGGCTCGGTAGAGAGCAGGCCCATTGCAGATACAAGCTTATTCAGTTATTCTTATTTTATCTTTAAATATTGCTGGAGCACCTTACAAAGTTAAAATGCTTTAATACATATATACACAAATATACATATACATATGTAATTACTGTTCAAAATAATCCCTTGAGGTAGGCTTGCACATTATTGTGTTCCTGGGCTACAAAAGAAACTGGAGCATAACAAGGTTAAGTGGCTTGTCAGGTGATTGTGAACAGAGCTGTGGATCCGACATGGTGATATAGGCAGAATTTCATTCTGCTCACTTGTAGAGGTTGTAGACTCTCCTGGGTTTCGTTCTAGAAAAGAAGCCATGACTTTGGATGTTGGTATAGGCATCAGAAAGGGTTTATGTTGTGGGGCGGGGGTCACAAGAAAGAATGCAGAAGTCAGCCTACCAGCCCCCTTCTTCACCCTCCACCCCAACCCCCACTAGCACAAGGTCACCGCTCTGGAACCTATATCCCCAACCCAGCCTCACAGGCTAATGAGGTCAACTCTGGCTGTTCTAATCCCAGTCTCAGGTGGCAAAGACTCAGGTGGGAGAGTTTTAAGTCTGTGTACAGACACCTGAGATGAGTTCTGTCCGTTCTCTCCATTCATCCCCCAACTTCAGTTGCTTGAAACATTCAAACAGGCAAAGTTGCCATTGACAGCTTTTTTTAATGTTGATAAACATGTGACTAAGAAACGAGCATACAACAACCACACACACACAAAACTTGATAGTTTTTTAAAAGCCTACAAAATTACCATGGAGCTAAAGAAATAAAGAGATATTAGCCTTTCCTCTTATCTCCTAATTTTTATACCAAAAGAGAATGGAAAATGAATTTAAAAGACATTTTTAACACAATCATAAAAATTATATTTCACTGTTGAAAGTTTGGAATTTGACTGCTCATTCATGTCCGTGGAAAGGCTACTGTGAGGTATGTTTCTTAGCGCAGATTCAATAAAATTAGTTTTTTTCATAGTACATTTATCAGAAAAGCACATTCTTACTTCAGTAATATCCTTGTGAGCAAAGCAAGAAATCAGATTTTATTACCTGCTTTTTCACCTAGAATCTGAAGTAACAATGATACTACTCCTAATATTATTACTACCTTTATTATGCTCCTTACTGCATCCCTACTATGCACCAGGTGCCATGTAGGTATTTCACACGTGATTAGAAGTGAATTATGTCAAATCATGGAACAGGTTTTTGTCAGTCCCTGGTCTGTTTCCTATCTCCATGGCTACCTTTGTATTTTGTGATCTCAAAGTTTATAACCATGCTTTCTAGAAATTCCCAGAGAAGTAGACTTTTTCTTCTCTCAGTCTAACCGAGCCTAGAGAGTAATAGCAAGTATTATGGTAACACTCCTTACAGAGGAAATTTGGAAGACTGTGGATTACAGAAACAAGAAATTAGTGCATGAGTTGAAATACTGTAACACTGCAATTGGATATATTACTATGGTTTTCACTTCCACTCATCCTTTAAAACAGGTAGCTCTGGGAACCTGAATCCCTGGCATTCAAGCCTGTTCTGCTTTAATCAGAAAGTAAGGCCTTTGTAGCTTCCATTGACTGTCATGTTTTTGTGTGGGCTGTCCCCTGGACAGTCACATGAGAAATTGCCGTGAGCCACTGTAGCTCTGACTGCCTTAATGTGAAGCAAACCACTTCTGCAAAGAGCCCACTTAAGAAAAGGCTTTGCTTGGCATCTGCCGCCTGAAGAGTTCACCCTTCACAAAAAATAGAACCCTCTTCTCTAAGGAAAGTTGATTATCTGCAGAATAGACCTAATATTCCAATATAGAGAAAATGCAAAATTGCTTCTTTTATTTTCACATTTTTCCACTGTGCCAGAATGAATTACCTGTTCCTCCACACATTTGGAAGAAGGAATGTCAGACTAAGGAAAAAATAACTTGATCTATTGATTCCAGATTTTTTTTTTTTTTTTTTTTTGGCAGCTGGCCAGTGTGGGGATCTGAACCCTTGTTACTGGCCTCCAGGTCCCTCTGCTCTCTTCTCAGAAACAAAGGACTCACCAGTCCCCCACCCCCTACAACCCCCCCCAAACCCCACTTGATCTATTAAGCAATTGTTACTTCCAAGTAATAATCATTTGGCAATGTTTTCTCACATCCTCAGCAGAAAAATCTGTCTAGACTAACACAGTCCACACACAGTCAGAATGTGTCACATGTTAAAAGTCCTGCAGATATTTGCTGGTTAGGTAGAGACCCCTACTTGTTCAGCTTGTTCTTCTGCATTATTTGCATTTTTCATGTTTTCTGTGATCCAAACACAATTCAAGATTTGTAGAGGTGTTGGCTGGAAGATCCTTGGGGAGTAGCCACTTTCCTTTGTAATCTTATTGAGTCTACAGAAAAGTACTGAGATCAATGCCGAAACATAGTAAAGTTCATGTAAGGATGATAAGGGAAATATCCTAGATTCAGGAAACATTGAAATTATTATGTGGCAATATTAAACCACCCCATTGTTGGTATTACTGTATTTTTCATTTCCACCTGTTCATAGTAATGCGATTACCAATACAGCAAACTAAAACACATGCAAGGTTAATTTGGCTGTTTAAGCAGTAGTTTAGAGCTTTCTGGGGGGTCTCCCGTTATTTATTTATTTATTTTTGGCTTAAGCAACAGGAATTTATTTCTCACAGTTCTGGAGGCCGGGAAGTCCAAGATCAAGGTGCCAGGATGCTATTGGTTCCCCAGTGAGGGGATCTCTACCTGGCTCGCATGTGGCCCCCTTCTCACTGTGTCCTCACAAGGTAGGAGGGGGAAGGAGTGCAAGCTTTTGGGTATCTCTTCTTATAAGGGTACTAACTTCATCATGAAAGTCCCACCCTCATAAACCTAATTACCTACCAAAGATCCCACTTCCAAATACCATCACATTGGGAGTTAGGGCTTCAACATATGGATTGCGGGAGGTAGGTTGTCACAATTCAGTCCATAGTACCTTATCACTGTTGTGAAGAGAAGTAAATCCACATACAGCACTTACAACACTGCCCTGGAACACAGTAAACACTCAAATGTTAGCTAGTATGTCATGTCCATTTAATTTACCCTTTATAGCCACCAGAAAAGGTGAGTACTATTGTAATCTCCATTTTGCAGTGAGGAAGCTGGGACTCAAAGAGGAATTACTCAAGGTCCTAGAGCTCAAGGGTTCCAGAACCGGACTCAGATCCAGGTGTGTATAATTGTATAAATTAGCTGGGCTATCAGGGGGTGGGAGACTCTTTCACGGGGAATAACCAACCATTGACAACTGCTCCTCCACCATCTCCAGGTTTCTAAAACATTCACTCTAGTTTGCTACTGTGGTTTTTAAATTCTTTTCCATTTTAGCCTTTGGGGGTTCCTCTTACTTTCTTGGGAGCTAACTATACTCTTCATGGATGTTTCTCATATTTGGCCAGCATTTCTAAGGTTTTATAGCATTTCTAAGGTTTTATAATAAGACCTATAGCACAGGGTTTTCAGGTCATTTAATTTATGAAATTCTAGCTTTCATCACACAGGGCTTTCATATTTCATTTATTCTTTAATATTTTATACTTCTCTGGTATTGTGAATGGGATTTTTTTTTTCTCTTACATTTTCTAATGACTTATTTCCAGTGCATAGGAAAGTTATTTGTTGTAGATTGCTCTGGTCACCTTAGGGTCAAATTCTTTTTTTTTTTTTTTTTGAAATATGGTTAGCAAGTTAATGTTGTTTTAGTAGTAAGCTTTACTTGTGAGTGTGTATTCGTATATACATCATCAAGTTGCTACGGTATGGAAACAGATATAACCAGGTACCTGGGACACCACTTTATTTTCAGAGCTTGCAGGAGTTATCTACAATTTACTGAAATTTATTTTTATCCCTAATCTCTCTTTTTATCCTCTGACTACCTGAAAGCTCCATCTCCCACTTCCCCAAGTCTCTCCTCTTCCAATGCTCTTTTCTTACCTCCCACGGGTAGTCATGAGCCTGTGAGTCAGGACTGGGTGACCAAGTCTGCCTATCTTTCCAGCATCATCAGTGCTAAGAATGTGTCATTGATAAAGTATCAGCTGCCATGGCATTGGAACAGAGACAAATGTTACCTAATGTCTAGTGCAAACAAATGCCTAAATGGGGATCAATAATTCATATTACTAGAAAATGAGGACTCTGCCACTACTCATGGCTGAACTCAGCAGGTGTTCTTAACCCCTTCCGCTTCTGGAATTAACTTTCCCTCCTCACTGAATAATTGCTGGTTGTCTTTGTTAACCACACACCACAATGCCATGGAAATGGTGGCGTTGTCACGACTTCTACATTTTAAATAAGGAAAGGTGAGCTGTGAGGGAGGGAAGTTTTGGCTGAGTCCCACTTGGCACGAATTCATTTTAAAGTACTTTGCAGGAAAAAAAATGGAGACCTAAGTACAGAGTAATTTCATTTTTTCCAAGTGATGAGTTATTCTTTGAACGACTACAATTCTCATGACTTTGACATGTTTATTGCTATTTTGGCGGCAGCTGCTGCTGCTGCTGATGTGAAACGAATAACCACCGGTTTAGAGGAAGCTTGTGTTTTTAAACCTACAATGCTTTCAAACCCACTGAATTGTATGACTTTATGGTGGAGGCTTCTGGAACTGCCAGTCTTTCATCTGATAGAAGATGAGGGATGAGACTACCAAATATCTGAGAGTAAGCATGAATCACTTTAATACATGCACATAGATGATTTGATTAATTCTATCGATTTGAGATATAAATTAAAGAAAACATAATGACTGTTTGACTTCTTCAAACATTATGGTGGCACCTCTGTGTAGAATCAATGCAATGATGAAAACGACTCAGCACTTTCCCTATGAATCCAATTTGTAAAAAGCTTCATAATTTAGATACAAAACTGCAAGGGGACAAAACATGGACCTGCGAATGGCTTTGGTACAAGCGCTTTTTGCCTTTCAAGCTTTTTCAACTTGTCGCTGTGATTTCCAGTGCTTAAAGACTTAAATCAAATATGGGTTCTTGTGTATTTGTAAGAAGAAATGGCTTATAAAAAAATACATTAAATGAGGAAACAGATTTTGGTCATTTAGTTTCTCTTTACTTTTTTAAGTTAAAAAAAATTCAGAAAACCCACAAAACCAGGAACTATTAATAGTAAAGGCAAATGGTAGCAATGAAATACTAAAACTGTTACACTAGCTACAAGCTCCTTGTCCTAGAATCAGAGCACCCATAGGTAAGTTTGCAGCTACCTAGTCTGTGATTTGGGCCAATTAATATAGTCTTCTCTGAGAGTCAGTTTCTGCATGTTTAACATGAGATAATGATGGAATCTGCCTGGCAATATTACACATACAGTTCCTCTCTAGGAATCCAGAAGGCTGCCCTTGGGATATGGTGGCAAGAGCATTGGATCAGGAGACTGGCTTCTGGTCCAGGTTTTGTCATTATCTAGCTTATGATCAAGTCTCTTACTCTAATAGTGTGTATTGTTTATCTATATTATACCTGATATATTGGGATCGGCTCTAACAAATTGCTATTTTTGTAGGTTAAAATACTCATGTATAGGCAATTTCATATAGTGGAAGGTAAACAGAATTTTTTTCATCTCTAATAAATTTAGGGGGGGCTGGCCGGTTAGCTCATTTGGTTAGAACATGAAGTTGGTAACACCAAGGTCAAGGGTTCAGATCCCTATATTGGCCAGCTACCAAAAAAAAAAAAAAAATTTTAGGAAGAGAGACTCTGTCATGTGTTTAGTTGCAAAACAGTGAATGAAGAGACTAGAAAGGATTAGGGACAATGGATGGCTGGGGAGTGGAAGAGGAACCTGTATTCCCCAGGTCCTTTTCTTTGGTTTTTCCTCTTCTCCATGCTTTAAACTCCTAGGTTGTTTGGTATGCTTTTTTGTTGCTTTTTGACATCATGAACATGAGTTTTGACCGACTGCTTTGTTGTGCAGTGACCCCGCAACCTGTGGCAAGTGGTTCACTTCTGGGCTCCACCTGCAAAGTGGGCTATAAAGAAAGTGATGTAAATTAAGAAGATTACTCCATGGTGAGAATTTGAAACAATGGCATATTAAGAACAATTGAAGGGATTAAAGATATTTTTCCAGAGAAAAGAAAATTTAGGGAGATACTACAACTGTCTTTAGAAACCTGAAAGGATGCTGTGTATAAGAGAGATTAGGTGTATTTCACTTGGACTTTTAAGATATTGAAATAAGACCAATCAATACATTGAATGTTGTACATGGCTGTGCAGTGCAAAGTCTAGAGAAGGAAGAGAGAGAGAGAAGTGAGCATGACCACAAGCTTTCATTGGTTTCATTAATATTTTGTTTCTGTGGTAAGACTACTTGATGTGAGATCTGCCCTCTTGATAAATATTTAAGTCCACATGACTGTATTGTTAACACTATTCATAATGTGTACATCAGATGTCTAGAACATCTTTTTCTGGCACAACAGAAACTATACGCCTAGATCCATTGAACTGCAGCCCCGCATTTCCTCCTCCCCCTGAAATAAGACCAATAGAAGAAATTACTGTGAAGCTGATCTCATCTCATCTTTTAGGTATTTCTGAAATTTAGAAGTCTTCAGAGAAAGAAAGGGCTACCTCAAGGGGCTGTAAAGTCCTCATTAATTGAGAATAAGCGTGTGGTAGGAACATCATAGAAGGCATTCAAATGTGAGATGACTTGTTGGTTCTAAGGATTTTGTGTTTTCTTCCAATGTGGAGATCGTATAATTTCATGAATTCTTGATTCTCTCAGGATTATTACAGAATCAACCAAGAGAGCAAACAGGTCCACTCTTTGAAAACTGTAAAGCACTTCACAAATGGAATACGTGAGCTTCAGTTTCCTCTCTCTGTTCCTATTTTTCCTTTAGGCAAGGCATTGCTTTAAAATTAATGTAAACAGCTGTATACCTTGCAATATTGTGAGTGATAGAAATGAGCTAATGTTTTTCTCAGCTAAGGGGGTATGATTTAGTATAGGTCAATAACAATATCTAAATAAGGATGACTTCTCCCTAAAGTAGAACAGATATGGAAGACTTCATTTACGCCATGGAGATAACTAACTAGAACAATTTTGGTGCTAATATTAATTTATTATTTAATGTCAAATAAAAATTTGCACTTTAAGAAAAATAAAACTGGTGGTATGAGAGACAATAAGCAGTGGGGTGGGGGGGAGATAACTTAAATGGAGTGGTCAGGGAAGGCCTGTTGGAAGAGATGTCCTTTACCATGTGTTACCAGCCCACATGGCAAGATGGAGTCAGACCAGGCATGATCTGAGGAATAAATGTTTCAGTTAAGGCAAAGGCAAGTGCAGGGCCCTGCAGCAGGAAGGAGCTTGGTTCAAGGAATAGAACAAAGGGCAAGGTGGAAAAGCAGTGTGAGAAGAGAGGCCAGAGGCAGGACATATCATGTGGGACTTGTAGACTGAATTAAGGATTTCATTCTAAGCACAATGGGAAGTCACTGGAGACGTAAAAGAGCGGGGCAAGCTGGCTGTCCTGTGGTAAATGAGCTTTAATGAGAAAGAAAACAATGGAAGAAGAGAGACAAGTAGGAAAAAAACAGGAAGTTTCCAATTCCTTCTAGCTGGGCTTAGGATGATGAGTTAGGTGGAATTAAGCCAGGTTTGAGTCGTCTTCAATCTTATGCTTTGGGTCCTTATATCGGTAATAGTGACTTTCTTTAAATAAGGCTGTGACTTTGCCATGAAATGTCTGAGGCCTAATTATGTCATCTATTTTATTCTACCATAAAGAAACTAAATAATGCCAAAGAAGATGAAGAAATGTTGGCAGGGAAGACTGATCAACTTTTGCTTTACTTTTTAGCCAAGTTTCTAAATGGTAATATAGCTCTATATGTTTGTATAAAATAAAATGGAAGTATAGCCAACTCTCGGGATGAGAAATAGCTGTTTTTTCAAATATCTGACCCCCCCCCAAATGTTTCAGTTTATATTTAGATATTCTGGGACAGAATAGCCATTGCCTCTTAAAAAATATTAATACTTATCACCTGTGTCTATATAAATTATTCTGAGCTAATCAAGTGATACTTAATCAACAACAAAATACAGTAATATAACTCCAAAAAATAAAAATCACAACTAATATTTATTGAACACTAGTATGCTGGTGCTTAAATGCACTACCTCCTTTAATTTTCACAATAATGGTATGTGGTATTTTTTATTTGTATTTAATGGGAGAAAACTGAACAGAAGCTTAGGAACTTCCTCGAACCACATTCATGTTGAGTTTCAGGGGCCACAGTTTTAAATAAAAAACATGTATTGAAACAACAAACTGTACCCTGTAAATCTGTACAATGAAAAAAATAAATACTAAATAAAATAAGATAAAAAAATTTAAAAAAGGAAAAAGAAAAGCAAAAAGTTACGTCTAATCAAGTGGATAATTATTTGTTTTTAATGCTCACATCCCAACAATTATTGACTGTTACTCTTAATGTTATTGACTAACTTTTTTCTCATAGCAG
Source organism: Cynocephalus volans (assembly GCF_027409185.1). Classification (NCBI taxonomy): domain Eukaryota; kingdom Metazoa; phylum Chordata; class Mammalia; order Dermoptera; family Cynocephalidae; genus Cynocephalus; species Cynocephalus volans. The sequence goes on along the minus strand of NC_084460.1, from coordinate 278,681,930 downwards.
ATAATCTTCTTCAGCCAAATTCCACTGGTGATCCTGGAGTGTGGTAGGGACATGAGAAGTGAATTCTTTCTCCGTGTTTCTTACAACACCAGTCAGAAAAAGCAATGCAAGGGTGGCTGTGGAAAGGGGGTTCCCTGCCCAGAGCTGTTAGGGAACTACTGCTACACACATCATCTTTGTAGGGAGGCACAGTGCACATTAATATACTAAAAAATCTTGAAAATCATTTTCAAAGTTATTTTTAAATCCAGCATTTCATGGGCTTATTCACTAGAAGCATTCCCCGCCCCCCAGATACAATAATACCATTTTTTTGTAGAACACACTTTGTAAAATATAATCTTATTTGAATATTCTGATATGAAGTTGGTCATTTTGGGTCCATGAACTTCCTAAAGACTGTATGCAAACTTTTGTCTGTTTGCACATATGTGCTTCACTCTTTCTCTGGGTCCCCCCACCTCCCCAGCCCTGGTCGGGGGTTCATTGCTTTTCTTTGATTTTCAAAGGAATCTCCGACCCTCAAGGTGATTAAGAATATCAGACAGGGATTTTCCCTGAAGAAAAACGGACCAGGTAGGATAAAACACTTTTTTAGTTCGTGAAAAAGGAATTCACAAGAAACTAATTAACTCATTATTTACTTAAAGTTGAGAGAGAGAGAGAGAGAGAGAGAGAGAGAGACTCCCTCTCCCCCAGCCCCAGGCTTTTCTAAGCACAAACCACTGGATTGGTGTATACACCTGTCTTGTGCTTGACTTTTCTAAAAAGTGTAAAGTCAACCAAAGTGCCCTTGGCTCTGAAGCTACCAGTGAAGAAATGGAAATTAAATCTTTTTGTGTTCCTCTAACCTTTGTTTGAGCCAAGATTATATGATAACTATCTACACTATATTTGTTTTGATGGTCAAATGGTCTGATTCTTTTAAATAAGTGGCAAAAAGTGGAGACTTTCGCTTGACAAGACCAGGACATTAGTGAGAAAAAAGCAACAACCAACCGAGGCAGCGAGACAGCATCATCGACTTCCGCACTAGGGGGTAAGTTAGCTTGGGCAGGGATCACGTGCTTCTCACTCAGCTTTTACCCTAGCATCCAACATGATCCTTAGCACACCATGCTGGCACATAGCAGAACTTAAAAAATACTGTGGAGTGAATACAAAGTAGGTTAGAATCAAGATTGGCTTAATTATAAACTTTATTGCCAAAAGAGGTCAGAGAGTCCTTCTGGTTTAATTTCCTCAGTTTTATATTTGAGAAAACCTAGGCTCCAGCTCAGACTAAGGGAGAAAAATTCTCAGAACTCGGCTGATATCTAAGAATTTTACAGAAGGTAGAAACTCTTGAAAAAAGGATTAGTAGAACCAGGCCTGGTCATCATTAGAAAACTGAGATGTTTTTCATCCTAATGTTAAGGTGATTTTTTGGGCTTCAACTTCTACCATTTAATGACTGAGAATAGCTTGGATGGATAGAATCAGAAAACTGAGAGCTTGGCAAGAACACAAGGCAGACAAGGTAAATAAAATATGAGTTTTATTGCTGTTAGGTGACAAAATATATATTATAGTAATTTGCTTTTTAAAAAATCGCTCCACATGGCAGGATATAGTATGGTTTAATATATTTGAAATTTTCTTTTTTCTTTTTATTTTCCTATAATGAATCAACAATGATTAAAAATAAACTTATGACTACATAAGATTCTTAATTTTTCTGTCCAAATTAAGCTTAAATTATTCCTTCCATCATGCTACCTTTATAGTTAAAACTAACCCCAGGAATTAACTTAGCAGTAAAAGCAGGAGATTTGGCAGGACTTTAGTCTTTTTAAGATTTAAACAATAATTTCATATTAATTTCTTATGATAAATCACAAATCGTTTCTTTTTGTATCTTAGATGAAAATCTCAGTTTCTCAATTTAAAAATGTGTATATTAAGGTTTCCAAAATACCTTCCTTTTCTAATGAGGAGCCCACACATTTAAAATACAAAAAAACAACCAGCAAACTGGAAGCTTGTGAAACTATTATATGTGAGTTAGAAGTCTTAGGGGAAATGGGGAAAAGCAAAACTTCATCAGATTACCAGACTGCTATGTTTCTTGAAAAACGAGAAATGGGAAACTCAGTGGCACATTTCTCAAAAATGTGGATGCCCCAAAGGGTTCTGTGCATTGATTCATGTTGTCACAAAGGTCAACAATTAGCAGATGACTGGAGTTAAAATGAAATGAGGCGATGGAATAAGGCCAGAGGAGGGGCTTGGGCATTGACATTTTGGTTTCAGAAACAGACAGGGGTCATTACTAAGTGATAGAATCGTTATAAAAAGTCATTTCTCTTCTGACAAAAGTCAACAGAAGATGTTCACCTGGTTCCTTTTACCTGAAAGTCTATTAACAAAGTATGGTTTATTAATGCTTATTTCTACATTGGTATAAATGTTTCATGGTGTGTCTGAATATATTATATACACAATCAACATGTTCTTTGAATATTAAAAAAGGTAGCTTTGGGACTTTTTACTCGCATACAAATATTCTTTATTTCTTCCTAATTGTTCTGTGTATTGTGTTCTCCATATAAATATTCAACATAGCAAGATTTAATAAAAAGCGAAATGAAAATAACAATTCAAAAATAGTTTCTTATTCTACAAAATAGCTATTGTATTTATCTATGTGCACGCATGTATTTTATACCTCATAATAATTATTAGAATATGTTTTAAAAAATCTAACCAAATTTATCTTTAAAAGATAAGTTGTCATGACTCCTTTGCAGGTATGCTAATTTTCATGTACATAATATATATTTAAAATATTGTGTACATGTTTAAAGACTATTGTAAAAATTGTCTAGCTGTTATCTGGACTTTAGTTATATGGACTTTATCTTTGCTTTAATGAAAGCAAAGCTGTCATTTATAAACACAAGAGCACATCATATTCACATCATTGCTTCCTGTCTTCTGTCTTCCTAAAAACTATTTGAATTAAAATAAGTAAATTAAAAACTATTTAACTCAATACTGATACAGAGCAAGTACAATCAGCTCATTAATGCAGGAAGGGCCAAATTTGTATTCTGACTTGGCCTACCTATCTCCTTAATGTAGCTACTTTGCTCACAAAAGCAGCATTTCTCATGGCCAGAATTATATGCTACAAGCCAAGGTCAAATTAATTATATACTAGGGTAGGCAGCCATCCATGTTGTGTGGTTTCAGGGATGTAAGGAAGTGATGTTCCAGGTAATGAAGATGACCCCTTGCAGGTGGGCAACTCATGGTCATTGTGGGACATCCAGAGTATTTCATGCTCACCTCCTTGACCTAGAGAATGAGTTTGTCTGGGGAAGCTAGTCAAATTTTATTGACAGCAGATTTAGTAAGAAACCCTTTTATTTGGGACAGACTGTAAAAATAACTTTTGTTGCTTTTTGTGATTTTAAAGAGAGCAAATGCTTGGTGACAGAAAAGCAAATTATTTATGGGAATGTAGGGGGAGGAAGAGAATAAAAGCAGAAATTGGGATTAGGTAAACTAGAGTTTAAATCCTAGAGCAGCCTCTACATAATTTTCTTGGCTTAATCATTTTCTTCTGTAAACAGGGTAATAAAACTTTGTAGGGTTTTGAGGATTAAATGAGATACTCTAAGTCCATCCATGTTGCTGCTAATGGTAGTTATTTCATTCTTTTGTTTAATAGCAGAGTAGTATTCCATGGTGTAGATGTACCACATTTTCCTTATCCACTCATCCGACGGTGGACATTTGGGCTGGTTCCAACTCCTGGCTATTGAAAATTCCATTGTTCTCTCACAAGAGAATGAAAGTGAAAAAACTACTACTACTAATAATATATGATAATAATAAAATTAGTATAAAAATAAAAAAATAAACGGGATGCTGCATTGTAAATTACCTAGCACGTTTCCTGAAGCATAGCAGCTTTTGAATAAGTAGTATTTATGACTATTATTACTAGTATTGTTATATAAAAATAGCAATGACCTATTATTTTACCACCAGGTGCTAAAAATTTTAACATTTTCATGTATTTCCTTTCATTTATTTGTTTCTAGGTAAAGTTTTACATTATTGAGATCATATTGCATATACAGTTTTGTGTACTTTATTTACATAATAAAGCCTCAAGAAGAGATATTGTTTTTCATTTATCAAATTGGCAATGATGTGAAAGATAACACTTGATGCTGGCAAGAGTGAGTGTTATGAGCGCCATCATACATCACTGGTGAGAGTATCAGCCAGTATAACCTTTCTGAAAAGCAATTTAGGAAATATATTTCAAGAGCATTAAAAGTATTTTATCTTTTGACGTTGTAATTTTACTTCTATATAGCCAGTCTTAGGAAATAAGTGAATATATGAACAAAGACTCACGGTCAAAGAAGTTCATTGAAGAGTCATTTATAACAACAAGAGGATAAAAATCCTTAACTGCTCACCACAAGGAACCTGCTAAGTAAATTATGCTCCATTCAACAAATGGAATATTTACAGACTTTAAAGTCAAATTTTCAAAGAATAATTAATAACATGAAAAAGTGTTCCAGATAGGATATTACACAGGAGGAACATAATATATGACAGAAAACCACAGGATTTTAAAAAAAAGCAAGTATGTATGGAGAACAGACTAGAAAAAATTATGCCTAAATGTTAGTAATGATTATCTTCGGCAGGTGGGATTGTATATGATATTGGTTTAAGTATTAATTTGTTTTTATTTCTCATATTTTCTAATTCGAGCATGGGCCCATTTAAACATAAAAGATAAATATGTAAGTACATATATGTATGTGTATGTATATGAAACAGAAGTAAACACTGTATTCTGAGTATTTTCCCATGCCATAAAATAATCTTAATATTTCAGAACTATGTACTTTTAAGAGCTTTAGAGTGTTTCATTTTGTGGATGTTCCATAGTGTATTTAACCCCTTTTGGTATTGTTTAAAATGTGTAGATTATTGCAGTGTACTTCTTTGCACATAAGTGAATCTTGGTTTGCATCTCTAGACCATTTCCTTGTGGTATAGAGGCATCATTGGGTCATGCAAGCGAACCTGGGGGGAGAATGTCTGGGCACATGAATGTTCCAACTGGACAGGCACCTTTAAAGCAAGCCTTGGGTGGGGGATGTATGTGGGGCCATGGGACCATCACTGCAGACATGTGGAAAGAAACAATACGTCATCTCTGGTGAGGAAAAGAAAGGCTTTTCTAATTGGAGACCAGGTTATTCTCAGAATGACTTACTGCTTGGGAGAGAATTTAACTAGCATACTTCTGCGGTCAGTTTGTGTTTTCTTTCTTTTTTCCTGAACATTATTTCAGATATCTATGCCTGGTTAGGTTCTTAATTTTCAAGACATACTTGTGGTGTAATGGTTTCCAATATGGGCTAAGAGTGGGGCTGTCACAGCAGTGTGTGACTACTTTTATCTTTGCAATTTCTCTGTTATATTGTAATGATCTACTTAAGTATTCTGCACATCCTGCTTCTCAAGGGCAGGGACTATGTTTTATCATCTTATAGCTCCAGTGCCATGAAAGGTGCTTGGTAATAGTGGGTGCTCCATAAATGTTTTTGGTGACCAGTAATACATTGGTAAGAGGTAGAAATTCCAAATGGAAGGACAGGATCTGATAAAGGACAGGCTCTGTGATTCTAGGGACAAATGAATTCTAGATCATTTGTATGGAGAATGGACTGGAAAAAAGTATGTGTATCCTTGTGTTTCCCCTCGTCCCTTTCTTTCCCAATCACACTGATTATGAACAAATCAGCTTAGTTTTCACGTTAAGATTTTTCAAAAGAACAGACGCTTTCACAAGCAGTTTGCAAACCTGCTTTTTGCCACAACGCTCATTCAGCTAAGTCTTTTTCCCATAGGCCTTGGATTAATGAGCTGCTAGTGGAGAATAGCCTTCCAGTAAGACTCAATATTTTGTTTGATGGGCATATGGCAAATAAAGCAGATACTCCCATTAATAATTTGAGGGTTTTGTAAAAGTTACCCAATGTGAAGGTTAATACTTGCATTGCAATTTATAAATTAAAAGTGAGTTTATCTAAATTATCTCACTTAATTTGCTGATTACTAACATTCTTTTGGGAATAAAGCCTTTCATTCTACAGTTTCAGATAAAGCTTTAAGATATAGTATTACTAAGAGAAGTAATCCCAGGAATGGTACTGCTATCAGATTATTTTCTACTGAGAGGTATTTGGAAGTGGAAAAATCCTGGTCTTGAAAGATAGGGAAGCAGAGAAGAAGCCATAAGATAGAATGGGTGCACCGGTCAGAGACAATTTTTTCATGGTCCACAGTGTTCCTTGGGCTAGTTCTGATGAGAGGAAGGAAACCCAGCTTAGCGTCTATCATGATTCTTCTAAATTAAAAGCCCTATCTTTCGGTCAACTTGTCAACTTAACTCCCTCAACTTTTGCCAGACGTCAGCAACATCATCATCATAATTTAATGTGTGTTTACTATGTGTCAAATGCTGTTCTAGATGCCTTATATGAATCATCTAAATTAATACTCCAGAAGCTTACATGTTTATTTTTACATATATATGTATATTGCAGATGAGGAAACTGAGGCACCTTGCCATAGGTCAAAGAAAGCAGTAAAATAGAAATTTAAATCTAGCCAATCTGACTCCAGTCTTCCTATCAACTGACACACAATACTATTTCTCTTAATTTTCTTCTTTATATACTTTCTCATAAGTCCAAACGATCTCTATTCACTCTGAATCTCTTAATTACTACTGTATAAGTACACCTTTTATCATATCTTTTAAATAATATTCTGCCTCGTATTTTAGTCATTGGTGTACAAGTATTGTATTCTCTTTTTTTGTCTTTGCTCCAGTGTCATTAACCTTTTTCAGTCTGTATTCATTTACATGCTACCCTCTCCATGGAACCTTTCTATAAACTGCTTCCTCCTCCTGGGATCTGTCTTTACTTCTTCTCCATGTAAATCAGTGTTTTGCAATATTAGTCACACAATGTGATCACCAGGGAAGCCTTAACAAATACTGATGCTTGGGTCTCACACTCAAAGACTGTGATTTACTTGGTGTGGCTGGGGCATGATGATTTCCAAAAGCTCCCCAAGTAATTCAAATGTGCAGCCAAAATTGAAAACCACTGGTCCATACATTTCCTACTCATATCTCACCTGCAGCATCTCCACCTTCCTCACGTGGGTTCAATGACCCTATTACCACCTGTCATAACACCATGTAACTCTCAATTATAGTCCTTAGACCACTGGAATTGGTAATGCTCACCTATAGGAAGAAAATCTTGAGAATCGGGGGTACTGAAAGCCAAGTGAAGAAAGTATTTTAAGAAGGAGGAGTTGGTTAGCTACGTCATGTGCTAAGTCAAGTTAAGATGAAAGCAAAGAATTGACCAATGGATTTAGTAATACGGAAGTCGCTGATAATCTCAACAAGATCACTGGAGGTCATTTAAGAGGTAGGGAACAAAACCCTGAGCATAGAACAAAACGTTAATGGTGCTGGGGGGCAGAAGGGCAGGAGAGAGAGAGAGAGAGAGAATTGCTAGAACCAAATTCTTGGGTAGGCAAAAGAGAATGGGGTCTAGTTGACTTCATCTTATTTATTCCTTGCTATAACCCTAAGAGGAAGATATTATTTTTGTTTCCATTTTACATGCAAGGAAAATGAGGTGTAGAGAAGTTAGTAACTCGTACAAGGTCACAGAGCTTATAGTGTTCAGAGCTGGAATCAAATATAAGATCTTAATTACTATATTTCCTTGTCTCTTGTTTATAAGAACGACCCTTCTGGTTGCAGCTCCACATACATTTTTTTCCCCCCTCGGCTTCTTTTTTTTAATTTCAAAAACTTGTTTCTTGTGCATCAAAATTTTGCTTAATGATAAGCTATACATAAACTACATAACTAAAGATATCAACGTATAATTTAGATTTAAAAAATAAATCTTTGGAATGTCAAGCTCTGACTAAACTATTGGGCATATATTGGCTTTCTATAAATCAGTGACAAAATTGCCTGCTCTGGTATCTGCTGACTTCAGTTGTCCTGGTATAGCTGTCATTCCCCAAAACAGATGATTCTCAAGATTCCTTATGGTCTGGAAGGTGCCCCCCAGCAGCTCCTGACAAGCTGTGCTGTAAACGACTGAGACTGAGAAGTAGGGGATGAAGGTCGGTAGGTGAGAGCAGCATATGCCTAATCTCTGATGAGCTAACTTCTTCGGTGATGCTTTAAGAGGAGAGATGTGCTGATAAATGTCTATACAGGTGGTGGGAGTATTCACAGCAGTTGCCAATTTTGGTGGTGTAAATACTTCCACCATGGCTAATTTCAAGTTACCAATGTGAAGTCACTGAATGTGAGTCAGGAAGAGATGAGAACAGACACTCCAGAGTCTGTGCAAACTGGCTCTAGCACACCATCACACAAGAAATAAAAAGTTTCCACCTGTATCTCCCAGTGGACATTCAATCATTCCTAGGGGTGCCAATCACTTCTTGAGGCAGCATAAAGAGGTCGAAAGAATATTACATTCAAATTCCAGAGACTAGAGGTCTAGTTCTGCTTCAGTCAATAAATAGCCACGTGGATTTTGCCAACTCATTTGTTTTCTTTGGACTCCGATTGGTATATGAAGCAGCTGTCCCTTTAAGCCTCTTGAGAGTTGGAAGATTCTGTGATGCAGAGGTGGAGAGGATGCTAGACTAAGTCAGCCCTCTCCTCTACAGGGGTGGGGAAATCTCCTTGTAAAACTGTGTGCTATATTGTGCTTTTGGGTTTCAGATGAAAACGTTGTCTTTCCTCAGTAGCTTGCCCATGCTGTTCTCTATCACCGTGGCCTTTGAGATTTCTCAAAGAAACCAGCAGGGATGTTTGAGGTTGTTCACGTATAATATTCCCAACAAGGCCATCTAAATAATGAAAAGGAGCATGCAGTCCCACCAGATACCTTCTCATTCTGAGGACAGATAGAGCTGCAATCCTAACCTTTAATTTTATGGCTTTCCCATCTTTTGCTAACCCTTTAACATTATATTAACAGAAGATGGACTGGGCGGGGGCAGGGAGGGGATTAATGCTTTTTATGATCTATTTTAACATTTTTATCTTTCTTTGAAAAAATAAATTTGCCACAAGAATTAAAACTGTATTTGATCTTTTTAAATGCAGCCCTAGATGATGTATGTAACTGCACTGGCAGAAAGTCAAGTCTGCACAAAGCCCAAATTCAATCTTCCTTCTGACTACAGCTGTGCATGATATTTTATGCAATTTTTTATGCTGGTCATAAACGAGGTAGAAACTGTGATTATGCCAATTTTGGAATAACACATTTCCACCAAAAAGCAACTGCGAGTGTTCAGACATGTGTGTGTATTTGCAGGATCTATCCCTCCTTTTCTCATCACCAGATTGTGTGCTGTTGACCCAATAAAAGATTTCTAGGTAAAGTGCACTTATCCTATTGCTGTAGGACACAGGGCAGCAAAAACGTAACGTACTTTCCTTTTACTACACTATCTGTTTGGCAAAATGTAGCCCCTTAGCAACCAAATATTTTGAAATGGGTGGTGGGATTTAGTTGTAAAAATAACTCAGTTTATTAGCATTTCATTATATACCTATATCTACATCCAGATAAAGACTAAAATGAATGGAAAGGGAGGTCTCAAATATGCTTACCAAAATTTGCTCTGATATGAAAATAACATATTTCACTGTGTTGCATAAAATGGTGTCAAGAAAGAGGAAGAAAATATTACCTAACAATCAGAAATTGATGCTTTTCTGCTTCTCTTGTTTACACTTGACACAATACCGATGGTTTCTTTCTATGTCTGATATTAACATAGGGTTATCTTTAAACAGTTCTAGTTGGAAGGCAAGAGAGGGAAAAATTAAGATACTAAGTAATTAATGACAGAAAAAAATAAACCTTTGATATGAACCTTAACGACTGCTTATCCAAATTAACATGGCATTACGTTTAGAGTTACAAAGATGAAACCATTTGCATGAGTGTGTGTATCTAAGCTAAACCCCCAATCAGTTCTCACTGACAAATAAAACTCAAGGCCACAGATATTTGCTCTACTGACACCCTACTGTCATCACTAAAGACCACTTCTGGCGGTCACCATTCTTCAAGTTGCAGACTGAGCCAAGCATGCCATGTGACTGGCAGAGAGCAATAGCTGCTCGTGATCATATTGGAGGGCAAATTTCATGTATCTGAGGATTTGTCTTTAGAGCTATCTAGAAGATTTTAACCAGAGACTGGATGACCACTTGCTAGGAGTCCTGAAGATGATACTCTTGCATTGGATAGAAGGTTCCGTTCTATAACTTATAAAATTTTTCCCAAACTTGAGGATACTTTATTCCATGAAGAAAAGATACATAACTCAATAGGACCATTAGAAGGAAGCTTCGTTTGACACCGACTAGGTCCTCTAAAATTATATGTTGAAACTTTGAATAAATGAAAAATAGATATGGCCATTTATCATGTTGGACTCCGCTCTACTCATGGTACAATTCTGAAAAGCAGCAATAGTAAAAAATCTTCTCTGCCATACATGAATGTTTATAAGAGGGTACTTCAAGTAGTTTGTGGAAATATAGAATTGAAAGATATTACTAATCTTTCCATGAACTTCCTTCCTATGTAATTCGTTCCCTAAAGATTAAACTTCAGATGAGAACCTTCCCCTCTCTGGTATTGGCCTAATAGAAAAATAAATCATACTTGGTACATCTTCAGAAACATTACTCAGGAACATTATTTCTGCATTTTAGGCCTTATTAAACGATCAATTCAAAGACACATTAGCCTAGCTTGCATAGTGTTTTTGGATGTTCCTGACTGGGAGGGCTGATTGATTGAATTTCAAGATGAAGGAAGTACAGCTTGATAAAGTCAGTGCAAAGGTCTAGTGTATGAAATAAGTGGGGAGAACACGCTGGGTCTCCTTGACCTGAAAGGAATTGTCTGACCAAAATGACATTCATTTCTAAAATGTTATGATCAATTCCAGGCTGGTTCTAAGGTCTCCCTTGTTTGTAGCTGTGCAATAATCTTTTATCTAACTGAGGTTGGTGACCAAGATGCAGGCTTCCTTTATTCAACAGGGCTGTGCTGCCTTGCTACTCATTATAATTAAATTCCTATTATAGTAGGAACTATAAGCATTCAACTTCGAAAATCACCAGGGTTTCAGTGGATTCTGTAAAGAGTCATCCTTGAATACCAGTGATGCTTCAGGAGGAACTTCTTAGCACATATTTCACTTAGATGCTGTAGTTTATATGATCGTTTTACTTCTAGCTATAATTCATCATGCCAACATTGATACATAAAGTCATAAATGATTCCATTTCCAGTTACATCCACTTATACATTTTCTTGTGGTCTATCACGTTGTATGGGGAAACTAACTGGTACCTTTTTTTTTTTTTTGTCTTTTTCGTGACCGGTAAGGGGATCGCAACCCTTGGCCTGGTGACATCCGCACCGCGCCCAGCCAGTGAGTGCACCAGCCATCCTTATATAGGATCCGAACCCGTGGCGGGAGCGCCGCTGTGCTCCCAGCTCTGCACTCTCCTGAGTGAGCCACGGGGTCGGCCCCTAACTGGTACTTTTGACAGCTCTTAGATTTGAAGTTCCTCAGTGTTGGATTTAATGCACCTACTTTTGAATTTTACATTTTGACCTGATAGCGCTGGTCTTTGGTTTGTAACACAAATTCTATTACTCATCAGCAGGTACCTATCACATTGACAAAAGAATTTTTAGAAAGTGATAGTGATAATTTTGAAATGCAAAAGGTTCTTATCACATCACAATGGTGTAGGATCCTTGAAGATACAGTAAACTTGGCAAACAAAATATCTGCTGTTCTATTTTTGCTTGGGCAGGTAGCAACACAGTTGTTTTCCAGCAATTTTGTCATAGAAAGAACAATTTATTTTAATCCCTCTTGTGTGCATCAATTGAGATCAAAACTATAATTTAATGAGATCAAGTGAAATGGACAGTCTATTTGTGCGAGAGGGATGATTTGTAAGTAACATGTCTCAAAAAGAGAAACACGAATGGCAAGAGTAAGCATCAAGTTCATGACCCATTGGGAGCACAACCAAAAATATCACACACACACACACACATCAATATAATCTTTTTGTATATCTGTTATTTTACCTATTTCAACTTCCTTACATTTTTAGTTTAAGTAGTGAAGAATTCTATAAGATTATATATCCCTTGTGGAGAAATGTATTACAGTATCTTTTCCACGTATGTGTTAGTATGCACAGGCTGCCATAACGAAACACCACAGACTGTATGGCTTAAACAGCAGACATTTATAGTATTTCTCTCAGTTCTAGAGGCTGGGAAGTTCAAGATCAAAGTGACAACTGATTCAGTTTCTGGTTAGGGCTCTTTTCTTGGTTTGCAAATGGCCACCTTCTCCTCGTGTCTTTGCATGACAGAAACACAGAGTGAGATCTGTCTTCCTCTCCTTTTTGCATTAGGGCCCCATCCTTATGACTTACTGCATTAAGGCCCTATCTCCAGATCCAGTCACATTACAGATTAGTGCTTCAACACATCGATTTTGGGCAAACACAATTCAGTCAATAGTGGTGTGGTTGCAAATTTTTATTTCTTGGTCACTTTAACAGATATTTATTTGTAGGTGCAAGTTGTTATGTTGGTGGATAAAAAGGTCAATTAGACAGGATTCCTACCCTTGAAGCTCTTACAGTAACGCTTATTGGCTTCTTGCTCTTGAGGGATGTGCAATATAGAAAAGATTGGGCCCGTGTAAATAACACAGTATAATCACCCCATCTCAAGGTCCATAACCTTAATTACATTTGTAAAGTACCTTTTGCTGTGTAAGGTAACATAGTCTCATGTCCTGAGGATGAGGATGTGGACTTTCATTCAGGGGTGCCATTATTCACCTACCATGTGGGGCAAGCATAGAGCTATTCTAAGATTCATTCATTTAATCAGTAATTATTTGCTAGGTAATAAGTGCCAGGCAGTGTGGGTAACACTCAGTAGTGAAGGATGAAATTCCAGTTGACTGGAAGAACCACTAGACTGTCTGCAAGGATCAGTAAAAGAAAGCCCCAAGTTTAAAATGAGCCTTTTTTTCAGTATTTTACATTAGATTGAAAGTCCTTCCCAGTCCTTAAACTAAGAGTAATTTAATTTACTACATAAAGTCTCCTTTTAAATAGGAGAGGAAAAAGAAAATCAGAACCTCAAAGCACCTTGTGTTCGCGCTACCTTGAAAGATAAATTGAAGGATAGGATGTGGAGGAGAAACTGGAAATAATATAGGTTTCTCAGGAGACTTTCTAGTACTGACAGAAAGCTCCAGAAAGAGAGGTGATGACATGGAAATGAATTAAATATTCAATGCATAATACTTAATGCATAAGGAGAATAAGCTGTAATTTCGACACATTTTAGCAGAGCCACAGAGGGCCTGGAAATACAAACATAATTGATCATCACAATCTCTGGAAGTCAATTTAGCTTACATCTGGATCCCATTAATAAGTTATTAGGACTCAAAAGTTTCCAGAATGAGTATCACACAGCTTTCTGATTCTGAAGAGAGACAAAATAAAATTATAATGAAGCTTGAGATATAATAGAGATTTAATTAAAAAGCAAGGGCCATCAAAATTGAGCCAGGTGTCTCCTGTGTCAAAATCTTATGTATTTTATAATCCTGTAGTTCCACATGGGGTCTTATTTTAATAGTCCATAGTTATATAAGGGATAGAGTATATTTTGCCTATAACTTTATTTACAAAAACATCTCGCTTTCATCTTAACATGGCATTCTGATCACACTTGCTTCCTTCCCTTTGAGAAGCCATTCTTAAATTGATAGTAAAGTGATTGATTAAAAAATGTGTTAATCCACAATCATGAAGAGAATAGAAGAGGGGCCATTATCAGCAGGAAGCATCAATAACTCTCTGTTAGAAGGAAAAAAGTGAGCTTTAAACTGGGGTGGAGAAAGTTACTGCTGAAATTATGCAGTAATGGGTTACAGCTAAGCAGAGTCAATATGCCCTGCAGGACCCCAAGGCAATTTACTTTTCAGAAACACCAGGATGACCAGAGGAGACTATGAGGAAGAGGAAAACTGAACATGACTGTCTTCAAATCAATTTTATTTCCCCAACCCCCTTCCCCTCAAACATCCTTCAGTCCAATCTGCAATATCCAGGAGTCAAGGCATTTACCTTCCAGGCAATTCAATGTCAACAACAAACAATTTTTTTTTAAAGTAGTACAGTTTTGTTTTTTTTTTTTTAAAGAAATAGAAAAAAGAAAAAAATAGCTGTCTTGGTGGTATAAGTTCAGTGTCCTGGGAAATGGAGACCAGGATAGTTAGTATGTATTAATGTTCAAGAGCAAAGAATCTAAATTTTGTTAAGTAGGAATCTTTCAACAAAATAGCTTTATCACCATCTACTCAATTGCCCCACATTTAAATATGAACATGCAGTCAAAGATCATATACACTTCAGAAAGTTCACTGTGTTAGTTTAGGCGCAAACAGTTTATATGGGAAGAAGGTGATATCTAGAAATGCCAATAGAAAAGTGGGGAAGTGAGATGAAGAAGAGAAAGGGGCCAAAAACATGTGCATTCTCAAGTCCCTGTGATTCTGGCATGCAGACCTCAGAGTGATTTCAGAGAGAGGCAAGGAACCTGCTTGCTGCACCAGAAAATAAAAGAGGAAGGAAGGTAGGAAGGAAGGAAAAGAAAGAAAGAAAAGGGAAAGAAAAACCATTGAGAAAACAAAACTCTTTCTGGGAATGGGGTAGAACTTCCAAAATAAAATTCATATTAAATTCTCAAGCAGATTTGCAAACACACACACACACACAGACACACACACACACACACACACACACACACACACACAACTCCTTCATTAGAAAAGAACAGGATATTATATTAAAAGGAAAATCAGAGAACCTGAGAGATTGCTTGGAAATTAAAATATAATTTTTAAAAATCCATGAAAGTGTTAGAAGAGTCAAGGACTTTTATAAGAAAAAGGAAAAATAAGGGGAAAAAGAAATTGAAGCTCCAGGATAAAACAGACATACACTAGTTATATAGGAAGAAAAATGTGATTAGAGTAAGCTCCTGGTTGTTACTGAAAAAAAAATTATGTTGTCAATTATCTGTTTATAGTTCTATCATTTGGAATCATCCTATGAATGAAGCTTGATAGACTGTAAATGTTACCTACCTTGACAATGTAAAAGTAAAAATGGCAGTTATGGGGAGTAGACAGGGAACAGTGAAGTGAAAATAAGGGAGAGAGATACTAACATCTTCATCTTTCAAATGGGGAATCCAGAGATAATTTCTACAGTTTTAGAATAAGAAACAAAAGTAGGTATGCCATTTAAAAGTTCAAAAATGTAGTGATAATCTAAACCCTTACATTAATTAGTTTTTAAAACAATGTTAATATAATATCCTATAATATTTTGCTGGAATTACATTAAAGAAAATTGTGGCAAATAGTTGCAAATTCCTTGGAACCCATTCACCAGAAAAGAAACAGGCTACATGCCATCTAGTGGAAATCTGAGCCCACTTCAGGCATGATCATGGTTTATGTCTCCAAGGCTGTTCAATAGAAATATGTGTTGTTTATCAAACTTACCAACAGTTATAGCTAATGTTACACTTATATTTAACATTAGGAGCAAAGATTTTTGATAGAATTGGGTGAGTAGTTAAGAGAGAGTAATTATTTTAGGTTGTCAGAATGATACATTGGAGCAAACTCTGGACTTTGGTCTGGAATTAGAAATCAGGGGTATTGAAATCAAAGTCCTGGTTCCATCACTGACTTCCCAAGAGACCTTGGGCAATGCCATCCATTTTGCTTTAGCAACTTTCTCCATATCTCTAATCAGAAGACCATTATTTCTGGTTATAAGTAAAAGAATTAAATATAGTAATATACATGGAAATAATCATTAATGATTATTAACTTTTACTTCTATGATCATTCTATATATGCAATTGCTCTGTCTGATTCATTAGGTAGTGGATTTCTGAATCGTATAATGCAGAATTAAGGACTCCAAATAAAATCCAATCTGAAATTAACCTCTATCTGATTATGTTGGGTAGATACTATCATTTGTCTTCTTAAGCTTCTTAGAGAATTTCTTAAGTGTTAAAATATCTATGGTTTAAATACCGAGTCATGAAGGTCTTCAGATACATAGGTTAAATATCATAAATATTTATAGTTATATTTACCATATTTTCAGCTACATTTAACTGTGGCAGAAGTTCACGTTTTTAAAATCTTCTATACTTTTTATTTTAAAATATGCTTCTGCTGTAGTATTTGTTGCTTCAAAGAAACATGTTGATCTTCACCTTGTTTTATAAATCCAATTTTATATTTTATAATCATAAAATAGCACATTTTTTTATAGAACATTTTATAAGGATTAGAGAAGAAAATTTCCAATAATTTCAACCACCTAGACATATTTTAATGTGTTTTATATTTTAATATTTTAATATATTTCAAGTTTTCTCCCTATATAATTAAAAATAGATTTTAAATTTTTAAAAAAAAATTTGGATAATATAATTTTACTTTCTGTTGCTCACAAAACATTGTATCATAAGTCTTTATGTCATGATGTGTTCTTCAGAAATGTTTTTATTGTCTGCATAATAGTCAACTAAATGGATGATTAATATATAATTTAAATCTTACTGTTGGCATTTAAATAGTTTCTAACTTTTTTGATATTACGAAGTTACTATGATATTTGCTATGATAAATAACCTACTGTATAAGTTCTTCCCTTCATCTTTGAACATTTCTTTAGAAAAAACTTTCTAGAAGTAAAATGATTGAGTCAAAACATGTGAAGATTTATAAAGCTTTTGGTACATATAGCTAAATTGCTCTCCAGAAAGATGTATCAATCTGTAGGCCAAACAGAAATGGATCAGAATATCCATTTCACCATAGTGTCTCCAAACACTGGGTATTAAAATTTTAAGAAATTCTTTATAATGATATATGGGTTAAGGATTATCTTATTTTGATTTATATTTCTTTGTTTTATTTTACTTTTATTAGTCATTAATATTGCTTGTATGTGACTCTGTTTGTTCATGCTCTTTTCCAACCTGCACTGGTATTTTTGCATTATCTTATGGATTTCAAAAAGCTTTTCACATGCTAATTATATAAATTCTTAATCTATTATACTTGTTTGATTTCTATTTTTTTGCCCAAATAAAAGTCACTATATATCATTTAAAGTGAAAGGATGAAGTCTAAATATATCTACAGAAAGCAACTTGTGAAAGACTAAAGATGAAAACATTGGATGATATTTTCCAAATTCTTTATTAAACTATCCTTCATGAAACCTTGTTGTTGTTAGAATTAATCCTATGTATAATATATCCATATATATTTTTAAGCAATAATGTCAGACTGCTAGGTATGAAAATAAATGTATCTTCTTCTCAACATTTCCTGCTGTACTCCACCCCCTACACCCCCACCTTCCCCACCAGCACTAAGAGATTTGAAGGTTTAAAAAAATCTCCAAAAACAAATGTAACAGCATGGAGACTTGATCATTTTAAACACCCTTACTAGGACATGGGTCTGTGGGAACATTTTTTTATCCCTTTAGCTGTCCTCTTTCTCACCATTCTTATTTTCACTTTCTTTTTCTTTTAATGATTGGGAATGATATTGAATTTAATACAGTGACAGAACAGGATCTACAAAAAAGGATAATTTGATAAGATAGTTAAAATTTTCTTGCTGACATTTTCTATGGTAACTCACAATGCCAATTAATTTCTTAATTCATTAGCAATGTAACAGAAGACTTTGAAAACACTGTGCTTTGTGTAGAAGTCTTTTAATTATGGCTAATTAAATACTGTGGAAGGACCTGATTATACCTTTGAGTATTTCTTAGTCTGAGAAAAAGAAAAGAAAAAAAGAAAAGAAAACCCACAAGGCTTGTAGTAATGAATACATGGAACAGAAGCTGAATTCAACAACTCTTAATAAAAAACAAAAACTGCAGAAAAGAGAACAAATTATAGAGTAGCACTAAGGGACTATTCTCTGAATCTGTGCGCAGATTCTCCATGGAGGCTTATGCACCACTGTTTGTTTTGGTTATTAGGCAGAATCTCAAATAAACCCTAGTAGAAGTCACACTGCTTCTAAAACTGAACAGCAATGCCAGTGGGTAAACTGACGCAATGCTCCCTGAAATTAGGATTGGCTATTTCCAGATGGCCACTGTGCATATGGCTGCGAGTACTGTGTAGCCAAAATAAGAAACGAGAACACAGCTCTTTCCAATTATATCAACACTGTCCTTGAGAAAAAAAATTTCACAGATTACGTCCATGAAGATAGGGGCAGACAGGAAATAGCATTCATGCCCATCAAGACATCTTTAACTTAACTAATTATGATATCTTTAAATGTCCAGACTGGTCAAATTTATTTTGGGATTTTAGAGCAGCAAGGCAATGAGCTAAACGATGTGCTAGAAATTCACAGCTCAAAATTGGACTTGTCTGTCCTCTTTCATTTTGGAACACTGGGTGAGTTACTTAATCTCTCTCTGACTGTTTCCTCCTGTGAAAAATGGGAATCACATCCCCAGGCTGCCCAACAGGCTTGTTGTGAAGAAAAAATAATGAATGTTACGAGGCACTTTGCAATCATGAAGCACTGGATTGTGCTTCCCAGGACTTGGAGAGAATACCCAATAATGCCAGTTCATGCTGTGGAACACGTCATGGTCTCTCCTAGGGAAGAGTTACTATTTCTAATGGGGTAAGATTTCTAGCTTTGTTCAGGCCCTGCCCCCTGAAAAATCCTTTGGTGGTTATTCAATTCATCTTAATTAAAGAATAATTTACTGGCTTGTGTATAACCAGCTTGGCTGGAAGCTGATTTTTGCTGGATAATCTCGTTGAACTTCTTAATGAATTTTAGCTCCCCAAAACATCAGACATAAATGCTGCAGAATGGAACTGTTAACGTACCCTATCACGAGTGAGCAATCAGATGGAGACATTAAATAGTTATATATGGAGAGCAGCCCATTCCTGCCCGGCCTTTGATTCATCTTACTGAGTGCCTGAGTTTCAGGGAGCTAGTTTCAGTATCAGTCATTCCAACCACACTATCTCTTATTTTCTTTTTGCCTGTTCCATCTTGATTTCACCCTTCTCTTAGGGAACTGAAAGCATCGAATGCTATTCAAAACGAACAATAAAAAAACTCTTCGATCTTCTCATTTTGAAACCTGTGTTCTTTTGTTCTCTGTTTAGTATTTTAATCATCAACCCAACCGGCCGCATTTGTACACAGACCCAGCTATAATTGGTACGATGCCCTGGACTCTCAGCTGTTTTCAAGGCTAGCCTGATATGTCTTGTTCTGCCACAATTGTAAGTGGTTTTCTTGTAGTCAACAAATTGTGCTCCTTCCCTGCAGAAAAATCTATCCGCAGACAGAAGAATTGCAAGGAGTAGCAGGTAGCTTCTGACTGTAGTGCCAACAGTTTAATGCCAGCCATATGCACGTGGTGAGGACAAATCAATTAGGGCAGGACAGAAAAGAGACAACAAAAAGCAACACATTCATATTCTCTTTGTCCCATCCTTCAACCCTGCTGCATAAAGGCCAAACTTTCATTTTCTGCTTTTACTTCTCTAGTTTTCCTCTAATTCAGTGTGTAGTAGAATTACCTAAATTGCTCATTAAGAATTCAGGTTCTTGAGATTTATTCTATCCCTGCTTCACAGAATCACTTCTGTTGTTGCTGAGAGTCTGGATTATAAAAAAGCATCCTAGGAAATTCTAATGCTTTCTAAATTTTGAGAACAATTAGCCTAATAAATCTTGGGCCACATTATGCCTTGCGTGAGCCCTAGGCACTTTTTCCTTTGTGGGTCCCTTCCTCCATAAAAAAATATTTAAAAAATATGCTTTATTACTGCATTGGTATCGAGATGAATGTATTAATATATTATATATTAAAACATTTTCTGCAACCTACTTTTGCTTATTTTTTCCTCATTAAAAAATATTAAAGCATTTTTATGGGCCCCTGAAAGTATTTTGGGCCTTAGGCACTGTGCTTCCTGTCTCCTGAGTAAGTTGGCCCAGAAAGAATTTAGGATTAGTTAACTTAGAAAATTTGCAGTCTTAATATTCTGAAAATTTGGATCCTAAACTCATCATTTCTCTGACATATCATGAAAAGATCCAGATCAAAACTTTTGCTGGAGTCAGGGGATGCACCGTCACGTGAAAGTAATTTGCATGCTGTTCTTGTGTTTGAAGCTAGATGCCTAGACATGAAGGCAGCCAGCTTTCAACTGGCATCTCAATACTGGCCAATGCCAAAGTGGGGAAGATACTGGATTTAAGCTTTGCTCAAGCATTTCCATCCTATTTAGGTGACATAATAACAAACACATACAACAGCCACATAAAAATACAAATTTATGAACTGTTAGCTATGGGAATACCAGATATTAGGGCTCAGTGGTGAAGGTCTGGAGAAGCTCTTATTGGAAGCAGGAGAGTGGGAGGGACAAGAGAGTGAAGTAGAAAAACAGTGAAGTTGGGGGGAATTTCATTACACGAAACAGCAATGGTACCTGCACAAACTTCTGAGAAAAAATGACCTTAAAAAAATGACCTGGTGTTGCACAAAATAGTGTAGGGACTGAACTGATAGCAGCTTGTTTGGGTTATTGATTATTCTGTAGCAAACTATCCCCCAAACATGGTGATCTAAAACAACCATAATTTTATTCGTTTGCTCACAGTCTTGCCACCTGGGCTGATGTGGTGGGGCAGTACTCTTCACCTTGCTGGTGACCACTCATGTGGCGACAGTCAGCAGGTGAGCCAGTGGGAGCTGGGCTTAGCTGGAATCCTGGACAGCTAGACTTCTCTCTCTTTCTCTGTAATCTCAGGGTCCCTCCACGTGGCCTCTTGTGCAGGGTAGCTGGACTCTAATGTAACGGCTCAGAGCTCTCAAGAGAACAATTGAAGCTACAAGTAGCCTTTTTAAGGCTTAGGCCTAAGGCTGGCACATTCTTTTGTTCAAATAGATTCAAGGAGGAGGGTATAAATATGGGCATAAATTATGGGAGGCATGTTTCCCTGGCCCACTGGTGTGACAGACACCACTGGAGTTGGGAACACTTCTTCCCCACACCTCAGGTTTCTTTCCATCTCATGGTGACAATTAATGAAACACTGTGCTCCTGGGCAGGTGGAGTGGCTTATCTGGTTGTTAAATTTGTGAAAAATAACTTAGCGTGTCTGCTTCTGGGGAGCGGGCTTTTTCTGTAGGAGGAGCCTAGCATTGTCTGCAGGTAAACCTGCATCAAGTTTGGATTTTATTATTAGCTACTGGCTAATATGCTGGAAGCCACTCCCTCCAATTTGGTTTTTTTAAGTAACTAAATGATATTTGGCTTCTATCTGCTACTGTGTTATTTTATTTCTTAACTCAAGGAAGAGAGATGCTATTTATAGGCGTCCTCAGGGATTACAACCTGATGAGGTTACAAATTATGAGATATGTGTAGAGACTGAAAGCAAAGAGATGAAGAGTGAGTGATGGTGAAAAGATAAAAAAGAAACGATGTATAACCTAGGGAGGAATAGGCCTTTAGACTCATATTTGGTCATAGAATGGAGGATGACTGTTTCCACCTCTTAATAACTGAGGCCATGTGTGACCTGGTCTTACTGATTGAGCTGATACCAATTCTTCCCTTCTTCCTTACCAGAAGAATTCTTCTTAGAATTGTGGTCTGGTTGAGGACAGCAATGTATCCACATGAAAATACATTTCCTAGTCTTCCTTGCAGATGAAGGAGCCAAATGACCTCAGTGACTAATGACAGGAAAGTAGAAGTTGTTAGATGAGAGTTGTGGAAAAGTCCCTCAAAGCTGGCAGCAGGGGTAGGGAGCTGGAGAACAGATTCAGATGCGAGGGACTGATGTGCCTTTTTTTCCTACCTGGAATGCAGATGCAATGGTTAGAGCTGCAGTGGCCATGGAGTGACCATGAGGTAAACTTGAAGATGAAATCCATGCACTAAGAATGGAAAAGCAAGAAGGTAGGAGTCCAGACCCTTGATGATGTCATAGGTCCCTTGTTCCAGCCCTCCAGTATTTGCTCCCCGACTTCAATTCACACGAGGGAAAGAAAATACCCTATTTTGTTTAAGCTTCTAGTTTTTATGTTTCTATTCCGTGGTAGTTGAATTCATTTCCTAACTGACCATTTTATTACAACAGACAAAAGTACATAGGTGATGATTTTTCCAAGAAAGATAATGCTATTTAGGTGAAATATTTATTCAAAACTCCGGGGGGGGGGCTTTCTTATGTGTGTGTATGTTGGAGATTTCTCATAAAAGACACACTCTTCCATCAGAGCATGAGCACTTTCTCCCACCTCTGCCTGATTTACTCTCATCATGAATATTCACAAGGCATACATCCTTCCATCCTTCCTTCATGGCGGTTTCTACTTAAATGTCCACAGCTTGGAAAGGTATTTACCAACCATCCTATGTACAATAATATCATTCTCTACAACCTTCCAAGTCTCCCTATTCTTGACATTTTTCACTTTATTGGCTTGTACATTTTTGTCTCCTCAGTGCTTAGAAGAGTGTCTGACACCTAGTAGTTGCTCAATGAATATCTGTTAAATGACTGAATAAATAAGTAATGGCAAAACTAATGCACATTTGATTTCGAAATTTTTCTGAGAAAACTACCAACAAATCAATGCATGTATAAAAAAGTATGACTTATAGCTCATTGCAAGTTGAAAACTTCAAATATACTGTTAAACATCAGAATAGTCCTGTGCCTGCTAAAATAATATGTGTTTCAATTGTTTAGTGTAACTGGTAGTGTTTAAACTAGATGGCGATTTTTCAAACTTTGCTTATTTCCTCCCTTGAATTTTGTCTGAAAGAAATAGAATGGTGAGATATAAACCTCAAAAGGCCCATGAAGGTATTCATAAATCACCTTTATGTCGACTTGGCCATGTTGTCTCTAATTTTTCTTGGGTTAATATGCTTTATGTTGCTTTAGTAATAAAATAAAAATAAAGTAATAATTTACATTCATGAAAAATTTATCTGCTATCGAGTTTTGTCACACACATACACATACCCAAAACAAAATCTAGAGGCAAATATATATATGTACATATATGAATATGTACTTATATGTATACATATGTATGTATATGTCCATATACCTAAATATATATATATATATAACTTATTTTTCAATATCAGAAACATGTTGGCAAATTTACTAACTAATTTTTATGTATTAAAGCATTCTTATAGTTCATTTCCAAAATTTCAAAATAGCAAAATATGCCTCTGTTTCAAGACAGCCAGGAAGAAGAAAGGTTAAAAAAAAGAAATATCAAAGATTTCAACAGATCTAGAGATCTAGAGACACTAGGGCTCCTGGCTTTCCTGCTTGGGTAGGAAGTTCTGAATGGGATCTTTGAACAGTAGACTTCTGCTACTCCATAATATGTTGTAAAACCATGCACTTTGTTTCTTTACCCTCTGGGTGGCACATAGTGAAAGAGATACCAGGGCTTCATCAAAGGGCATTTCTCCACTTCCATGGTGTTCAGTGGTTGCTGGGAAGCAGCTGCTTAGAGCCTGCATTTCCTGGCACTTCCAGGCCAGGCCCGTAACCATCTCCTCCGTGATCCTCCACCCTCTTTTCCTCTGTGTACTGGCTGGATTTTCATGCCCAGAGTGACCCTGGGAAACATGTATTGAAGCAGGCAAGGCCTCTCTTAGGTTAAGTCACATGGTAATTATCTAGATCAGAGCATTTCTCCTCACACATCCATTGGGTCAAGCCACAGAGACTTGGCTTTTTATCTGTGATAGCACCTCACACAGTCATAACTAGTCCATGTATGTTACAGCTCTAAAAGAAGTTATGCAGTTACTATTATTATAGAAAGTGGGCTGAGCAGAGAGAAACAGTTCTTCAACTTCAGGATCTTTGGGGGGCGGGGAATGGGGAAGGGGGAATTAGTTATGAATACAAATCTCCAGGCCTCAGTCTCAGAGATTCAGATTCACTAAGTCCAGAATGTGACCCAGAAACTGTCATTTGAATCACATCTTCAGGTGATTTGATGCACAGTTGGAGAAATACTGATAAAGAGAGTGAATTTGCAGAAATGGCAGCTGGAAGTCTAAGGTTAGAAATAGACAGAAGGTTATATCCTGAGCCAAAGTGTGAATCAGAAGTATGAATCAAAGTTGCATGAATCAGGAAGTGAATGAAAAAAGTTCCATACTGCAGCAGTGAATATCAATACTGGGGTACCTTGGAACCTGCCATATTTTAGGAAGGATAATGGTTCAAAGATGAGGTTCAAAAGTTGGGTGAATCCAACAAGCAAGCAGTTGATTGCAGAAAGGCAGGGGATGATAGTTTTAGTGTAAACATTTACAAACATAAAGCTCTTTTATTTATTTATTTTATTTTATTATTTTTAAAGATGACCTGTAAGGGGATCTCAACCCTTGGCTTGGTGTTGTCAGCACCACGCTCAACCAGTGAGCCATCCAGACATCCCTATATAGGATCCGAACCCGGGGCCTAGGTGTTCTCAGCACCACACTCTCCCGAGTGAGCCACGGGCCGGCCCTAGAGAAAGCTCTTTTAAACTGGCACAACACAATTGAAATAGATCAATTAGGGAAAGTAATGGTTTTTGAGGCCAACACCACTATCAATACCCATTCGCCTATCACAGAAAAACAATGTGTGGAAAGGCAAGAGCTTAAAATAATTTTTTTTTGTCTTTCTAATACACTATCAAATAAAAATGTTACAGGCCGAAAGCCAAAGACTATTCTTGGATTGGATGCTCTAAATTTAACCAGCTCGAATTCTGTAAGTACAAGCTTATTCAGCCTCTTGAGATATAGAATTTACCTTTTAATGGGAAATCTGCATTTCACCTTAATGATGGAACAGACCCTCCTATTCCCTCATACAAAAGTCTTTTGGTACTATGTGATTAGCACAGGTTGATGACTGTAGTAATATGTGAAAGGACCAAAACATACAAATACATACATGCACATACTAAGGACCATAAAAAAAATGTATTTCCCATTCTTGGTTAACTAGAGGCTACAACATGAATAACTCTTAGGTATTATCACCACCAAGTATTTATTCTCACCAAATGTCTTGTGAGAAAAGAACCTGAAAGAAGTGCATATTTTAGAGTAAATGACTGGTAAAATTATAGCTTTTTTGCTTTAATCACTCAATTATTGAAGATGTAGTTGATCAGCAACAACTGTAAGCAATGGCATACAATTGCATAAGATTCTCTTCAATGTGTGCTTCCTTTGGGACATCAGGTGTTCCCGTTAAGAAGCAAGCCGTTGCTCAGGGATAGTGAAATCAAACTCCAAAGTGGGTGAAGCAGAGCGGTGAGCATGTTCTTGGAAATAGCAAATTAATTAAGGGATCTATCCGTGAAGTGAAAGCTGGTGCTCTTGTACATCGACAGGTCTGGAGACCCAAACATAACTGATATTTGTAAAATAATACAGTGCAGCACACAGATGTCACAGTCCAGGAGAGGATGCCTGACATCTTGAGTAAGTTTAAAATCAAGTCGTGAAAAGGAAGATGGTTCATATGTTTGCAGCTATTCTATTGTATCTTTCTTTGGAAATATGTAGACTATTCAGTTCAAAAATTATCTGAGCTGACTTGTTGGCTTTTGGGGAATATTATTTCCTGTGATTTATATGTTTTCAAGTTGGTCATGAGGATTTCAAAAAGAGACCATGCTTCTTTTCAAGCATATGAATATATAACCTCATGTGTAAAATGATATAGTTTGCATTTCTTCAGGAAAAATGTTCATAGTGTTTTCAAGGTGATCAAATACTTTCACAGAGATAATTTATTTGATACAACAGCCCCATGCTGGTGGGAATATATTGGTGGAAAATGCTGGTTCTCATTTTACAGAGGAGGAAACTGAAATGGAAAGAGATGAAATGATCTGCTGAAAGACTTCACCGCTCAACTAGTGGGAAAGTGAGGTTCTCTAGCTGTGGTTCCTAGATAGTGGTCAGTCCACTGGGCAAAACTGATGTTTGAAAGAGCTCCCTGGTTCATTATCTTAGCAAGTAACAGACAAATGAAATCATTCAGGTTAAGCAATGTTTATTGAGAAGCTACTCTGTCCTTTCAGCTGAAACAAGTTGAGAAAGCACAATCCCTGCCATCAAGAAGGATGCAGTCCTCTAAGGAGGAATACTTAAGGAGCAGGCACTCAGAGTCAGGGTCAGCTCAGCGATGGGAAATGGCAAACAATGGGAAAAAAGAAGCAGTGAGGGGTCAGCAAAGATTGGGAAGCCTTTATAATTTCATTTCTGCAACTCTCAGTGATGGAACAGTGGGAGGAGAAAGCATTAGCAGAATATTTTCCAATCTGGAGAAGTTTAAAGTCAGACAAATGTAAAAAAAAAAAAACCCACCAAAACTAACAAAAACCATTGAACCAATCATCAACCTGAAGCTATGATATAATTGTTTACGAAAATTCTTGACAAACCAGACCACTTTGAAGCCACCAACTCAAGACCATGTTGCATCAGAAGATAGTTTAGAAACAATCAAAGTAATGCAATGATCTTAAATATCTAAGAGTTGTCCTGGATGGAAACTTTATTTCATGGGCAAATGCGAGCAGTAGTGTATTTGCCTCTTTTCCAGAAAGTTTTCTATTTGAAGTATGCCCTTGAAAGGAAAAACAAGAAGAAAACACCCAAGACACCAAATTAGAAGCTTTAAAAAAAGTACCTAGTGCTATAAAAAAACCCAGTTGTATAACATTTCAAGGATGAATTTTAAGTACATTCAAGTCTTGAGGCAGGCAACACCTGCCTAGTTCTGATACACTTTAATTTCTGATTTGACTTTAAGAACCTCTGGGAAGAAGGGGTAAACAAGCTGATCTGAAGAGAGACATTGAGACTCAAAGATGAACTGAGAAGGTTTTTTTTCCTACAATGAAAGAGGCTATCACAAACCACAAGCAGGAGGGGTTAGAGAAGACTGACTGGGAAGGAGGAGAAGGCCAGTCATTCCTGATCTCAGCTGAGAAACTCTTCAGCTACATGCAGAGGGGGGTTTCATTGTTCAGTGTGCTGCTAAAATGCTTTTGGCAGTGTGGTTGGTAAATATATCTGTCTTAAGTCATTCTGATAGCCTTGTACTCATTCTGCATGGGAAAGCAGGTTTCTTTGCTAAAAAAAAAAAAAAAAAATCCAAATCAGAATAATTGAGAAGTACTTTATTTCATGTCTATGAGAATAAATTATAGTATTTTATTACACCAGGAGTGGATAAATAATTGAAGGCATTGTGGCAAGAAAGGAAACCTAGATAAGCAATTTACAGTGTTTCTTGTTCATGTGGGAATGAAGTTATGCAAAATAAGACTGCTATAGCCACATCATGTACTGATGAGGACACAGTGGATGCATTTAGCATAAAATACAATAACTATAGCAAACTGGAGTGGACTTCTCCACCAATTTCCTTTTGAGTTTTAGAAAATTAGCAACAAGATTATAGAATTCAGCTGTATATTAGTTCTTTAGGATCTGGTGTTACTAGACTGGTTCATTGTGGAGAAAGAGAATGAAAAAACAAATGACATGTGGCAAGCAGGGTGAGACAGCCTCACCCCAGAAACATGCACAGGGAGAGTCTCAGATGTGCTCTGCTTGGGTGCTTGTTTATTGTTCCGCACAGCACCTCCTTGGTCAAAAACCTCTTTATCAGGTCTACAACAATCTTATTCAGTCCATGAGGTCCAGGTGATCCTCCATATCCCACCCCCAATAACTTAGATAGAGAAGTGACCATGGCCTGACCTCAGAATGCTCTCTTTCCTGGTTTCAGAGATGGAGACATGACCCAAACAGAATCCTCCTTGGAAATTGTGCCAGAGCTATTAGAAAAACCTTCTCTTTTTCATTGTAGTTGCTAGATTGATAGGGTATAAAATGAATAGTGGCTACCATTGACATAAAAATGGACAGGGATGGGGAGCATGTGTAAGAATGAAAGGAATAGAGAGAAAAGCAGTGCCATCGTATAGAAAGACAAAGACACAGAATCATTAAGATGATTCTGAGCCTTTGGGTACAGCCCTGCATAAAACTACCACTACCTATAACTACCTTTATATTTTTCAGTTACATGAGCCAATAGTTTTCCTTTGGATCTTGTTAGCATGGGGTTGGGTTTTGTCATTTCATGAAGAAGGCTGCCTAATCAAATAGGATATGTGTTAATAGAAACAATACTCATTGAACCAGTCATACTTATTTAAAACCTGCTTCTGAGAAGCCATAAAGGTTTTCCCAGAGATATTCTTTTGAGTTGGTACAGTATTATGACATTTTGCCAGTTTTCCTGAGAGAGGCCAGTCTAATCAAACCTGTACTAATGTAATTTTAAAAGTTTAGGGCCGAGCCCGTGGCACACTTGGGAGAGTGCGGCGCTGGGAGCGCAGCGACGCTCCCGCCGCGGGTTTGGATCCTATATAGGACTGGCTGGTGCACTCACTGGCTGAGTGCCGGTCACGGAAAAGACAAAAAAAGAAAAAAAAAGTTTACTAGATTCGTACATGTAGGTGTATCTATGGTAGGAATATAAGTTGTAATAGATTTTAATATTGTTGTCAATTATTTGTTTCATTCTCCTTGAAAAACAATTCTGTTTCCCTGCCTCACTGACACAGGTTTGGCCAGGAGGTTTGCTTTGACCAGTGAAACATGAATGGAGGTGATGGGCTACCTGTAAGACCATCACAATGTTCTGCCATTGCTCTTACCCCTATGCTAAGACAAGTATATGTCCCAGATAGTGACTGCTCCTTCAGCTTCAAAACTAGCTTGAAACAATGCATAGCTAACATGCTTTGACATGTGCTGTAAGCAAGAAATTTGGACTCTTCCATTCCAAGTTTAATACTTTGTTATAAGCCCTGAGATAAGGGGTTTGTTTATTTTAGCAGGGTTTGTTTATTTTAGCAGCACAATGTAATGAATACTGACTGATACATTAGACATACCAAAACTTAAACTTAAGAAAAAAGTGATTATTTAAAGTCAATGAGTCATAGTAGCAATGATGTCTCCTTTAAATTAAAAGTTCCTCTGGTGCATTTATAATGCTCTATTTACCAAAAAATTAATTTACACACAATAAATGAACACATTCATTGTAAAGTCCTCCCCCATCCTGAATGTATTATTACTCCATTTTCTTCTTTGGTTGTTTCTGAGCTCTGGTTATTCTAAATGTCTCATAAATACAGTAAGAAATCTATGTGTAGACTGTTGATTTGGTGGATCTCTTTGATGCATTGTTGTTCTCAACTGACAGCTCCTCCATTGCTCTGTCAACAAATGTCACAAGGTGCTTGTCACAGCACCACCTTCTTTGTAATAGCCTTTTGTGGTCATGGTTGATAGACTGCAGAGTTCTTTAAACAGCTGTTCCCCATTGTCACAGATCACACTCTGAGTGCTGAGCATTCCTGATGCCAACCCCTACTTCTGGGGATAGTCATCACACGCTCTCCTGCTTCCGAGAGGCTTCCTGCTGTTTAGTGGATCACCTGGTGTCATAGTGTGCATCCCAGAATGACACATAGAAATCTCTCTTTGACTTCTCCCTCTTTGATTTGTTCACCATGTTTAATTTTCTTAGATCAGCTGTCATCGTACTTACTTTTATCCTTCTGATATTATATTCCTGAGACCCTGAAGTATTTCGAGTTGTGCTGCATTCTCTTTTATATCTTTGCCATAAAAAAATATGTGTCATATAAAAACACAATAATGCCCTCCTTGTCCTTTGTCAGATTTCTACAAATTTCAGCTTTCTCATAAATGAGAAGGAGTCAGAAAGCGAGGCTGTGGAGTATACAGTTCCACGTATTTTGTTATAAGCAACAGAAACGGACTGACACACTCCCTCTGATCGGTCTCAGTATTAGTTACTTATTTGGTTGCCTGACTGGTCCTGATTCCTCCTCAGTCCCCCTGCCACCATCCCCTGAATCTTTGGGCTTGATCCTCCCCTCCCTCCCCATCCATATGGTTTAATGTGACTCCTAGTAGCCAAGCTCCTGTGACATGATTCACCAATTAAATGATCGGGGAGTAGACATATGACTGACACTGGACCAGTCAGAAATCTTTTCTAGAAATTTGTAATTGGGACCCAAAAGAGAGATTCATATTGATTTTTTTTTCATGTGTCTGTTCCTAAAGCCCATGAGGCTGCTATCAGAGGTCATGTTTTTACCATGTGGCCTAGGTAACCAAGAAGGAGAGATGACACAGAAGAGGGAGCCCTTTCAAGCCCAGGTCTCACTCTGTTCCTGGAGCTTGGCTGCATCCTTGCCCTTGGGATCCAAGTGATCCATTTTCAAATACATCATCAGCTCGGAATTTGCTCTGTATATCCATTTGCCTCTGAAAACTCCACTCAGCTATTTGCGGCAGAGATTGGTTAGATGATCACTATTTTTTCTTCTTTCCAGGCACACAGCTAAACTGATCCCAGTCTCCTTGAGTCCAGGGACTAGTTCTTGACAAAAAAATGTGATTGAACAGGATGTGTCACTTCTGAGCTTGTGTGCTTAACAGTAGTTATGCTTTCCCTGCTCTGTCTCTTCCCCCCTCGGGGGCTGGACACTGCCAAAGTGACCTTGACACCACATGTTGAAGATGAAAGGCCCTAAGTGGCTACATGGAGCAGATAACCCCTCACCTCCACCCCAACATCAACTGAGCAAGAAACAAACTCTCATGGTGGTAAGCCTCCGAGATTTACAAGGTTTTGCTCTAATGGTTGTAAAAACATTACTTGCCCTGACTAAGGGGCTGTCTTGACTGCTTCATCTTCTGTAATTTCTGTAATTTCCACATGTACCTGTTTAGCACCTACTATTACTTTGACATATTTAAAATTTCTCAACTCTGTTTCCTTCTTGTCATCACAAATACCTGGGACTAGCCCTTGGCATTTCTTGCTGGGTTACTTCAATACTTTGCAACTAGTCTCTCTACCTCTAGATATTATTACTTCAAATCATTCTTTCCTCTTCTGCTATAATAAAGTTTTTAAAATAAAATCTTATATTTTATTTCTCTTCTTAAAATATTTTAATGACTCCTTAACATCTTCTGGATAAAGACCATGAAATTCTATTTGCCTGTCACAACCACAGTCTCTTCTGAACTAATCAGTCAGAATCATTTCTTTGAGCACTAGTTGATGGAACTATGGCCTGCTACTCTGACCAAAGCTGACTGGATGAGGGATAGGGGGCTGGACAAAAAGCATCCCGCTCGTCAGTGTGTAGCAGTAGAGTATCCCGGTTCTCCAACTCTGCCCAGCAGGGCTTGTGCCTTCTTGAACCTATCAGATTCTCTGTCTCAGAGGGTTAAGAGTGAGTTATAGGAGAGACACAAATAGTAAACGCAACCCAGAAAACAGACTACACTGAAGTCTATCGAGTAAAGGCACTGGTGAGCAAAGGCCATGAAGCAGCAGAATCTGTGATAAGCAACATCCATGAAGTATAGAGAACAAAGAACTGGTGGAGCAGAAGATGTAAATGCAGGCACAATAGGATCCAAAACCATGAGGAGTAAAATCTAGGGAGTGGTGAGTCCCTGGAGTGGTAGTAACAGATACCCATTCTGGAGAAGATGCATTTGGCTAAAGTAGCCAGACTATCAACAAACCTACAGCTGTTATCTTGGGCTGATCAACCTTCCACTTTTTGTTAGAACTGACTGTTTGGCTTATGAGATATTTTCTGTGTTTCTTCACTCCTCTACCTAATCTAGTGAAGCCCCATCATGTGAATTAAACTGAGTGCTGTAGCTTGGTTGCTTGTAACCAAAAGATGTCGTGGTCTACAAGTCATCGTGACTTGCCCTCTTCGTGTTCTCCAGCTCTTCTCTTAGCGCCTCTGCTCACATCAGATGCCATAAGCATGCCGGGCTGTACAGCCTTCCTGAACGCACTGTGCTCCAGGGACATTTGCCTTCTCAAGTGCGGCTCTTTGTCAGTGGCTGACTTCTATTCATTCTTCAAGATGTAGCTCTGGTGCAAACCTCTCTTCGGTGCCTTGCCTGACACCTTATTTTCCCCTGCCTGTTTTGGATTGTGTGCACTCCTCTGTGTCCCTATGACACACTGGGCATGCCACTGTGTTATTGCCAGTTTCTCACACTGTGTGAGAATCAGCTCTTCCTCTGCCTCCCCCTGTAGGCTTGCAGACCTGCTAAGAGCAGCAGCTGTCGCTTGCTCACCACTCTACCCACAGCAACTGGACAGAGCCTGGCACACAGTAGGAGCTCACTAAGTGATGGGTTGAATACCTTCATTTCTTCAAGCCAGTGCTTGCTGAGGGGTAGTGAATGTAATATCCATATTGCTTAATGTATTAATTTGCTAGAGTGGCCATAACAAAGTACCACAGACTGGTGGTTGAAACAACAGAAATTTACATACTCACAATTCTGGAGGCTAGAAGTTTGAGATCAAGATGTTAGTAGCTGGGTTTCTTTTGAGGCCTCTCTCCTTGGCTTGTAGATGGCTCCTTCTCCCTGTATCATTACACGGTCTTCCCACTGTATGTCTGTGTCCTAATCTCTTCTTCTTATAAGGACACCTGTTATAGTAGAGTAGGGTCCATGCTAATAATCTCACTTTAGCTTAATTATCTCTTTAGAAACCCTATTTCCAAATACAGTCACATTAGGAGGTATTGGGAGTGAGGACTTCAAAATACAGATTTGGGGAGGTCAGAATTCAGCCCATAACAGTAAATTACCAAATCTGGTTGGTTGTTTCCTTGGAAGCTCTGAGTTCTACTTTAAGTTAAAATAAAAATCAGATTAAAAGCAAAGTATGGGCAGCTTAAAGCAGACCCAGTGATATGGAGAAGTTGCAGCTGACAGTGAGGAAAAAAAAATATATATCTTAAAGGCCCAGCTAGTTGAGTTCACAGGCAATGTTCTTAGACATGTGGTGATTTCCTCCATTCCTCTGGCATGTGGGGGAAGTTGGGTTCTTGGCCATTTTCCCATCATTAATGGCTGATTTCTACTCATGGATGCAAGATATGTAATAACCAGTGCTGTTCTGAGCAGGTCTATGAAGCTGCCCGATGAACGAGATAGTCTGTTTGTGACATAGCAAGAATTCATAGGAAGAGAAGCTTGCAACCTGTTTCAGATCAGTTTTGACTCCCCCAGTCTCCTAAGATTTATGTAAGAACAACGCTATTACAAACAGTGATCACTCAGGTGCTGGGGTGCTAAGAGATAAACAGGAGATTCAATGGCTGCGAGCTCTAATTCCTCCTTTGCCATTAATTCACTGCATGCATCTCACTAAGCCACTTAACCTTTCCATGGTTCAGTTCTTCTCTGTAAAAACGATGGTATCTGTGACATTCTTCATCAGGTTGTTGTGATAAATAAGCAATTAAAAGGGCTCTGAGTATATAATTACCACTAATATAGCAATGGCTATTTTCTGTTTACACACACACACAGGCTCCACACACATATTATACAACATGGGAAGGAAAAAAGGTGCTAAGTGTTATTCTAGACATAATGATCGAAACACAAATTCATCAGTTAGGGGCCAGGGTCTATAGATACTGTACCTTTAATAATTTATTTCTATGAACAAACTCTTTCAAAGTTTTATTATATCTTTTAATTCCTATCCATGGAACAAAAATGTTCCCAGTATTGATTTATTCGCAATTAATTCATTTATTCATCATTTTGGAATGTCAACTGGACTAGGCACCAGAGAGAAAAAAAGATGAAGACATGGTTGTTGTCTTAAGGGTCTCCCAGAGCAGTGACAGGCCATGAGAATTCAGGCAAACCTCATATTACTGCATCCCACTTTGTCGTGCTTCACAGATACTGCATTTTTTACAAATTGAAGGTTTATGGCAACCTGGCATCAAGCAAGTCTGTTGGCACTATTTTTCTAATAGCATGTGCTTACTTTGTGTCTCTATGCCATATTTTGGCAATTTTCTCAACATTTCAAACTTTATTATTATTATTATTATTATTATTATTGTATTCATTATGGTGATCTGTGATCAGTGGTCTTTGATGTTACTAGTGTGATTGTTTGGGGGAACCCTGAACAGCATCCATTTAAGATGGTGAACTTAATCTGTAAATATGTGTGTTCTGACTGCTCCACTGACCAGCTGTTCCCCCATCTCTCTCTCTCCTCCTAGGCGTCCCTATTTCCAGAGACACAACAGTATTAAAATTAGGCTAATGAATAACCCTACAATGGCCTCCAAGTGTTCAAGTGAAAAGAAGAGTCACACATCTCTCACTTTAAATCAAAAGCTAGAAATGATAAAGCATTTAAGAAGAGCATGTCAAAAGCCAAGTTGGCCAAGTTTTGAATGCAAAGGAAAAGTTCTTGAAGGAAATTAAAGTGTTCTTTCAGTGAACACACAAGTGATAAGAAAGCAAAAAAGCCTTATTGCTGATATGGAGAAGGTTTTAGTGGTCCGGATGAAAGATCAAACCAGCCACAACATTCCCTTAAGCCAAAGCCTAATCCAGAGCATGGTCCTAACTCTCTTCAATTCTGAGAGAGGTGAGTAAGCTCCAGAAGAGAAGTTTGAAACTAGCAGAGGTTGGTTCATGAAATTTAAGGAAAGGCACTGTCCGTGTAACATAACATCGCAAGGTGAAGCAGCAAGTGTTATTGTAGAAGCTGCAGCAAGTTATCCAAAAGATCTGGCTAAGATAAATGACGGAGTTGGCCACAATAAACAACAGATTTTCAAAACAGCCTTATATTAGAAGAAGATGCCATCTAGGACTTTTCTAGCTAGAGAGGTCGATGCCCGGCTTCAGAGCTTCAGAGGACAGACTGACTCTTTGTTGGGGCTGATGCAGTTGGTGACTAAATTGAAGTCGATGTTCACTAACCGTTCTGAAAATCCTAGGTCCTTTAAAAATTTTGCTAAATCAACTCTGCTTGTGCTCTATAAATGGAACAACAAAGCCTGGATGACAGCACATCTGTTCACAGCATCATTTACTGAATATTGTAAGCCCACTATTGAGCCTAAAACTGAGAGAAAAAGATTCCTTTTAAAATATTACTGCTAATTGACAAAGCACCTGGTCTTCCAAGTGCTCTAATAGAGATGTTCAAGGAGATTAAAGTTGTTTTCATGCCTGCCAACACAACATCCATTCTGCAGCCCATGGGTCAAGGAGTAATTTTGACTTTCAAGTCTTATTATTTAAGAAATAAATTCCATAAGGCTATAGCTGCCATAGATAATGATTTCTCTGATGAACTTGAGCAAAGTAAACTGAAGACCTGGAAAGGGTTCACCATTCTAGATGCCATTAAGAACATTCGTGATTCATGGAAGGAGGTCAGAATATCAACATTAACAAAAGTTTGGAAGAAGTTGACTCCAATCAACTGGACTGGGAGAGATTCAAGACTTCAGTGGAGGAAGTTATTAAAGATGTGGTGGAAATAGCAAGAAAACTAGAATTAGAAGTAGAACCAGAAGATGTGACTGAATTGCTGCAAGCTTATGATACAACTTGAATGAATGAGGAGGCGCTTCTTATGGATGAGCAAAGACCATGGTTTTTTGAGATGGAATCTACTCCTGATGAAGATGCCGTGAACATTGTGGAAAAAACAATCAAATTTTAGAATATTAATTACATAAAATTAGTTGATAAAGCAGCAGCAGGGTTTGGGAGGATTGACTCCAATTTTGAAAGAAGTTCTACTGTGGGTAAAATGCTATCAAACAGTATCACATGCTACAGAGAAACCTTTCATTAAAGGAAGAGTCAATTGATGTGAAAAACTTAATTGTTGTCTCATTTTAAGAAATTTTAACAGCCACCCCAACCTTCAGCAACCATCGCCCTGATCAGTCAGCAGCCATCAACACTGAGGCAAGACCCTCCACCAGCAAAGAGATTATGACATGCTGAAGGCTCAGATAAGAGTTAGCATTTTTTAGAAATAAAGTATTTTTTAATTAAGATATGTACACTTTTTTAGACATAATGCTATCGCACACTTAATAGATTTACAGAGTTGTGTAAACATAATTTTTATATGCACTTGGTAACCAAAAATTTCATGTGACTTGATTTATTGTGATATTTGCTCTATTGTGGTGGTCTTGAACCAAACCCACAATATCTTTGAGGTGTGCCTGTAGTTCCAACTCTAAACACTGACAGTAGGTAGACATATACATAAGGTAGTACTAGCACAGAGGGGGAAGAAAGCGCATTACTTCGGGGAATGAGGCAAATGTGTCAATTTCAGCCTTCCACCACAGTTCTCAGTGAGAATCTTCTTTTCCCCTGTGGGGCACTGAGCTAAGTGAGCTTCATGCATTATCTTTTATCGTTATAGCCAACCTATACAGAAGATATTTTTATAAGCCTCATTTTTCAGATGAGAAAATAGAAACTCAGAGAGGTTAAGTAGCTGGCCTAAGGTCACACAGCTGATGAATGGCAGAACTAGCTATCAAATCCAGGCTTGTCTCTTTACCACTGTGCACTGCATACCATGTCTTCCCCAACAAGTTGTATTTAAGATACAGAGTTCTAAAAGTAAGAAATGTTTGTCTTTGTTTAAGCTTCAAACAGGCCCTTAATCATTTTCATGATGATACATATATTTTTTATGCTAAGAAAGTATAGATGAGCCAGGAAAAGGTATTCCTTAAAAGCTCATTGGTATAGAATGTTTAACATCAACATTACCCTGATGCCAAAATTTTGCAAGAACATGTATCTCGCAAAGACCAAATTTAATTATGAAAAATATAACACAAACGTTGTCATGTTGCTTCACTTTTTAACATGTCTTAGAAAACCTTTTCAGAGGACTTTATAATAAACACATTAGAAATAAATCAAATTTTTGAGCTTTAAAACTCCATTGATTCCTGCCTCTTGCTGTCTCTTCAGATTGAACCCACGAGTAGGCCTAATTGAAACTTACTGTCTCACTGACTAAGCTACTTAACAAGAGACCATTTTCCATTGCTCTGTTGTATGAACTCTGCTTCTCCCCTGGCAGGCCAGCTGGCTGGTAAATCTATGTCATTGTTCAGGGGGGAAATTGGAAGAGCCGAGACTGAGCACATGGGGAGACCACAGATGGCCAGAGTTTGGAGGGCTCTCAGAGAACATCTAGTTCAAAGCACTTTGTTTTAAGGCAAGGTGCTGAGGCCTGGAGTAGTCAAGTGAGCTGCCCAATGTTACACAAGTAGCTAACAGCAAATTTTGGGAAAGGATTCAGACTACCTGACTCCCTCCCTGGCATCTCTGTACTGGATTGACTAGAGTAGTCCCCAAAAGTCATGTTTAGCCAGAACTGCATACAGAAACTCAGTATGTGACCTTATTTGGAAATGAGGTCTCTACAGATGTAATTAGTTAAGATGGGGTCATACTGAATTAAGGTGATTTGTGTCCTTATGAGAAGAGAAAGCAGACACACAGGCATAAAGTGGAGAAGGCCATGTAAAGATAGAGGTAGAGATTGTAGTGATGCATCTAAAAGTCAAGAAACACTAAAGATCTCCGGCAACCAGAAGTGAAGAGAGGCAAGGAAGTATCCTACCATAGAGCTTATGGAGGGAGGGTGGCCCTTCCAACACCTCGCTTACAGACTGACTTCCAGCCTCCAAAAATGTTAGAGAAAAAGTTTCTGTAGTCTTAAACCACCCAGTTTGTGGTACTTGGATATGGCAGCCCTAGGAACCCAATGCAATTCCTTCTCCTTAACCACAGCTCATCTTGTGCATCCCTGCTACTAGATAAGGAACCCAAAGTGTGCATCCAATATGCGTGGGTTAAGAGTCCCATTCTCAAATATGAAGGACAGTGTTTTAATCTATCAACTGAACGACTCTCCACTGACAAACACACTTACTGTTGTTTTTGTTCCAAATTAGCCTTAAGTCACCTTAAATCTCATCACAGGAAGCAGTGATCTAATTAAATTGAATTTAAATGTATTCCTGCTTGTTTCTATACTGAACAGGGATAGAACATGGAGAAATTACTTCCTAGGCATTGTGAGTCTTGAAATCTAAAACTGAGAAAAGAGCACAGATTGTTGGAAGTCAGAGGGAGAGAAATACCAATATTTGGGCACCATATCCCCAAAGAATTGAAGACTTGACCAGCACATTGCAATTTCCAAAATCCTTTCTTCTTCTTTTTTTTTTTGTCATATAGATTATTCTGATTTCTACCATGTTAATTGAAGTTGAAAGCCTAACAGAAAACAAAATAGTTGAACCATTAAGTCAGATGAGTGTATTATGGTCTCTCAAGTCTAAGCTCATCTCCCTCTCTCCATCGATTTGCTTCTTGGACATGGTAGCAACAGCTGGTACTCTCACTTTGCACTCAATCTACAGCAAGACAGGAGTAAGGCAGGGTTGAAAGCTCATGCTCTGTGACCAGAAATGCCACTTTAAATTGAAGCACTTAGGTTTTGTTTATATGACACACAAATATCTCATCAATTAGAACTTCACATTTCAAGCCCCCTCATTCTCATAATGGGGACGCTAGGAGAGTGAGAGTCTATTGATTGCACGCCCGGTGCTTGTGTACTGCTGCTTGTGATCAAAGCGGGGGAGGGAGGCGGGGGTGCTTTTCTGGCAAGAGTGGATGGAAAAACTGCACACAAGTACTTTTGTGCAGATGTCCTTTCGACACTTCTTCCCACCACTGCAGTAGATAGATGCTGAGAACCCAGGACAATAGGTGTTAGGGAGAAATAGGACAATATTAAAAAAAAAAATCAATAAATAATCAAACTGACTATCAAGTAGAGTAAAATTAATGTTAAATAAAAATTTAAAAAACTTTTTACTTACCACTTATAACAACCTTTAGACACAGCTACTGCTTTTTTTTTTGAGTAAGATAGTAAGAGAGAGAAAGAAAATTTTCTTTAAGCTGGTACTGGGGTTGGTGAGGGAGGGGTGGCTCAAATACTCAAGAAAGAGTCACGAGGAAGGAGGAACTGAGCAGTATGTGTCAGCTGGTTTGTTTACATCTCCTTTGGGTTCCTTTATTTAGCTCT
The DNA here is from genome assembly GCF_027409185.1 of Cynocephalus volans. NCBI lineage: Eukaryota > Metazoa > Chordata > Mammalia > Dermoptera > Cynocephalidae > Cynocephalus > Cynocephalus volans. The sequence goes on along the minus strand of NC_084460.1, from coordinate 278,642,441 downwards.
ATTAGAATTATTAAAAATCTTTTTTATACACGGTATCAAATGCTGTTGGTGGATGGAGGCCTAAGTCCAACCAACACTTTTCTCAAGGTTGTGAGTACGTATGCTACCCTTTGGTCTTTAGCCCTACAGTCTATTCATTTTAATTATTCTGCCGTGTTTGGTATGTCCATGTAGTTTTTCTTATATTTTTGCCAGTGATTTAATGATCAGTCTCCCAGACCCTGGTATTGTTAAAATAAGAAGTTGGTTTGATTTTAGCTACACTTTATTTTCTCCATTTATTGCATTATCTGTCTTGTGTTGTACATTTCCTCACTTTATTAAAGAACGTTTTAAAAGTTATAGTAGTCACCAGTATCTGGGAAGATGTGTCTTGCACAAATAGTAATCAGGTTTTCTGCTATTTTTATTTCCAAGACACCTATAAGGTATTTATCTGTCTAAGAAGGTAAATTTGATAATACCAATGTTATCATAATACAGAATTAGAATTCAAGTTGATATATTCAATATTCGTAATGGGGTTTGTTTAGCATTAGGACAATATAATTTGTATAAAATTTAAAAGCCAGCGTCTTGAGGTACATCAGATATCAAACTATTATTTGTGGTGATTTTCAAATATACCAGTGGTCTGTCGCTGCATAACAAACCACACCAAAGTTGAGTGGTTTAAATGAGCAATAGTTTATTATTTTTCATGGTTCTGGGGGTTGACTGGCACTTATTCTGCTGGTCTCTTCTGAGGTCTCTCACAAAGCTTCAATCAGCTGTCAGCTCAAATCTCAAAAACTCAGGTCTTAAGGTCTAAAAATAGCCTCATTCATAAGTCTGAGGTCCTGGTGCTAGCTGTCAGCTGAGGCTTTTTCTCTGCATGGTCTCTCATAATTCAGCAGCCTAGCCTGGACTTCCTTACATGGGAGTAGGAGATGATGAAACAGAAATGCCCAAGTCTCTCAAGGCATAGTCTCAGAAGTCTGGAACACTACTTCCGCTGTGTTCTGCTTGTCAAAGCAATTCACAGGCCAGCTCGGATTCAGCGAGTGGAGAAATAGACTCTGCCCCTAATTAATGGGAAAATCATAGTCACTTTGAAAAGGGATATACAGAGAGGGGGGCAGTGGAGTTACTGTGAATCCCTATCATCATTTTCTAAGCAGATTTCTTCTTTGGAAGTTTACATCTCTCTCTGTCCCTACAGTCTTCTTACCACTTAGCTCAGAACTCTGTGATTGGCTTTAAATTAAAGTAGTAAACAAATCACTTTATCCTCTTGTGGCAGAGACTGCTAGTTGTCTTTCAAAATCCATTCATTCCTTCATCAGAAATAAATCTGCTTTTTTTTTTGTTTTTCAGTTTGGCACATGAACCTCTGTAATAAAGATTACTTTTTCAGCCTTCCATTCTGCTTGGTGCAGTCATGGGAATAATTCCTGTCCAATGGGATGCAGGCAGATGGAGTGTACTTTAAGGGAGGGAACATGCCTATTTTTGTTGCTTCCCCTTCCTCGAGCTTGGAGAGCAGATGTGATGACTCATGATCCAATAGCCATCTTGGATCCTGAAGTGACCCCAGGAATGGGGACAATGCTTAGTGGAGCCATAACAGAGAAGGAGTCTGGGTCCCTGACCCTGAGAAGTGCTGTACCAGCCTTGGACTAATTTCCCAATGAGGTTTATTGCCTGTAAAGAGTTATACATTTCTAAATCAAGCACGATTCTTTTGGTTTTTCTAATATTTGGAGATGAACCTGAATGCTAACATGTCTCTTTTCATTTTACAATTACAGAGCCATTCTGAATATACTGAATCCACCATCAAGTCGTTTATTTCTCCTTCGGTATCATACTGGGATGGGAACTTAATTATCTCCCTGCTTGCATTTAGTCAACCATAATTTTAAAACATATTACCAACACCAATGACTTTTGGATTTTTCTAGTTTTGTTAATTCAAGTTATCCATCTCTTATTAGCATGCATGGTCAGGAACTAGTCATTGTTTTTTAAAGTAGTAAAACATGAAAATTAATCCTATTGAATTGAGTCTAATATTCTGATTACATAAAAATATCAATTTAGAAACAGTCAAAGCCTTTAACAGCTTTTATATTTTGATTGCTTCTTTTCGGTGGATGAAAATTTGAAGTTTTTCAATTCAACAGTGCAACACTAGGGCACAAATAAGTAAATATGAAAAATAAGTAATGTAAAATATTACATAGTCATTAAAATGATAAACACAATGACCGTAAGAAGATAGGAAATTTTTACGGATAATATAATAGAGTTGATATATTATGAATATACCTTCAAAAGGTATGAGAATGGGAAGTTGGTTCCATCAGTTATAAATGATATGATATCACGATAATCAAATTAGTTTGAGATGATTTCACCCATGTGCAGAATTTACAAAGGGAGTAACCTGCTCCATGAATCTTGGGCTCCTCTGCAAGATCAAGGTTATTAGAAGAGGTCAAAAAGTGGATCAGGGTGAGGAGGGACATTGCCAAAGAGACTTTTGTGGTAACAGCTGTTCTATCTGAATCTTCATGTCCCACTTTGGAGGAGAGATGTGTAGTGGTACCAGTTCCTGATCATAAGTCTAATGAATGGATCTACGTGAGATATTTGAAGTATTTCTCTTACTTGTAAGAGAGATAACAGACTGACACCTGGCCTACACCTGGCAAAGCTAAAACGGTGTAGGGGTTAGAACTGGGAAATAATGAGGGCAAGTGAATGGCTGACAGGCTTCTTCTGTGGTGGGAACAGGAGAGAGCTGCTTCTTGAGTGTTTGTCAAGGCAAGAGGGGCTAAAGTAGTTCTCACTGCATAGCTATGGGCTACCTGACAGAAGGGACCAGTATGGGGTTGTTTTGGTAGTGTTACCTGGGGGGGCAAGAAGAGCTCAATGGAAAGAGCAGTTTGCAAGTGGGTGAACAAGGTTAGCGTGGGGAGAGCACAGAGCAGGAAGGCCACGCCTTCTCACCTGCTCCTGGCTTCCAGACTGAACCTGGAGGAGGGGAGGTTTGACATTAAATCAGGTTTGGAGTTTTGATTAATGTCTTGGACTAGTCATCCTAATTAATGGGTTCAGAATATGTCTGTGACTAAAAATGCCCAAAGGCCTGTCTGAGATTTCATCGAACAGCTGGGAAAGAGTAACTTCACCAAAGAAGTCTGAGAAGGTAAGAGTCAAAACGAAAGCTGTGTTTGTTCATAATTCATGTTAGCTTCGATCGATAGGTTAATTACATGCAGAACATCATCTGAAAAAAAGTGGCATTTGAAAACAGCCATTTCCCCTTTTAAACAGTTCCCTTAAAATTGAAATAGCATCATCTAACAATGAATGAAACTCAAAGGAAGATGAGAAGTTTTGTTCTACATTCAGCATAACGCAGGGATTAAGAGCCAGCCTGCCTAGGTTCAGATCCTGCCACATCATTTACTAATTGTGTGATCTTAGGCAACATACTTAATACTTCTAAGGCTTTGTGTCCTCAGCTTTAAAATAGGAATAATGATAATTATAGCTCCCTCATAAGGTTGTTGGGAGGATTAAATGGGTCCTCAATAAAGCACTAAGTGCTCTAAACACGTTAGCTGTTGTTTTTATTATGGTTCCAAGAACGGTGATGAAGCTAGGCAGGACTGGCCCTTCCCAGAGATCGTACTTATAGGAGCAAAGACAATATTCTTATAAATCTGCAGGGATTGCAAATCTCCCACCACACATTTATACCATAGAAACAAGTCCCTATTGGAGTTCAACCAAAGACCATCTCTGTATATTTCTCAAGGATTTTCTGCAATATGAATGCACAGCTCTGGCTTCCAGGAATGTGATGGCTTGAAGAGGAGAACATTCTGGCTCCTACCATTGCTTGGGGAATTTCCCAACATTGTTACAGGATAGCACAAACTCGGTTCACAGTCTCATTAAGGAGCGGTATGTTCATACTAATGGCGTTTTCCGATTGAGATCTATCCCTTTTCACCTAACATACATTCCCGATGCATCGGTTCTCCTGAAGAGCTGGTATTAGCTGGAGGTGTCACATAGCTTTAGCAAATGGAAAATAAATTAACATTGGTGACCTTTTTTTTCCTTTCTTTTTCATCTTCAGAACTTTTGATTTTGTCACAACATAAAAGCCAGTTGCCCTGAGCACAGGGTTTTAAAAGAGGCTTAGATACTTAAGGGAAGTTAATCAATGCCCTCCGATGTGGAGAAAACACCTTGGTTCCAGCTACATAACCAATTCCCAATGTAAATGTTTGAAGTTCAGCTTTTCTTCCTGAGTTTCCACACTATTAATAAGTAGATGAAATATCAAAATACTTCAATGGCTCAAAAGAAAAAAGAGAGAGAAAGCAAGAGAGACAGAGAGAGAGACAGACAGAGAGAGAGAGAGAGAGGGAGAGAGAGAGAGAGAGAGAGAGAGAGAGAGAAGGAGAGGGAGAGAGAGATGAAAAAGGTAGGGGAGATGTGGTTTCTCTTCCAAACTCCCTGAATAAATATAATTATGGATGTAACAAGGCCAGCTGTGGGTTTAATCACTGTTTCTTCACTACCTAATAATTTGCTATGCAGCACATGTCATACAGATTTTGGGTGGGTGGCATTAACTCACCAGGTAACCACAAGTAATCTTTTTCGTTTAAGCCCATGGCTCATCAGAGCATGAGAGTCTGGGAAATTTAGATGCACTATACATAAAAAAAATCTTTTCATTAGTATTTGGCACTTGATGCCTTAATCTGTAACCCAATGAGATTTTTTTAAAAATTTTATTTTGTCGATATACATTGTAGCTGATTATTGCTCCCCATCACCAAGACCTCCCTCCCTTCTCCCTCCCCCCCTCCCCCCCAACAATGTCCTTTCTGTTTGCTTGTCGTATCAACTTCAAGTAATTGTGGTTGTTATATCTTCTTCCCCCCCCCCCCGGTTTTTGTGTGTGTGTGTGAGTGTGTGTGTGAATTTATATATTAATTTTTAGCTCCCACCAATAAGTGAGAACATGTGGTATTTCTCTTTCTGTGCCTGACTTGTTTCACTTAATATAATTCTCTCAAGGTCCATCCATGTTGTTGCAAATGGCAGTATTTCATTCATTTTTATAGCTGAGGGACTGCCTCTTCAGCAAATGGTGCTGGGATAACTGGATATCCATATGCAGGAGAATGAAACTAGATCCATACCTCTCACCGTATACTAAAATCAACTCAAAATGGATTAAGGATTTAAATATACACCCTGAAACAATAAAACTTCTTAAAGAAAACATAGGAGAAACACTTCAGGAAATAGGACTGGGCACAGACTTCATGAATACGACCCCAAAAGCACGGGCAACCAAAGGAAAAATAAACAAATGGGATTATATCAAACTAAAAAGCTTCTGCACAGCAAAAGAAACAATGAACAGAGTTAAAAGACAACCAACAGAGTGGGAGAAAATATTTGCAAAATATACATCTGACAAAGGATTAATATCCAGAATATATAAGGAACTCAAACAACTTTACAAGAAGAAAACAAGCAACCCAATTAAAAAATGGGCAAAAGAGCTAAGTAGGCATTTCTCTAAGGAAGATATACAAATGGCCAACAGACATATGAAAAAATGCTCAACATCACTCAGCATCCGGGAAATGCAAATCAAAACCACATTGAGATACCATCTAACCCCAGTTAGGATGGCTAAAATCCAAAAGACTATGAACGATAAATGCTGGCAAGGCTGCGGAGAAAAAGGAACTCTCATACATTGTTGGTGGGACTGCAAAATGGTGCAGCCTCTATGGAAAATGGTATGGAGGTTCCTCAAACAATTGCAGATAGATCTACCATACGACCCAGCTATCCCACTGTTGGGAATATACCCAGAGGAATGGAAATCATCAAGTCGAAGGTATACCTGTTTCCCAATGTTTATCGCAATGAGATTTTTTTTTTTTGCAATTACTATGCTGTATGTAAACTAGTATTTTGACCAGAATGTCAATGTGTGGTCCATACATCTCATACTGGGTACTAAAAACTATGCAAACTAGCAGTTTGAATGTGCATGATTTCGTTATGAATATGTATCATCAAAATATTGATTGAAATAATACAATGGTATCATTACTTATGCTTTTTGTACCAAAACCTTCTGCATATTTACTGTAGTATATTTCCTTAAATGTTCAAAGACATTAGCTTTCAAGTAGAAGACATGAAGAAAGGGAGCAAGGAGGTTTTATCATGGCCTGCATAAAACATGAGAAAAAGAAGAAATCTTTTGAGATATAAAAAGAGGCAGAAATAATAAGAACATATATTTTAACTGCTCTGTTCTGTTTTCAAGCACTCTATTGTCAACAGTATTATAGCTACCTTGGATGTGAGAAAATATAAGTCCAAAACACACACGTTTCAAAAGTAGATAGGAAGAGCACATTTCTTTTTGAAACAAAGAATATCCCTTTGGTTTTAATTCGCTAATAAAGAGGGTCTATGTTCAAAGAATACAAGCCCTACTTTACTTACTTATGTCACTTGCCCAGCCCATCTAGCATCTGAATTTGTCATCCGTGGTCCATTTTGGAATAAAATGCCACAATTCTATAACTTTGTAAAGAAATTTCCTAATAGATGCCTTCTTTTTAATGGCCCGTTGATGTACAACAGAGAATTTTTTTGAGAAGATATCTGAGTCTAACAGCCAAAAGATGTACTTTTATTTATGCAATGTGAAGTTTTCAAAAGAAGGGTGAGAGGTAAGTAGCATGCTGAATGGTTATATGCAAGTTGCATCAAGTCAGGGGCCTTGGTGAGACCACTGTGTGCCACAGAGAACAGCCCTCCCTAACCAGATTCTCATTTCTCCCTGAAATCTCTCATTCCCACAATAAACCAAAGATTCCTGTCCTGCTTGGTACTGCTTTTTGGGCAATCATAGAGACTTGAGCAGGGTGGGAAGCTGGGAGAAGCAAGCCCAAAGCATCTAATACTCTTCTCATCTAACAGACACCATAAATGGCCAGCATTTATCATGTGCCAGGTGCTGTGTGAATCATTTTACATACGTTATCTCATTTAATCCTCATAATTACTTCACGAGGAACATATTATTTTCCCCAATTCACATGGGGAGTCTCAGTGGCTGGGATGAGAAAGAGCTGGTTGAAGTTCACACAAGCAGCATTGGAGAGCATGTCTCTATATTGCCACAAGCCCTGCTCAAAACCACTTCACTATATTATGCGATGGCCTTAATTATTTTGAAAAAGGAAGGCCAGAAAAAAAAATGAATGGCTTACCTATGCAATAATAGAATGCATTTTTCCCCTTGAAATGTATTTTTTTCCACAGATATGCATTTTTGTTTTCCTGAAATTCATATTTCACAAAAAATATTTTCATACACATTTAACTCTCACAACAGACCTGGGAGGCAGGCAGGGAAGGTCTTACTGACATCATTTTACAAATGAGAAAATTGAGCCCCAGAGAGATGAAGTGACTTGTTCAAGGTCATACTGCTAATGGATTGATCCTTGCTCCTCTGATGCCACATCACACCACTTCCCATTATGCCACGCCGCCTCCCTTCTTTTTGGCTAATTTTTGTTGGTAAGTGTCTATGAAACAGATTCTTCTCATAAAGAGAAGAAAAATAATATGCCTTCAATGTAAACAGTAGAATAATTTTCTTTTTTCTTTCAATGTTGAAATGCAGATGGTAATCAAAAAGAATATTATTGAAAACTGAGATGTGATAATTTAGCAATCTGTTTATTTTAAGCTAACAGACCGTCCTATCTTTCATGTATAAAACTGTCAGAAGGGCATGACATCGTTGAGAAGCACCTGTGATGATTAAGTTCTTTCCTCACCTATGGAGGAAACTGTACTTCCTCAGCTCCCCTAGACATGCTAATGAGACCAAGATGATCGTTTAGCTTTTCTCATGTCCATAGATACAGATTTCCCATCTGACCTTGACCACATTTCACAAAGGTTATAGGAAAAACCAGAAAAGTGGCTGTATATATATCTGGGCCAATTTTTTGATACCACCCAAATCGTGATGCTCAGTTAGTGCTTTTCTTCCCAAACTCAGGACATCAGAAAACTATGCATAAACTTGGTGTATATATGTATATATTTCTACATAAATATTCACCAAGGAAGTGACATAAAATTCAACATTTCTCAAACTGTGCTCTATGAAATGCTAATAGATGTTCTGAATAAATAAAAAAAAAAATCCAAGCAATATATTCCCCTATAAAATATTTTTATTACACATGCTGGATAGTTATTATGAAGTTGTGCTGTACCTGAGAACACCAAGAGATAAATTAAGAAATCTCAGGATAAAGGTCGTTATATGGGTTAAAACCAGTCTGGATTTGGATGAGTCAGCTATATGCATTTCCCAAAACTGGCCATATAGTGAGTGAGATCTCAGTCCTCTGCCTCCCTTGTAATTAGGTGTGACCGCGTGATTTTGAGTAGAGATGAAATGGCCCACTTCCAGACCTGGTCTATTAAGACCTCCCACAGGCAATCGTGCATGCTGTCCTCTGGGGCTTGATGAGAAAGGAGCCTTGGATACCACGAATTCAATGTGGTAAACTCTCAAGACATAAGAAGCCTGGGTCTTTGAATCTCAGCTTGGAAGAGAGCCACTCACCAGTAAGAAACACCTGTGTAGGCCTTTGCATGAGCAGTAATAAACTACTATTTTCTTAAACCACTGAGAATTGGTGGTATATCTGTTATAGCAGCTTAACTGTACCTTAATACAGAATTAATGCATGGAAGATGTCAAGAACCTTTCTTGACATAATGTGCACCAATTAATCATCATCATCTTCTTCTTTTTGTCATTATTATTGTTCATTAAGTCATGATTAAAATGGACTCACTTTAAAAAATTACTTTTTAGCAATTTGCTTAATTTCAAATGACCTTAGGACTATTGTAGAGTTTTTATTTGATACTTGCCTTTGTTTACTTTTGACTGCTGGTGTTGTTAAGTTTTGTTAAATTGTTTACAAAAAAATATTTTAAACATACATTCCTAAAAAATTATTTCAAAATATAATATTTTAAATCTATTGTTGTAAGAAAAGAAAAAGCATTAGCATTCAAAAATGTTGATTACATACAAGGCATGTCATTTTGATTAAAGAGCTCAAGTAGATGTCTAATTATGGCGTGTTACATATTCTTTCACACTGAAACAGCAAGCCCACCTTCATCCTCCCCCCCAGTGAGTGTAGTGCTCACTGACTTGTATGACGGACTTGTCAGCTCTAACTTTTGAGTGAATTTTCTATAAGATTGTACCAGAAAATTCCATTTGCACAGCAACCAGGTGAGGCCAGCCAGTACTGGTGCTAATCTCCATATGATCACCATGGTGACATAGAATGCCAGTCTACTGAAGATAGGACTTATGCCCTAGGTCTCTTCAACCTGTTGCCTATCTCTGGGTGATGTTCTGCCTCAGGATTCCTTACATTCAAAGGTGGTTCTCACTCATTATGTATGAGCTGAACATTCAGAAGCATGACCCTGATACATTTTGTATCAAAAGTTTGCTCAGTTTTAAATGTTCTGTGATGTGTTTGTCACTGTTATTGGCAAACACATCACTTTGGTTCATGGGCACACAGATATTTTTATAACAAATGTTTCTACTTTCTTCCTAAGTCTCGATGGTAATGGAAATGTCACATTTTTCAACATTTAGCAAATTGTTTTCTGAATATGGCACTTATTTTCCTTGGGGGAAGCACACACCCTCACTTCCATGTGATTCTAGTGATGTTGTCTCCATCTTCATCTTTAGGAACTGGAATGTTGCTGCAGCCTGGCCAACTGAGTATCACGTCCTTCTGCCCACAGGGATTGGTTCAGGAATCTGTTTATTCTCAATTTAACGCAATGTGAGCCACACACAATACTTATGTTAGAAAAAAAAGATCTATCCCCCCTCCTCCCAGATATAGAGATATGAGGAAGAAAGACTGGACCTGCTCACAGCCATCATGCCACCAAGAAACTTGGTGTCAACAAGTTCTTCAAAATGCAAGCAATAAGAGAAATGCAGAAAAGAGAAATGACAGAAAATCAGGTCGTCTTATACTGCCTGATCCCCTCGATTCATCTAGGTCTAAAGCCAGGTGCCCTTAGGCTTTCAAATGGGTGAAACTTTCTGGCTTAAGCAAATTGGAGCTGGCTTTTCTGTCACTTGCTGCTGAGCTGGTACTCACTGATGCAACCAGAGAAAATAAAAAAGCTAAAATTAGTGTGTGGAGAACATCTCTAGCAATAAAACCTATATAATCCTATGAGTTGTTCTAGAGTGCCAAACCTCCATTCAATTTTGTCCTTTATTAATGGCAGTGTTGTACCCAGGTAGTCATGGAGAACACACTGGCTGTAAGGTTTAGTGGAAAGAGCATAGGCTTTAGACAGGAAATAGTGAATACAAGTGTCACAAATTTCCAGCCATATGGCCCAGTGATAAGTAAGTTTCTAAGCCTCGGTCTCATCTGCAAAAGGGCTGTTGTGAAGATTAAATGAGATTACATGTGTACAGTAACTGACATAGTTGCCCAATAATGTCGATTTTACAGACAAACTCACCTTTTATGGCTTTACTTTCATCCAACCAACTCATCCTATAGTGTATTAAAAATTCTACTTTATTCATCCCTGCCTTGGCTCATTGATTAATTGATTGGTTCATTCATTTATTTATTTAATTTTAGTCTCCAATGAGTTTCTATGAGTAACCTTAGTCTTCTGTTTAAATTACACATAGTCATGGACCCATGGGATGCACAGTAAGGGGTCTGCAAGCTCTAGGGATGGGGCATGATTTGGGCTTTGAAATTTTTCTTCTTCCAACAGGTTTCCAGGAATGTAATGCAGCCCAAAGCATGGCAAACCTGGATAATGTCGTTTTCCTCATACTGGGAAGATTACCAAGACATTCTTTTTTTTTTTTTTTCTCGTCTTTTTCGTGACTGGCACTCAGCCAGTGAGTGCACCGGCTAGTCCCATATAGGATCTGAACCCGCGGCTGGAGCGTCACCACGCTCCCAGTGCCGCACTCTCCCGAGTGCGCCATGGGCTCGGCCCCCCAAGACATTCTTGCAAACAATAAAAATTAATGAAAAATCATTGAGATAGCCTTTAAGAATCAACTTAAACTCATGGGGAAAAAGATGCTTTGTAATCAGGAGGACACATTTCATTAAATTATGACCTTGAACCTAATTTTGACCTGGTCTTTTTTTTTTTTTTTTTTTAATCTGTCATAGGCAGATCACCTGTCTGTCTCAATAAGGGGGCTACAAACTGAGGCTTCAACCTTCTTTAGTAAATGTTGCCATCAATATTCTAACTGCATATTTTTACTTGTAAGTGCACAAGTACTTGCAAAATCAAAAATAACCTTAAGAATCATTTGATTGGCACTCAACACCCAGCAGCATGTAAAAACAAATTAAACCCTATAAAATACTTGTCATAAAATGTACAAGCATCTCTGTTAAATGAAAACAAACCAATAAGTACCTATGGGGTATCATCCAGCGTACATATTTGTTTAGTTTAAAACATGGGTTGCTGAAGTGAGCAGAGCTAGGTTCTAGTCCTAACTCTTCCTGTTGTTGTACTTTTAATGATTGATTCATTCAACTTCACCTTCCTTCTTTCGTTTTATTTTTCTGCAAGTGCAAAATAAGGGATTCAGATTTAAAATTCTGTTCTTTTATGATTTCCAGTTTCATCTAGAAAGTCATTGGGAAAATAATTAATTTATAGAGTCTGCAGTCCAGCCTCCTCTTGGAATGGCATCTACTCTGTAATGAGTCCATACCGATATCTTCATTAGTATCGTAAAATTTTGCACATGTAAATAGTTCATCTCAGGACTTACATGCAATATCATTTGCCCTTTGCATTTTTTTTTTAAAGTCAAACCTTGTTTAAAGGTATTAAAGTCTCTTCTCACTTTAATGGAACTGGCTCTAAGTTCCTTGGATGCTTGAAGAATGCTGATACGTAGGGAAAATCATTTCCATTGTGATTCTTTACAACTATACCATAAAGAAAAATAATCGTATCATGAATATTCATTCATACATCCAAGATTCTTTCTTAGTCCTGTTTTCAACAAGAATAAAATAGTCTTAAAGTTTACATTTTGCTTCAATGTAGGAATTTTTAAATAGCTGAAATGGGTGGAAAGCAGTTTTGAAAAATTTATTATTTTGTCCTAATGCCTTTCAAGGTGATATTTTACTTCCAGTTATCCCTAAGGGAACACAGAGATATTAAATGCTGCATAGATTTTCTTTACGTCTTCTCATATAGAGTATACCTATGATATTTTAAAGAGGTTTTAGTGAAAAGGTATAGACCTACCTAAAGCAGATGAACTTCTCATATAAGGGTGCGGCTAACTGCATGGATTACACTGGAGATAATTAATTGGTCTTTACTCTTTGACAGAGTTATTGGTATAATACATATAGAATGTTCTGTTAGCTTTATTGAATTTTGTGTATTTTTCATCATTAGTTCAATCTAGTAGTAAGATGTAATTATTTAATTTTATTTGTAGTAGTAATAATAATATAGAAATTTTAAACATGGTTATTTTTGTACTGAAAATATTTACTAAATGATTGTTTATTTAAGATATTTAAACTAAGATCTAAGATTAAGTGGCTTTCAATGAAAAGAATATGAATTTTTCATAATATCCTTAAGTCAAAAGATTATTTGATACTTTTAATGAAGATGAAATATCTTCGACACCTTAGAAGGCATTTGTAAGCCACCAAGATAATTATTGTCTAAAAGTCCAACAGTTTTGTTCTTAAGTCAGCAGTCATGGGCTGTGTTTGATGTCTCTCAAATGACAGACCATTTACTCCCCTGAGTGTTCCTGTAGATATCTACATTTCTGGGCCCCATTTTCTTCTAACTGCAAATTCTTATTCTTGGTACTTGGCATGAAACTGAGTGCTAAAGTTAATCACTTCATATTCTTTTCATTTTATCACTTTTGTTCTTGCAATATAAATTTTTGCTCCCTACTGATCTACAGAAAATCTCTTTTAAAATTCTACTAGTCAGCTAAATTTTTTAAGGTGGTAAATTAGAAATGTTTTAATGTCCTTAGCTGGAAAGCATAATTAGAAAATCCATTGTGCAATGTTTTATTTTTATTTTTATAGTAAATAATGACCATAGCACTATGGAAAGCACAAGGTATTTGGAATAAAAAAAATTTTGGATTTGTAAGCTAGATCCAAATTTACTAGGTATGTGGCACATCATTTCACATCTTTAACCCTAATTTCCCTAATTTACATAAAAAGTAAATTTAAAAAGAGGTAAAAGCTCATAACATGTTATTAAATAATAGAAGTAACTTATATAAACTATCTAGTATAATGACTAAGACATAGTTCGTACTCGATATTTATTAAATGACTGCATTTTGTAGTTATTGTGGGGGCAATGAATATTATGTTTTAATTTGGTTAGTTATGAATTGTTCAGCACTGTTGTTCTATTGTGGCAGATAGAGACTGAGTGGAATTGGGTCCCTGTTGAAAACAAATTTTGAAATTAAAATGTGCTTTTCCAGTTACGGCCAAGATAGAACAACAGTGATCAGATTTATGCTCTCATTAGAAATAAAAAACAAACAAAATATACAAAACACTGGTTTTCAAGATGCTGAATATCAGGCAATGAAACAGTGACTTCTTAGAAATGAGAAACAAATAAAGGAAGCCCTATAATCGCCCCCTATTTCTGCCTTGAGAGCTTATAGGCTATAGTGATGGGTAGGAAAACCCAAATGACTCCCCAAGTTGAGGAAACAGGGCTGAGATTTTGGGGAGACCAAGGCAGCTTGAGTTTTCAGGACAAAGTACTGGTAAAGAGAGAATTGCTCAAAGAGAAAACTCCAGAGGTCATCAGAAGACTCCCCTCAAGTATTTAGCTGAGTATTGATCAGTATTCACGTGTAAGGAGAGTACTCAAGGTCAGGGACAGAACCACCAGGAAATAGGGCTTGGAAAAGTGCCTGTACCCACCAGCTATAGTGGAAAATCTTATGGTTAATAGGGTATTGGGTATAGTACAGAAAGTTCTTGTCTCAGTGGTGTGAAATAATTAGCCCTAGATGGATCATTGTTCTGGTCCTACCGAGCAAATTTTAAAACCCAGACATAAAAAGATCAAAGTATTTCTCAGTAACTTAACTTTGTCCTACAGCAAACTCAAAACATTGCTAGAAAAATGAAATGTCCAGCACCCAACAGGGTAAAATTTGTAATTTCTGACTTTCAATTAAAAACTATCAAGCATGCAATGAAGCATGGAGATACGACCCATAATAAGGAGATAAACAATCAATAAAGACTAGAGCTAAGACAGATATTAGAATAAACAGATAAAATCATTAAAGCAGTTGTACCTATATTCCATGTATTCAAAAAACGAGTAAAAACAAGGAAGACATTAAAAAAATCTAAACTCTAGAGATGAAAACTGAAGTGTGAATGAACTGGACACAATTATTGGCAGATTAGACATTGCAGAAGAAAATATCAATAAGTTTAAAAACATAGTAGTAGAAACTATACAAAATGAAAACCATAAAAGGGAATCATGAGCCATGGGACAATTTTAAGCAGCCGAGTTACTATATGTGGAATTGCGTTTCCAAAGGTGGGGAGACAGCAAGTATTTTTGAAGAAATAAAGGCTGAAAAATGTTCAAACTTGATAAAACTATAAACTGACAGGTCCAAGAAGCTTAATGAAGTATAAGTGTTTCTTATACTTAATGAAGTATAAGGATTTCTTCTTTCACAAGAAACACTTAGAAAACTACATCAAGGCACACACATTGCACAAAAGCAGTGATAAGGGGAGAACATTAAAAGTAGTTATGGCGTGGGGTGGGGGATTTTACATTCATAAGGACAAAGATAAGGATGACAGCAGATATCTTGTCAAAAAAAAACCCTTGTCAATCAAGAATTCTATATTAGTGAAAATACCTTTCAAAACTAAAGACTAAATATTTTTAGACACGAAAAAGCTTAAAGAATTCACCAGCACACCTCCACTATGAGAAATAATAAAGGAATTCAGACTGAAAAAGAACTATACTAGATGAAAGTATTGATTTACACAAAGGAAATAGAAAGCACTGGAAATTTACCCAAAAGTAAATATATGTTTTTTAAAATTTAAACCTCCTTAAGAGATAATTTGCTGTTTAAATAAAAATAAAACTAAGTATTGTAAGGTACATAACATATGAAAAGTAAAATGTATAACAACAATCTTACAAAGGTCAGAAAGGTTGAAATTCAGATATACTTTTGTAAGATTCTTGTACTATACATGAAGTGGTATAATATTGCATGAAGTTCAAGTATGATAGATTCAAGATATATACTATAAAGCAACCACTAAAATAACAAAATAAGGAATTATAGCTTAAATAGCCAACAAATGACAAAATAGAATCATAAAATATTCAATTAATCCAAAAGAAGGCAGAAAAAGAAAGAGAACAAAGAAGGCGGAAAAAGAGAGAAAGAGAACAAAAAAGAGAAGGAACAAACAGAAAAAAAATCAAGATGATAGATTTAAACCTAATCATATATCAAAAGTCGCATTAAATATAAGTGGTTTAGATACCTTAATTTTAAGACAGAGACGATCAGATTGAATGAAAATCAAGACCCAACTATGTGCTGTCTATAAGAACAGGTTTTTAAAAATACAAACACAAATAAATAAAAGTAGAATGAGGGAACAAGATATAGCATACTAACACTAATCACAAAGAAGCTGGAATGGCTATATTAATGTCAAGACAAAGTAGATTGCTGAGCAAATAATATAAAGGCAGGAAGAATGTCATTTTATAATTGTAAAGAGGTCGATTTATGAGTAAGTCATAAGAAATCCTAAATACTTATGCATAAAATGAAAAAAGAAATCTTTGAATTATGCAAAGCAAAAGCTGATAGAACTGCTAGAAGAAATCCAAGAATTGTTGGAGGTTTCAATACTCCCTTCTCAAAGATGGATAGAACAAACCAGATAATGTATCAATAAAAATATAAAAGGTTTGAAGTACACTATTTATTAACTTGACTTAATTGACATTAATAGAGTACCACATCCAATAACAACAGAATATATGTTCTTTTTAGGTACGCATGGAAAATTTATCAAGATAGAATGCATTATTGGTCATAAAATGATTCTCAATAAATATAAAAGGATTTGAGTAACAAAAGTATGTTCTTTCATCTTTGTGGAATTAAATCTAAAATCAATAACAAATAGGTATCAAAAAAAAAGTGCCCAATATTTGGAAACTCATTAGCACACTCTAGATACCATGGTTCAAAGAAGAAATCAAAAGAGAAGCAAAGAGTATTTTAAATTTAATATGCAAACTCTACATATCAAATTTGGCAAGATGAGGCTAAAGCAGAACTTAGGGGAAATTTATAGAAACACTTATATTAGAAAAAATGAAAGGTCTCAAATTGATTACTCCATATCCTACCTTAAGAAACTGAAAAAAGAAGAGCAAATTAAACTCAAAGTAAGTGTAAGAAAGGAAATAAGGACCACAGCAGACATCAATGAAACAGAAAACAGAAAATGTTAGAGAAAATCATTACAACCCAAAATTGGTTCTTTGAGAAAATAAAACTGACAAATCTCTAGTCAGGCTAATCAGGAAAACAAAACAAAACAAAACAGAAAAACACAAGAGAATGTTTTTACCAATATCAAGAATGAGAAAGCTAAAGTAACTGCAAAATTTGAAGATATCAAAAAAATACTAAGGGAATATTATTACCAACTTTATGATCATAGATTCAGCAACTTAGATGAAATGGTGTAATTCCCTGAAGATATAAACTTCCAAAGCTAACTCAAGAAGAAATAACTCAGAAATAGCCCTATATCTATTAAATAAATTGAATTTGTTTTGAAAAACTTTCACAGAGAAAACTGAAGTTCAGATAGCATCACAGGTCATTGGTGAATTCTACCAAATATTTAAGGAAACATTAATATCGATTTTACACAAACTCTTCAAGAAAATTGAAAAAGAAAGAATACTTTCCTAACTCATCCAATGTGGCCAGCAATACCTCGATACTCAAATCCTATAAAAGCATTAAGGAAAAAGAAAACTACAGACTGATACGACTCATAAACTTAGATGACAAAATTTTAAACAAAATTTTAGCAAGTTAAATCCAACAATGTATAAAAAGGATAGTACTTTATGGCCAAGTACAGTTCATGCCAGGAATGAAAAGTTGATTTAAAATTTAAAAATCATTTCTTTTTCTAATGAGTACAAAACTATGCTATCTACCCTAAGTGAATCATCATACAGTATATGTATGTATTGAAACAACACACTGTACCACACAAATATGTACAAGTAAATGTTAAAATATTTTGAATGAAAAAATAAAATAAAATAACAATCTTAAAAATCAGTCAATGCAATTTACTATATTAACAAACTAAAATTAAACAAAACACACGATCATTTTAATAGACACAAAAAGAACCTTTAACAAAATCTAACATCCATTCCTGATTAAAAGAAATGAAAAATAAAATCTCTTAGCAAAATAGAAATAGAGGGGAATCTTTTCTAACTGATAACAAGCATCTATAGAAAAAAATCTTATGAGTGAAAAAAAAAATATTGAATTGGAAAAAAATGAATGATTTTCCTCCCAGATCAGAACAACACAGGAATGCACAGTTTTATCTCTTCTAGCCAACGTTGTATGGAATATTCTAGAAAGTGCAATAGTTACCATGACTTAAATCTAGAAAGAATAATTCACTTGAAACAATCACTTTTTTACCATGCTCATCTCACATCACCTTTCTTTTCATTATTGTGCCTTCTCTAGTGACTTTTAAAAAGCAGTTGAATTAACCTCTCAATGATCATGGCTTTGTTATGAAAAAATGCCATGACCATTAAGAATGACCACTGCTGAGAGCTTACCCTGAATACTGTACCCCTGTTATCTCCCACCTATTTCCACATCTAGGCTTTGGGGAACCTGCCTTTGCCACTGTTGGGATTTACATTCTTATTCCTTTCCTCCTCAGATGGCCTTGCTTTAACTCCAGGCATTTAGTGGACTGACCTTTTCTTTCCAGCCTAGTCTGGCTTCTTTTTCTGCTTTAACATTCTCTCCGATTATAATTGGATGGCAATCATTTCAGCTTATACTTTCCCCCTCCATACTTATCCTTCATTTGAAAGAAAACAGACTCCCTGATAAGCACCTGAAAGGAAGCATATGGTTTTCTAACTTTGAACATCAGAATCACCTGCAGGGCTTGTTAAGACACAGAATGCTGGGTCCCTCCCCCAGAATTTCTGATTAGGAAGATCTGGGATGGGTTGAGAAATTTGCATTTTAACTAGCTCCCAGAGCATGCTGATGTTGCTGGTCTGGGGCTACACTTTGAGAACTACTGTTTTAAGAACATGGGCTTTGGAGTCTGATAGAGTGGGGTTCATATCTCAGCGATATATCTCAGGGCAATTTACTTACTTTAGCCAAGCTTCAGTTTCTTCCCCTGTAAATTACCATATATACAGTAATTATTTACTCTATATAGGATTGTTGTAAAGATTAAATATGTTAGTATCTTCAGAGCACCTAGAACATATAAGGGCTTAATAAATGAGAGCTAGTGTTGTTACACTTAGTAGTTAGATTAATTATCATCATTAGACCAGTCACTGAGAAAACATGAAGAAGGCAGCATTCCCTCAGCATGTGCCATCAGCAACGTCCCTCTCCATTCCACTCTCCAACGATCATTGCCCCTGACTCATCCTACAAGCACCTGTCCCAGGTGTCCTCTCCTCTCCGGGCCAGTACCTTCCTGCTGTCTCCCTGTCATCCAAGGTTTGACCTTCCCAGATTCACACTTAGTGGGCCTATATCTTAACACTTAGTCATCTGACAAGCCCAAGAATGCGCAACATTGGGGAAAAAATATATTAACTTAACTGGTGTCTTTAATACCTGATGTTCCAGCTATTTCCGTCAACATTCATGTAGTGACATCAAATATGAAAATTTTAGAAATGAAGAGATTGTGAGTGCACGAATATTTATGCATGTGTGGAACAACTTCTCAGTTCATCTCAGATGACATTGCATATGGGGCTGACTGGACTTTTTAAGAGTTAAGAAATCCATGAGCATTGACCAAATATGTGTTTTGAAAGTATTTGGTAAAATTCACTGAACTTAATGTGAACAGAAGAAACACATTTAGAAAATGTGCCCTTGATATCAGGGTGGATGGGAAAAAACTGACTGGAGGGGATAATATTTAATTGTAGAAATCAAATTATATGACTGGAAGAGACCTCAGAAATATGGCATAATATGGAGACAAAGAGAGCTTGCTAAGCAATACCTCTTCTGGCATACAGTGATTGAGAATCCCTCCAAGAATTGCTGTGGCTGGGACAGAAAGCCCTTGCAGTAAGACCTCTGATGTGAAAATGTAGCTCTGAGCTGCTTCAAATCAATCTATCAGAAATGTTAAACCTCTTCTGAAACATATTTACGGTCGGATGCCCCTCAGCTGAGAAAAGGGAAATATAAAGTTCCTGTCTGTATAGTTATTTTGCTTACCTGCACTTCATTCGTATGAGGTGATGGCACCAAGCAGCCATAAATGCTACTGTTTGTCAGGGTAAGATAATCAGCCAACCCTGAGTCCTCCCTTCCTTTCTCTCATCACTTTTATGTGTTTTGCAGAAAGGTCCATAAAGCAATACACCTGCCTTCTGGAAGGCTAAGCTCAGTTAGTTTCCAAAGTCATTAAATAATAAAATAGTCAGCAGTGTTGTACCCAGATCTTGAAAACCTGCTTTAACTTTCTGTGTTGGGATTTAAAATAGGGGCAAGACGCAGGGCATTAGGGACTGATGTCACGGGCTTAAGGAATGGGGTTCGTGGTGTCCCTGTTTGCTTTGTCCAGCTTGTTTGGATCTGATTTGCTGATTTAATTGAGATGGGAAAAAGATGACAATGAAAAGCAACACAGGAGAGTTGCAGTGAAGAGAAAAGCATGTGAGCCTCTCAAGCCGGAATTCCTGCAGGTTGATGGTAAAACTTAATTGGATTCTGTTTTAACTTGCAGTAAATTCAATAAGCAGGTCTCTGAGCTGAATAATCAGACCCCTATGCAATATCATCTGAGATGGACATCGAGATGGAAAAGTTGTTCAACCCATCAAAATAATGCCCCTTTCTAGCCTACTGCAGTAGATGTTCATATACCCACACACATTCATAAATACTCACTAACTCACAATCTCTTCATTTCTAAAATTTTCATAATTAATGGCACTACATTAATGTTGAGGGAAATAGCTGGAACATTAGGTATTAAAGGCACCAGTTAAGTTACATATATTTTCCTTAATGTCAAGCATTCCTGGGCTTGTCAGATGACTGTTAAGATACAGGCCCACTTAGTGTAAATGGAGGAAGAGCAAACCCTGGATGACAGGGAGACAGCAGGAAGGTACTGGCCCGGAGAGGGGAGGACATCTGGGACGGGTGCCTGTAGGATGAGTCAGGGGCAATGAGTGCTGGAGACTGGAGTGGAGAGGGACGTCTGCTGATGGCACATGCTGAGGGAATGCTGCCCTTTTCATATGTTTTCTCAGTGACTGGTCTAATGATGATAATTAATCTAACTACTAAGAGTAACACTAGCTCTCATTTATTAAGCCCTTACATGTTCTAGGTGGTTTTAACATACTAATCTTTGCAATTAGATAAAATATATCATCAAGACTGATTCTGGTTAAAGTATAACATTAATTTTTTACTAAAGGGACCTAACATTACATGAAATCTGTTCTTAAGCAGAAGCTTTAGGTGTCCATGACAAGATTATGCAGCAATAAAATTTCAAGCTGGACTTTGTTTCTCCTGGCAATTGGCTTGTCTCTTCTAGAGCACCTTGCTATGCCTCCCATCAGTTAATGTGTACAGGCTAATCTTAGTGGTAAACTAAGCCAAACTTAACTAGGAAAGAAAATCTTCTGAGAAACACCATTCTGCCCACTACACAATGCATTCTAGACTCTCTATATGAAAGCTTATTTTTATGAAATAGAAAACAAATATGTCTCAAAAGATTATTTAGAATAACTCAAAAAATCAATTTTATAGCTCTTCTAAAAGCACAATATGGGCATTTATTCATTCATTTATTTATTCAAAAATATATATTTGCACCTACAACATGGTGTAGGTAGTGGGAATACAACAGTGAAAATATAGACAAAAAATCTTGCCTTCATGGAGTTACATTTGTGTGAGGAGGGGGGACAAGCGATTGAACAGGGAAAATATGTGCTTTTGTGGCAGTAGGTGTGACTGAGAGCAATAAAGCAGGGAAAGGGAATAGAAAGTGGTAGTTTGGGGTGTTAACTGTTAGTACATAGAACCATATGGAGATCTGAGTCCAGGGGTTGAAGGGTACCCTGGTGGTCTTGGGCTTCTGATGGGTTCTGAGATAAGCAGGGAGAAAGTGTATCATGAGATTTATCTTAAGATTCTCAAGCCAGATGGTGAGGATCCAGCTGTGACTTTTGGGAAAGGATCTCTACAGGATCTTTAGGATCTTTATAAGAACACTCAGAGTTCTGGGGTTTCTTCTTTACCAGTGACATAGGGATATAGGGGTCCAAGAAGGTTTGGTCTTATCTGAAAGTAAGTGAATTTGGGAGTTTGTGCCTGAGGGATGTGCCCATTAAAGACTTGTGCTCTAAATCTCTGAATTTCTGAGGAAGACAGAGGGATAACTTCCTAGAGGCTTTCTAGGCTCATCTTGCCCAAATGCTTTTGAAGGCATCCTAATTCAAATAAGGACAAAAAACACATCACAGCTTTATATTTATTTTGGTCTTACTGAACAAGGTTTGCACTAAATAGTGAGGGGGAATGGCGGTTGGGTGGTGTGCACAGCTCGCTCTGGGACTCCACCTCACTGAAAAGTTTAGGCTCCTACATGGTAATACTGATGTGAAGTGAAGGAGTGAACGTACTTCCTAGTATGTCTGCACTACATGTTCATGAATCTTGGCAAGACCAAATGCCTTGGCTTCCCAGTCAGACCCCACCCCATTTCATTATTTCCAAAACTACACACAATTCCAAGCAATGTGGTTGGTGATCCCAGTTGCCCCTTTTCTTTCTTTCTTGTTTTTTTGGGGGGGGGCAGCTGGCGGTAAGGGGATCTGAACCATTGACCATGATAGTACCATAGTTGCCCATTTTCTATCATCCCCAGTGCACAGAGGTGGTGTATTGTTATCTACAGTCCTAGGAAAAAAAGCAATATTCTATGAATGTAATTGAAGAGAGGCTCAAGAATAACCCTTGACCTTGGTATTAACACAGTTGTTCCTTTTCTGCCCTCCACAGGTCACAGAGGTGGTTTATTAGAGAATACTTACTGTCTACAATCCTGGAAGAAAGCAATATTCTAAAAAGAATATAACTGAAGAGAGGCTCAAGAATAAGGCAGGTGGGTTTAATAATAGTTCTGGGGGATACACTCAACAGTATGCCTAACTGCTGTTTTTGAGCCAGTTTATCTTCAAAATTATATGACTGTTTAGAAGCAAGGCATTTAGTATATGTGTGTTCAATGCCCTTACTCCAGTCTCTCAGGGACCCTGTGAGGTGGTGTACTGAACGTTAAACTACTACATGGCACTCAAAGCAGTGAGTGCAAATTTCGTTTTTTAAATAAATTTTAATTTTTTTATTGTAACACAGTTGATTATACATATCTGTGGGGTACATATCTGAATATCAATACTTGTGTGCAATATGTGATTCTCAAATCAGGATAATTAGTATATTCGACAATGCACAATGTAATCGTTTTTTGTGGCCCTTTACCAATTCCTCCCTTACACCCATTCTTCCTCCCCCTTTTCCACCTCTGGTAACCTCAGTTCTGTTCTTTCCTTTTGAAGGTTCACTGTATTATGGTGATTGTTGTATCTTTCTTTCTTTTTTCTTTTTCTTTTTCTTTTTTTTTTTTTTTAGCTATCACTTATGAGTGAGGATCTACAATATTTCTCTTTCTGTCCCTGGCTTAGTTCATTTCACATGATTTTCTCTAAGTTCTTCCGTGTTGCTGCCAGTCCTAATGTGTGTGTTCCCAAGAGAGAAGGTGGGTGCTTTGTGGGAGGACGGGACTCAACAATATAAACACTTATGTAGGAAAAAAATAGTCCCTAAGCATTTCCCCTATGTCAAGGGAGACATACGGAAGAAAAGTTCACATTTTTGCACATGTTGGTCTTCCTTTCTATATTTTCTTGAAGACCGAGTAGTCCTAATAATTACAGAAGAGAGCTGATTAGCAGAAAATGAAAGTTGCAGTAATTATCACTGTGTCAACATTGTAGAATGGTGCTTTTGAAATCTAATTTGCTGATAAATTAAGGAATCCTGTTGGTCTGAGAACATAAATATAAATGTTTTCTTTCATATTTTGTAGAAAGCTTCATGAAAGAAATAAGAAATTGTTGTTCGTGGCTTATTAAAAGAGCTATTTATAATGATTCTCTTTAGACACCTTTACTTTATAAGAATATGAAAATTTTGACCTTCAGTTGTGGAATCAAGGAAATTTAGTCTCTGAAACTGCCTTTCATAGGATATGCTTTCATCATGCCCTGGGTCAAGGGTTCCATAAGCAACAGGCATGTGCAGTTCCCAGAAAACATTTTATCTTCAGTGTATTTGTTTTATATTTTTGTTATACTTGTTACTAATTGTCTACCTAAGAGGAAGTGAGAGAATATTAAATTAAGGTGAGAGACTTGCACTCAATTTTCAAACATAAAAGGACGATTTTTCAAAATAGTTTCATGAAAATGTAAGTGGAAATGCTTGAGTGAATATTTTAGCAATTTCCCTAATAGGTGCACAAAATGGGCAATGAGGCTTTCTAAATGCTTTAAAAAGAGTCTCATAGTGAAAGGAGTTGAAAAGTCAAGTGGTAGAAATTATTAGTTGGCTAATTAATTTATAGAGTATAAATTATTATTTTTCTATTGAAACATAATTTATTATACATGTTTATGGGGTACAGAGTGGAATATCAAAACCTGTGTACAAAATGTGATGATGGAATAAAGGACATCCCCCAAATAAAAAAGCATGTTCACAATATACTATTAAATTAATCTAGTAAGCCAGAGGCAATATATGACTATATTTATGTTAAAAATGAAAATATAGTATAGAAAAAAAAAAACTGGGAGGAAATACTTCAAAATGTTAGTAGTGCTTAATTCTAGACAGTAGGCACATACTTGCAGATGATCTTTACTTTCTTCCTTTTGCTAGCCCTCATTTTCTAAATTTTCTATGGCAAACATATACTGTCCTTGTGATTTAAAATTACTATTCAAGGCTCAGTTAGCACATTCATCATTACAAAATGAAGCAGTCTCTGTGTCCATTAACCAATTTAAATTATAACAAGAAATCATAGTGTAATTTCTAAGTGATATGCCATCCATTATTTAATAATAATTAATTAAATAATTAAATAATAATTATTTAATAATATAAATAGTGAGAATAATTTTTACATCTTGGTTATAAATTTTTCTATTTCCTCTTAAATAGTAATTTATTTTATTTTTTCAATTTATTTTTTAATTGACACATTTTGATTGTACATATTTATGGGGTACAGAGTTATATTTCAATACGTGTATACAATGTGTGATGATCTAATCTGGGTAATTAGCATATTCATAATCCTAAAAATTTATCGTTGCTTTGTGATAAGAGCATTTGAACTCCTCTCTTTTAGTCATTTGAGAACATACAATAAATTATCATTAATTATAGATGCCTAGCACTACTGCTGACCCCTACAACTTATTTTTTCTAGCTACCTTTGATTTTCTATCCGTTAACCAATCTGTCCCTGTCCCCTCCACTCCCAGCCTCCAGGAACCACAATTCTACTCACTACTTTTATAAGCTCAACTTTTTTTTTTTAAGCTCCCACATCTGAGTGAGAACATGCGGAATTTATCTTTCTGTGCCTGACTTATTTCACTTAATGTAATGTCTTCAGGCTCATCCACACTGCTGCAAATGATACTTTTGTGCATTGCAACACTATTCACAATATTCAAGATATGGAATCAACCTAGGTGTCCATCGACAGATGAATGCATAAAGAAAATGTGGTCTCTATACACAATGGAAGACTGTAACTGAGACTTAAATAGTAATTTTAAATCACAAGGACAGTATATGTTTGTCATAGATAATTTAGAAAATGAGGGCTAGCAAAAGGAAGAAAGAAAAATTCATCTACAAGTGAGCTTACTGTCCAGAATTAAGCACGACTAACATTCTGAAGTATTTCCTTCCAGTTTTTTTTCTATACTATGTTTTTCTTTTTAATGTAAATAGGGTCATGCATATTACCTCTCGCTTGCTAGATTAATTTAATAATATATTGTGAACAGGCTTTTTCATTCTGGGAGATGTCATTTTTTGTTTTCTATACTATTACTTGTAGTAGACTCTTAGTAGTCCATCTAGATATAGTATTTTATTTTTAAACAAATACTTTATTCTTGAATATTTAGGTTTCAGGTTTTCCAAGTTTTTGCTATCATAAACAGCTCTGTAATAAACATCTCTATCCACATATTTTTATATTCTTACCTGACTGTTTCTTTTTGATCAATTTCTAGAAATGTCACAGCAGGATCAAAAGTCTGCACACTTTGTCGCCTTTCAGAAAGGATATATCACTTACACTCTCACTAGTAGTTCATGAGAATGTTGCATTTTACCTTTCCAGAATTAGATACTATCTTCTTTTAATATATGAAGAAACTTATAAATAAAATTATATTACTGAATTCGCATTTCAATTTTTCCTTTTAGAAATTTTTAATTTGCTTTTATGTTTAGGAAGAGTGTCTCAATGCTGAGAAAAGATAATGTTTACATTATTTTATTTTATTATTTATTTATTTTTATGTTTACATTATTTTAAAAGTTCCTTTATGATTTCTTTTTTTTTTTTTAGATTTAGAGTTTTAATCTAACGAAAATGCATTTTCATGTGATGGGTATGGTAGGTAGGAAAGTAATTTCACTTTTTTGAAAAATGATAAATCTTACTAATACATTTCTAGAGGAATACATTCTTTCATTCAGACACTTGGATACAACCTTAATTGTATACTAAATTGTAATACAGATGTGGGTTACTTTTTGACTTTCCAATATATAAAATTACATCATCTTCATATATTATTTTAAATAGTATATAGGTTTAATTCCCAAAGTCCACCAAATACATCATTTTTCATATTAAGTTTTCTACAGGAAAGAAAGAATTATTTTGTCAACTTATAAAAAACTTATCAGAATATTTGATAGACTATCTATTTAATTTATGATTAGAGAAATAGCAACCTAACAAATTTGAGTTTTCACATTTAGAAACCTGGTATGTCTTCTTATTTACTGATTTTTTAATAGTTATTAATAAATTTGTGTAACTTTAAATATATATCTGTCTCCCAAACCTTAATATTTATTTATTTTAATGTTTTTCTCTTTAAAAAGTTGTCTAACATCAATTGTTGGATTTCTATTCCTCTCATAACTTTGAACCGTTTGAAATTAAAGTTTAAAAGTTTATTATATGAGACAAAACAAAAAGTAGAAGCTAATAAATTATAATCCAGTAAAAATGTTTCATTGAGTATTTCAAAAAATAACTGCTTTTCTTTTGACTGTCAACTGATAACATGTTAAAGAAAATTTAAATCTATGGTTGTTTTTACAAATTTTCTGATCATTTCTCATTAATCAGAAAATCCAAAATCCATTGCTCATTTGTCATTTTACATAGCTGTAAATAGTTGTGGAATTGCTAAGGCAAAAGCTATATGTACTTTAATTTTTAAATATACTGTCAAGTTTCCTTCCATGGGAGTTGTACCAATTCATACATTTACTTGCAATATGGAAGAGTGCTTGTTTTACAATAGTATTATGAACAAAGAGAATTACTAAACTCAAGGATTTTGCCAATTTGCTATGTAAAAAAAAAAATATATATATATATATATATATATTTCATTTGTATTTTCCTCCTCTTAAGTTGGTGTGAGCAATTTTTCATGTTTAAGAACAATTTTTGTTTTATTTTCTGTGGAATGCCTTTTGAAGTTCTTTGCCCATTTGAAAAATAGAGTCATTGGTCCTTTTCTTTATCAGCTTCTGACAGCTCTTTGTATGTGACAGAGATTAACCCTTTGGGATATAGGACTAATTCCCTCCCCTCAGCTTTTAATATGCTTACAGTGGTTTTTCGTTTTGTTTTGTTATGCTATATAGAGATTTGTGTTTGTCTGTTGTTAAAATCTAGCCACTTTAAGATTGCAAATAAAATTGCCCAGATTTTCCTTCTGTATTTTGGAGAAAATAGTTTATATTTTTATGTTCATTGAATTGAAATTTATTCTGAATTATGGGATAAGGTAAGAATTTAAAATTATTTTTTCAGATAACTATTCAGTTGTCCCAACCCCATTTCTTCTACAGACCCTCCCACTTATCTAAAATATGACTTTATCATACACCAAATTTTTATATGTAATTATGTCTGTCTCTAAGCTTTCTATTATATTCCATTGGTATCTCTGCATTATGCACTAATGCCATAATTTTATTTTAATAACATATATATGTTTTATATATGTGTATACACACATATATATGTCATTGACATCTGCACATTCATTTCATGCCCATCATCTTAGTAAATTCTCTTGTTTATAGTAGTTTTTAGTCAATTTTATTGGATTTTTCAAGTATACAATCATATCATCTGCAAATGGTAACAGTTTTACTTTTCTTTCCAGTTTTTTTCTTCTGAGTTCTCTCTTTTTAAATTATATTAGCTAGTTACTATCTATCTATCTGAAATATTAAATAATAGTGAGCATTCTTGCTTTATACCTAACTTTATTGGGAATGTTTTTAATGTTTACTTTTTAAGCATGACTCTGGCCTTTGGGCTGAAGTACATACATTTTATCACATAAATATTATCCACTTAGACTTATTTTGTCAGGAGTTTTTATCATTAGTTTTTGCTGATTTATGTCTAATATCTTTAAATGTATATAGCAATGATAATATGATCTTTCTCCTCAGTTCAGTAATATGACAAATTATATTAACATAACTCCAAATATTGAACTATCTTTGTAGTAAATCTCATTTGGTCAGGTTGCATAATTATTTTAACCTGCTGCTAGATTCTGTTTGCTGAAAAAATATACAATTCGTTTCCCACAATCTCTAAATACCCAAAGTTTTTTCATGACTTTGATACCAAAACTCTCTCAGAATTAAAACCTGACCTGAGATATATGAGACTTTTCATTATATTTATTTAGTCTCCTTGATATCATTATTATATATTTTGTTGCAGAAATGTTAATGTAATTGATTGAGGAATGCTGTCTTAGACCACTGGAGATGTTAATATATTATACAATATATGAACTGCATTTCCTCTGTAAAATATACAACCAAAGGGTTTTAGATGGAGGATTTTGTAACTGCATTTTACTCAACATTTCCCCATTAATCATAAATAAGATTGCTCTTTAGCTTTACTTTTTAGTTTGTCATCTTTGGTTTTTATCAATATTGCACTCCATTAAAAAAAATAGTTTCCTGTTTCTTTTCCGGAAAAATTTAAATAACAGAATTCTTTCCTTAAAGGTGTGATAAAATATTTCTTATTTTTATTTTTGACAGCTGGCCAGTACAGGGATAGAGCACAGGACCTCGGTGTTGTCAGCACCATGCTCTAACCAATTGAACTACGTTTACTGGCCAGTCCAAATATTTTAAATTATAAAAATAAAACAGGTGAGACTTCAGTCAATAAAGAGGCCTATGGAATAAAAAGTCAATGTACCCTTCCTACTTCTACTCCTTACTTTCTCTTCTGATCACTAGATCACTGTTAAAAATTTGTTGTGTATTCTTGCAGAAATTTCACTGTGCAACATGTAAAAATTAAAAAAGTGGGTTTAAAAATAATCTAATTTAGTTATTAGTGAAACTGATTAATTTTTATATTTTTGAACATGTGTATTTTATTTGTGAATTGCCTATTTGCCTGTTTTTCTGTTTTTTATTATTATTATCAACTCGTAAGTGTTTAGTATGTTAAATATTTTAGCTCTTTTCTCTTCTCCCTTTACTTTCTCACTTCTACTCCCTAAAAGTAATCGCTGTAGCTCTTTATGCATGCACATGCAAATTTAATATCTATTAAAAATTTGTACCTCACTTAAAAATAAAAATGTTTTAAATATACAGCACTTAAAATGCCTATTATATATAGTAGTCATTACTAGATTATATATAAAATACCGTGTAGTCTACTATACAATCCTCGCTTATTTTACATGGAAGTAAAAGATGTCAGTAGAGTCTTTTTAAAGGCTGCAATAAATTTCATTACCCCATTGAAGAGCTATTAGAATTTCTCCCAACTTTTTACTCTTAATATGCAGTGAAAATTTTGTACATGAATGTGGGATAAAATATGAAGTATAATTACTGACTCAAGTGACATAAAATTTTTGATAGAAAATGCCTTCTTAGAAGTTGTCCAACATTTTCTCAACTCTTTCTCCATGCTTTTCTCAATATCTTTGCTAGTATGAGGTACCATTGATCTCAAATTATCATCAATACAAAATTGATACCTCATTGTCTTAATTTCTATCTCCTGATCCTTTTCGAGGTTGAATATTTTTCATACATTTATTACATTTTCATACATTTATTTGGTTTTCTTCTTCTGTGAATTTCCTTTGTATATCCTTTGCCTATTTTCTTCCCTGTGGAATTGTTTTCCTTGCTCTTATTTATTTCAAGGAGCTCTTTGTATATTAGGCATACTAACAGTTGTATATGGAAAATGTGTTTTTCCAAGCACCTTCAGAAGGTATTGAATCCCTATAAATTCCATTCTCTTTTCTGTTGGTTCACGACCTATCCCTTTGTTCTCTTTCTTGCTTTTTTTGGCTAGTCTATTTACTGTTTTATTTATATCATTACTAAACAAGAAGAGAACAAGGTATTTGGAATTAAATAATCGAACAGTGATTATAACAACTTCAGTTTAATTAGAAAAGAAATGAAAAACCCTCACTTACATGGAGGATTTCATGGGAGTGTCCTTTCTATTCCAATTTTTTTATGAGTTAGTTTTTTCTTTAGAACCATGAATAATGACTGACTATATTCCTGTGATAACATAGAACTCCCTGCCATATTGGCCAATGAAAAGTAAAAAATGCAGTTACTCATTTGGATGCTCCAATGATCAAATATTTCAATAACTGGCCACATATTTTATTTTTTAATCTAGCTGTTCAGCATTCTATAAACATGGATTCTTAATGACTTAGGACAAAAATATTAGCATGTATGAACAACTACAGTATGACCACATAACCAGTCAAATGTTTGGTCAGTTTCCAAATATCTGAAGTATTTATATGACACTCCAAACTAGAATTTTTTTTAAGCAGATGGCTGTGCTAATTTTTTTTTCATACTATGAAAACAAAAAACCATAAAAAGTGCTCATTAATTTATATGGAAAGGCCTGGGGCTGAAATATAGGTCAAAGTACACAATCTTAGAAAAACTGTCTGAAAATGTCATATTTTTCATGGAGGCATTCAGATTGCTAGCTCTTGCAGATATACATAGAGAAAGGAGAAACAAATGCTTGGTAATATTTTTAAAAACAATAAATTCCTATGTCAATCTTCCTAATCCAAATAAAAATTTACCGTCTTCTTTCTCCTCCTGATATATGTATAATATATAGTCTGCCTAGTCGTTTACATCTTTTCTAAATGTTTTTATTTTATTCAGGCTAAATAAATAGTCTTTTCTTGGTGCTGAACTAACTTTTATATAAATGGAGTATATTTTATGACTTGGCTGTATTCATGGATAAGCATTGGAAATCTTGTTCGAGGTCATCATTGAGACCAAATTTAAAATTCTCTTTTTTCTTTAAAAATTAGAGAAAATTTCTGGAAATATACATCCTTAAGTTTATTTTTATACGACAACCACAATTCCTTGAGCTTGTTAAGACAAATGAACAGATATGATGTTGATGAAGGGGAGAGCAGAGAGGGAGGGGGAGGGAAGAATTGGCAAAGGGACACAAAAATCAACTACATTGTATATTTATAAAATAAAAAAATAAAATTAATAACATTGTGATTAGCTGAAAAAAATTATTCTTACAAATTATATTATTGAGAATAAAGAGAGGCTACCGTTGTTCATCTAGGGAGCCAATTACCTTTCACTTTATAATATTAAAAATACTTATTTCTAGAGATGTTTTTTATATTTTCATTAGTGAACTACTGTTTTCTGGGAAAACTATGTATATATCATTATGTTTCCTTGTCTTGTTTGCTCTTGATCGTGAAACAAGGATTTTGACATTAGTTACCTATTAAGTTTTAAATTTAGGCGTAGCAGATTCTATCATTTTAAACTTTTATTTTATATCTGTAATAACTCTTGTTCCTGGCAACTTTAATTTAGGAAGGCAGAAAAATTAATCTTGGTATGCGGAAGGAAAGTATTTGACAGCCAAGATAATCAGCATTTATGCAAACTGAAAATTACTTGCCTGCCAAAATCATTGTTTATGAAGATTTAAGAAAATGTAGATAACATTATGACTGTTTATAAGTTAAAATCCATTGCCTCTACCCTGAATCCATAGGTTAGATTTTTATCTTGTTTTTGCTTTTTTTTTTTTAATCTAAGAAGATAGTACCATACTTTAAAAAATTGTTTACACTATAATGGGCAAATTTATCTTTGCATATATGAGATAGACTTATCATGTTTTGGAAATTTAAAAAACTGTTGTGGTTATACTCTGTGTAATAAAACTTTATTTTTTCTCCAGCTCTGCTATGTATCTGCTTTTGTTTTCTGGGCTAGGTTTAGAATGAAAGCAAGCCAGACTTGGGGCTCCGTCTGTTTTCTCAATAAAAATACTGGTACCAGAGGTGGTCACAGGAGTCTTCAGAGGTCCTTCATGTGTTCTTCTTTGACAAATGATTGGGCACAAGTGACTAACTAGTGGAATTTAATAATAAAAAAGATAACAATTTATAATGTTATATTACAATCAAAGTTCGTCTTCACACTTATTTTAACTCAGATTCATTTCCCTTAGTTAAAAAAGAAAGTTTGTTTAGAAGTAGCCAGAAGGAACAGAAGTGGTCATTTTGTAGTGAGTCATGGACAAAAAATTCAGAAAACTAGTATACCTTGTGCACACAACATCTGTTTATCAAGGATACTAACAGATTACTAATTAATTAGTTAATTAAATAAAGTCCATTCATTATACATTTTTGTACAAAATGAGCTGTATTAAAGACATATTTCTACTCTGTGATAGAAATAAATAGGGTAATCATGGGTCACATCAAATTTAGTGTGACTAGTTTGTAGTGGTTGATTTATTACTTAACATAGACACTAACTTTGGGTATATTATGGGCGCTGGTGTGGGGCCACTAGGATGATGTGGTGGAAGCATGTGTGAAAACTATATTCTAAATATATGGTCTAGGTGGTCAAATTCTATGAGTATGCTGAGTGTGTCCAGACAGAGGTTGTTAACTATAAGCATAATTATGTTTACTGTAAAAGTGAGACAAAGCTAAGCAGGATCACGTAGGGAAAAAAGATCTTCAAGGACCTGTTTAGATAGTTGCTTCTAAGGAAAAACAAACGAACACAAAGAAAGTCTTTAGCCAAAGACTTGTCAATTCTATTTTTAATGATTAATTAGGTAGCTGAGTTTTTCTCCCTTTTATCCTTGGAGAAAATGAAAAATAACAGGTCCTCTTCCACTTTAGACTAACCGTTTATATATTTTATGACAGTTTTGTCTCACCGAGCCTTCTCTTCTCCACGACAAATTATGCTCACTTCTTCAGTCTCTCCTCATAGGTCTTATTTC
The DNA here is from genome assembly GCF_027409185.1 of Cynocephalus volans. Classification (NCBI taxonomy): domain Eukaryota; kingdom Metazoa; phylum Chordata; class Mammalia; order Dermoptera; family Cynocephalidae; genus Cynocephalus; species Cynocephalus volans. The sequence goes on along the minus strand of NC_084460.1, from coordinate 278,609,151 downwards.
TCAAACATTAAGTCATATCATTGTTCTTTCCTGTATTTTTTCCTCAAAATTTCTTCAAAAATGCTTTTAAGAATATAGAGCCTTAAAGTTTGTATCTTTGCATGTATTAGATAGGTTAGAACTTCAGGAAGATATTTATTTCCACTCTTTAAGAGAGATGGTCACTATGACAGGTCACTTGGATTAAGGGAATAAGAAGAAAAAGAGAAACTAGGTGAGCAATTTGATATTTGACTTAATGGATTTATATAATCGGAAATAGTGAAACCTGTGCCTGGAAAAAATGTCACAAGTGTTCTTTATAATGTCTCTTGTTGAGATATTAAAACACAAAATTATAAAAATAGTTAGAACCAATTTTGTTTTATCTTTAAATAATCTGATGCTTCTTTTTATTAATTATCTTTCTGTGAAGGAAAAGACTGATAAGTGAGCTACTATAATTCCAAATTCAGAACAAAAATATGTAATAGAGGAAGATGATCCCTGCTAACTCAAGAAAGGGCACAAGGATTCAGCATTAGAGTAAGTGACCTTAGCTTAACTAAGGGTTAGAACCATTTTTTCAAGCAGATACTAATGCCAAGAGGTGGCATTTGTAGAGTATTACCTAGCGAAGAATTATTTTTCCTTCTTTGGTAGGACATGGCCACTAGGAAGAGTGAGCTATTGGCTTTACTGCTATACTGTCCTGGATTCATGGCATTGTGCTGTCTTTGCGGCATCACCTTGATTTTGGATAATTAGGGTATTGTTATTTCAACCTCTGCATTCCATGAGGGACGAAAAGGAATCCATAACCTATAAACCAAGTTCCCTTCTATAGAAAATATTGTGAGAGCAAGCTTCCACTGTAACAAAAATCTAGATTAAAATCTCTATACTTTTTAGTCTTTCTTACTCTAATTGAAGTTCATTGGTAATTCAATTTTATATTTTACAACTTAACTTTCAAAATAAAGTCTTATCTATGCCCAAAGCAAAATACCTGGCTTTCTCCCTATTCTGTATGCTTGGTTATGCACTATAAAATGAGGTGAGCTACTTCATAGGTGTCACAAGAGAGAGAAACGCAGTCACTACAAAAAGATGTTACTACGTTCTTTCCAATATCCTCCTTATAAATCAACATTAAATAATAAAGATCATAACCAAGTCAGCTGACATGGGCTTTAACTCCCCAGAAGGAATGCTGCATGACTCACCCGCTGCTGATTTATTTTCACTTTATGGCAGGATAAAAATATCAATTGGTCATGCCATATTGAAAAACCACAGGCAGACCTTGGTGGGCTCTTGTACTGAATGGTGTGCAGTAGTGAGATATTCGTATTTTTGCACTAACCCCTCTTTGAAAGCTAATACAGTGAGGTCTTACCATTTTTGCAGACAGGACAACATTGTTCTGGTTCATAGACTGGGTTGACACATTCAGGAACTGCGCAGTCTGCTACAACACAGTGAACTTCATTGCTGGGCTCACAGCGACACCATTCACATGGAGAGGGCTAGGAACAAATCTAAAATTAGCCCCTTTTCTCCTATAACTTAATGCTTGCACATTCATATGCTGTCAGAAGACAAAACATCAGTGTTTATATTGGCTTTACTGCATTAACTCCATTTACCATGTGTGTGATCATTCTCCCCCGAATGGAAGGCAAGCCAGACATCTCAGCCATGGTGGGGTGCGATGTGTAGCTCAGGCCACCTTGAACGAGGACACCCATGTAACGATCTTTCCTACGTTTTCTTTTCCTACTTTCCTATTTCCAGAGAAATATTTGGACAACTAATATGTCATCTCCTGGTTTGGTTTCCAGATGAACCGATTGCTCTGCCTTCCTCTGGTAAGCAGGATTGATACCGGAACATTTGAAACAATTTTTACTATTTGTCATTTTTTTCTTCCTGAGAAAAAGGAGGATTACTGAAAAACAAGAAAATGGTAAGCGGACATCTTTACCCTTTGTGTGAACTCTTTTTCAAACTAACCTAGACTCTAAATGGCATTTTTCAACGTGAATTTTAGAGGAGATGCATTTGGGATCCAAACATCCAGGTACTGACTCTTGAAAGATTTAGTGAATACCTTTCATCTTGCCTGTTTGCTTTTATGAATGCCTAAAATTGATTGACTTAAAAAGCCACTACTTAAGGAAAAGTCAAAACTCTAAAAATGGCATTGAAAAGTGATTAATTAAGAGGAAAAATAAGGAAGCAGAAAAGAATCTGTCTTCATTGTACTTACTGACAGAGAGTGAGTTTGGAATTTTCTGTTTCTTTTCTAAGAACTGTCTATGCCACAAATAATCTAAAGCAGTGGCCACTTTGTGACTTTCCTCTCCTTTACAAGTTCCTCCTTTAGTAGAGACTTTCTTATGAATCTGAGGCTTAGAACTCTGGAATGAAAACTTGGAGTCTCAGAAGTCATACAATGTCTATACTTCTCAAATCAAGCCATTTGTTCCTGGAAAGTTCTGTCTCCAACCTGGTGCTACATTTCCTCACCTACAAATATTGATAATCAAAGCCTTCTTCCCTTGTTTTGGCTACTGTCCAAACCCCTGTCAGTTCTCGTTTATTCCTGGATCTCACAACTGGATAACATCAACACTTCTTGACTCAGGCGTTCTGTGGGGGTGGAAACATTTCAACTAATTATTTTTTTAAATTCATTTTGTCTTTGCTTTCTGCTCGAAGAATGATAGTCTAACTTTAATTATTTTATATTTAAATTTAGTATAAATGAGAGAATTAGCCATAGAATCTGTGGTAAAGTATTGCTATTTCTTAAAGTGGTCTATAAGTTTTAAAGGAATCAGTTAAGTTGTTTGCCATGTGGTGAGTTGTGTTTAAGCATTTCAGAGGAATCTACTATCCCAAGGGTTGAGATATTCCTGAAGTTCCTCAACGATCTGATGAAAATTTTGAATAAGGAAACAGTGTAAGAGATGTAAACTCTTGATGATATACTGCTCTTTATTTTGCAAGCGCCATTGTGATGTCTAAGATTCCCAAGCAAACTTGTCTGGTGTACCCCTTTCCTTGGTTAACTACAAAGCAGTATTTTCACACAGTCTTCTAAAGTTCAGCAAAGACTTGAGCTGTATTTGTTGCCAATGTTTGAGATAAAGGAGCTGCTAATATAATCCCTTCTGTACCCTCCCCTTCCACAGGTGGGTGGTTTGTTCTTGCTGGTTCTCCTATTGCTTTAGGAAAAGCTGGTCTATGCAATTCTAGTGGACTGATTCTGGGAATAAAAATCTTAAAGCGGCCACAAACATTCCAATGCAAAATGTTTACTTCGAAGTAACTGTACTCTTTGAGAAAGACTTGTTGAACTATGAGATTCCCAACACAGACTGATTAAAAACACCCTTCTAATTTAAACTATGTGTTTGAACATTTTTAGCTTCTGGGCACTGTGCTAAGCAGTTTACCTATATCAACTTACTTATTTCTTATGATAACCCTATTAAGGAAAATTTGTTTTTATCTCCATCTCACAGATGAGGAAATAGGCTGAGAGGTTCAGTGGCTTTCCCAGGTCCTATTGGTAGTAAGGGGCCAAGGCAAGATTTGAATCCTGGCATCCTAACCACTGTACTGTGCTGCCACTTGCTACAAGAATCACCATTTTATGTACCTCCATCTGAATAGTTGATTTTCCAATGTTTAGTACACTTCTCCACGCAGACCAGATCCACAGGAACCATTAACAACTGAATAGGTTTATACTGGATAGATACTTCCTCCTAAGAAAGAGAATTTCACTAACTTGGGTATTTTGAGCATAAAGAGATTATTACAGAACCTTAGAGCTTTTTAACCTTCTGCAAATGTAAGTAAGAAAATTGTAGTATGTGGTTTAGGTTGCCATGAGGTTTACATTCTCAGGGACACTGGCATCCTCAAGCCTTGGAGCCTGGTAACTACACCTGCAGGAGTCAGGGAGAAGCATTAACAGATAATGTTCCAGTAAAGAGCAAAATCAGTAGAGGCTAGATGTGTGTACATGGGTCGGCATTGGAATCCTGAGAAACACTCTGAGGGAGAGCTAAGACCACAAGGCTTGGTGATAAAAGTATATCTGATGTTTTGAAGGGGTTTTGAATAATGAGAGACATAAATCAGAAAAATACAAATACCACCCTAACTATTGGTGGCTTCTAATCTTGCCCAGAACCTGGCTTTCTGTACTGTGCTCTGTCCCTGCCTGGACCAGAATCCCTTATCATAGCACATTATATCTTCTTTTGTCTTTATTAAATGGTTTTTTCAAATATTCTCTTAATTTCAGTTCATTTCTTCACATCTCAAGCCACACGTTCCCCTCTGCTCCTGCGCTAAACTCTCAATCAAATGTCACCCATTGAAGTCCCTTTGCATCCACTCCCGTCTTGCCGAGCCTCTTTCCTATCATCATCTTACCAGTTCTGACACCGTTGCTGTTCTCTTGCTCAACTTGACTTTTTCCTTTACCTATGCCTTCCCTGCATTTTTGAAAAGAAATCACCTGAACAGAGATGTTACTACGAGTGATCAGTGTGCTACTTTGACATTGAGTTCAGTTTTTAAAAATCTTTCACACCTCACAGTGTAAAACTCTGAAAGGTAAGGTGCTTTGGATTAGTCTTTACATCTTAAGCACTGAGCTGGTTACAAATTTCCTTTCACTGGGTACTTCAATGTGAAAACTACAGATTAAACCTGAAAATGTCCCTGTAAAACCAAAGATTAAAGCATAAAGCTGTCCTTAAAGGAACAGAGAATGGTGGAACAAGTGCTTGGAAAAAAATATGCTTACTAGCTTGTTTTAGAAGAACTTGTGAAATTATGGCTAGTACATGGCTTTTGTCAGTTAGAGATTTGGTAAGATGATTAAATGACACCATCCTAAAATTTTATACAAGAAAAATCTTTTTCTAAGAAATCTCACAGAACATTTTATTTCTATGCAATCTTTGAAAAATAAAGTAACATTCACTATATATACCTTTTCACAAATTCTAGTTGGAATTAGGATTAGAGATCAAATTTATTTGTTAATGTAAAGGTCACTTTAAAAAGTTCATGGAAAGATTCATATTATCTCTCATTTCTATTTTTCCACAAACTTTTTGGAGTACCCTCATACATGTTAGATGGTATGAGTACTATATGTTTGTTATAAATCTGTTACACCTTCAGTTTAGTGTTTTTGAAGATTTAATGTGGAACTCCATTTAAGCAGAAACTGTACATTTTATCTGTAATTTTTGCTATTGCTGAATACATACCTTGTATGGCAAATCCAAATGCTCTCCCAATGTATATAATAATAGAAAAAAATGAGACTCTTTCTTAAATATTGGTTTAGGTGACTAGAATCCAAATTTTTCTTTTTTGATATTAGAATGGAAACATGGAAATACAAATCTATTTAAAAATGGTTAACTTCTGAAGGCCTTGAAGCTGAAATCCCAAAGTCACTGTCTATAATTTTTGAGAATTCTTTGAGATTTGGAGGGGAAGTAACAGAATCCTAGAAACGATTAAATGCTCCATGAATTTTTAAAATAGGAAAAGTAGCCTGAGAATAGTGACTTTGGTTACTGGAATAATTGGATAATTCAAGAAAAATTGTAAAATGTGTTCTTTGTGAGAATTTGGAAGCGAATATGGTTATCATAGGATTATTAGAACATGTTATTGCAGACCGGTTACACATAATTTATTTTCCATATGTTTATAGAAAATTCACATTAATTTTATATTCTGAATACACTGAAACCTACTTATCCATACCTGAGGAAAGCCTGGACATTTGTTCCATATAACAATACCTTAAGGCATCATCAGTTTTGTAGCAACTGTAACTGGCATTGTTTGTAGATTGCCCAGAAGGAAATGATGACCGTCTATAAGGCTTGTCATACAGATTCAAAGTGACAAGAAATTCACTAGTGTTCGAACACATACATTTTATTATTTTAATTTGATTAAGTTTAAGATAACAATGTTCTTACAAGTTCAGAGTTCTAAATTAAGAAAATTAGGAAAAAGTACTTCATTTGTTTAGGTGGCTGTGCCATCCTGGTTAAAAATAAGCACGCTATAGCTATCGTATTTGGGGTCCAGTCTCAAATGCTTTACTCACTAGCTGTGAATCTTGGGGAAATGATATAACCTTTCTGTGCCTTACTTTCTTAATCTATAAAAGGAGAGTAACAACAGCAACCAACCTTGTAGTGTTATTATGAGGCACATAAAAATAGGTAAAAAAAATTATTATTCCCTTGCATACTTAGCCACTGGTAGCTTTCTGAAAAAATTTAAAATGTATCAAACTGAAAGACAAGAATAAATTTTGAATTAATATTTATGTTATTCATCTCTTGCTCAAAATGGAATCTGGTTTCAGAGGTGTTTGCAATAAGGTTTTAAAGGATTTGGTTTGGTGGGAGAATTTTTGATCTAATAGGATTAACCATGTGAGAAACACATTGAAGGAAAATTATTAGAAGCCTCTGATAAAGAGTAGTTGTGAATAGTTAAAGTGATCATTATACAGCACTCAGGGAAAAAAATAAATGAAAGTAAAGCAACAAACCCATTTTCTTTTCCTGTAGTCTCATCATCTAGGTGTCAATTCAAATGTCACCTCTCCAGGGAGGTCTTCCCTGACCAGGTCATCCAGCCGTTCCATCATCTCTGTACTTCATGTTGCCTGTTCAGTGTCCTCATCAGCTCATGAAATTATCTTATTGATTTATTTACACTTTTCGTATTTGTTCCTGTCTGCTGTTCTCATAGATTCTAAGCTCCTTACGATGATACACATTATATATATATATATATATGTTGTTCATTCTCAGCACCTAGAAGACATCTTGGCACATGATAGATACCCAATAAATATTTGTTAACTAAAATGCATAATCATTTATGTATAATCTATGTTTTCTTATTGTTAAACCACAGCTCTGGGCAGTTTCATTTCTGCTCATTATGCATGAAAAGGAGTCAGATTTAATGAGATTCACTAGCATTTTATTTAAATATTATAAAGAGCACTTTGGGAGAAAAGGTTTCTGACTATGAGTCATGAAATAACTATTTGGGTTCCAATATCATGGCAATGAACATAAATTCACTCTCTAAAGGTAATTTGAAATTCATAATATTTGTCGTGTGGATCACAGTTAAGTCAATGTTCAGGAACTCCATTGACTAGACTATCTAGCAGTACATGATTATAGACTTTTATTGTGCTAGAAAATACTGTGCTAACTAAATTTAGGACAAGAATACATGCAGAGGAATTGCTAAAGGGTCTGAGAAAAAGCTAGTCTCATTTTATATGTGTCAAGTTTAAGGGTTGACTATTAAGCACAATGATTTAATATATTATAAACCTTTTTTTTTTTTTTAAGAAAAAATAATCTCAATTTTAAAAAGAAAAAAAAAAGGAAAAAGCCCTGATTTTAAACATGTCCTTTTTCTTAAAGGTTGGGTTACGGAAAAAAGCCCCCGACAAAACACATCATGAATATTCTGAGAAACAAAGCTGATTCCTAGAAAGCCCTCTGTGACTATTGTTGAAAGCTGAAGGGATGAGTGCATAAATGGATGGGATATAGTCTAAGTGCCAAGGTTTATCTTACTAACCATATCAATGGCTTTCCTTCTGACCAAGTGATACTGGCATTCAGACACCATGTGGTACTTCATTTCTTTGATAATGGACAAAAATTATGAAAGAGAATGTAACTCAATTTGCTTTTCCAAAAAAAAAAAAAAAAAAAGAAAAGAAAAGAAAAGAAAACCCATTAAACAACTATTTAAAATCTGATCTTCTTGACAAAGGAAAAAATACTGCGTTAAGAAGCACTCTTCTTTTAGAGATAATTTATGGCATAAATTTTATCACTTTATGAAACAGATCTCATTACTTTCAAACTGTATGAGAAATTTGAAAGACTCTGTTTCAAAGTTGCTGATGCCTGTCAGGAATCTCAGTGTTCACTTCATTAAAATATACATTAAATTATAAAGTTCGAGAGTATTTAGCATCCACTGCCACTCCTGTAGCCAGTAATTTGTGTGCAGCTGATGTCACCTAATAATCAATGGGTCCAATGAGTTTTAAACAAAATTCACAATCGACTGAAAGATGATCTATAGCAACACAGATTAAAATGCTCCTCAGTGTTCCTGATCTAATGAGATTGTGCTGACCTCTTCAGTGATCTGCCATATTGGTTGGAGCATATCTGGAACACTGAGGTTGTAAGTCTTACAAAATTGTAGACATTGAGCTAAAACTTCTTTAAAAATATTAATACTTTTGAAATAAATAATAAAACTTTATACATAGATTGGTTTATAACCACCTCAGTTGGCCAGTATGTGTATATTGTGGTATCATTTGAGTTATGAGTCAGGTAGTAGCTGTTCTGGCTTTATCTGGTGTAGTTTGTGCTTTGATAAAGCATTCTGGAATACTATTTCCAGTGTGTCTCCTAAAAACATATTTTTGTTGAAAACATAAGCATTTTAGTGAAATGATTGCAAAGAGTGCACTTATCTTTACCCACGCAGATATAGTAAACTAGTTAGGTAATACATTACAATTCAAAAATATGTTATACAAATTTTTACAATTATTTAGTGTATTTATTAAATGCATATTATATACAAGGTAGTATATATAAGGTTTTCCTTAATGAACTACATGTTTCTCCTACTCTCAATAAACAACAATCTAAAAGAGTAGTTAAGATATCTACAAAAATAAGTTTTGATATTTTTTTAAACAAATGCCTATTTTTAATAAGGATAATGGGCGTAGGACTGAATTACTGAAGTTAATCTTTTTTTACTTGCATGTACTCTAAGCTAAAGTAAAATACAAGATGACTAGAAAATAGTTGATGAAATACCCAATCCTAAATATTATTAATAATCAAGTACAAAAAGTTCAGTCATTCCTGAAATTTGATCATTATAGTTCCAACACAACAGTGACATTATATTAATGGCTTTTCTTTTTGCCTTAAATTTATTTTCTTCTACATAAAATTTTAAAAATATATTTTGGCATATTTCTTAAGGGCAGGCAACTCTATAGTTATATACTGTGTATTCCAATGATCTGGTGGTATATACAACCAATTTTTTTCCTCAGTGTTTTCAAGAAATCTCATGACAATAAAATGGAGTGTTTTCTGAAATATGAAAAATAGCATTCAGAAAAATAAAATATAGGTAAATAAAATGTAAGCAAAAATATCTTTCTTTGGTTGCAATCACAGATGTATTTTTTAAGTAGGCAAAGTACACTTACGAAGGAAATATCAAGGTGTATTTAAGAGAAAAAAAGGATGTTTTAGCTGTCTGTAAGATCTTCAAAGGAGAACCCAAAGGTGTAAACAAAGGCTAGAGAATTCAAGGTAAAGTAAAGGTTTTGATCAAGTATTACACCCACATTTGTGAAATAGCCTAGAAAAGCAGCAGCTCTTCGTCCTTCACTAACATGCTGGGTTGACTATTGGCTTTGGTACAAGAAAAATTCTTGACAATGAACTGAGTATTTTCAGCTGAATCTATGTACTTCCTATGCTGAAGATGCTTTGTTTATTGCCCATTTATGCAACAGGGAAAAAGTGAGCAACTGTAAAACTTCAAAACTTTCCTGCTGATACTGGAAAGGACAGATTATTGATATCAGTTAAAAGCCAGTCACCTACAACAGGATTAAAGCAAGGCCATGGGTGGTTGGAGGAGAATACATTGCCATGAGAATTCTGCAGCCTGAAAGAATCATGCATGAGACCAATACAACTAGTCCTATTTTACAGGAAACATTGAAAGGAAGAGATAACAGAAAGGAGAGAGGGCCATAACTCAGCCTGCTAGCATTGCTTGAATGACACCGAACTCAGGGCCTTTCAGGATCTAAGAGGTGGTAGCTACCAGCTGGGAACACCCAAACCCATTGGAAGTGCCAATCAGAAAATTACCTAAGAACACCTTCTTCACCACTGTCTCAGTGTTTCTCTGGGCAAAATTTTTTAAAAGTTCAAATCTTTTCTTTATTTTCCACTTGCTGGTAACATTATGCTTTGACATGTTATGAAGAGGAAGTAATTAAAAAGTAATAATATTAAGTGCTTTATAACTGCTAATATTAAAATATATCATATTTCCAATTTTAAGTACTGAATTTTATAGTTCATTATTTGATTCTTCGTTCATAGCTTACAAAAATATATTGAGATGGCTTATGGGCAATAACATGAAAGTATATTTTAATTAAAAAATCTTGACAGTAATTTTTGGATAAACCTCTCTATTCTAGTGTGTAATTTGGGGCAAGGTACAGCAGAAGCAGTGACAATTTTATAATCATGTGTAAAAATTGTCAGTGCTGTTGCCCAATGGAATTCGGCTGTACGATAAACACATTTGGAGCTGTAAGTCCTGCCATCAAAAACCTTTGTTTTACCTTAGACAGGTTACTTAAAACACTCGAGCCTGAGTTTTCTTATTTGTAAGATGGCATTAATAATAATATAATATTAATGTGCTCTAATTTTCTCAGTGGATTGTTATGAGACTAAAAGGAAATAATGTAATACATGAAAGGCATGTAAACAATGTGGCATTCGTTACATGGCTATTATTGTTGCCAGAGCTTTCAACTTGACCAGTGTTTCCTTTCTTATCTCCTTTGTCCATTTTCAATGGTTGTGTATTTCTCAGAGGAATACATTGCTCATAAATTATTTTTATTAAATTATGGCATTATTATTTCCATTTTGAATTATTTGAAATATTAAATTTATGAAGAATGTATCTTTTAGAGTTTTGAAAGCAAATCTATGTGCTATCTCGAAAATGTAGCAATGTCCACACTCATTGTGGTTAGATTGAGAATGACATTGGACATTTTTAGATAATTAGATTCTTATTTACAGAAATGAAACTTCAATCTTTAATCAGATTCTTACCACAAACAGATTTTTAACAGGGTAACTTTAGCTTACAGTTTCTGGAGTCTTGATTTAAGTATCTTCTAGTTTCAGTGTGAATGTCCCAGAGTCTCATTAACAAAAGGGAAATTCGCTGTGATTGTCCTTTTTCTCCTTAATGAAGCTTTCTAAATCTCAGTTGTCAAAGGTTTGCTATTTTAGCAGGATTTTATTTTTAATGTTGGGGAAAAATTAAAGTTAGAGTGAACAACTTACATTTTTATCCCTGTCATATTTAGGAGAGAGCAATAAAGCTACCATGCAGTGAAAATAAGTGGAGTTTCGGAGAGCCGTGACTGTTCTCTTACTATAAAGAAAAATGACTTCATTTGGTAATCATTGGAAATTTTTATGACTGTGGTAGAAGGCTTTGCATTTCTAAGACTGCAAAATTCATTAACAAGTTCTCTCTATATTTTTAATTTGTATTTCTCTGATGTAGAATTTTTTTTAATCCCTAACTTGCAAAGTAATCCTCGTCAATTTCCTCTGTGTTCAGAATGTAGTTTGTTTTTTTAATAGACAGAAATGTGCCTTCCATGTATACTTCTTCTGGCAATGGGAGTTTTAACAAAGAAACAAATCGAGCCCTGTAAAATGTGAAACAGGGAAAGAATTTTCTTCATGTTAGCAATAAACTACATTTCTGTGAAAAAGATATGGGACTAAACATGAAATAGACTTATAATTGAACACTTGTTCAAAAAAATAGGAAATATATTTCACTCAGATGAAAAATTATTTCTACCACATTACTTGTGTAATATCTATACTGAATTCATCTAAGCTGATAAGGTGTAATGGAGACAGCCCTAGAGTTAGAAGCCCTTCCTTTATTTGTCAGTTTTGATAATCTCCATTTATATGACAAGGGCACATTCACAAATTTCTGTGAATCTTAGTTTTCTCACTTATAAAATGGGAATAAAAATATCTCAGAATTAAATAAGTCGATGAAAGAATGCATGTGCAAAACATTTCATAACATTGTCAACTATTATTTGTAGTTGTCTCAGGCACAGATCTGGTTTTGTCACTTCCCTGGTCCAAGCCCCTCAGTGGCTCTCTGCACAGCCCAGACTTTGACGAAAGCTCATTAGCTTGGCATTCACACTGTCAACTGGCCCCATGCTCCCTCCTTATTACCTCTCACTCTCTACGCCCTCTGCTCTGGCCACTTGAATCGAATCACTTCTCTCTGACCACACTCTGCCTTTACCTTTGCCAACTTTCCAATTTTGTCTAAAATGCTTTCAATGTACTGAAAACCCCACTCTTAGGATATCTTCCTTTTGTTTTTCAAATTACCCCTTTCTTCATATGAGTTCCTAGAGTAGACGTCACAAGCTAACTGCCATTAGTGGTACCTGTATCATTTCTTTTGATAGTCTAGGAGCACCTTGAGGGTCAGATGTATGTCTTCTATATTTTGGTACACCCCACAAAACCTACCACTTCCCCACATGTAAGAGGTATTTCTTTAATGGAATCAGTCTATGAATTGTGTAAGTTGATTGGAAAAGATGTAATAATGGACTGAATATCTACATAAGCAGACTGTACATATGTTATCACTTATTAATATAACAATTTATATAAATGTATATCTATTACATTACACTAAATTAAATATACCTTTTTGACATACTATCAAAGGAGAGCACATGGGATATGAAAATGATTGAAATTTTATAATCTTTGCTTATTTATTTCATCTGGGAATTTTCAGTACATGGAAAGTTATTAAGTTATTATACATCAATGCAAAGAGCAAACCTGTATACTTCAGAGTCAAGTATGCAAAAAATATGACTTAACATGACCACTGTTAAGTATGTATAACATTTAAAATAGGCAAATCTACATGCCTTTTAAAATTTACATGTGTAAAAAGAGATCCCTGAGACCACCCATAGGTGAAATAGGACCTATATTTAGCAATATCCAAAAGGATTTGTAACCTTCAAGAACGTAGGTTAGAAGGATTTGGTGACAGCACAATTTGAGGGAGATAGAAAGGGAAAAATAATTTAATTTTATATCGGGATCAGCAAACATTTTCGATAGGCCAGATAGTAAATATTTTAGGCTTCGTGGGTCATATAGTCTCTGGAACATGCTAAAAACAATCATAGACAATATGTAAATGAATAAGCATGGCTATTTGATAAAACTTTATTTACAAACCAATTGTAGACTGGATTTGGTTCATGGACTGTAGTGTGTCAACCACTGTCTTAGATTATTGGTTGTATGTAATTATTATTATTATTATTATCACCATTTTGAGAAAGTCATTTTTCAACTAAATTATTTTACGTAACATAAATCAATTACCAGAAGTAGTCACATTAAATTAAATTTTGGGAGTTTTAAAAAGGACTAAACAGTAGGAGATAAACTGAGATAAATAGATTTTTACTATTAATTGCCCATAAGTGTGAAATAAAGGAATAGGCTATCTTGACTAATTAGCAAAAATATTGCTTGTACTGTGTTTCATTGAACTCTTGTGAACTTTAAGATGTTAACAAATGTTCTGAGAAAAAAAGTATTCTATTGTCCCATAAATTTGTGAAATCCTAGATTAAACATAGGTTAGTAGTAATAGTAGTGAAAACGTCAGGTAGCTTTTATGAATCTCTTATTGTGTGCCAAGTATTGTCTATTACCATCTTTATTTTAGAGACGTGTACGCTGAGACATAAGGAGGTAGAGTAATGTGTGCCTAGCTCTCTTGGTTAGTAAGTGGCAGAGCCTGCTTTAGAATCCAATTTTCACCACACTGTTGAGCCCTTAGATGTTGAACTACATATACTGACACTCATACCTTTTAAATATGCTTGAGTGGTCTCAGTAGACTAATGTGTATTGCACATTTTCAAGAAAGGTTAAAGGATGCATCAATTCTCAAACTTACTTGACCAGGAAAAAAATACGGACATCTTTACTAAAAATCTCACAGGATGTTAGTGTTCCTGAGAAAAGGCTAAATATGGCAGTGATTCTTAAATCTAGCTGATCATTAGAATAATCTGAGATACTTTAGAATAATATAAGTTTAAATAATTTAAATCAGAATTTAAAAAGGAGACGTCAAGGAATCTGAATTTTTTCAGCATTCCTTCTTTTGGTGATCCTGACCATCAGACAGTTTAGGGATCGTACTTTGTTCTAATGTCATGAAACTAGAGATTTTTGCACACCCTATCCATTTCGCACACTCTATCCATTTCGCACACTCCATTCCTGCCATCTAGTGAGAGGTGGGAGTTTTCTGAATGAGAAAATCAAAAACACAGGTTCTTGGTTACTAAAATCACCAAAATATATGAGCGAGCACGGCTAATTTAGTTCCTTTCTACTTACTAGTGTAACGTAGTCTCAGTGAAAACAAGTAGGTGGTGTTTAATATAATATATTTTTATTTTATTTTGGCCTATATTGTTTGGTTTAATTACAGAATTTTTCAGCTTTAGACAAAGGAACCCTTTTTATCAGAACCTTTGCAAACTTAGTCTCATTTCACAAATTGTACTCGATTTGTATCAAAGAATGATTTTAGATGTGCCAATATTTTATTGTTCTTGTCTACTTGTAGCTCTGGGTTGTCATGGTGATAGGTCCTCATATCACATTTCTATAGACAATAGGCTGAAATAAATCATTGCATCCAACATATTTATTCAAAAATAAGATGCAAATGAGCTGGCATTTTCCTGTTAAACCTGAAAGTAGTAAAATGTAAGGAAAAAGACCACAGGAAAGTGCTATATTAATATTGCTCTTGCAAATAATGAGCTATGTCATTATGGTGTTATCATTAAGTTTGTTTTATCATCTCTAAAATAAAGGAGTTACACAAAAAGGTTTCAAAATTTTTTTTCAGATCTAAAATTCTATGGTCAGCTCTTAAAAGTAGGAATAACCTTGACTATAAGAAAGAAATCATAATGTCTGCCTTTTACAAACAGAAGAACATATATAAATTCAGATACTAGAAATACAATCTCAAGCCAATAAGTAACAATGGTAGTGAAAGGCCAATGTTAAAACAAAAATTATTTCAAAATCCTAACCAAATAATGTTATTAAAAAACTTTTGAGCCATTACAATTGCTAGTGATAATCTGAAAATGTAATGCTATAATTCTCAAATTTCCAATACTATTTATTCATCATGAGACATATGTGATGGCATTATTGTATCAATTCTTAAGGTAGGAAGATTAAAAGCATGTTGAGTTTTGTTCATGGCTTCATGACATAACAAGGAGAAAATTAAGAGTGGTGTTCAGTGCACTTTTATACATTTCAGGCAATTTTACACAGTCATAAAATAATGTCATCTGAAAACTTTTTCAGGAGAATGATTTTTCTTGTCATTTAAGTACTTTATTCACTCTTTCCATGATGTCATTAAATCCTTGCAAGGATGGCTTTATTGTGATCTGTTATAGGGCAAGCTGGAGGCAAGGAAATCAACAATGGAGGTATGTTAGACTAAAATTACTGATGCTAATCATTAGCGACAATAAAAGTCCAAACAACAGACTCTAAAATAAGCCAGTCCCCAATTAATAATGGCTATGGTGTGAGAAAGCAAACCCACTGAACACTTTGTTATTTGTTTCAAGCTCTTCCTGGAAATCTTGGCAAAGCACAGCTAAAAAATATACTAATAGGTTTTTCTTGTGCTATCCTTCATAAAACACACTGCCTGATGTATAAATAAACCTGCAGGAAAACAAAGCAAAACAAAAATGTGGTCAGGGCAATTAAGAAGGAGAAACAAAGGATTTACCTAATCTTAAAGTAGGATTTGCTTAAAACAAGAACACTTCCATTCCCTCCAATTTAATACACACACACATACACACACATAGATTAATGCATGTAAATTTAAATCTAGATTATATAGATTATAGATTAATATACAAAATTTTCATAAAATATGTAGGCCTGAGTTATGAAATAAGATACAGGAAACAGAAAAATTTATTGCTTGTTAATGTCATACCATTGACCAATTCTATATCTTGGTGTGCAAAAACATAACTAATAGGCAAATTTTTGACATATCTAAAACCTTCTCCAGTTGGAGTTAAATTTGGAAGGGAGATTACTGACTCTCTTTTCAGCTCCATCTTCTCACACTCTTGGTGAGTCATTAAGAAACTGGCAACGATGTCCATAAACTACTGGTGTCTGACCTCAAGTCTGAGGTAGTCACTAACAGTGACTAACTCCGCATATCTCACATGGCTGCAAATCAAACACTCATCTCCCCATGTGCACAGGGCATAGAAGCCCAGTCACAAATCTCCGTAGTCATATTTATCACACAGTTATCACCATTAACAGCAGCACCTTCCAGTATGAAGGACAGCAATAAATATTGGTGGGTAAGGAAGAAAAATTACTCCTATATACAACGAACCAAAGGGTCGTTGACTGTCAATTCTCTTAAAGTATAAAACAAGAGAATAATTTGGACTGAAAATGAGCTGTTTTGCCTCTTTGGGGATTAACTTGGAAGCCATTCTTAAAATTCTACTCCCTCATTTTAGAAAGTGTTAAATATGAAAAGGTTTACTCCCAATTATCAATGAAGTTTTTGGAAAAATAAATTATTTTTAAAATCTGATGTGTTTCTTAGATTTAGTGTACTTTTTTGAAATGAAAAAAAAAATGCCAAGTGAATACAATTTAATAAGAAAGTGTGCAATGAACTCTATAAATTAAAGTATTAATAAATTTGGTTTTTAATCTCTGAGATTAGTCAAAGATTATAAAAGTTAATAGAGGTTTGCTGGTTATTTTTGAAGATGGGAATCCTCTACTGAGATTATCTGCTTTGAACCTATTTGTTCTGCATGTTCAGGCTGAGCCTCAGATGGGTGGCAGGATGACTCAATCTCTGTTACTTTGTAGCACCTGGAAAGAAGCAGCCATTCTTCAACCTACTTAAAAGCCATTTTAATGTTAAAAGTCACAACTTGCTCTGCAAAACAGGAATTTATTTTTTAGAGTCAACAATTATGGAATTAGTCTTCTGAACATCTCAACAAAGATTCCCATTTGTCCTTGCTGCATAAAATTACGATGTTTTCTAGCATTTTCTTTGAGTGGTATCTTAAAAATGACTCTGGTGGAGTCACTACGCATTTGTTGAGAACTTGTAAACCCTCTTCTGGATAAAACTCTTTAATTACCCCACCCATATTATCAACGTTCCTCATGTCTCTGTATTAAAGTAAATACAACTTTCGCACCTCTGAGAGATGCTTCCTGTACTCTTCTGCCTTCTATAGACATCTTAGTTCCTGTACCATTCATAGAAACCGGTGCAATGGCAGGTGGTTGGGTGCAGTGAATTGTGTTTTGCAAGGTGTCATCTATTAGTCCCCTCACCTGAGCTTTCTCTACAGCCTCCATTGTTTCCCTGTTCTTTTGTAGATCTGGTCCTCAACTCCTAGAACATGTTGCCTTCCATTCTTTCTACATGTTAAAAAAGAGACCAACCAGACATCAAACAAACCTCCCAACCCTAAATTCAAAAGACTTTTCTACTCAAATATTTTTACAGATTTAATGTTACAATGTTGGACGTTAACGACGGGGGCACAGATTAATGAGAGAGTTGGAAAATCTGTCTCCACGTGAATATATCCATTAAACAGCAAGTCATTTCTAAACCTAAACTGTCATCAGTATTTTTTATGGGTGTGATGATTTGTCAAAATACTCCAAGTGTTTGATTTTCTGTTCTCATTGCTTCTTTCTTCAAGATCTAAATATTAAATACAAAATTCCGGACAAAAACTAGGCAGCTTACCACAGCATAAAAACATGCTTTTTTGTTCTTTTGTTTTTTTTAAAAAAGCAACAGTGTACACACAAAATATGCTACATGAGAAAATATTCACACTGAACCTCTCAAATACAAAACTCAGAAACCTGATCAACTGTCTTTGGCAAGTAGTGGGAAAAGCACAAAGTCTGTGTCAGCAGGAAAAGGAAGATCTTGGGCAATTTCAAATCTTGAATTAGGGACATGGGTATTGACTACAGAAAATCACTTTAAAATAAAACAGGCTATGCAAAAGCTGAAAGAAGAGCTCTTTCAGCTGCATATAATATAACCTTCAGTGTATGACCTAAAACTAAATCAGTACAAGTTTTAAAGTATAAAAAAAATCCCAAAAGGCTAATTCTAGCAGAATCAGAGTTATAAAAATACTGAGCAAAATAAGAAATTATTTCTGCCTTTGGGAAACTCAGCATGAGATAGTTAAGTACAGAGCCATGGCTGTTAGAGCCTACATTTCTAACCAACTTTTTTGTAGGATATGCTGTGATAATTTATTATTTATATGGTTTATTTCTTAAAAAGTAGGTTCCAGTGTCATATTGTCTGGGTACACATAAAAGAAAGATGAGAGAACCTACTACACTGTGACCTTTATCTTAATGCAATATTATCAGAACACTGGAGAATTTAGAGTTTTCAAAGAGTAGAGAGAAATCCATTTTCAAAGCTTGCCTCAGTAAATAGAAAAAAAAAATCCACAACCTTCATAAATAAGATTATTCTTCCCATCAGGTAATACATGTGGATTCATTTACATTTGATTCTGGGGTTCAGAAAAGATTGAAGTGTGACATTTGTTTTGCAACTGTATATGGTGAGACAGCGCCAACAGAACACTGGGAGGTCACTGGAACACTGGGATGGAGATAGAACCCCAAATAAGCCTTGGTTATAAAGGGGTTGGGAGAGGGACTAGAAAGTAGAAGCAGGATGGAAATAGGCACCCAATTAGGGAACAATTTGTGTCATCTTTAGCTTCCCAAGGAGCGTTCCTTATCTGAACTTTGAGTGTTTCTTTAACTGGTTAAAATTAAGAGATCAACACATGAGCAGAAACTAAGTCATTTTAAAGGAACTCTAATTAACTTCTTTTATTCTGTAGATTCAGTTATAATCTGGCTCATGATGCCAGCCACCAAATAGGTACTGAATGCCTGTTGTGTGGCTCACATGGTGCTAGGGGGTGGGAATAGAGGAGAAAAAGGAAAACACTGTCCCTGTCCTCAAAGGGTTCACTGTCTCATGGAAAAGACAGGTGGCTTTACATTTTATGTATTATTGCAGTGTGGTTGAGGCAGTACAGGTGGTGAAGAGCTTAGATTCTGCAGCCAGGCTGCTTGGGTTGGAATCCCAGTTCTTCAACTTTCCAGCTGTATGATCTTGGGCAAGCTACTCACACTCTGGTTCTTCAGTTTTCTTATCTGTAAAACAGTGCTAATAAAAAGTATAATTCTTACAGTGTTATTACTAAATGAAATGTGCTACAATACACACAAAGCTCTTAACAGTGTCTGACTACAATTGCTGTTCATACTATAATGGGGTGTGCAGCATGCTGGAGGAAAATGTGGAAGAGGAGATCCACCCTGGGACACAGAGATAGGACAGACAGAGAGGGCTGTCCAGTTGAGATGAGATTCAAATGGAGTCTTGAAGTACTCAAGCAGGATTTATACAAGAGAGAAATGTTGAAAAAGTGTTCCACGCTGAGACAGCATGTGAAAACACACAGGGAAGAGAAGTCACTGAGAATTTGAGGTATTTGGAGAGGTCAATGAGTAGAATCTAGACTATACTATGGAATTTAAATTTTATCCTGAAAACTGTCCTGAATGTCTGTCCTTATGTATGTTGGTCATCTCTCTCTCTCTTTCTCTCTCTGTCTATTTTTTTTTTTTTGCAATAGTATCCCCCTCCCTCACCGTTAATTTCTCTTCACCTCTACTCAATTCCATACTTGGATACAAGCAATCACTGTTTTAAAATCTTATTTAACTAGGTCATCTCATGCACAATAACCTGCATTTTATTCCCTGTTGGTCTTTAGAGTGAATCTAACTATTTGGGCCCAGTATTCAAGACCTTCACATCTACTGTCCACCAAAACATATCCAAATTTACCTTTTTCTTACTAGGACAGCATTTTAGTAGGATATGACTTCCAATTATTCCTCTACCCCTGCTCTCTTTGCGGATTCTATCCATTCCAATCTCTGATTTTGCTCCAGCAGTTTCCTCTTTGGAAATTTAATCTTCCCAGATCAATTTCAATGACTTTTTGAAGAATAAGGTCAACTTTGGCCAATCTGAGGAAAAAGACATGCTTGACCAGGCCTCATACCATGTCAATAAGCTTCTGACATCAAAATTCCTTGGGAATTATATTGGGATTTCACAATCATATATTTAACTTTCGACTGTTTTCCCCCCTCCTCTCTCTCTACATTGATCATGCCTTCCTTGTGTGCAGAGACTGCTTTCTAGATATCTACTTTCCAGTGTAAGTATACCTACAGTATCTAGTGCACTAATCAGTCTGAAAAATGCTTATTGGATGAATATATTATATGCAAAGAATATCTCATAATAGAACCTCCTTAATAACATATCAAGATTATGTATGAAAATTCCATACATCTTTAAAAATTAGTTACTTGTTCCTTGCAAGCCCAGTTGGAAGAGAATCAAGATGACAGTTATGGACAATGTTTACTTAGATATAGTTCATAGGGATAAGAAGAGCATTCTAAAAAGGTGTTAAATTTTTTATTTAAAAGGCTTTTAGAGTTGAGCTTCCATTATAAAATGTGGGCAAAGACATAGAGGAATTAAGAAATTAGAGTAAATTCTTGGATATTAGAGTTTAGAAGGAGGGGAACAACCATGCATTCAATACCTAATGTGCACCAGTCATCGTAAGGCTAATGACTTTACATGAACTATATTTCATTAAATATTTCCAACATCTCCTCCCAAGGGAGGTAAAATTATTATGATGATATTTTATAGTCAATACCACTGTGACTCAAAAATTTTAAGAACTCCACCCAAGTGATGAATTTGTGACTTGAATCCAGGTTTATCTGCTTTGAGACGTTGTAAAGACTTTATTGTTAGAAAGTTTCAATTCCTCATTTTAACAAGTTTGCCCTAGATATTTCTAAAGTTCTTCATAACTTTAAATTCTTGTGAAAGAGTAGCATGTATTTTTTCTAAAATCACATTTAAAAATCTCATGGCTTAGAGAGTCAGGTAGAAAAGCTGAGCACATCAACAGTTAAGTATTAGGGAGGAATATAGTAGGAATTAATTAGATTGCAGTGAAAAATTATCATTCCTAAATTATAGGGGTGCAAAAATTATAAACTATTTCCTTCTATTTATTTATTTTTTTTACATAGCAACATAGTTATTACCTTTATAATGAAATATATCTAATAAATAAAGGAAAAACTATAGCATTTTTAGTGGTGAGTTGGCTAAGTTCAAATAATCAGATGATCTGTTTTCTCTTTTATTACATACTAATTACCAAATTATATAAATATCACAAACTTTATTCGATGTAGTTTTCTGTTTGGGCTAGGTTATGGGATGCTGTTCCTACAATACCATTTTGCATTCTGCTCTAGATTTTAAAAAAGAGTGACATGATTCTAGAACCATGTCTAGACTCAACTAATGTATTGAGTACTTGTATTTACTTTCATTAACCTGAAAGTAAAAATAGATAATGTCAAAGCATATACAATATTTTAAAGACCATAAAGCCATTAATAAATGTATTATACTCTCAAGTAATATTTGATGTCAATAATGATAATTTTACTAGACTCTCAAGCTTTTTTCTTTTCAATATTGTACAACAAAATATTACAGTACATGAAAGAGAAAAGTTTGGAATAACTTTATTAAAGTTGAATATAGTAATTATAATAAAATTTCCCTTATGTCCTAAGGAATCTAGTTAAAATGACTTGGTAATTTTGAGTAAATTAGAACTGTTTTGAACCCATAACTTGGAATTAACTGAGTGCAGTGAAATGCCAATACATGTAATACTCTAGTGATAATCAGTTGAAACCTTTCTTTACACATGTTAACTTCTAGTACCATTTGACTCTTGTGCAGGGAGAAGTTGAGACAATGCTAATAACTGAAACTTCTTCTCTCAAACATAAAGAGTCACACTGAAGACTAGCTATATCTTCTTTTGCCTATAAGGTTCTGAGAACCTTGTCATCAGTCTTGGTCAGATGAAATAAGAAACTTTTATATCAAGCCATCAGTATGACAGACACTCCAAGGTACAAACTGCCATTATATTTAAAGAGGACATTTTTTATGTATTAATTCATATCCTCAGGGTTCAGATCTGACTTGTAGGATATCCTAAGTAAAACTAATCTTCAGAGAAAAGAGACTCCAAGAAGTGATAAACAACGAACTTTACGTTACTGAAAAATATGACACGAGCGTAAAAGAAAAACCAAGAAATATCATGTAGTCTGAAAAAAATTAGTCTTATTTTGTTTTTAAATACCCTTTACAATGAACTATGATAAAAGTTTGGTTCTCTGTGGGGTCTTGTAAGCAAAAAAAAAAAAAAAAAAAAAAAAAATCAGTGAGCAGAGGACAGAATAGGGACCCTGATCTACAACAAGTAGGCCCAATGCATTTTCTTAACATGAAGATCACAGCTCAGAAGGGTGTCTCTGTAGCAAATGCATTCCCCAAAACTGAACAAATACTTCTAGAGTTAAATAGCTCTAAATACAGGCCAATGAGCCACACACACAAAAACTACTAAAATTTAAAAATTAATTTAATAGACACACAGCCTGCAAACAAAATTTTTTCCTTCAGAAACATATTTTGTGATAACATTGAAGAAAATGTTTATGGGCAAAAAAATAAAAGATGCTGAGCATGCCCCAAATACTTCTGAAAAAAAAAGGTTATAGTGACACTCTGCAGATACTGATAAACAAACCAATTGGCCGTTTGTTGACCACAGTGCTACTTATAGTAACTAGAATCATATTGTTGTAAATTAAAGGGAAATTTAAAAAAAATCTTCCAACTTTGATTGTAATGTAGCAATCTACTAAGCATATGGTGTAAAAAATTAGTATTCAATAAATATGGAGGGTAACTCATACCTTAAATTCCTCCAAGATTTTGTAATTTTTCCCATGATATTCACAAAAGTTTTTCACTTCTTTGCACTCAGGACAGCATCCATTGTGTTCCACTTTAGTACACTTTGGGTGAATTTTAGGGCATTCTGGCTGGTCACAAACAGGTCCATCTAGAGCACAGACACAGGGACAGTTGGAATGCCCTGGGAAAAATCGTTCTCCCAGCTTGTATACAAAGCCGCTGTCATCCACACACCCTTTCCCTCGATAGTCATCAAAGATCAGATTGTCATTACTGGAGATCTGGTCACCTTCATCAGCAGGATAGTCTTCATGACTGATGGCAGCAGAGGTGACCAATCCAGGGATGACCAACAGCAGTATGCAAGCTTCATGAATATGAAGAGCCATCCCCCTCCTCAAAGACTTCTGGATGTGCTCCTAATATTATATATACTCAGCTCCTTCCATGGGAATACAAGAGGGGTGGGCTGGAAACAAATATTTAAAAAGAATAATTTGACATATTTAAAGAGAATATAGATTCATTTAAGCCCATGCACTTAAACTGGGAACAATTTGGCAGATAGTAAGACCTCAAATAGACTAAGTTCATGCAACTATCTATACTTTATTGTGAAGTTTGGACAGTTGTTCCTTGGCAATGTATACACTAAATTTGTTCTACATGGAGTTATTTTACATAGGAACCTTCAGCTTAAATTCACCTTCTGAATTTCAAAGGTCTGGCTTTGCCTAAATTGTAAGAAGTGGTTGTACTGAGCCTCAAAGTGATGATAAGTAGCTATTTACAAGTAACTCACCAATATTTGAACTCACATTCTGTATTATTCTTTAAACTGGACTAGTCAGTGATAGAACATATACATGTTATAATCATTTGTGTCAAAACTCAAGAGTTTAGTGAGACAAAAATCTAATTCTAAAAGAAAGGGAATAAACCAACAGTTGAATGTAAATTGTAATTGGGATGGAGCAAGTATAAGGGCTTTTCCACTTATTTATGCCCATAATTGGAGAACTAGAATGATCTCAACATGAGTTACTTGATTCAGTGAACAAGGATATGGATTTTAGAACATAGCTAATTATAAAAATGTAACTACTTGACAGTGAATAAGAAAGAAAATTTAAAATAATAAACAATACAAGAGAAGCCCATGTATTGAAAAGGATTTGTTAAAAAGCAAATTTATTTGTATTATTGTCCACATCTTTATTTTACTAAAGAGGTAAGCTTCTAGTGGGCAGGAAAGATATATCTATGAATTTTTTTTTTGCAGCAACTTGAATCTAGTATTTATGTAATATTATTTGAATTAATTACTTTGATATAATATAAATAACATTCACAAGCCTTGAGAACATTAACTCTTTTGAAATGCTAAAAATATTTGCATTTAGGCAATTCGCATGAAGATGCCAGTGTAAAACTGTTTGTGGAAGTTTCTTAAAATGGTAATGAGGAATTGCCATTCACAGAAAATATGCCTAATTAATTTGGTGACATTGACTGTTGTAAACTTCAGTTAGTATTAGTGCTTGGTGTGAAGTGTTGGTAGTGGGTTCTTATTTAAATGTTTAGAGCAATTCACACAAAGGCTCTGGGAAAACTGTGACTTTAAGGAATAATAAATAAGAAAAAATGTTGTGAAATACTACATTTGTCTTTTTAAATGCTATTGGTTTTATGCCAATATCACTAAGATTGTACATGGGACATTTGAGATCATTTATGAATGTCATTCACTGGTTTATTTCAGATTATATTAAGAGCAATGTTAAATCATCTATTTTTTAGCCTAACATACACAAATGATAATTTTAAAAAAGACAATGATATTAGGAAACTTCACAAAGTGTTATATTTTCACTCTAAGTTATACATGCAAATTCTAGCAATAGTAAAATGGAAGGTAGTATATCCATGCCCTCTTTCCAGAGAAAACTGATATTAGAATTCCTCTGATATTCTCGGATATTAGAATTCCCTTTCAGTAGGTAATGATAAAGGAGATGAATTTCTTTTAAAATATGTCAAAAATAATGAGTCATGACAGAACCAGAAAATGCAAACCTATAATTCTACTTGTGAAGCTGGAGCCTCCCTTTGACAAAGCATTTTTTTCTCTTAAATTACTACAGAGGCCACAAACATAACAGAAGCTTCTAAAAAATCATAAATATAATTTACTGATTAAAGCATGCATTTACACATCTCTCACATAATTACAAAGTTTATCTTGGAAGAAAAGAGAGCTACTGTGCTTCCTTATAATATTCCAGCAGTATCTGTCAATACATGCAAGATAAGCCATATAAAAAGACACATATGATTCTGCTCCTAAAAGACATAGACAGAAAATGATCTCTTTATAAGCTACAGGTAGGCATCAATGTGTCAGGTTATGATAGATGTAAACATAAAGGTAAAAAATAGGAGTGTAATACCCACTTTATATAAATGTTAAGTATGCTTTTATTATATAAAATATATTTTAAAATATGCATGGAGAAAATAAGATTTTCTTTTTAACACAAAGTTTTTTTAGGCTTTTTTTTTTTTTAAAGCAGCCTTCTTCATAATTGAGTTGCTCTAGTGCCGTTTAAGATACTATTTATTTACGAGAACAGAGAAATCAAATAAAATGTTTATCTGACGATTTTAAATAAGAAAGCAAACATGGCTAAACTGAAGATCACTTTCCAGCTAAACTTTCCCCCCTCCCCATATTGCTACATGTGATTGAAAATGACTGCATCTATTTTTTTTGAGAAAACAAACATAACTCATGCCATAAGATACACTTACCTAATCACTCTGGAGGTTAATGGTTGTGGTAAGGGTCACAGACCAATATGAACTAAAAGGTCAGGTACGTTTTAGAAAGCAGTTCCTTTTCAATCCCCCCAAAATACATTTTCAGGCATAAATTAAAGGCAATCCATTATCTCCACCTCCCATTTCAAAGCAGTCAAGAAGCAGTCTCCCGCCCTTCCAGAGAGAAACACAGCAGACACACATAAGAAATCTGCTTCGGACCTGTCTTCAGAATTCAAAGCAAGAAGCAATGCTGGTCCTGTAGAAATCCAGACCCGAGTAGCAGAATCATGTTGAACTTATTTTTAGCATTTTCTTAGATCCTTCTATGAAATTTCCCGGCTGATTACGCCTCCTCCACACATGAGTTCACTTACACAGTACGGCAGTAGAGGTGATTTGGCTAGGCTCTGAGGATCACAAACAGCAACAGCATGCTGTAGCTAAAGCCGCTCCGCCGGCAATACCGTCAGCATCGTCCACAATATGTTGCTTGAATCCCCTCTTACATAGCGGAAAATGCTAACTGTGGACGTGAAGGAAAGGAGCAACTTTAGCTGGGTTTCTGCATCAGGGAGAGCAGTTTGCAGACTGCTGATTTGGAGCTCATTCTGCCGGTAGCCGGGAATTCCTCAGCACCACGGACAGCGCCAACAACTGGCTCCTCAGCCCAGCTCGGTCGAAATCCCAGAGCTGCCTCGTCAGACCAGACTCTACTGTTCTCTAAGCAGTCGCACGTTATACAGGGGGAAAGACATTCTACGTGCGAGAGACTTATTTACATTGAAATTACCATTAAAACAAATTTAAATTGTAATTATAACTAATGCATTCTTTGATGGGTTGCAGGGATGAAAGTTCCGGAAGAGACTTGCATTTAGATTTAAGCCATCTGCAGTACCTGATTATTATTAATATGAGGATAAAGCATAATCACTGTCAAAGAATCTGTGAAAATGTATGCTCGCCGATTCTATTCGACCCTTTGGTTGCAGAAAAACTTTCTCGTTTTACATGATTAAACTTCAGGTCCTACTGCAGTTTGAATCTAATTAAAAAGAAAAAAAAAAAAAAAAAGTACCCGGGTTTTCCTGCAGATTGTTCTCAGCATTAAAAATCAATCTCTTGTAATTCATCTAGTCTGTCATTAGGCGTCATTGTAAAGCTGTTTCTTACAGATACTCAGTCTCTAAATTCTTACCAAAATGAGAGAAAAGACCCAGACACAAATAAATGCGCAGAAAGTTATTGTTACTATTTTTTTATTATTATGGTTAACAGTATGAGCACTGAAATATATGTCCAAAGCATGTTTTAAAGCTAATTTTAAATGTTACCTGCTGGGATATTTAACCAGTTATTTACTGATTTGGGACTACAGGAAGCGTTTGCAAGCCTTACAGGGAAGTCCGCAGTGGGATATGCTGAGCGTCAAGACCACGTTCGAACGGTGCCGTCAGAACCTCCGGAAAACAGACTCTCCCCGTCGGGAGAAAACACGACCGTGTGCGCCTCGCCCTCATGGCCCATCAGTTTGTGAATCTGCCCAGATTTAAGATCTAGCAAATGGATAACACCATTGTCACTCGCCTGAGCTAAAACTCGACCTGAGAGAAAAAGAGAGAGATCGAATCAAAGTTTTATTTCAAGCAGTCACAGAAGCATTCAGTTTGTTATCAATGAAACATACTGTTTTGTTTCAATTGTGATCCAACAGACTCTCATTTTATGTGAGATGTCAGTAATTAAACATGAACTAGCTCCTGTCTGAATAGGATATAAACTGAGTCAAAATTAAGACACATCAGTGATTAGATTACAAAATTTTATGAAGAGGAAATAAAGTCTAATGTTCTTTATATACTGTATATGCAGAAGTCATCAAATGCCTTGCTATTCTCCTTATATTTGTGACTAATAAATCACTTTGAGAAGATGATATTGACAACAATTAAGCAAGGCAACTTTCTCTTCCAAATCAATTATATGTTAAGTAGTTCTCAAAATTTGTCTATGGCAAATGTATACTATATATTTATACAGATATATATCTCATGAATAATTTGTATCTTAAAATTTGTATACTACTTTAAACTTTATTATAATTATGCTAAATCATTGCTTAAAACTATAATAGTATACATTTCTGTTTTAAAAATTACTCAGAAACTCCGCAACTTTTCTTTGGAGCAGAAATGAAAAATACCTGTGTTTCAAAATGCCTTCGGCTTTTTTATTCTAACTTAAAATTCAAAATTCTGTGAAACTAAATTTTTGTTACACAGGCTAGGTAAATACAACACAGGGTATTCTTATAACTTTTATAACTTATATTGTATAGTGAATCATTTCCTTGAAGTAAAAACAAATCAGGAATCCAATTTTAATTAATACTTTCATTAAGGAAGTCCAGTAGCATACTATCAGGGAACCTGAAGGCAAGTAAAAGCAATAGAATATGTCTACATAAGTTCAGTACTAAGGATAAATAAGTAAGACATTAGTACAATCCATGGGATTATCTAATCACGCTTAGAAGGCATATTATTATTCCAGTAATAATATTAAAAATTAATTAAAGTCTTTTAAAGTTCTAAATTCCATATTAAGTGTCAGATGTTGATAATCCCATACAATCCTTACACTAATCTAGTGATTTAAAAAATAGTATTAACACCTTTATGTGGGTGAAGAGAGCCAAGGTCAAGGATTTGGATCCCTGTGCTGGTTAGCCAGAAAGGCTAAGTGACTTGCTCACCATAACACCCTAGGTATAAAGCGAGCGAGCAATTAATCACAAGCATTTCGAATCCCGAACCTGGGCTTTTAGCCTCTATATTTTCCACATTCAATATAGCATTGTTACCAATGATGCCTTCTTGACAGAATTTAGGTAAGTGATATATTGTGAAAATAGAATTTGTCCATTTGATAATAAGAATTCTAGAATGATATCACCATGAAAGCCACAGTGAAATATTTAATCACAAAATATATCCCAAATCATTATTAATATGTATAAAAAGAGAAAAGTTATAAAGATAAAGCTAACCATGATAAATATGGCCTACTTGCAGACCTTTATAACTACTGGGCTTCTTCATCTAGAACAAAGCCTGACACAGCAAAGATCCTTAGGATGGATTAGAGTGTCCAAAGCAGCAGATGTGAATATTTTTTATAGACTTTCTTCTAGTAAGTCTTTGCTGACAGAGGCATTACATATGGGTTTCACTTTCAGCTTCACTCTATAGGCAATTGCTGTTTGTAACTTAGTAAAGAATCAAACAAATAACTTCCTTTCTTGTGGTCTTTATACAACATCTTGGAAAGCAGCAAATATTATTTTCTACTTTTGAAACCAAGTAAAATCAAGCAGAACCAAAGCCAATAAAGAAAAAGGAAATAATTCAACTTTAAACCATTATCTTTTGTTGAAGTCAAATCTGTAAAAATCATAATTGGAAATATTTATGAAGGTTCTTGGTAATTTCTGAAAGTTTGTTCAATAAAATGGAGAAAATGATAATACTGGAACTTAACAATAGGATTATACAATTCAGCAGCACCATGCCTCAGGTGTTTCAAAAGTTTGTCTTTGTTATGAGACATCTGAGTTGGCAACACTATGGTAAGGTTTTTTAGGTTTACCTGAACTCATTTTCAGAAAATTGAAAGACAATATATCTCACAACCAATTCATAAAATGAGTATAAATTTATAATCACGTTCAACTTTATTTAAAGCATATTGGATTATTACACAGCACATAATGTCTGGCTTAAAGATTGGCTTTGCTGGGAATGGGGATGCTGACTCTTTCTAGGTTAGAAGATTTTCAAAATTACTTAACAAGATGTGTCAACTGCTACATTAGTATCTAGCTGGTGTGAGAGAGAGGCCGCACTCAAAAAAAAAAAAAAAAATCTCAATATGATTCCTGGTAGCATTTCTAAAAGTGGAGTATTTAAAGAGAAACTCATGGCTTTCATTCTAAATATCCTGGTGACTGGTAATGTAAAACAAACCATGGTACAAATCTCTTGCCATTTGAATGCCAGGGTCTTAATGGTAAATTTAGGAAGAACAGAAGATTTATCTACATCAGAACTTGGTCAATGGAATGAAAGTATGGTAAAAGTAAAATTTTAAATAATACCATAAGAATGTATGTGAAACTTGCATGAATAAAGTGCATGTTAAAGTAAATATGCCTCTTTTAAAATATGAAATAATAAAAGTTTATAAATTATATTTATTTCTACATTAAATATTTTACTAAAATATTAGAAAACAAAATATAACCAAAATAATTGTAACATGAAATTCCTGAATAGATTATTTAAAATGATATTTAGTGTAGTATTTTTAAAATAATAATTTTACCAAATTATAAATGCATACACTCCACAAATACCACATAGATGAAAATAAATAGTTAAAAACCACAAAGTAGTATAGTTTATCATCATTATTAAAAATAAAAATAGCCAAAATTGATTCACAAAGTACTTTTTAAAAATATAAATATTTAAACATCTTATGTAAAATAGTGACTTGTTTCTTTGCTTTTGTTAATGCAGGTTATTAGAATGTCCAAACTTTTCACAGAATGGGAAGAAAATAAAGAGTCTGGGAAGAAGATTGATTTAACTTTATAATTGCTAGTTATTTATATAAATAAATCAGTATATACCAGCAGTGAGTGATTAGGACTAACCTCTTCATTCACATGTCTCTAAAAAATGTAATCAATACTACTTTCATCTACCAAGACTTTAGCATATTTTCTTATTGAGTAAATCAATACCTTTTTTATTGACCAATAGGGTTCAATGAGGATAACATGTATTGCTATCCATTCTAACCTATTGGATGAATTCACCAACTCTTTCTGGCTTAGAAGACAGGAACTAAATTTCTTCTTACCTCAAAGTATTGACAACTCTGGTCTTAAATGAGCCAATCAACTTTTACGAATTAGTGGGTCTCTCAAATTGTAGTTACAAATCAATGTATAACTTTCTTAAAGCAGTATAGCTTCTTTACAGTTAGTCTTAAAAAGCAGTTTTTTTGGGGAAAAATAGTTCCACAAATATCTTGAGCCAAGCAGTCTCAATTAGACTTGGTATAAAACCTTAAATATTTGAATGTATTTACTAATTTAAGCATCACTAGCAATAGAATTCTTGAAGAAGTTTATAGCATGAATTAACCCATGAAAATCCAGTGGTAAAATTTTATCTGGGCACAATAATTACTTTGGGTAAACTAACATAAGTTGGAAACTATTAATCTCAAGCTAATAAAATATGAAAATGAAATATTGGCATTTTTTTCAAACTAAAGGATTTTTAATTAATTTCAGATACATAAATGTGTGAAAATTCGATTTGATTTTGAGAGCATTCACTTAGAATAACCAGGAGTTATCTTAAACTTTTCAATACATACTTGCTTCTTCGCCTAGACAAACCTTCCTTAAGGTTAGTAGTTCTTCATGCTACCTACAATTTCAATATTTTTTACAGTCATGGAACTTGACATAATCAGTGCTTAATACATGCTTGTTGCATGAAGAATTACAGTGTTTCATAAATAGAATTGCAATGATTCTTACGATATTTTTTAATAGAAAGGATATGAGCCCATTTCTTTGACATTTGCATCTACTGGAATGAGCTAACGGTAGCCACCATTTACTGACATCATCTCTTGAATGTATTTTTCACTTCCCCACCTTTGGATTGTTGCTTCTGTAATTACCTCTGGTGAAATACTTTCCTTAGCTGTCTCCATGGTCCCCAACCTTACCTTCACAACAAAAGGTCAGCCCATCTATTCTTGTTCAAAGTTATTTTCTTCACCTAGTTGGTACAAGGCATCCCAGGTAGAAAATCTTCCTCTTCTGAGCATTTATTGCAGTTTATTCATATGATTCATGTGGTAGTAAGATGCCATAAATTATGGTTATTTGTGTATTTGTCTTACATCCTTAACTTTGTAATTACTCAGGGACGGGGCCATGAATTTTTTCATTCCCTCCAGCTTAGCAAACAGGTTGTTGTAGTCAATACTCTCAATACTCAGTGGATAATAGTAACAGCTTTCACAACTACAATTTTTAGTGCTTATTATTTACCAACTACTGTATTATGTCCTTTTAAGTCCTACATGGTTTATGAACTATCCATCATTGCAGCCATGACTCAAATGTGGCTATTGAGCACTTGAAATACAGCTAATACAGATGGAAATGTGCTATAATTGAAAAATGCTCATGATATTTCAAAGACTTATTATGAAGAAAGAATGTGAAGTATCTCATTAATCATTTTTACATTGATTACATGTTGAGATGGTTTTGGATATATATTAAATAAAATAGATTTTAATACATATAAAATGTATATAATATATTAATATATCAATTTTACCTGTTTTTAAAAAATGTGGCTACTAAAAATTATGATTATATATGTGTATTATTTACATTTCTATTGGACAGTGCTTGTATAGTCTCTGCTTTATAGAGGAGAAAAATGAAGTTTTGAGAGATAAAAGCAACTTCTCCAAGGCCACACAGCTTGTAAGTTGTGGAGTCCGGATTTGAAGTCTATGTGATTCCTGAGCTCGTGCTCTTATCCTCTGCGTCACGCCCTAATACCTCTGGATGAATTTTTATTGATCGGCTCAGTATCATCTCTCCCACTGTGATTCAGCTGGCCTTACTAAAATGCAACATGACTCAGAGTACCCATCTCTTGGGTGTGCAGCTCCAGTTTCCAGCTGAATCTATGCTTGTTGCTGGGAATACTTTAGAACTAATTTCTGTTTAAGTACAAGAAATATTTCAAAAGTTTCATTTCTGTGGTTACCCTAATGGCATTTATTGAATCCATGAATCTGCTTGTACAACTAACTTCCTGGAATAAATGACTAACTTAAGAAGGTTGCCTTTATTCTCTTAGAGCTCCAAGAACCCATCCAATGTACCAAGCATTCAACAGTGTTTTATTTATTTATTTTATTTTTATTTTTAAAAAGATGACTGGTAAGAGGATCTTAACCCTTGACTTGGTGTTATCAGCACCGCACTCTCCCAAATGAGCCATGGGCCGGCCCTTCAACAGTGTTTTACTGAGCAGAAAAAACACCTCCACATCTTTAGGTAAGTGTTTTATATTAAGATCAATAAAAAAATTATCATCTCATTTTTTTCTTTAAGGGAAACAAACCTGAATATATTATCTTTCTGACAAACATATATATCTTCCATACTGACAAACATCTTCTCTGCCTCATACAAATAGTACTCATATTTCTGAATACAATGAACGTATTTTGCTCAATTCCTTACATTAATTATTCCTGAAAAGAGAAACAGTCCTTGTTGTGGTGAAAGATTTCAGTTTAATTTGCTTTTGTATAAAAGATTTTTTCATAATTAAGAAAAGACAAAATTAATTTGTGAGATTGATAAACTACTGTAAAATTATCTAAGTTAGAGTAATTGGAGTTCATCTGTCAATATGACAATTCATATTCCCTAAAATTTGAAGTAAAAATCATTGTGATGCATGAAATTTTTCAATAAAGCCAAGTTTTAAGAACTTATGGTTCAACAACACTTTCCATGGTAGTGTATTCACTGACTAAAATTATGTCATTTTGTAATGGAATACACAGATAAAGAAAATAGGTGATGTTGGTTATGACATTTATAAAATCATGTTGATACAAATATTTTTTTGTTGTTGGAGAAATAATTTACAACCCTAATGTGCCAAGAGTTAGAAGCTGAGCTTCCTTGGAGAACTCCTTAATTGAGCTAATAAAATTTTCCCAATGAGCCACCTGTTATCAGGCACTGTTAGCCAAGGCTATGGATACACACATTTGTTGGGTCAAAGATGAATACAGTCCTTCTTAATGAGACTCATTAAATGCTATATCTATTGAAACTTCAAATTTCTCTTTGTTTAGAAAATTAATTTAGAAGACATTTTTCTTAGTATTTTATATCTGTACACTGAACACATATATTAGCAAAAAGATTACAAAATTCACTATATGTTTGAAAATGTTACAAAAATATTATTTGCCAGCGATATCATGAGTCAACAGTTGACTAAAACTATGCGCTTTCTATTACTTATACTGTCAGGAATAGGTGTCATTCTGGATTAGATGCATGTGTCTGCACTAATGAAATTCTGCTATAAGAAACAGAAGCAGACTCAAAACTTTTCAGCTTATTATAAATAATAAAAATGTAAATGAAATACATCATTACATTTCTCATTAAAATAACTTTACTAATTTTCATGATTATTCAAGCTTTGATTAAATTTTGAGCAATATATTCCCCCAAAGAAACAAAAACACCCATTATTTATATTTCATTCAAATTAGTCTCATACACCGATCATAAGAGATTTGTTTATCACAAACATACAAGAAGGGAGTCTAAAACAATTGTGCGCCATATATGAAATAACATATCAGAGAGGGAAAGAGAGGCTTTGATCAATAAGGAAGTGATTTCTATACACATCAAAACCAATTTGAAGCAATTCTCTCGATCAATATAGATAGGCAGAAAGGCTTCTCACCATTTATTACCTGTGGAGAGCATTATTGATTAATTGCATTGATTTTTTGAATGCATGTGGAGATGCATCTGTTGTTTCTTCAAAAGATGCTTCAAAATGAAAAGTATCAAGAAACTACTTAAATTTTGAGGATTTGCATTAATGGCTCAACCTGAGTCATTACTCAGAATTTCAGAAATACTATTGAAGGAGATGTGAAATGTGATTTAGTTTATTTTGCGCCCTACTGCTAATCAATACATTTCAGAGGAAAAAAAATTTACTTGAGAATTTAACTTGCCTAAACGCTAGTAACAATTTATAAACTTTTCCAGTATTTCTTTTACTATGTATACTCTTGCTAAAAGGCCTAACTTTTCTTTTGCGGGTATTAATGCTTGAACAAAATTAGTTGGTGTGGAAGTATAAAAATAGACTAAAAAATAAATACATTTAAAATCTCTCATGGTAGAAGCTCATGTCATAAAAATGACCACAGAGAGGACAGGGAAAGCTTTTAAATCTTACTTTAGGACTCTAGTCAAACAGATATGTTTACTTCACTTAGAATATGTAATATGTTTAATGGATATGACAAATTGGGAATTTGAGGAAAAAATTTACTATTACTTCAAGTTGGTATGGAATGTTTTTTAAGTAAGTGAATTTTTCTTTCCAGAGTATGTTTTATAAGTTTGCTCTAAACAGTTTCAAACAAATATAATAATCATTTTTTGTCTTTTATTTGAAATCCATGTGTTGCTTAGGAAGGCAGTTCTTAAACTATAGCAGGTAAATAAATCCCCAAATTAAAGTCTTCCTTACTAGGGACAGAACTTTTGGTGTTACCATGTGTAGTTTTAAAAATATTTTTCTTTTATTAGGAGAGCATGAATGAATATCTTCTTGAACAGGTGCTTTTCTACATAAGCTGTCTTCTGAATATTATAGAAATCCCTAGTGAGATGCACCTAAAGTCCTAAAAAATGTCCTAATTATTGAATCTATTTAGAATCAACAGCCACCTGCTTTCATTAAGAAATCCTTGTAGACCTGTTTCCTAACTTGGTCTTCACCTAAGCAGCTGATCAGTGTTGGAATAATATTTACTTAGGGCCCCCATGCACCTGGAGCTTTGCAAACATTTCAGAAAAGCTTTTGCTGATATCGAGGAAACTCGAGTTTTGGTTCAGTTCTGAGGGTCAAATAAGCTCAACAAAGTATAGTTCAGAACAAATCACAGGCTGTGATGTATTCTTCCCCATTGTTCATGAATAGGAAAAGGACCCAAAGGCTTTTTTTTAATAGCACAAATTTAATTAAAATTTTAATTATTTTGATCTTATTACGAAGTAATAAAACCACCTTTATAGTAGTTCTAGTTTGTACTATTTGAACCATAACATTACTACATTTCAAGACTCTAAAAATCATACTTCTAATATTTTGGGAATTTTTCTCTTAATTTACATTGCTGTCATAACTAACTTCATTATAAAGGAATCCCTCTTTCTGAATGTGGAAGTTTGTCTTTGAGGAAGAAAATACTCTCAGCTTCTGTTAGTCAATGTTGAGGTGGTGAATTATGATTACATCCTTATTTTTAGAACTTCATCCTTACCTACTCCAGGGCAACATTGTCTGTTGGGTTAAGTGATAAATCAGCATCAACACACCATTAATAGTTATAGTAAAAAAAAGATGCAAATATGTGATAAAATAATTATAGTCAAGATGGATAACCTCCCCCAACAGAAAAACAAAAGCTAGAATATCAAATGTGAAAATACTGTATATTGGGGTGGCTAAATTAATTTGTTCAAACACATTATAATTTTCTGATTTTAAAAAATTAAACTCTCTAGAATAATAGAGAGATTAGCTCTAAATTCCATTTCATTACTCGTTACCTGAGGAAGCCTCACAGACTTGACACCTAATGGATATGATACTTTCTTTCTTTAATTAAAAATTTTTATTTATTATTAGCATATTCATTCTTACAAATCATGATATTTCTTTATGCCCTTTGCCCGACCTATCCTTTCCCAAACCCCATCCCTCCCGCACCCCCATCTCTAGCCTCCTTAGGTTTGTTCTCTCCCTCTGAAAGTTAAACTTATTATTTTGGTCTTTTCTTTCTTTCCTTCATTCCTTCTTTCTTACCTCCTTCCCTTCTCCCTCTTCCTTCCTCTCTTCCTTCCTAGCAGCCAGTTATGAGTGAGAACATATGGTATTTCTGTTTGTCTGACTTATTTCACTTAACATAATTTTCTCCAGATTCATCCACATTGCTGCAAATGGCAGAATTGCATTCTTTTTTATGGATGAGTAGTATTCCACCATATATATATATATGCTATATAGCACGTTTTCTTTATACAGTCATCTGTCAATGGGCATTTAGGTTGGTTCCGTATCTTGGCTGTTGTAAACAGAGCTGAAATGAACATGGGAGTGCAGGTATCCCTTCGACACAATGATTTTCATTCCTCTGGATATATAGATATATACCCAGCAGTGGGATTGGTGGATCATATGGTAGCTCTATCTGTAGTTATTTGAGAAACCACCATACTGTTTTTCATAATGGCTGTGCTAGTTTATAATCCGACCAACAGTGTAGAGGAGTTCCCCTTTCCCTGCATCCTCGCCAGCATCTGTTATTCTTGGTCCTTTTAATAATGGCCAGTCCAACTGGGGTGAGATATCTCAATGTGGTTTTGGTTTGCATTTCTCTAATGACTAGTGATGCTGAGAATTTTTTCATGTACCTGTTGGCCATTTATATGTCTTCCTTTGAAAAATGTCTATTCATCTCCTTTGCTCATTTTTTAATTGGATTATTTGGTTTTTTACTGTATAGTTGTTTGAGTTCTTTGTATATTCTGGATATTAATCCCTTATTGGATACATAATTTGCAAATATTTTCTCCCATTCTGTAGGTTGTCTTTCTGCTCTTTTGATTGTTTCCTTCACTGTGCAGAAGCTTTTGAGTTTGATATAATCCCATTTATTTATTTTTTCTTTTGTTGCTTATGGTTTTGGGGTCTTATATAATGACTTTGCCCAGTCCTATTACCTGGAGTGTTTCCCCTATATTTTCCTTTAGTAATTTTATACTTTTAGGTCTTATATTTAAGTCTTAAATTCATTTTGAGTTGATTTTTGAATATGGTGAGAGGTACAGATCCAGTTTCATTTTTCTGAATATGGATGTCCAATTTTCCCAGCATTGTTTATTGAAGAGGCAGTCTTTTCCCCAATGTATGTTCTTGCTGACTTTGTCAAAGATCAGTTGGCTATAAGTATGTGGGTTGATTCCTGGGTTTTCTATTCTGTTCTATTGATCCAAGTGTCTATTTTTATGCCAGTACCATGCAGTTTTGGTTACAATAGCTTTGTAATATAATTTGAAGTTGGGTAGTGTTATGCTTCTGGCTTTATTTTATTTTATTTTTTTAGTATTGCTTTGGCTATTCGGGGTCTTTTGTTGTTCCACATGAATGTTTGGATAGCTTTTCTATTGCTGTGAAAAATGTCACTGGTATTTTGATGGGGACTGCATTGACTCTGTAGATTGCTTTGTGTAGAATGGACATTTTCGTGATGTTAATTCTTCCAATCAAAGAGCATGGTATGTCTTTCCACTTTTTTCTGTCCTGTTTATTTTCTTTCAGTAGTGTCTTGTAGTTTTCCTTGTAGAGATTTTTCCCCTCCTTGGTTAAATTGATACCTGGGTATTTTACGTTTTTGGTGACTATTGTAAATGGTTTTGTTTTCTTGATTTCATTTTCTGCTAGTTTGTTATTAGAATATAAAAACACTATTAATTTGGGGGTATTGATTATTTATTGTGCAACATTACTGAAATTGTTAATCAGCTGTAAAAGTTTTTTAGGCTTTTCTATATATAAGATTATATCATCAGCAAACAAGGACAGATTGACCTTGTCCTCTGCAATCTTGATGCCCTTTATTTCTTTATCTTGCCTGATTACTCTGGCTAGTACTTCCAGTAGTATGTTAAATAGGAGTGGTGAGAGTGGGCATCCTTGTCTTATTCCTGTTCTTATGCCCATTCTATTCTACCTAAAGCAATCTGCAGACTCAATGCAATCCCCATCAAATTACCAATGACATTTTTCACAGAAATAGAAAAAGCAATTCAAACCTTCATATGGAAGAACAAAAGACCCTGAATAGCCAAAGGAATCGTAAGCAAAAAAAAAAAAAAAAAAAATTCAGAGGCATAACACTACCCATTCAGGATGATATTGGCAATTGGTTTGTCACAAATGGCTTTTATTGTATTGAGA
Source organism: Cynocephalus volans (assembly GCF_027409185.1). Taxonomy (NCBI): domain Eukaryota; kingdom Metazoa; phylum Chordata; class Mammalia; order Dermoptera; family Cynocephalidae; genus Cynocephalus; species Cynocephalus volans. The sequence goes on along the minus strand of NC_084460.1, from coordinate 278,570,362 downwards.
TAATTTCCTTTTATACCTAATTTTCTGAGAGTCTTAATCATGAAGGGATGCTGAATTTTGTTGGATGCCTTTTCTGCATCAATTGAGAAATCATATAGTTTTTGTTCTTGGTTTTGTTGATGTCGTTTATCACATTTATTGACTTGTGTATGTTGAACTAACCTTGCATTTCTGGGATGAATCCCACTTGATCGTGGTATATAATTTTTTGATGTGTTGCTATAATGTGATAGCTAGTATTTTGTTGGGATTTTTGAATATCTATGTTAATCAAGGATATTGGCCTATAATTTTCTTTTTTAATTGTATCTTTATCTGGTTGAAACTAATGAAAATAAAGATATATCATACCAAAAACTATGGGAAACCACAAAAGCAGTACTAAGAGGAAGGTTTATTGCAATAAATGCTTACATCAAAAGAATGGAAAGTTTTTAAATAAATGATCTAACACTATGCCTTAAAGAACTAGAAAAACAGCAATAATCCAATCCCAAAACTAGTAGATGGAAAGAAATAATCAAGATTAAGCCACCCTGATCTAAATGAAATAGAGACCCCCCCAAAATACAAAAGATTAATGAAACAAAAAATAGGTTGTTTTAGAAGGTAAACAAAATAGATAAGCCATTAGCTAGGTTAACAAGAAAAAGAAGAGAGAAGGTCCAAATAACAAAAATCAGAAACGAAATGGGAGACATTACAAATGATACCACTGAAATACGAAGAATCATTAGAGATTATTATAAACAATTGTACACCAACAAAATATGAAAACCTGGAGGACATGGATTAATTTCTGGGCACATACAAGTTACCAACACTGAACCAAGAAGAAACAGAGAAACTGAACAGACCAATAACCAGCAATGAGACTGAAGCAGTAATCAGAAATCTTCCAACAAAGAAAAGCCCAGGACCAGATGGCTTTACAGATGAACTCTATCAAACCTTTAAAGAAGAATTAATACTACTTCTGTTCAAACTATTCCAAAAATTGAAGCAGAAGCCATTCTCTCAAATTCGTTCTATGAGACCAGCATCACCCTGATACCAAAACCAGATAAAGACACTTTCGCAATGATTTGAAGTGGTTAGTAATAAAACTATTAGCTTCCATGTATTATATACTTTTTCCTAAATACTTTATGTATGTTGTATTATGTGTTCCTTACAACCATGTATGAAGTAAACATTATTATTTTCATTTTACAGAGGAAGATATTGAGTCACAGAGAAGTGGAACAACTTCTTCAAGACAGCAATGCTGGTATTAGAACAAGGAGGCCAACTCAAGATTGTCTATAATACTTCTCCAGCTCACAGCCTGAAGGGAAACAAAAATCGTTATGCCAGAAAGCTAAGCTAATTTGGCTGCTACGTGAAGTGTTAAATAAATTTATATTAACTCAAAGTTCTTTGAAAGCATCTTTATGAAAATCTAAAGTAGCATTCTAGTATATTGTATTTTGATGGCCTAACTTTGTACCTCATAGAAAATTTAAAGCAAATGTGAATAGTTTATTCTTTATTTAGCCTCTCCCCATCACACTTTCTCACTCTTAACCTGGTATTCCATTTGGATCAAATTTATGTTTGCCAAAAGCTAGTAGAAAATTTGATATTAAGGTCACCAACAAGTAATTGAGGTTAAATTAATGAGGCACACATGATATATACATGAGGCACACATGATATATACATGAGGCACACATGATATATACATGAGGCATAAAAATGGAAAAGTTGACATTACAATTATTAGAAAAAATAGAGTTTGACTTTTCTGAATAGATGGAATATTAGAACATTTTCAGTTGCAAGTAATGGAAAGTCAACTCAAAGAGGCAAAGGGAAAAATTACACAGAAATATAAGTAGACTCCAAAAATGGCTGGACCAAGAGGTTGGAATGATGTTATTAAGGGTGCCCTCTTTCACTGTTTCTCAGTTCTGCTTTCTGCAGTGTGACTCTCAAGCAGATTGTTTCTATTAGGTGGTTCTAGCAGGTCCAGGCTCACAGCCTCCCAAATTCAAGGTCTACTGAAAGAGTGCCTCTATTGCCCAGAAGCTTTATGTTGGGTAAAAATTGTCTCACTGGCTAGCATGGATCTTGTGTTTATCCCTGAAGCAATCACTATGGCTGGCAGATGGAAGGACATGACTGAGAAGGCCGGGACTGAGTGTCTACTACAACACTGGAGAGTGCACAAGGAGAATTACCCCAAAGAGAGATTAAGATGCTTTTATTTTAGGAGAAATGGACACTTGGCATGAAAATATGTATATACTTCAGATAGTCATTCCAGATATGCAATTTGGAGCCAATTTTTGCATTAGAGAAGAAAACAAACAAAATAAGCCATATTCTAGGCCATGGAAACAATGCTTTACTTTCCATTATCTTTCCATTTGACAATCCATCTCATCCCACCCTCTTACCTCCAAAAGACTCCTGTGCAAATAAACTGCATCTGGCTGTATCAAGAAATCAATGCAATTATTTTTTTAGACAGACTGCCAGTGTTTAGGGTACATTTATTTACAGTGGGGCTACAAAATTAAAAATCGCAAGGACAAACTGCAGGGAGGGTGGAGATGAAATTAGAGTCTCAAAGGAACAGAGAGAGCTTGAGCACCTATGTGACAAGCAACGTGCATTAGAAAATGGAAAATATTTTTTTAAATTCAGGCCAGGCCTCATTTGCATATACTAGATACTATGATTATTAATATCTGAGTGTCATTCGTATACCACACTATACTACCCTCAAAGAAATACCATCCTAGCAAGTTAGATTAAATTTTCTTTATTAAATTAAAGATAATAAAATTGTTATAATCTTTTAAATTAAAAACATGTATCATAGTTTTTATAAGCCTTTCCTAATAATCTCAGGATTTTTAGGAAAAACTTAAGCAAACTTTTTTTAGAGGCTATTCTATATGTAGGTTGATATATTTTAAGTTTCAGTGAGAATCTTGTATATGTTCAAAAGATTTTATTGTGGTTCTATAAAAAATTCTGAGTAGTAATAAATTAAAATTTTATTATTTCATTTATTTCTAAAATAAAAGAGCATTTTAGAACACAAAAGATAAAGATATATAAAACCAAATAGATAAATGTTATTCTGTGAAATCATTATCTTTAAAACTACACTACTTTTTTTTGTGGTCAATATTTAAACTTAAAAATAAATTCCTCAGAAATTCTTTCAGAATCTTAAAACACATGAAAATGTGAGGAGAGGAGACGGATGAAATAAAATTGGAAAAATATTGACAGTTGTTGAACCTGGGTGATGGGTAAATGGGGTTTATTATACTATTATTTCCACTTTAATGTATGTTTGAAAATGATAGAAATAAAATGTTTTAAAATGTTAATCACATAATAAGATCAGCATGGTTACCGTGTAGTCATTTCTTATCTTTAGAACTAAAAATGTTTGATTATTATCAGAGAAGTACAGTGTTTTAGAACTAGGTATACATATGATGTGTCTAATTAATTCTGTTAACACCTACAGAGCCAAATAGTAATAACTGAAGATTCTAAATATGATAGTGTGTTTAAAAAAAAAAAACAGAACTGGAAGATTTCATTAAAATAAAAAAATATCTGCTCTGCAAAAGACACTGTCAAGACAATGAAAAGACAAGCTATAGCCTGGGAGAAAAAATTTGCAAAAAACTTATAAAGGACAGTTATATTTTATAAAAAGAACTCTTAAAACTCAACAGTATGAAAACAACCTGATTTTAAAATGTGGAATCTAATAATAAAAATGTTAGTATTATAGAGACAGAGTAGAACAGTGGTTACCAGAGTGGTTACCAGTGTGGAATATACTAATGTATTTCATAGGGCCTATTTTCCAAAGCCCTGTAGTCTCAGGTTTAGCCTAACTTTTTAAAATTACATATAGGAATGCTAAGCTTGCAAAAGACAGGAAACTTTCCCCAGGCTAAAGTCTCTGTTGTAGATAAGAATTGTAACACAGCATAATTACTGGCTCCAAGGATAGATGCCCTTGGTGCAATTAAAGCTAATGACTGTTGCCATGACAATTATCTTACTGCTCTTTTTGTAACCACCTATGTTCCTTTTCTGTAAATTTAGGGCCTGGAGAATAAATATGGGGAAAGAACTCCAGTTTGTGGTTAATTTTCAAAGGAAGGAATGCCTTTCTTTTGAAGGTTCCAGGAGATTAACCCATTTGGGGTCTCTCACTGCTCAGAAGAAATGGGCTTTGAGTAATCCTTTTTGTGTCTCCGTCACCCAGTGGAAGAGAGGTGACAAACCCATGTGACGCAGAGCAACATACCAGGAAGGGGAGGGGAGAAGAAAAAACAGGGAAAGATTGGCCAGCGGGTACAAAATTACAATTAGAGAGGAGGAATAAGTCCTGGTGTTCTATTGTGCAGTAGGGTGAATATGGTTAACAGTTAAGTTTTGTATATTACATAATAGCTAGAGAAGAAGGTTTTAAATGTTTTTGCCACAAAGAAATGACAAATGCATGAGGTGATGGTTACATTAACTACCCTCACCCAATCATTTTATAACATATATAGATATCAAAACATCAGATTGAACCTCATGTACAATTACAGTGCATCAAGTAAAATAAAATTTTTAAAATGGGTCAAATACTTCAACAAACACCTCACCAAAGAAAATATACATATGGTAAATGAGCATATAAAAGAATGCTCCACATCATATGTTGTGATGGAAATCAAAATAAAAATGACAGTGAGATTCCACTAAACACCTGTTAGAATTCCAAAATCCAGAACACTGACCAGGCCAAAGGCTGTTGAAGATGTGAAGCAACAGGATCTCTCATTCATTGCTGTGAGAATGCAAAATAGTACAGTCACTCTGGAAGACAGTTTTGTGGTTTCTTAAAAAAGTGAACATACTCTTACTGTATGATCCAGCAATCGTGCTTCTTGGTATTTACCAAAAGGATTTAAAAACTTATGTCAACATAAAAACCTGCATAAGGACATTTTACAGATTTATTCATAATTGCCCAAACCTAGAAGCGATCAAGATGTTCTTCAGTAGGTGAATGGATAAATAGATTGTTGTACATCCAGACAATGAAATATTCAGTGCTAAAAAGAAATGACCTATTAAGACATGAAAAGACATAAAGGAACAATAAATGCATATTACTCAATGAAAGAAGCAAATCTGAAAAGGATGCTGCTGCATGATTCCAACTATATGATGTTATGAAAAGGCAAAACTACAGAGACAGTGAAAAAAATCAGTGGTTGCCAGGGGTTGGAGGGAGGCAGGGATGACTAAGAGGAACACAAAGAATTTTTAGGGAAGTAAAAGTACTCTTTATGACACTATAACGGTAGGTACATGTCATCATGCCCAAACCCATAGAATGTACAACACTGAAAGTTGATCCTAATGTAAGCTATGAGCTTTGGATGACAATGACATGTCAGTGTAGATTCATCAGTCATAACAAACGTACTCCACTGGTAGAGGACGCTGATGATGGGGGTAGCTATGCATGTGTGGGGATAAACTGTACATGAGAAATCTCTGTACCTTTCTCTCAGTTTTGCTGTGAAACTAAAACTGCTCTACAAAGATGAAGTCTTTAAAAACAAAAACAAAAACTTAAAACCGAGATAAGCTTAACAGCTCATTTTTAATTGTAATTAAAAGTAAAATGCATATCACTTGGAATGTTATTTTACGTGCTGAAAAGCAGGTGATTTAAATGTCTTTTCAAAATCTTTTACTGTTGTATGTAATTCTGAATCAGCATCCCAAAATTCAATGTATCCCTTAAATTGTGGGCTATGCCATATGATTTTAAGTAAATTAAATACTTAAATTTTCACAGTGGTATAGTAATTTGCTCAAAGAATTGATAGGAACAAGCCTTGCTGTTATTAGAAAATGAATCTCAGCTTAACCTGCTAGATTCCTAAAATCATCACGTATAGCTCCAAATAGACTTAGAGACAGACAGAGCTAGAGATGGAGAGAGAAATGCTTATTTTAGATGAGGCTTGTACAATGGAAATTAAGTTAATACAAAGATTTTTATTAAAAAAACAAAACAAAACACTACCCATCCTAACCAGAAAGCAGATTGAAAACACAGAATAAATTTCCTGACCCATACTCTGGAACTGGCCAATGGTAGTGTCCAAATACACCAGATAATTTTTCCACCATCTGCTTCACATTTATTACATAGTTCTGATGACACATTTCCCATGACTGAAGAGAGATTCCATTAAAAAAAAATAGACATATTTGAGCTAAATTAGGAGTCTTTTCAAAATAGCACAATATTAGCCCTTTAAAAATTTTTTGGGAACAATTCTAAAGCTTTGATATGTTTCTTTTTTCTAGAAATTAATCAATACCATCAATATGTCTCATGTCTAATATTTTAATTTTTTTTCAGCTTCGTGTTATGAGTGTTATAAAGCATGAAGGATCTAAAATATTCTTATTTTCAATCAAATCCAAATGTACCTCAAAAGATATATAGGGTTATATTTAACTCTGCACATATTCCACATGTACATTTTGACTTAAATGGTACTAATTGATATGTATGACAACTTATTTTACTAGGTAATTATTATTCTATTTCAGTGAAAAATATTTATAAAAATATTTTAATATTTTCTAAGGCCTGGAAATCCTAATTCTTACCTATTACTTACTTAATCAAATCAATGTCTTATCATTTTTGTTTATTATTCAATGATCCTGTCAATGAAAAAAACTTTTTCTACTCAATTCTTGATATAATTGAACCAAGCTTCTCCACCTGCTGATAGACAGGACATGGCAAGAATAAATGAATCTTGCATATTTCTTTTAGGGGCTGCCAGCCAAAAAACAAGACACAATTGTAGGAAAACAGTATTATAACATTCAACCAAAATAAGGAAAAGCTACCTATAAACTATGTGAGATTTATGAAAATATCCTTAACGTAATTTCAAGAAGAGAGATTAAAAGACTTCATCCATACAAGATATTTGCATTTTAAATTAATTTTAATTGTTATTGAGGAAACACATGACATGGTTTAAGATATCAAGTCCTACAGGCTTCTAATAAAAAACTATTTCTGCCCTAAACCCTCTCCCACCACACAGGCCTATTCCCAGAAGTATCCATTTTAAATCCTTTTAGCTGTTTCTTTTGGCATTTGCCTCCATATTAAACAATAATGTATTCTACTGCTATTTCTTTTTTTTTTTTTACTTTATTCTTAATTTTAATTGAGACATAATTGTACATGCTTATGGGGTACAATCTGATGTTTTGATACATATATTGTACATATATGTTGTATAATAATTGGGTTAGGGTAGTTAGTGTATCAATTACCTCATGCATCTATCATTTCTTAGTGACAAAAACATTTAAAAGCCCCCCCTTAAGGTATTATGCTATATACAAAACTTGACTGCTAACCATAGCCACCCTGTGCAGTGGAACATCAGAACTTATTCCTCCCATCTAACTGAATTGTGTACCCATTCGCCAACCTTTCTCTGTTTACGCTCCCAGTCTCTGGTAACCACTGTTCTACTCTCTTCTACCACTATTTCTTATTGTATCAGTTTCAGACATTTTCTATGGACTTGCTATCAAGGGAAAATATTAGACTCTTGGGTACTTACATTTGCTTTTCATCTTTCCATCCTTCCAATTCTAGGTTTAGTATTAACACATTAAATAGTTCATTATTATGACTATGAACACACAGTTGACTGCTGAGTTAGGGGTATTATTATATATCCCTTCTTGTACAAAATTACTTCCCAGATCTTTTTCTTTTCTTAAATTATTTTTTGTATTAGTCCGCTTCTGTTGCTTATAAAAAAATACATGGAACTGGGTTATTATAAGAAAATGTAACTTATTGCTCACAGTTTCTGAGGCTGGGACATCCAAAATTCAGGGAACACATCTGGTGAGGGTCTTGGTGGTGACAACAGTGACACCAGGGTATCACATTGTGAAAATGGTAGAGCAGAGAAAGCACAGAGAGACAGACTCTCCTCTTAAAGCCCTCAGAATCACATCCCTGATCACCATTTTTAATCCGTTCACTAGTGTACAGTCCTACAATCCAATCATCTCTTCAAGGCTTCACCTTTCAATTACCATAGTAGGATTTCCCACCTTCTTAACAGGCACAGTGGGGGCTAAGTTTCTAATACATAAAACTTGGGGGACACAATTCAGGCTTCAATGAGTTTTGGGTGGACATAATTCAATCTACTACATTCCACCCCTAGCCTCCCAAAACTCATGTCTTTTCACATGCAAATACATTCATTTCATCCCCAAAGTCTTAACTTGTTTCAACTCAAAAGTCCAAAGTTCAAAGTCCCATCTGAGAAATCAATATAAGTTATCTACTTCCAAGATACAATGGTGGGACAAACGTAGGGTACATATTCCGATTCCAAAAGGGAGAAATAGGGCAAAAGAAAGTTGTAACAGGTCCCAAACAATTCCAAAACCCAGCAGGGCAGACATTAAATCTCAAAGCTGTTAATGTGCCTTGACTCCATGTTTGACCTCCTCTGCAGGCTTGTGTGGGGGTTGGGTCTCCATGTCCTTGGGCAGCTCTGCTCCTATGGCTTTCCTGGTTACAGGCCACACTTCAGCTCTCCCAAGTGACTGTTCCATTCTGATAGCTCCACAAGTCTGGGGTCTCCGTGGTGGTCCCACTCTCATGGCTTCACTAGAATTGGCACTGTTAGGGTTTCTCCATTGCTACTCTGAGCCTACGTTTTCACTTGGCATTGCTCTAGTGAAGGCTGTCTGTGGTGACTTCTCCCCTGTGACAGACCTCTTCCTGGGCCCCCAGGCTTTTCCATACATCCTCTGAAATCAGGGTGGAGGCTCCCAAACCTTCCTAGCTCTGGCATAACACCATGTGGATGCTGCCAAGGCTTCCAGCTTCTATCTTCCAAAACTGCGGGTCCAGCCACACCTGGGACCAATTTAGCCGCAGCTGGAGCAGCCAAAGCAGCCAGAGTTTTGGTGCTGGAAGCAGCTTCTCAAGGTGGCCCTGGCCATCAAGCCTGTGGAAGGCACCCAGGCCTGTTCCCCAAGACCATTCTGTCTCCCTAGGTCTTTGGGCCTGAAATGGAAGGGTTGGCTCCAGAGGCTTCTGCAATGCCTTCAGGCCTTTTACCCCATCTCTTGTTAGTCTTGTACTTTTGTGTTAATCTTACTGTGATTGAATTTTTCTTCTGAAAATGCTCTCTGCTTCTCTACCACATGGCAAGCCTGCAGATTTTCATTTGGCTTTTCTGCGTAACTCATCATAGGTTGTTACAAGTAGCCATATAGCTTCCTTCCTTAATGCTTTGCTGCTTAGAATTTCTTCTGCCAAATACCCTGGTTCACAGCTCCTAAGTTCCAACCTCCACAAAGTCCTAGGGCATGGATATAATGCAGGCAAGTTCCTTGCCAGTTCACAGTAAGAGTGGTCTTTGCCCCACTTTCCAATAAGTCCCTTTTCATTTCTGAGACCTCCTTAGATTGGCCTTTACTGTCCATATTTTTATCAGCATTCTGCTCGCCACCATTTACCAGTCTCTAAAACTTTCCCTGGTTTTCTTGTCTTCTAAACTTTCATTAATATCTAGTCTTTTTCTAGTCTGTTCCTTCAAATTTCTTCAGCCTCTCCTCAACACCCAGTTCCAAAGCTGCTTCCACATTTTCAAGTATTTGTTATAAGCAACACCCTATTTTTCTGGTCCCAGTTCTCTGTATTCATCCATTTTTGTTGCTTATAGCAAAATACATGGAACTGGGTAATTTATAAGAAAATAAAATTTATTGCTTTTGGTTTCTGAGTCTGGAAAGTCCAAAGTTCACCTGGTGGTGGTGACAGTGACCCAGAGGTCTCACATTGCAAGAAGGTAAGAGAAAGCAGAGAAAGAGAGAGACTCTCTTCTTTTAAAGCCCTCAGAACCATGCCTCTGACCACCATCTTTAATCCACATTCATTACTGTGCAGTCCTACAATCCAATCACCTCTCCAAGGCTCCACCTTTCAACTACCGTAATAGAATTTCCCACCCTCTTAACAGTCACAGTGGGGGCTAAGTTTCTAATACATAAAACTTGAGGAACACAACTCAGGCTTCAATGAGTTTTGGGGGGACTTAATTCAATCCACTACAGTTTTCTATATGAATGTATAGAAAGTACGAGGTATCAAAGTATGAGGGAACTTCAAAAAGTTCATGAAAAGAATCATATTATCTTTTAATTCTACTTTCCTATGAACTTTTTAAAGTACCTGTCACTAATTACTCCCACAGTCCCTCCTTAATTATAGAACTTCTTTCAATACTGCTCTTCTCAGGGTCAAGTGCATCAAGTTTATTTTTTGGATTCTTATTTTCTAGAGACTGTAACTCTAAAACAAGAGCTTGGTTGCACAGGAAAAGCACATCCTTAGGGGGTTCCTGAGTAAGGGTGTAAAATTCTGAGACTGGGAGGCAAGCTGACATTTTCATTGGGAGACCCTCAAACGTCAGTATCTGTAGGCATTTTCTTTGGGTCCTATTCAATTTCTCTATCACCGAATTTGTGGTTTCATGACTGTTGGCCTGTGTTCCAGGAACCGTATGAGAGGGAAGGTGGAAAGAATCCTGTTGGCCAAAATACCTATTCTATATTTACATTTATGCCTGTGTTCCTGAATCCAGAGCCCCCTTTGACTCAATTCTTTTGGAAAACAAACCTTTCTCTTGAGGGTTGTGGTTCAGAGGGCTGGTTGCCTGGTCAAGCAGGGTTGGCTCTAAACTTTTTACAATGTGTCAAATACATGCATCATCCTTAAATTCCTTGTAGCAGTGACAACAATTCCAGAATTATTAGGGAACTCTGTGGTGCAATTAACTTGTTTATATTGACATTCTCTTCGGGCATTTATGTCCCTGCTTCCTCTACTTTAGTAAGTCAGTTACCACTCCAAGATCTGTTTTTCACGTGTTGACATTACTAGTCCACTGTGGTATTCTGTCCATTCTCTTTGTCCTTGTGTGTTTATAGCCTTTTAATTCTTTACTGACATTGCACTGGGGCTTTGCATTAAATCTACCATATTTATCCCATTCTTCAATGTGATGTTTACGTTTTGGTTGGTTAAAAAGTAGTGCCAATTTTTCTATTTATACTCTATTCAATAAATTAGGTAATCTAAGTTAAGAGTATACTTTAAAAATTATTTCACAAGAAATTTTCCTAAGAAATATTAATTTTGAATGGAAAAGATAAAGCTCCAAATTATTTTTATTTTTCCTTACCTGACCTTCATTCTCCATAAGTATTTTATATGTATTATCCAATTTACTCCTCAAAATCATCCTAATGATTACCCCAATTTTAGAGAAGTGGGAATTAAAGCCACAGAGCTTAAGGAAACTTCCCTGTGCTTTGGAGCTAGGCTATCAAAATTCACACCCAGGAAGTCGCCAGGAAGTTGGGTCCAAGGTCTGTACTCTAACCATATGCACATAGCCTGTCTAAGCTCAGGTCACAGTTTTGTGATCTCTAATAATTAATAATGTATTTATTAAAGGGTCCTCAATAGCCCTTAAGGGCTCTCAAGAACCATCACCTCTAAAGTCACAGATATCTAATCACGTGTCTTCCCTAGCTTCCCCTCTACCTCAGGAATTTCTCTGGGCTTTGCTCTTCACTTGCTTTAAGCCTCCTTTCTTGTGGTGAGCTTCCTGTTGCTGCCTATCTGTTTCATACATGGACTTGTCTCTTTCACCAAACCCTCCATAGACTGGCAGCTCAATAGTGGACCATCTTTTTCCTCTGATCTGGCTTTCCATTGGAACTGTGCTTCTGGTAAGTTTCCTCTTGGCTCCACATGTTCCATCCAGTTGGACGTTAGCCCCATGACCAAAACTTCCCTCTAGAGCCAAAGTTGTGTCCTCTTACCACCATCTGCCTCTCCCACTTCATCGGGGAGGAGGGTGTCACACTCTGCTGTCATTCTGATTGGATGGTGTTGGGTTTTAAGTTCCCCTTCCATTTATACTTTTTTTAGTGATATTTAATTTAGCATTCAGAATATGACTGTTTTTAACCAATTTATGCTCAAAGTGAGCCTGAGATAAAATGGGAGCTGGGTGGTGTAGAAGAATAGTCACTTGTTTGGCTATCCAGGAAGCCAAGTTTAATTTTAGCCTTGAGAGAATTTGAAATCATTATAATTACATGAGTATTAAAGCCCACAAGTGAAAAGGACTCTTTTTTTAAAAAGCATACCCATTCATTTAGCATCAATTCATTCTCCCAAATGCTCTACTACTGAGCATGCATACAAAGTTAGAGTAAAATATTTTTGGAAGAGTTTAAATAACTAAAGAAGTAGGCCACTGACAGAGGTGTGATATAGACACTGTAATTAACTTGAATATCTAAAGAAATGTAAGAAATATAAAACTTATATTTTTTTGTGTAGAGAAGATTTGTATTGTTTCATACATTTTATTTTTGGTACATAATAATGGGATAGTTAGTTTAGAATGATTACAAGTAACTCTGAACATAGTGTTGGGCTTCAATACAAATGTTGGGTAATAACCATTCCCGAGCTTGGGTTCCAAGGTTAATCTGAAGTGCTCTCCAAATTTAAGAGTCACTACAAAATTCTACATAAGTTCTGCTTCAGTACAGACTAATTCCCTGACTGATAAATATCAATGATATGATGGTGCGAGGTATCTTGATAAACAAATGAGACAGTACAACTGACAGTTTAGTCTCTTGCCCCTGCAAACATCTAAAAGGTGTTTTTGTAAGATTTAGAAAAAACAGATTCAAAAAATAGGCTTTGAAATTTCCAGTGGAAAACAAAAGCCAGTACTCTTAACATAAGCATGTTATTGTCAACAGTGTCATCTCTATTAAGCTTGTTCTCTTACCTAAACACTCCCATTACTGTCATCTTTCAGGTTTGTCATACCCACCGCCTTGACAGTACAAACATTCTACTGTAAAATCTGTCAAAGAGGCCAGTTGATTTCCTACGTCTTCTGACACATGCTGCTCTTTAATATCAGCCTGTCACAGTTCCTAAGAGAAAGGCATCTGCTTTCATGCTTGGAGCTGAGGCTGAAACTACCATCACACACACTGTAATCATTAGCGTTATACTGCTATGAAATTCTGCCTTTTGGAACTTTAGAGTCTCCTGCTGGAAAATGCTGTTGGCATAAAATCTATCATGCAAGTTAGCTTGCACAAATTTTGGTAGAACTAGCTATTTCAAAAGCATTTTTTTTCCCCTGGTATGAATCTGCTTTAATTTCTTTTTATGATAAGTTGTTTTGAAATGTGTATTGGATTTTTCTCTGTCACGATCAAGTGGTACCTGCATAGAAGTCTAGAGAAATAGTTTTGGCTTGACTTGTCTTGACTATATTATGTTCTTGTGAGTTACATATGCTTCTGTGTTCATCTTAAGTTTGTCTTATCTAAAGAGAAATGTTCCCCTTGGTTTCAAAATGTGATTGATTTAAATAATTTCAGGGTGATATACTGGGAAGCCTTTTATTTATCAGAGATGGTTTGCCTGGCACCCCATTGGTAGGTCATTGAGCTTTTATGTTCTCTCTTCTTATCTGCTTCTCTTGAGGCATGTGTTTGTGAAAGGCCTCGGGAGCGGTCTATTAATACAGGCAATGTTCTCAGGAAAGAATGTGGCTAATTTTGTAGCAAATATAACAGAACTTCTAAAACCAGTATATGTGGTTTATTCATACAGTCACCTTGAAAGAATGCAAACTCATCCCAAAGACTTATCCAAAAAATTCCTTCTTTGGCACTCCTTCAATGCACATGCTTTTATTCTCCACTCAGTTTCAGTATTTGAAATTAGAAAGCAGCACATTATCACCCTAATAATAATAAAAATAAAAATGTCTAAAATAAAATTGATGATTATACATGCACACATACACCCTACCTACCTTAATTTATGCCCTTGTTTAACTCCCACTTGATGAAATTGATTTTAATACTTTGGTTTGTGTCATTTCACAGTTTTTATTTGTTCATAAAAAAACATACTCAACATACAGTGGTTTTAATTTTTTTAGGAGAATGTGAAGATCATATATATTCTTTAACTTGTTCTTTTCCCTTTAATGGTAAATCGTGAACACAGGCAGGTTTACTATGAAATTAATGAACCATGAACTTTAGGGCCCATTTTTTGTATGGTCCCTTCCTAAGGCCTTGGAAAGGGCAGATCCTAGCAATTTTCTATTCCTAATCTTATTATTTTTTTCTTAAAGAGGGTCGCTGACATTTGATGTTCCAGGCGCCACCAAACCTGGATCTATTCCTAAGCTTGGACATCTTTCTAGGCCAGTAGATCTGGACTATGTACATTCTTTTTGTGCCAGTTGTGATCCACTCCTGTGAATCTCTCCAACAGGAAAAAAGCACAAAATGTATAAAGAACTACGTATAAGGATAATTGTAGCATTTTAAGATATCAAACATATGGCAACAATAATGTCTTTACATCACCTGGGGAGAAGTTAAAAAATTATGGTACAACCACACCTTGGAATACAGCATGTGCTTTTGTATTTTCTAAATGATAGCAAATTGTTGGTTTCTAAGGATGAACTTGATTTTGAAATAATCAAAAGATATTCAGAGTCTGGTGAAAAGTAGAAGAACAACAGAATAATTTTACCTTTGCTTAAAAATTAGAATGTGACTATAAATCATGGGATTATCTTGTTTGATCAACTCTTTCCTTTAGCAGGCATATATCGAGAATCTGCTTTGTTTCAAGGTCCTGGTAGATAAAAGACGGCCCCATTTTTTATAGTGAAAATAACATGTACATGGGAATCCTAATTTAATGTGAGTATCAGCAAGAACTCAATGAATATTGTTTAAAGAATAAACAAGTGAATCAGTAAAGTGCCTTAACAGTATTATATATATGGCATCATAAGAGCCATTAAATGCCTAAGGGTATCAGACAAGCTTGCTTCACAGAGGATATAATGTTTGAGCTAAATTTGAAAAGATAAAAATAAGTTGAAGAAAAAAAAAGAGTGAACAGACAACATTCTGGGTGGAAGAAAGTGTAAAATAAAAAGACTAGATAGTTCGATCCCTGTACAGGCCAAATATCAACAACAACAACAGAAAAGACTAGATGTGTCAAATTTGACTTGTTGGAGCAGTTAAATTGGGTTTGGAGTGCAGGTGCCTGTCTATGACTGGTAGAAGCTGGGATGGAAAAGTTAGGCAGCTTCCAAAAGGCAAGTTGTCCTTCCTATCCCAAATTCTTTTAGTGTCTCTATTTTCATTTCTCAATGGTCCCTACGAAAATAAAATGTCTCTATTGAATAAACATTGTTTTCCGTATTTCTATATTAAGCCAACTCTACCAAAGAGAAATGTTCTTTGAAAAGACAATGTTTATACCTTTTCTCTTTTGGAATCATTTTATGAGGTGGTTATTCCAGAAAGGCATACACAGTGTAAGAGCCAAATTGAAGTATTAATCGAACATTGGGATCACGGAAAAAAAAAAAAAGGAATACACAAATGGCAACCAGCAAATTCAACACGATGACTTCATTATGAAACTTCAAATTTGGATCTCTGCTTGCTGGCAGCCGAGTCAAAAAAGTTAATAGTTTTAATAAAAAAGAGGTAGAAGTCCAAAAATAAAAAACACTCTCTCTTGAATATATAAAGAACATGTAGTTAAGATCATGTACTCTAGAATCAAATGCCTTGGTGGTGGTTACTTAAGCTTTCTGTGCTTCTGTTCCTTCATATATCAAGTGGAGATTTTGTGTGGTTTAAATGAGATACCAATAGGTAAGGTTTACATAATGTGGACTATGTTTTGCAAACTGATCAAAGTACATTACCTATATTATAACATTTAATCCTCACAATAACCCCAAAGGTAAGAATTGCCCATTTTACAAATGAGGCACTGAGAAGTTAAATACAAGGGTGCTTCAGAAAGTTCGTGAAAAGTAGAATTAAAAGGTAATAAGAACCTTTCCATAAACGTTTTGAAGTACCCTCATATTTCTCCCAAGTGCATACAACTAGTGAGTGATAGGGCCAGAATCTGAACCCAGGGGGCCTTGCTCCAGAGCCGTGAAACAGTGCCTGGCACGTCATGATCTAATGATTATTAAAGTCATGATAGAGGACAGAGAACATTTCAATACCATTCGGTAGTAAACATAGCCATGGTTTTTTGTGGCTGTCTCTTGTTGTCAATGTTAAGAGTATAACAATGAAATGGAAGTCAGTGACAGCAAATCTGCAAAGGGCAAATCTAATGTGTTCCAATTATGAGGATTTCAGCAATTCCAATTATTGGAATCTAGAACACAATTGTTCTAGAATTAGGAACACAGAGAAGAGTGACTCCATTGCATGTACTTTAGTTGCTTTCTCTTCTTTTAGTTAGTCTTCTACATTGCTCCTTGAAGAAGTAGCCATATGTTTCGGAAACCAGATCAGCAGATGGCATGTTTGACGACCTATTGCATAAACTGAGGAAATGAAAAAGTTTTTCTGCCTGGAGAACATGTTCTGCCACTGGCATGTAGGTATATACCCTCTGCCTGAAGAGGGATGCAGAGTGTTTATCAGGAGAGCATCCAAAATATTTAAGTCCTGATTTTTATAAGTGACATAGGGAGGGGAAAGTAGAGATATCAATTGTGGGGAGAAAAAGTAGTCAAACCTTCCTTCTCTGCATGAAATATGGCACCACTCTGAAACTCAGCAGTTTCCTAAGTGAAAATCACACTGGAGACAAAGAGGCATGGTTGGTAGCACATTCATATCAATGGTCCTGTTTAACTTCCGTAAACTGGTGTGTCAGAATCATCTCTAGAAAAAAAGTGAGTGCTAACAAGTGCCTATATTATTTAAGTATAAAAGGAGGATTCCACATGTAAAATGAAACTTACTGGGAAAAAAGTATTATAACATATCTGGTCCAGGAGGTAATTGTCATGCTTTTGTGAGGAGCATGTCCTTTTAGATAATTCAAATATCTTCTGTAGCCAAGATCAAGGGGAGGCAAAGTCAATTTTATTATAATATGCTTTTAATTTTGATATTCACTAAACACAGAGTTTTAAATTGAAATACTCTGAGATGGTCTTGGGCAGGTAGCTCACATTCAAAATAACGATGCTATCTAGGAATTCTGGGTCTAGTGTCTTAAATACGTATTAATCACCTGGAGGATAGAAGCCATACGTCAGTGATGACAGGCCAGTGGACAAAGTTGTGTTATCAACAGAGATTTACAGAGGTTTGTCATGTGTGTGAATTGTTGCCACAGCCTGCACTCTGGACTCCCAGAGGCTCTTTTTACCTCTCTCTACACAACTGTCCACAGAATAGCCAGAGTGAGTTTTAAGAAATTCTGAATTTGAACAGATCTCTGCCTGTCCTTGGATGACTTTCTGTTTGCTGCATGGTTTACATAACTTCCCTTCCATTTACTTTTCACACCATTAGCCCCCACCCACTCCCACCTCCCAGCCTTGACAAGTGAGATTCTTTCTCGCTAGGATGTTTTTTCCTCCATGTACTTCCTTTTCCTCATTAAATGAGTTTCCTTTAAGTTGTAGTCTAAATGTCCCTCATTTAGGGTGCCTCCTTTGATCGCTTGGACTATGCCTAGGACCCCTTATTTTATGTCTTCACAGTTTTCTGACCTCTTTGTGGCACCATGCAATGTGAACTTACATACTTTTTTGTGATAATCTGGCATAAGCTTGTCTTCTCCTCTAGACTATAAGTTCAGTGGAATATGAACTTCTCTGTTTTGTTCATCTCTCTCTTCCCAGGGGCAAGCAGGGAGTGTTGTGGTCAATGAGAAGTTTTCTGACTGAATGGTATTGCATCTCATGGGATAGGAGAGTGAGACAGGGGTACAAAGTAGGGTGGGGGCATTAGTACCAGCAGTCACAGGTGTGCAGATAGGCATGGAAAGCCCTTGGTTTTATGACATTTGGTGCTCCTTTCTGAAAGGTTTTAGAAGGAGTCAAGCTTAGTGAGGCAGAAGCCCAAACAAGCTGATCTTATGGGGCCCCTTCTACTCCATGATTTTCTGTGTCTGGCACATCTTTTCACAACTCTCCGAGGAAAAAACCAGGTCTCTGGCTGCATATTGAACAGTTATCTGGAGGCACAAAGGGACATGAAGGCAGTGCTCTTTATTTAGAAAGGGGCTAGGATTCAATATGGAAACTTTCAGTGCGCATAGACTGATGTCATGTGCTTGATGGGCACTCAATAACTGAGCTATTGTTGCTGAGAGAGGACGGTGCAATCTCTAACAATCTCTCCACCCTATTATCTTTTCAAGCACACCCTCCTCTGTGAAAGCGTTTAAGTCTGAAGGCTATTACCTGCAATCACAAAATCTGCTGCACACAGCGCCACCTGACACGAGTTATAAAAGTACTTATTACACTAATGTTGAGTCACTGGATAGGGGCCCACAAAAATCTAAGGTTAGGTCATGAAAAATGTAGGTTCTGTACTGCAACAAATATGTTTTAGTTTAGAGAGTTCTTCACCGTGAAGTTGTGTTAACGAAAAGCCATTTTGCAAGGATGAATTATGCTTCTTTGCACATTTGTAATGGAATTCAGTTCTTAGTCAAACATAAAGCAGGTTAGAGCCATTCGTTATTAATCAGATTTCTTGGAGGATTTAATCTTTCTGGTCATTGGCATCATTCATATGGTGAGCCATAAATATTTTAATTATTTTCTATTCACCACACGGCATTGACTCTGGTTACAGGAGGGATATTGGATGATTCTGTTGCTGCAAAACTTGGCTAACAAATCACTGTGATATTTACTTTTCTTTTCCCAAATCTACAGGGAAATAAATTTATGGATCACTTAACCTTTTGCCCAAGGAACAAATCCAAGTCAGTGCTGAATTAATATTGCTCTCAGGATGCAAAGGAAGGCCTGGTTTTCAAAGTAAAGCTGAGGGGTACGGCAACACTCCAGGTTACAGAGGCAGAACCGCTTGTCCTCATTTGAATTAAATGCCATTCCGACCCGTGGTATTTTTACACAGACATCTAATAGAGTGTTTTTGTTTCATTCAGCTTTGCTTTGTTTAGCTTGGATTAACTAACAAATTGTTTACTACTTTGAATTGGGGTTCTCCAGGGACAGAAAGACTATAGTCACCAATATACCTTGGTCATGGCACAGATACCTGTGCTGCCCCTCACCTGGTGACCCTGATCTGGTTTCACCCGTAGAGTGTAGCTGCACTCAGCATCAGAAATTGTGGAGAATGTGTGAACAGTTTTGTTGACAGTTCTGATGTTTACATTACATTCCAAAGTTTTCCAAATATACTATAAATGTGATGTTCCAACTCTCTATTTAAATAATGAAATCTTGTGGGCATTCCGACAATGTTGGAAGAAAAGAGATGACCATCTTCAGGAACAAATTTCTCCTTGCATGTTTTCACATTCTGTGCAGGAAGAACTTGCCTGCATGGAAAGGCATCTCTGCTCTTTTATACTTTGGGGAAAAAAAGTACCTCTTGATTTTGCTAAGTTACCGAGGATCTGGTTTGATGCAGGAACTGTTGGAAATTTAGTGATAGCATGCACTTTTTAATAGCAACTGAGAATTTAAAACTATTTAGAAAAGGCACATGCTTTGTACATTCCTTTGAACTATTCTCTGAACACACACAGAGTGTTCTTTAAACCACTTGATAATCAATACTCCGAAAGGTACTGCTTCTTAGAATTGTTCTCATTAAGTATACCAATTTTCTTAAAAAAAAAAAAAAGTGTCATTCTTCTTCCCATTGCAAAAAGGGAAAAGGGTTTTATACACACAGCACTACCAAGAATTTTCTGAGGATATGGAGGAAGACAGGAATGATGATCTATATCCAGTGGATTCAGTATCAAATCGGGACCCTTTTTCTGTATTTACTGAAATTGCCTTAGTAAAGCCTCCTCTGGAGAACAAGAACCAATTACACTAATGTGGAAGTGGGAGCAATAATTGGCTTCACAGGGTGGAAAACATCCACTGGAAATGGGGATGCAAACATTGGTGACCGTGTTTGACTCACTGCTGCTGTCTGACACGCACTGCGGTGTGCATCATTTCTATTCTGTGATTTCAATTCACAACCACGATGAAAGGATGGTCTGTGAATCTCGAGAGCCCCTGAGCCATCTCATTTTGAAGAAATGCTCTGTTTTAACTTCTTTATACACTAATTTGTCTCTAAATTAGAAATAAATTAAATAATGTATATGCCAGTCAATTATCTCTGGAAACGGACTCTAACAGGATCTTTACTTTTTTTTTTATTATTAAAAAATAAAATACAAGAACCTTGGGTCCCATTCTGTTGCTTGTTTTCTGCATATTAAAACTCTCACTCACTATTAACAGTTCTCAAACAATGAAGCAGAAGCAATCACACAGGATGATATCAAACGTAATTTCAGCACGTTCAATAGAAGCGTTTCTGAAAATTGTCTTAGGCATTTTCTTAAAGATTGCCAGTACCTACAAATGCTTTTCAAACACTAACATTTTGTAAAGCCTGAAAATTCATGCGATGCTTACTGGGTAAAAAGACCTTTAGCTTCTATCGCATGAACACCAGTACTGGAATCTCCACTATTTTAAAGGTTATCACTCTAGGTTAGTCTGCCTTGTTTAAAGTGAAATGTTGTGTAAGTTTTGTTGAACAAAAACACTAACTTAGCCCCCTTCACCGTCATCTTGCTCTATCTTTGCCTTCCTCTGCTGTCAAGATGTATGTTTACTAAGTTGTCCATTCTATTATTAATTTATTCCCTCATGTAACAGTAATGCTTTGCTGTGGGTCAGGCACTGTGCTTGAAACTAGGGATACAGTGTTCCTAAGATGAAGTCTCTGCCCTCGTGAATCTTAGAGCCCAGCCTGCTCACACCCAGTGAGTCTGGAGCTGTTGACCTGAGCTATCCTGAGCTGTGCATAGGTACTGAGGCAATTTGTCTGTTGTTTCTGAAAGGATCCCCTCAAACAGAAGGATATTGCAGGGTAATTTTTCTCATCTTTGATGTCAGTTCTCTGCAAATGCATAGGACTATGGTTGAGGAAGGGTATTCCTACCCGGCAAGCAAAATTACCCTAATCAATCCATGATCAATGTTACTGCATTCAGGATTCCCTTACATAATTGTAGGGCAATTCTACATTCAGTATAGAGCAGACCTAAGGGGATTGCTAAGGCACTAGATCCATTCTAGCTTTCTACTGGAACTAGAAAGAACTTTCCTCCTCTCTATCTCTAATTCAAGCAAATTTAGGGAAAGTTTAATGCTTCTCAGCCTTCTCAGCCTCCTATAGGGCATCAGGACCAGCCCTGGGGTAAACTTTAAATCACAGGAACAATGTTAGGAGGAGCAATTCTTGTAGGTCAACTCTATCCAGATATCCAACTCTGACAGTAGCCTCCAGAGTACAAAAGGAAGAACATGGACTTGAGAATCATACTGCCTTAAGGTTAATAACAGCTCTGACATTTACCAGCTTTGCAACTTAGTTCTCAAATTTCCTCTTCTGTAAAATTGGAGAAAATAATGCATTGAAAGTTGGAGATTAAATTAAATATCATATAAATAAAATGTATATAGCTCAGCACATACCTTATAACTATCCAATTAATGTCCCCTTCTGTCTCCTTTTTTCTCCCAGTATTACTTTGCCTGGCTACAGAGTTAGTTGGGTAGGAAATTCTTCAAAATTACCATATCAGATACTTGTAAAAGAAACATATATTAAGAAGCAGATTTTAATTACAGAAGTATGCAGTAATGTATACATTAGAATGTATGAATAGTTATCAGTTTTCAAAGGGAATGCACCATTTTTTAGGGATGATTCACGAGAGGCTATCTGGTGTCAATCTAATCCAGAGTTCAGTGACCTGCAGCAGGTATGGCAGACGGTGGTATGATGAGCCAAGGTGCTGGGCACACTGCCATTCCCCAGGTGGAAAAATGTCCAGACTAACTGCCAGTCTGAGTCTGGCAGAATGGGTCATGAGTTTTTACTAACTGCTGCTGCACCTTCTATTATACAACTGTCCTTCTAAAGGAAGGGGAAGCATTGCCAAGTAAAAGCTGGAGCATGTTCCCTAGACCTGGGACTGAGGGCACAGGGTTCCTGGAACTTGTTTAACCATTTTCATCCCTGTATTCTCCTAATTACAGGATTTTGTGATGTGCTTTGGGGGGGGGGCACTGTATCTGGCATATATTTGTCTCTTTTCCTTCTCTAATGGGGCCTTGCTTTTGTCCTGACATCTCCTGTGTCACAGGTAGCCCTTGAGGGGAACTCCCGGTATGGGCCCTGATTAGTCCAAGTCCATCAAGGTAGATAATTATGAGAAGCCAGCCTCTTTCCTGCTAAAAGTGGACAAGGCAGCATTTAACTTCAATTGATACTGGCAGCCTTTCCAAATGTATAAGGATATGGGTCTTAGGATGAAGCCAATAGAGCAAGAACACAGAGCAGAAATCCAGAAAGACATGAAGTGGCATCACTGGTGATATTATTTTCCAGTGGAGCAACTCACTCTGCCCCATGTTAGACTTCCCAATATGTCAGCCCATGCACTTGCTGTTCTATTGTTTAAACCAGGTCGAGTTGAGTTTCCTGCTATTGAAAGCCAAAAATTTTCCCTAACTGATTTACTTGCCACATTAGTTTCCTGCTGCTGTAGCACATTCCTACAAACTTAATGGCTTAAACAACACAAATTTATTGTATTTCTGGAGTCAGAAGTCCTAAATGGATCAGCAGGCTGAATTCTATCTGGAAGTTCTAGAAAGCTCCTCCAGGCTGCCTGCATTCCTTGGCTTGTGGCCCTGCATCATTCCTACCTCTGCTTCTATCACCACATCTCCTTCAGTGGCTCTGATTTTCTTCCCTCCCTCTTACAGGACTTTTGCAATTATACTGGACCCACCGAGATAATCCATGGTAATCCCCATATCAAGAACCCTAATTTAATCACAGCTGCAAAAGCCCCTTTTACCATGTAAAGTGACATATTCTCAAATTCTGGGGATTA
This sequence comes from Cynocephalus volans, assembly GCF_027409185.1. Classification (NCBI taxonomy): domain Eukaryota; kingdom Metazoa; phylum Chordata; class Mammalia; order Dermoptera; family Cynocephalidae; genus Cynocephalus; species Cynocephalus volans. Next base: position 278,547,150 of record NC_084460.1, on the reverse strand, counting down.
GGACATGGATATCTTTGGGGGGGCCATTATTCTGCTTGCCACAGTTGCTTAACATAGCTGCATGACTATATTCCTAAGGGGGAATCTTTTGTGGTCTGCTACCAACAAGCATTACTAATATCAAGTATTGCATTTTTTAAATTTGTCATTCGGTCATGTCATTTACCTAACATTTATAGAACACCAGATGTTAGGCATTGTACTAAGCATCTCAGTGACAAAGATGAATGAGTCCTTTTTCCTCTTTAAAAAGGAAAGACAGACAAGTAGTTGGGAGATGTTATTAGAGGACCGTAACAGTGCTGTGGCAGAAGCTCTGTAAACACAGAGAAGAACCCTCGCTCTAACTCCTGGGTTAGACTGTTTGGTTATAATAAAGTTTTTTAAATCACAGATATAGAAGATAATGTCAGTACAGAACAAGATTATTATCAGGAAAATATAGTGTTAAGCTAATCAATTTCCAATTTGTTCCCATTATTTTGAACTATTTAAAAAAAAAATTCCATAGGTCTGGTTTTCTTAGGTCAAACGGGCATAGTTTCAGAAAATGCCTAAGAAATCTGAGAAATGTGAAATGTGGTCTACATACTTTTGCATAGTATATTTAAAAGTGAATTCACTTCATGATCCATTTATCCAACCAGTGTTCACTAAATTACTAAGTTGTTGCTAGTCGGCGTGCTGCATCTCAGAGGCAATTCAAAGGTGATTAAGATCTGGTCTCTTGTATTCTAATTAGAGATAAGACAGGTAGACAAATAACTAAAACACATTTAGTGCATCCTATGTTATTTAATTCTGCCATGAATTGTTTTATTATTAGCTTCTATTTTTTCAGCATTTTATCTCATCTTTCCATTTATTGTTGTTTATTCTTTCCTCTTTGTTATCCAAAAAAAATTATAATACTGAAGATCATAAGAAAGAAAAAACACTCATAACGCAACTGCTTTAAAAATAGCATATTCTGTAGACTCTAAGGCACAAAGATTGTAAGATACACCATTTTATGTGCTTCAAAGAAAGAAAAAAAAAGTTCAATTAAACCAACACACTATCAATTGAAAAACAATTTCCAGTTGTAGAGATGTTAATTTGTGAAAATGAGGAAGTACAGTATTACATAACACAGTGAAATCTCCCCTCCACATTTCTCTCATTCCAGAGATAACTACTGTACTTAGTTCAATACCAAGTTTAGACATGTGGGGAACAAAAACCTGCAGGGGTATGATGTTATATAGCTCCTAACTTTACATGGAGAATAATCTACATGCCTGAAGTCTATAGATACATTGATAGACAACAAAGCATAGTAGGTTTACTTTTTCTTTTCTTCACTAAGTTGCTACAACTTGACCATACACATCCACAGCATTTCAGAAACAGTGTTGTAGGGCAGTGTGTCTTTTTGCATGCCGTGTGAGAGTGTGTTTGTTTTGTGCATTTGTGCGTTGTAGGGGAGCGTACAAGGGTCCAGCATTCGCGGACTGGTTGAGAGACTACTCAGTGTGGGAGGCGATATGTCATGAAAAGCTATTTTCTAGCTTCAGGTAATAAAGAGAGAATGTGAAGGCCAAGGTAAGGAAAAAATAAACAAAAGAAAAATGAAAAATCTTGATCCACTTTGTAAATTGGATTTTGGCAACTGTTCCCTTGTAAGTTTCTGGAAAACCAAAATAGCTCATTTTAGAGACACTTCCACTTCGCATTTTCTAACAATTTCACATATTTACTTGGAAACCCAAACCTTTTTATTTATACTAGAAAACGTTTAAATCAAAGCTCTGTTTCAAAATTGGTTGGGGTCTGAAAAGGCCAGCAAGTGCTGGAGGAAGGAAGTGAACTGAGGCTGCCGTCCTTCCCTAATCTTTCACACACAAGTGGCTGGACATCGGTGCTGTGGCTGATTAAAGGCAAGAAGCCCTGCTCTGACACATGTGCTCAGGATCCAGATTTAAACTCTTACTGACAAACTAATACCATGTTTATCTTGAGGTTATTTTAAACTTAAATATCTAAGAGCATAGTGTATTTTTTCCACAATATACTAAATGCCTTAGATGACAGGCAACAGTTGAGGATTTTGAAACATGGAGACCTAGTTCCCATGTCCCAGAAAGGACATGCACAAAAAATAAAAGACTCAGTGCCGTCTCCACGGAAAGAACTTAGATTTATGGAGTGCTTACTAAGAATCACCCATTGAACTAAATGATTTTGTTTGTGTTGCTTTATGTAATTGAATGAGGTATGCAACTACTTCAATGCAACTTTGGTACAGAAATCAAACATTCTATTTTATATAATGATTAGCTGAGTAATTTACTCTAGTGCAGCTCTGTTTGGGATCCCTGATTATTCAACACATTTGTTTTTGGGGCTGCAGGTGCAGGCTGTCTCTCCAGCCTTTTACACATTTTGAGAAATTTAGAGATTTTGATGCTATGCTTGGCTCTATTCTCTTTGATAAAAGAGTTTATGATACCAAATATTTTAGGAGAGTGAGTTTGTCAGGCGACAGGAGCTAAAAGAATCAAGTGGTATGGGATTTAAATGTGGACATACTTAATACTTTTGCTAAATATCCAGAGAGTTTAATGTTTTTATGTTGTTAGCCCCTCAAATTCCCTGCCCTGTTTAATGTATAACCAGATATATTTCATTGTAAGGATTAATTTTAACCTCTGCCAAATAGATTTTGTACAAATTTGCTTGCTTGGGAATTTGATCTGAAGAAAATCATTCTGAATATTTTAAGAATCATTTCCAGATTCCCTTCCTGGTATATCACTGCCAAGCAGACACTTTTGGAAGTTCATTTAATATAATTAGCATAAAGGCAGTATGTATAAGTTGCCCATAAGATAAAATCCAAATTCTTCAGCATATGGTTCAAGGTAGGTTCTTTGCAAAACTGGCCTCAACCTACCTCTTTAGGCCCATTTCCAGCCCGTGCTCCCCACTGACTTTTCATTGTTCTGTTTTAGCATTCTATCCTACCACATTCTAATTTTAACTTGCCTTGGTTCTCATGAGATTGACAAGCTCAAAGGCAAAAACCATATCTGTTTTACTCCCTCCATGTCCCTGGAACATAGTTCAGTTTCATGCACACAGTGGGTGCTCAAAGACAGTTGCTAAATGAAGGAAAAATTTCACATCATCTCCACTACAACCATGACTTATGATGCCATTGCTACAAGAAGGTGAAATCTGAAATTCTTCTATTTCCACTTATCATTGGCAAGAGATAAAAAAAAAGATGTGCAGCAAAAGTAAATTGCCTACTTTTCCCATCTCCGCTTCTTCATGAAAGGCCCTTTCCTCCCACTTTATACTCCCTCAGAAGAGTGATCTCTCTCTCTCTTGTCAAGTGAGCTACCAAAACTTTTGAATTAGGAAGGGCCATTGTTCTGGAACAGTTGGGGCTTTGCTCTGAGATCTCTCTGTCCCTAGTACTATACATGGAAATTAATAATTTGAGCATTCTAAGTCATGGACTGCCTGAATAACAGCTTAAGATATTTCTATTTTGCAAGTTAATAAATAGTTTATTAACTTTGATTTCACACAAATACACTAGAGATTTGATTTTGTTCTTAGAGGATGATCTGCATTATAAGGTTTATCGATACAATGTATGGCTCTTGTGATCGGTTTCATGGCTTTTTAGTCATGTTTCATGTAATTAATAGTATCAGAAAAGGGAAATATAATCCTATATTTTTGCTTTGGCCTGTAGCATTCCCCTATCATCTCCATCATATCTGTTGGTTGTGAGAAAGTGACATTTTATTAAAGGTGTTACAAAATTGCCCAAATTCCTCAGTATTATTAGTTTATTCTGAAAGCAATTTATTTTTCTGAAGCAATTATTTCTCTTTATTAAGAAAGTGGCAGTCTGGAGGCATATTTAACCTCACCAGGATTCCATAAATATGAAAAACACATAATTTTATTATGTTTTTTGATATAATCTCTGATTTTCTCAAAGACTTGGAGTTATCTGAAATATTCATCATGATTCCCCTTCCATCTTGAATACTGCTTTTTCATTCTAGAGCATCAGCAAATGTAGGTAGCACCATTTACTGGTACAAATATTTGGATATTTCAATGTCATTAAAAGTTTTATTTCTAATTTTAAAAACAGCAGGATGGGTGACAGAATCTCATGATACTTATTTTGGGGGGGTAGACAGTGACAACAGAGGAAGGGCTGAGATTTTCTAGCATATGTTGGTGAAGAAAAAATCCCGCTTATTTTACTCCTACTACCTAGAAGCTTTGATAGTATAAAATACTATAAATAGAAGAAATACATATTCTTTTGCTCTAAATTGCAACTTTCTTGGGACCAAGGCTCTGAAATCCATGTAGCTCTCTCTGGATATTTGGATAAATAACACAGAGAAAGGGCTCATGTGCTGACCTCCCCACCTTTGCATCCTCAACAAAAAATAGGTGGGTTTTTTTTTTCTGTTTAAAATAATTCCCAGAGGTATGTTTCAAATGTCATTAAACAAGAAAATTACTCATTTTTGCTTTGTTTTTTCTCTATGCTTTTGTTGTACCCTCGACTATATGCAGTTTCACTTTTTTGTTTGTTTTAGGAAAGGAAGTCTGATCTTGTTTAATTTTAAAGCTAAAATGATACAGACTATTTACTTACACTGTTAAAACACTTCAAGGAAAGCTGAGATCACTATTTGTCCCATTGTAGTGATAAAGCATAAAACAGCATGGAATTTAGGTCCTTAATGAGCTTTGCATATGATTCTTGAACTTCAAACCTGGTATATAAAGAATCCCTAATATCTTATTGATGCATGAATCTGCTATGTGGTATATTTTACTCAAAATAGGAGAGACCTATTAGGAGAGACTTATGAGACTGAGATACATTTCAAAGTTAAAAGAAGACAATAGAAGATGTAGTAATAAATTATATACTATATACACATATATATGTATATATGTAGTATAATAGTACTATTGGCTTATATGAATTTATTTTCCTAACACAGAACAGGCTCTAATGTGCAACACATGCTTGTTAAAAAACAATCATCAGGCTGTTATTTCATAGGAGCCACGGATTTTTCCTGTAGTGCACTTGTGTTAGAGCAACCTCATTGAAGAACCACCTTAGAGATGTCCTACATTTTGGAGGCCTTCAATCAGACATGGTGAATCACCCCAGTAAAAGCCCACCCTAGTCTGTGAATCTGACCATTATGCCACTAAAGTGAAATCCCTTCCAGTGCTCTAAATTGACCTGGAACAATCATAGTAGATGGAAGACCACAAACCTGGAAGTGAACCATTTAGCTGCAAACAGACCTGAGAGTGTCAAGGACTTTGGGGCTAGTCAAGAAACTTGATTAAAGTATGACTTTACTTGTTCATCCCTACCACATGACCTTAAATCATTACAGTTTATTCTAACACATGCTCATGAAAAATGAACCAGGTTAGATTTTCCAAGAACACTGAATCCTTAAAGATCTATACATCCTATAACTGAAAGTTTGTACCCGTTGGCCAACATTTCACCATTTGCCACACCCCTCAGCCCCTGGTAACTACCATTCTACTCTGTGTTTCAATGAGTTTGACTTTTTTAGATTCTATATATAAGTGAGATCATACTGTAGTTAACAATACTATATTATATACTTGAAATTTACTAAGAGGGTATGTCTTAAATGGTCTAACCACAAAACAAAACAAATTAAAAATGGTAATGACGTGAGGTAACAGATATGTTAACTTGATTGTCGTAATCATTTTACAATATATTATGTATATCAAGTCATCACAATGTATACCTGAAGTTTATACAATCTTATTTGTCAGTTACACATGAATACAGATGGGGGAAAAGATCAATATCTATTACAGTCAGCACTATAGTATGCAGTGTGATAGTGAAAGAGAGAGGCGTGCTGGAACCAGATGTAAGTACAAGCACTGGTGGGAGTGGTCAAACAGAAATACCTTGAAAATTCTGTTGTGATTTTTGTCTAAAAACCACTCTATTTAAAAATAAGCAGACTATTACCATTTCTTTACATAATGTCAATTCAATTTGGACAGATTTTATGGTGGAATTGCAGAATAGCAACTGGTAAAATAAACAAGGTTAAGCAGGGAACCAGAAGGAAAAAATCCTGGAAGGGGAGCATTACAGACATCTCAGGAAGTTATTATCAAGAAGTAGGTCTGGCAATAATGTCAAGAGCTGCAGAGTTAAAGACTAAATAAAGGGTTAGGATTTGCCAATTATAAGATCGTTTTTGCCTTTTGAAAAAAGACTCAATACTGAGGTGAGGGTAGAAATGTACATTTTTATTTTTTATTCTTTTTGAAGGCTGAAGTGGATTGGTGGACTGGGGAAATGATCCAGAAATAAGAGGTTACTGATACCAGAGAAGAGATAATTGATAGAATATCACCTTAGAGGAGGCAAAATATTAGATACTATCAATATTACTGACAGAGAGGTTGGCCTTAGAAAGGAGTTACTTTTTACTCTGAGACAGTATATGAATATTTAGATAAGTTTGGAAGAAAAATTGAGAAGGTTTGCAACCTCATGATTTATATTCTCTGATTAGAAAAAAAAATAGCATGTCATCTGTTGAGAATCAGGAACCAGGCGCGGAGGCATATGCTTGGAAAAAAATTGAAATAAATTTTTGTGGAAAATAAAAAAGAGAGTTAGTCAAGGAACAGTATTGAAGTACAGTTGAAAATCTAGTAAAACATGGACCCTATCTAAGTGGAGAAGAAGGTAGAAGAAAGCAGAATTATCATTTATTGAGCGTGTGCTCTGAGCCAGGTTAGTTACATCATGTGGCTTTCATAAAAACCCTACAATATGATAAGAAAATTTATCTTCATTTTATAGATAAGAAAACTGAAGTTCTCAGCATCACAAAACTAGTGGATCGTAGAACAAGATTCTAGTCCAGGTTAGACTCCAAATTTGTTTTTTTTTTCTTTGTATACAAGCTTTACGTTGACACAGTCCTTAGGTTGATACAAGGTTGATACATTGACAACAGGTGTGTCAGAGGTAAAGTATCACAACGTGACTGAGGTTCCAGGCCAGAGTACATGAAATAATTGACTGTGAGGTTCTGTTGTAGAAGGAGAGAAGTAAATCCAAAATCGGGGATATGAACTACATGAGTATTGGGGAATTTTGGTGAAGATTTCTGCTTTTAAATTCTAAGAGGTGTAAGGGTTTCAGCTAATTACAAAGGCCCATGGTGTGGTCATGTGAACAGGTTTCTAAAGTGACTTGAATTTTGTCCCTGAGTATAAGGAATCAAAGACTGTGAAGTTAATTAGGTGGACCTTCTTGAGGTTTGCTCTGGATGATGGAATAGTTAGTGGAGAGACAGTTACTGTAAACTAGGTATTCACTTCTAAAAACAGGGAAGGATTGCCCAGAGGTTGTTGATTAGAGTGAAATTAAGTTGATATGAGCAGAAGCTTGCTTCAAAGCAGGGTGGACTGCATCAGGCTAATTTGAGACAAGTAGTCTGGTATAGTAAAAAGTGGAACAAACATAATGTAAATTTCTCATTACCCTTATACAGAGAGAAGAAAAATAATCAGCATCTAATTATGGAAAATACCCGTTGGACATTACTATGAGAAAACACCAAGTGTCAACTAAGAAGAGATAGATGGACTGTTCTCAAGAGAGGAAATATATACTCAGATGTTTCTTGACCATAGACTAGGAAATCAGAGGAGGTAATAGAGTGGAAAAAAATAGTATTGAGAAGGAAAAAGTTTGGGTAGAAAGCAGAATAAAATGTGTTCAAAGGTGTGAGTAGAGAGGAACATGAGATGTTCCTCACATGCGACAATTTAAGAAAACAATGTAGCTAATGAGGTGAAGAAAAAAATGATTTTAAAAATATGATAATGACAAGGGATGGACCGAGAGCATTTTCATGCTATACTTATATAACTAAAGGGAGGCTCAGTATACATTATGGAATTTTGAAGCTAGGTAGGAAAAAGTCAATACTGAGATCCCTGTCTTTAGAAAGAGAACATTTTTCTATCTGTCACAACCCACAAAGGCTTTCAAAGCTTTTCACCAAGTATTTCCATCATTCTGGCCTTCAAGATATAGGTCAGAGAATTGGGGAAAAATGTTCACATATAGTGAGAATTACATTTATTGCGGGAAGAGATAGACATTGATAGAATTAAAATATTTAGAATAACTATCTAGTAACAGAATTTTCTGAAGAAAAAAAATTGGAGCTGGTTGACACAGCAAGATTATTCTCAGAAGACAATGTGTTATATTGAAACAAGTTTATGGAGAAGAAAGGGCACAGGAGAGTTTATAGTGTATTCATATGAGACAGCAATATCATTTTGTCTACAATATAAAAAAAGTATGCTGGAAGTAAAGGCATTATTATATTTACATGTCTCAGAGTTTAGTCCCAGCTCCCTGAAGAAGCTTCTTTGAGTTCAGAGAGAGTTCAACTCCTTTCCCTGTAGATCTGCTACTTCCAACCATATATCGTAGAAGCCTTTTCTGCTTTTAGCTGTTTACTAAGAGAATCATAGCACTAAGAAGTCATTCATCTATTAGGCTAATTAGGATCAGTTACGTTCGATGTAGAGTTTCTTTAATTTCATAGAACTATTTTCCCCACCCCTACCCTCTATAGTGTATATACAGTTTCAAACATGCATGAAAGATAACACAAAAATGCTTTTACAGAGAGTATCAGTACATACTTATATACTGATATAAGTGCAGCTAACAATGAGTTGTGTGCCTTGTGATAACAGATGTGAAGTTTGCTGGCTACATGAATTATTTAAGCAAGTTCTAAACTTTCCACTTTTGAAAGAGTGCAGTCATTTGATATTTTTTTTAAAAATCATTTTTATCTAACTCTTTTTGTTTTATTTTAACATTTATTTGTACATATTTGTGGGGCGCAGTATGTTGTTTCAGTACATGCGGGTACTGCACAATGATTCACTTAGGGGAGATAGCATAGTTTTGTGCCCGTTAGTCCGCCACTTCTCTTCTCCCTCACCTCCATTCTCTTCCAGTCTTTGATAACCTCTTCTGTACCGAAGCATTAAAATGTCACAGGTTAAATTTACTGATATGGCATTTTAAGGCAACAAGAATTTTGTCTCTGCCAGCTTTCCAATCCTGTTGCCCACTGCTTCCCAACAGGAACCCTCCAAGCAAGTGAACAGAGGCTAAGAGCAATAAAATATAGCTCTCTCATTACCACCTCTGTTTAGCTGGGCTTGGGAGGTTAAGGCTTTGAAGCTGAAAAGAGTCTTTACAACAGACTTTGGAATATAGCAAAGAAAGAACCAGGAAGCTAGGAAAGACTGCTTGGGGGCAGCATTCAAACTGACAAATGTATGTTTTTTTCAACTATGTCCACCTGTTTAGGTACTATATGCAGTCTAAGTTAATAGCAGATGGTGGGAGCTGAAGCAGTGGGTATTTAATTCCATTACTTATCTTTTTGCCTATTCACCTTTTCCCTCAGTGTTCCAATCATTTCCTTCCAGTGAATGGAAGCTTGTTGAGGCAGCGAGCAAACCATGCTTTGGTTGATTTTATGGTAATTCAAACATTAATAATTATGCAATAATTTTTCATTGGTCAATGCATAAATGATACAATACATAAATCTTAATTTAATCCATATTCATTAAATTCCAGAATCTCCTGAGCTGGCCATCAGAATTCTCATTTATGGATTTTACGTATATAAAAATATATTATATATATATCCATAAATGAGAATGCATATGGATATATATATTTAAAAAGTATAATTTTACATTGTATTGGGTAATTGTTTTCTGAGAGAATTTTTAAATATTTCCATTCTTAGTAAGACTTTGCAAAAGTAGGTTGTACCAAAACTATCACTCAGTAGTGGAAAAGTAGTGATAGAAGTTATAAACCTACTGTGTGACCATAGTCACAACTTTAGTAATGTAGCAGAAACATAGTGTAAGGGTCATTTAATAATCCCTGACAAATATAGTTGTTCTGATGACCAGCCTCTCATGTTGTTCCTTAGTATGCATTTATAGAAGTCCTATTTATTTTCAGTTGTAAGAATAAATTTATTGGTGCTATATCAAGGCTACATGGAATTTGATAATAGAGTACATCAGACTGTCACTTTCAGAAAGAAACGGACCTTGAAGAGAGTGAAGAACTAGTTTTATATGACAGAATAATAAAGATGTCATCTCTCCCTACAACCCTGTTTTTGAATGTCATTTTTCACAGCAGGGAAAATTAATGTATTTCAAAGATATAAAGTATAGGGCCGAGCCCGTGGCGCACTTGGTAGAGTGCGGCGCTGGGAGCGCTGCGACGCTCCCGCCGCGGGTTCGGATCCTATATAGAACTGGCCGGTGCACTCACTGGCTGAGTGCCGGTCATGAAAAGGACAAAAAAAAAAAAAAAAAGATATAAAGTATAGGAAACGGGCATCAGTCACCTTCACATTTTTAGTGGAAATACTGTGAAAAACATAATTTTAATCAATTTAAGAAAATTAAGATTTTTTTGTCATTTTCTCAGTTCTTAACACTATCTGCATACATCTTGTTTTAATTTTGCTGTTCACTCCGTTGTGCTTTACGCTTCCTTGGTAAGATCACATATGGATGGCAACTTCCAATCAGTCAAAATGGCACTCATTTATCGAAGCCTGCTATTAGCAGAAGAATTTGGTCTTGAATATCCTACCAAGTGGCAGTTCCCCAAGTCACTTAAAAGGAAAGGGAAAGCAATCCTGATATGAGAAGTTTAAGTAATAGACTAGTCAAGTTCAAATTCATATTTGCTCTTCAAACTCACTATATCCAAAACTGAACTCATAATCTTCTCCTACAAACCTATGCTTTCTCTTGTATTTCCTGTCTCTTGTTAAAAGCAGGAGCATCCCCTCTGTCACTCAGGCTTGAAACCTCAGTTATCTCTCTCTTATCCTCCAGCAGCCACACTCCTTAGTCCTTCAGACAGTACCTTTACTATACGTCTCCACACCATTCTCTCTTTTTTAATTCCTCATTTACACATTTCTTCCTTTCTGAGCTGTCATGGTATTTTTCTAAAGCTTTTTCAGCCTACATACCATTTTATATGACATACTGACATCAGAATAATCATCCTAAAGTTATAAATTTGAATAAGCTACTCCTCTCTGTTCACAAACTGTGTATAGCTCACTTCTGCCCAAAGGAAAAAAATAAAATATAAAAGCTTTGGTCTGTCATTCAAGGCATCTCACAATCATCTCTGATCTGCTACCCCAATCTTATTTGCTATGAATCCTTTCTCCAAAGTGTCCCCATTTTTTAGCTGAGTTAGACTTCTGGGTGCTCTTAGAGAATACTCCATACTGTCAATTTAACCAGAATGCCATTCTCATCAAGCTGGAGTAGGTTGCATTTCTAAAGCAGCCCGGTTCAAATGCTATCTCCTCTGTGAAGCATTTAGTAACCTCACATTCATCCCAATGTCCAACCGTGAACTGATTCATCTAAGCACTGTAAAGATGGTGAGGATACCAAAAATAAACAGCACTCTAATGTCTGTCCTCAAGAACTTCAACGTCTACTGGGGCAAAGTATGAAAACAAACTGTAACATCAATCTAACAGGAGTGGTAAATAACTCTTACCCGTAATAAAGTTATTAACAAAGTACTATGGGAATGCACAGGAGTACCTCTTTGTTGGTGAGTCAGGGAACATTTTATGTAAAGTATGATTTCAGCTATTTGTACAAGCAGAACAAAGGAAGGACATTCTGCATGAAGGAAACAACCACCAAAGGCATTAACGAAGTTAATTCATTCAACAAATATTTATTGAAGATCTACTGTATGTCAAACATTACTAATTACCAGGAGCAGAATGGAGGGAGAGAAGCAGGAAAAATTAGGAGATATGTTTTAGTAGAATGGAAAGATAATGGTGACGTTTTGGAGGTGTGAGAGCATGTAGGTGGAAAAGTCCACTAAGTCTTTTGTGTTCCTTGATTAGAAGGAACAATGAGCCCATTAATTGAATTAGAGAATACCAGAGAAGGAACATGTTTGGATCAGTTTTCATGTCCATGTAGTAAATGGACATGTCAGTACACAGGACTCATCAACATTTAAATAATATTTGAAAGTAAGAAAATGTATTTAAAAAATGAAATATGTACATTGACAGTGGAGGAGATGTCTCAAAAACTAGGAGAAAAGATTTGCTTAAAGAAGTGGAATGTGGTCAACAGTTTTCGAGAGTGCAGAGCACTAATGTAAATTATTGGATTCAGCTACTAACAAGTCCTTTTATTTTTGGTGTTTGAGAGCACAATTTTAAAAGGATGATGGCAAAGGAAAATTATAGTGGTTTTATTTGTGAATGAGAATTGAAGAAGTATGGGTAGTAAGTGGAAGTTTCTGGCTCAAGAAGCTTTAGAACCATAAGGAAAGTGAAATATAGATATGTTCAGGAGAAGAGTGATTTCTGATGGGGGAACAAACTTGGAAAGGTGGCAAATTGAAGAAAACAGTAAGGGGAAGGTAGAGATTAAAGCTGTAGGAGAGAGGGAAGAAATGATGCACTTGACTCTGGAAAAGAGAAAAGGAAGGAAATTAAGAGTCTTGGAAAAAAGAGTGGCCTAGGAAAACTGAAGAAAGACAAATAAGGATGGATGGAACTTCGTTAAAGTTTAGAGATGAAAATGAGAAATACTGGGAAAGTTAAATGGCTCCAATGGTGTGTGTGTATGTGAATGATTCCTGCTTTGTGTTGTTATGACGTTTTGTATTTCTTGTTAATCATTCATCACATTCTACCCTGAATTATAGCTATCTGTATTTGTATTTTAACTTTCCTATAAAATTATAAGATGCTTAAGATCAGGCATCACGTCAAGTTTTCTTGTGTTTCCTCCATTTCAATTTTTTGGGGAACCCATATAAAATATTTTTGTAGCTATCTCATTAACTAGTAATTGTTAAACATATATCCAGTACATAATCCTTTATTAACTAGCCACACTGAAGAGGAAACAATGAGCAAAACAATAGGCTGTGAGGCTAGAAAGGTGAGAGATTGCCAGTGTTCTTTGCATAAAGAATAAAATATATATGAATAATGGGATATCAAATGAACCCACCCATGCAAGACAATTAGGTAGACAAAGTTATTTGGAAATAATTTATTATCTTTCTATACTTTCCCTCCAAAGTGGCTTACATTATTGTTCAAGGTCGTTGATGCTGCTTCTCTACACACTGAAGTCAAGCTTGGCCATAAGATTTGCTTTGGCTCCTCCATCGGGGAGAAGTATACCTCCACATTCTGATGAACTTAGGGGAGGCCGTGTGACTTGCTTTGATCAATAAAGTGTGGAAGTGACATATGTAACCAATTTCTCTCCTCCCTTCCACAATGAAATTGATAATAACCCAGAATAGTGGCTACTCCCTCAGCCTGTGTTCAGTGCTGAAGATGACATAGAGGAGAAGCTTAGCTCCTGCAATGAATATTTATGTGACTGAGAAATAAAACTTTGTTCTTACAAGTTACTGAAATTTTGGGATTGTTCCTTAGCACAGCAAACAATCCTGACTGATATGCTAATCAGAGATATCTTCGATTACAGAGATAGGAGGACTGTGGCCTGGTACATGTTCAGTCCAGCTGCAGATATACGCAAATGAAACAATTTAAAAATAACATAAGGTTATTATCTCTAAGTGGAATATAGTAAAATTTGAAGTGAATTTTTGAGTACTGTGCAAAAAGATTGTAAACAGGTGAGGTAAATAAGGAAAAGCCTTCACAGAAGAAAGCGTATACAGTACTTGAAGTTGAGTTTTAAAAGACATAAAGGACAGGAGCTACAGAGACAAATAAGGATGTTGTCTCAGACATGTAGAATTTTATGTCTGGAATCTCCAAAGCCTTCCCAATTTCACAGTTAAAAAGCAACACAACCAACCATCTCTACTAAAATAATACTTCAAATTGGTTCTCTCCCTAAACAAAACAACTTGAAGTATTTGAGTTGCTCTTGCTAAAGATATTTGCAGGGAGAACTAAGGTTAAATTAAGGAGTGAGCTCACAGTTGAACTGGCCATTCACATGTAATATAATAAGACAGCAGCAAAGGCAAAACCATAAGTGAGTGTGTGTGCATGTATACGTATGTGTGCGTGTGTGTTTGTGTGTGTGTGTATGTAGCCTAAGCATTTTACTTTATTTGATAGCTATATTTCTAAATGACATAATTGTTGGTGTCCCAACCACTTGAGCAATAAGGTTACAGCTAATCAAGAAAGCACACATCAGAACTGAAGAGTTTTAATTTACTGATCAATATTGAATTGTTAGCAGATTCTGACTAGTATAGGGAAAAAGACAGTTGTAACAACTGGTATACTAACATGATTTCATCCATATTGAAAACTTTTGACTAATTTAAATATATAGCTATATACTGATGGACTTTTAGATTTATACTTACCTGAGAATGTCCTGTGAGTGGCAATCGAAATTCTGGTAAACAATATAAGACGGCTATAGAATCTTGCTTCCGTGAAAATGTTAGAGCTTCCAAAAGTTATTTCAAATTATGTTTAAACTTGTTTATAAAAATGAAGTTGGTGGAAAGTTATATAACACATATGCTTTTCAACTTGTTCACTCTGCTTAAAATGACATATCAACACCGCAGAGAAAATTTACTTTTAGTGACTTTTCTCTCTGTAGCTGTTTAAGAGTTAAAGAAAGTGCTTAAATATTTAAAATGTTTATTTTTCTTGTTCAAAAGAATATTCTAATATCCTTTAGAGCTACAAAATATCAAGTCATATTGATTTTAAAAATTTCATAATCCATCAGTTATTTGGCTGAGAGAGGCATTAAAGGTAAACTACTGATCTCTAAAAATTACAGCTCGCCTTACAATAAGTATCCTTTGTGCTCTGTTTAGAGAAATGACACAATTGTGGTGATTTGTAGCTGCTGAAGGTAGCAGGGTAAAATTGCTTACCAAGTTCTGCTCAACAAATTGACTTGAGAGGAAAACTTTTTGCTTATTTTACAGTAGAGCACCTGAGACCAATCTACATTTTGACAGTGCTCATTAGCAAGCCAACTGTAGACTAAATACTTTCTCTCACAGGGACTTTAACCAAGTCAGAGCTCATTAGCAAGGAGTCCTTGGTGGCCAAATAAGTCTCCTGCAGATTATGCAGACCAAACCTTCTTCACTTAAGTCTGGTTTTAATAATTTCCCTAAAAATTTTTCTCAATTAGAGCAAATTGACACTGCATTTTCCTTAATATATTTAATTAATTCTTTAATGATATATAGGGCATTGGGATGCCTTCTATTGCTCTGATCACTTATTTCTCTTGAAAATTCTCTTGAATTTAACTTAGGCCTTATGTTCCTCTGATATTTCCTTTATTAAAGATGTAAATAGAACCCTGAAGCAACCAATTTGAAAATTAATAGTTCATCTGAAATTGATGCAGAAACACAGGATAGGCATGGCCATGAGAATTAAGTGCTCTTTGAAAAGCCAAAGCATTAGATCTTTTTCAGTTGTTAAAATATTCTCTCCAGTGCCCTAGAGTTGTATTAACTCTTTAGTAGCACCAAAATGCCTTTTGTTTTTGTTTTGTCAAACAAAAATACTGCCTCCCCAAATACCCAATATGATTTTATTAGAGTAGCCTATTTGTTGTACATAGAAAGGGTACAGAGTCTGCAGTCAGGCAGTCCTGAGTTTAAAACCCTGATCTATCATTCACTAGCTATATGAACTTGGAAAATTAATAAGTTCTCTGAGATTATTTTCTCATTTACAAAATGGAGGTAGAAATGGCACTTAACCTCACATGTTTTGTGAGGATTATATAAGTTGATACATGTGAAACACTTAGAGCAGTACCTGACAATAAATATAAGTGCTTATTACTTCTATTGTTGTTGTTATTATTATTGTCTATAAAACAGAAATAATAAAAAATAACTTATGCATAGTACGTAGGAAGGGCTTATCATAGGCTTCTAATCATTGATTTCTCCTTTCTCTTTATACCTCTATGAAGCTGTGAAAAAATCAGTCATTTCTTTACAAGAAAAAAAGAGGCAGCAAATTAATATCAAATTGATAGCTTGTTATGAAGTCATAGATTCTAAACTCAGTAGGCAAAAATTATTGTAGTAGTACAAAATAACAATATAGAAGACAAGAGGAAACTGAAAATAGCAAACATAGAGTCAACTGATCAACTTAGAAGTACAGCCTTCCTCCTGTTGTGTCTTTCTAACCACCCCCGCCACAAATCCATCTTTATTCGAGTCTTTGGAGACTCTTCATGATGAAATAAAGCCACCAGACTGCAGAAGACTGCAACAAACAGAGCTCGTACATCTGGAGCCACAGCTAGTGAAGATCCTGCCCTACAAGGGGTGGCATGGGCAGCGATGGCAACAGTGACTACATCTCTAATTTCAGAGGTAGATCCTATAGGTTCTGCTTTTGACTATATAATAGACGAAATGTCCAGAGAACCCCTTCCAGTACAAAACATATAACAATACTGTATAGATTATATTTAAACATATTTTCTAATGTATTATTTGGCTTGCAAGGGAGAGTAGGCTATAGTTTATGGGGAAAATAAACCACTAATAAGCAAAATCCTGAAAGATAGGGGATTGCCAAAGCTGGAGTTAGCCCAGGAGATCTATCTGCTCATTCCTGGTGACCTAGTAAACCTCATTAAACCTTCTGCTTTAATGAACCAAGTGATCTGGGAAAGAATAACAAGCTTGGGTCTGAGAAAGATGAGGAACCAGATAAAAGACTCTCATTTAAAACTGGGATGTGTAAATGGTGACACCAAGACCATCACATGTGGTTGCAAACATTATTCATTACATAGCTCCAGAAAATGCTTTTACATGAACCACAATGTGAATGGTACCAACAGAAGGTGTATGTGGAAGCTCTGGGAGACAGAAAAAGTGAATGAATTAGAGAAAAACCTGTACTTTGGAAGGACATATCAAGGACATGTGTATGTTCCAGACATGGTCTGGGCAGAGTTATTTTATTTTGTTTTGTTTTCTTAAATCCTGGAAAATTGCTAATTATAAACTCACATTTCTAAGAGTTAGGATCCAGAATTCACATAGACTATGGACCTGAAAAGCCCTGAATTAAAAAACTTGACATTTTCCCAAGATAGAAGCATCTCCAGACACTTGCCAAAAGCACATGTAGGTCCTCTCTAGAGGAATGTCTTTAAATCCAGTTCTCAGAGAATGTCAATGGAACATATGTCATAATAAAGAAAATCACAAAATAAATCAGGTAACAAGCCACATGAGGAAGAGTGAGCAGAAATAATGGACTGCAAATCAGACCCACAAAGACTGCAAACAATGATATTACCAATACAGAATATAAAATAATCATGATGAATATATTTAAAAAACAAAAATGACATTAGAATATGATTAAGAAACAAAGACTATACAAATGAGTAGGCATAGTTTTTAAAAAACAAAATAGAACTTCTATAAATAAAAAAGTGAATGATTAAAATTAGAAACTGAGTAGATGGGATTAAGAGCAGATTAGACACAGCTGAAGAGAGACTGAATAAACTAGAAGACAGACCAAAAGAAATTGAACAGGATGCAGCACAGAGAGACAAACAGATGGAAATATAAAAGAGAGATGACAAGAGAAGGAGAACAGACTGAAATGGTATGACATATTTCTCACTGTCACTCCAGAAGGAAAGAATACAGAGGACATGGAGAGAAAATATTCTAGAAGAAAATGACTGATAATTTTCTAGAATTGTTGAAAGCACCAATCCTAAGAATAATAAATTTAAAGAAATTCATACTAGGCATATAATAGTGAAGTTGCAGAGGACCCAAGAAGTCATAAGGTAGCCAGAAAAAAAGACAGGCATTCTTCAAGGGATGACTATCAAACTGAAAGTGATATCTCCCTAACAAGAGTCAAAATCAGAAGACAGGAATATCTTCAAAGTGCTGGGGGGGGGGGGGGTGGCAGGAAGGAAAACCTGTTGACCTACAAAATTTTATACTAATAAGACTTTCAAGACTGTACACAAAATGAGGGTTTTAAAGACAAGCACTTAGAGTAGTTAGGATGAGCAAATAACCAGTAATAATTTACAGAATGAAAATGGCTGCAAAAGGAAGGCGTGAGATGGAAGAAGAAAACTGGAGCTAAGAATATGGTAATCATGTGGATAATACTAAATAATAATAAAAATTTTAATATAATTTATGATGTTAAAAAATTAGAATTAAAATACCACCTTACAAAAGTTTAGTTGAGAGAGGAGATAGTGGCTTGAGTTAGATTGTTTATAAGTCTTTGTATTGTTCTAAAAAGAGTTAACACATTATCTCTATGGTAATATTTATACTGAAACTTATAGAGTAACTATTAAAAGAATAAAAATAGAATATATATTAAACTACATGCTCCTGAATGACCAATGGGTCAAAGAAGAAATAAAGGAAATAAGAAAAATTTCTTGAAACAAATGAGGACAGAAACACAACATACCAAAACCTATACGATACAGCCAAGGCAGTGTTAAGAGGAAAGTTTATGGCAATAAACACATACATCAAAAAAAAAAAAAAAAAGATTTCAAATAAACAATCTAACAATGCACTTCAAGAAATAAGAAAAGCAAGAATAAACCAAACCCCAAATAAGTAGCAGAAAAGAATATTAAAAATCAGAGCAGAAATAAGTGAAATTGAGCCAAAAATGTAATACAAAAAAATCAATCAAATGAATATTGGTTTTTTTTAAAAGATTAACAAAATCAACAACCTATTAGTCAGGCTAACCAAGAAAAAAAGAGAAAAGACCCAAATCAATAAAATCAGAAATGCGAAAGGAGACATCACAACTGATACCACCAAAATACAAAAGATCATCAGAGACTATTATAAACAACTACATGACAATAAATTTGAAAACTTAGAGGAAATGGATAAATTCCTGGACATATATCACCTACCAAGACTGAACCAAGAAGAAACAGAAAACCTAAATAGACCAATAACAAGTAATGAGATTGAAAAAGTAAAAAAAAAAATCTACCAACAAAGACAAGCCCAGGGTCAGATGGCTATACTGCTGAATGCTACCAAACATTTAAGGAAAAATTAATACCAATACTTGATATTAGTTTCAGAAAATTAAGTGGATGGAATTATTCCCAACTCATACTGTGAGGTCAGTTTACCCTGGTACCAAAACCGGCAAGAACAACAAAAAAAGAAAACTACAGACCTATCCCTAATAAACATAGAGGCAAAAATCCTCAATAATATACTAGCAAACTAAATCCAATAGCATATCAAAAAGATTATAAACCATGACCAAGTGGGATTTATCTAAGGAATGTAAGAACGGCTCCACATACACAAATCATTAAATGTAATACATCACATAAACAATATGAAAAAAAAAGACACATGATCATATTGATACACACAGAAAAAACATTTGATAAAATTCAACATCAATGTATGAGAAAAATTCTCCACAAATTAGGTACAGAAGGAAAGTATCTCCACACAGAGTAAAGGCTATATATGATGAAACTACAGCGAATATCATACTGAAAGGGGAAAAGCTTTCAAAACTGGAACAAGAAAAGGATACCCATTCTCACCACTTCTATTTAATATGCATGTACTCACTCATAAGTGAGAGCTAAGAGAGAAATAAAGAAGGGAAGAAAGGCCACAGTGGTGTGTTAGACTTGCAGAGGGAGAGATCATACCTAGGGAAACAAAGTGGAGTGGGGGAAAGGGGGAGGGGGGAGGTTGGGGATAGTTGGGTGGGGGAAGCAGGGTACAATCTCAATTTCTAGTAATGGGCATGCAGCCCATATGGATCTGGCCCTCACATCTAGGGCACAAGGGGGGACAATCAGCTTTGTATCTCATGAATATTCATAACCAATAAAAAAACCCACAGTATTGGAAGTACTAGCTAGAGCAATTAGGCAAGAGAAAGAAATAAAGAGCATCCAATTTGAATTCAAATTGTCCCTGTTTGCAGATGACATGATTTTATATAAAGAAAAACCTAAAGACCTTACCAAAAAACTCCTAAACTTGATAAACAAATTCAGTAAAGGTGCAGGATACAAACAAAATCAACATGCAAAAATCAATAGCATTTCTATACACTAACACCCAACTTGCAGAAAAAGAAATCCAGAATGCTATCCTATTTGTAATAGCAACATAAAAAAGGAAAATATCTAGGGATAAATATAACCAAGGATGTGAAAGGTCTCTATGATGAAAACTATAAAACACTAATTAAAGAAATTAAAGAAGACACACACAAAAATGGAAAGACATCCCATGCTCATGGTTTGGAAGAAACAATATTGTCAAAATAACCATACTACCCAAAGTAATCTACAGATTCAGTGCCATCCCCATCAAACTACCAATGACATACTTCACAGAAATAGCAAAAACAATTCAAAAATTTACATGAAACAACAAGAAATACTGAATAGCCAAAACAATCCTGAGCAAAAAGAACAAAGCAGGGGGCATTGAACTCCCTGACTTCAAAATATACTACAAAGTTATAGTAACCAAACAGCATGGTACTGGCACAAAAGCAGACACATATACCAATGAAACAGAATCCTGAATTCAGAAATAAATCCTCGTACCTACAACCAAGTGATTTTTGACAAAGGAGCCAAAAATATACATTGGGGACAGTAAATGGTGCTGAAAATAAATGGTGCTGAAAAATTAATGGTGCTGAAAAGATTGGAGATTCATATGCAGAATAATGAAACTAAACCTCTGTCTCTCACCATATATCAAAATCAAAATAGGGCCAACCCCGTGGCTCACTCAGGAGAGTGCGGTGCTGGGAGCCCAGCAGTGCTCCCGCCGCAGGTTTGGATCCTATATAGGGATGGCTGGTTGCTCACTGGCTGAGCACAGTGTGGGCGACACCAAGCCAAGGGTTGCGATCCTGTTACTGGTCACAAAAAATAATAAATAAATAAATCAAAATAAACTAAAAGTGGATTAAAAACTTAAATATTATACCCAAAACTAAAAAACTTCAGAAAGAAAACACAGGGGAAACACTTCAGTACATGGGACTGGGCAAAGATTTTATGAATAAAATCTCTAAATCACAGACAACAAAAGCAAAGATAAACAAATGGGATTATCCCAAACTAAAAAGCTTCTGAACAGCAAAAGAAACAATCAACAAAGTGAAGAGACAACCTGAAGAATGGGAGAAAATATTTGCAAACTATGCATCTGACAAGGGATTAATATCAAGAATATACAAAGAACACAAACAACTCAGTAAAAAAACAAATAATCCAATTTAAAAAATGGACAAGTGAACTGAATAGACATTTCTCAAAAGAAGACATACAAATGGCCAACAGGTGTATGAAAAAATGCTCAACATCACTAACCAACAGAGAAATGAAAATCAAAACCACAATGACATATCATCTCACCCCGGTTAGAATGGCTATTTTCAAAAAGACAGAAAATAGATTCTGCTGAAGATACAGAGAATGAGGAACCCTTATCCATAGTGGGTAGGAATGTAAATTAGTACAGCCATTGTGGAAAATGGTATAGAGGCTTCTCAAACAGCTACAGATAGAACTACCATATGATCCAGCAATCCCACTACTGGGTATATACCCAGAGGAATGTAAATCATCATATTGAAGGAATACTTGCACTCTGATGTTTATCATGGCTCTATTCACAATAGCCAAGAGTTGAAACCAACCTAAATGTCCATCAGTGGATGACCAGATAATGAAAATACAGTATATATACACAATGGAATACTACTTAGTCATAAAAAAAGAAGGAAGTTCTGCCATTTGCAGCTACATGGATGCGTTTGGAGAAAATTTGTTTCACTCATATGTGGAAGCTAAAATAGTTGATCTCATAGAAGTAGAGAGTAGAATAGTGATTACAAGAAACTGGTAAGGGGAGAGGGGAGGAGAGCTGGAGAGAGAGAGGTCAATGGCTACAAAATTGTAGGAAGATAGGAAGAATAAGATCTAGTGATCTATAGCAATATGCGTAGACCACAGCCAACAACAAATTATTGTATAACCTCAAGTAGCTAGTCGGGAGGAGGTTGAATGTCCAACACAAAGAGATGATGAATATTTGAGGTGTTGGATATGCTAAACACCCTGATATGATCATCACACGCACAGTGTACATGAACCCAAATATTACATTGTACTCCATAAATGTATACAATTATCATGGGTCAATTAAGAAAAATAAATTAAAAAGAAAAAAAAATTCAGAGACAGAATTACATTAGAGGTTACAGAAATGGGGGGTAGGGGAGAGGAAAAATGAGAAGTTATTTCTTAATGTGTACAGAGTTTATGTTGAGGATGACAAAAACGTTTTGAAAATAGAGATAGTAGTTACACTGCATGTAATTAATTCCACACAATTGTATGTTTAAAAATGCTAAAAACGGAAAATCTTCTGTTGTATATGTTTTACCACAATATAAAATAAAATAAAATAAATAGAATGTATAACTTCTGAGTTAAGAGAGAGAGAATTACGGATTGGGGCAGGGCTTTCAGTATATCAAAAAGAAACTTTAAAATGCATTTGAAAACATTGAACATTTTTAAAAGTATTATATATATATATTTGTTTTGCTCTAAATGTTCTTTACAAAGAAGGTTGATAAATTATGGGAGGCATACATAGTTCTATACTTTCTTCCACTTTATGTGAGTTAGGAACACTTGTATGCAATCCTGCCTAGGAACAAGTTTTTCTTCTTTTTCCCCCATGATGTCTGACTTGATTCATAAGGACAGGGAATGTGTTTATTTGACATGTTTACTCTAGGGAAAATGCACTATCATTTTTGAGGAACATGAATGAGAAGAGACTGACATCAATGGAGATAATTGGTTTCTCCCACTTATATTTTTAGATGTATATGTTCCATTAACATAATTCAGTCACAGCAAAGAGACATGCTGCCATGCTTAAAACACAAATATAATAGGAGCAGGGTGAAAACTAGTGGCTTTGATATATTTTATATGGTAATAATAGCAATTACAGGTTATCACTGACCATATAAATGCTTTTTGTTTTGTTTTGCTTTATTGGTTATACATATGTATGGGGCACAGAGCTGACCTTGGGCACCTGTGCCCAAGGTGTTATGATCAGATCAATAATATCAGCATGCCCACCACCTCAAATGCAATTGTTCCCTGTGTCCCCCACCTAACCTCTCCCCAGCCTCGCTCCTTCTTCCCTAATTAAAGGGGAATTGAGATTCAGGGGAAGTTTAAGTACCTTAGAAATCTAAGGGAAGTGTCACATCTTTATGCAATTACATCTTTCATTCCTGGGTGATTCATCTCAGCTCATTAGCATTTGATCCTTGACTGACTGGGTATTTTGTTATCTATGAAATGCATGGCTTAATTTGTAAAGGGAGTATCTGATCTGCTAACCTCTCACTTGAAGAAAAGAATGAATTTACTGAGATCTTCATCAAAGATTGCCCACATCTCTTGCAGTTTGATTCTGGGTACTGAAACATTCTACAATTTAAGCCAATCTGAACTAAATTGTAGGTTTGAAAATGTGGCTTTTTCTTTTTAGCCTTGATTATGTTTTGAGCACGGTAGTTAGTCTTAGGAAATTTATTATACTGATCTCTCTATGCACAGCATTATCACAGGATTTAAAAAATGAAATCAGAGTTGATTTTTTTCCTCAGTAATTTCATATATAATTAGTAGTAAATTTAAGAAACGTTGAATTAATCAGCTTGATTTTCAGCCTTTCGGTAAAGTTATCTCACGCTTTCTTGCCTGACTTTTCCACGCTTTAGTATGAATTTTATGCAATAAAGAAACAATGACAATTGGATCAAATCGATATTTAGATTATGCCCCATTTGTAACGGGATGATGCGAAAAAATTTTATAGGACTCCTCAGATAAAGAACCAGAGAAGATGTAAATAGAAAGGGCAGTGAGTCATATATAAATGTGCTAAAGGATTTGTAAGTGGAGGATCCCAGCACACCCACTTATGTCCAGCATCATAGAAGAGTTATTAACACAGGGATGATTGTACAGTAACTATGTGTATCTTCAAAGGCTCTCTGTAAATGTTATGAGAAAATAATTGAAAGAAAAATCAGTGATAAAATAAAATGTATGTTAAAGTTAAATAATTAGTCCAAAGGCAGCATGAAAACTGAGGGAATGTAAATAGTTTTATATAGCCAGAAATGAAAGGGCAAAAGTATAAATAAAAAGGGAGAAGCAAAGCACATGGATTTACCAGGATTTTAGAAGTACGCTTTGAAATGTCAAACGGCCTCAAAAAATAAAAACTTAGGAGGACACTAAAAGGCTATATATAAGCAATATCCAAAGACAAGGAAAGAAAAAAAAAATGTTAGAAAGGAATAAGTCTCTCACATGCACACACTCACACACATGTACACACTCACACACATGCACACAGAGAAACGAGAGAGAGAGAGAGAGAGAGAGAGAGAGAGAATCAGGGAAAAAAACCCCATTAATTTTCTTGTGAGACAAATGTTACAACTTTGAGACTTGAGTACTATGATAGAATTTAAAGACCAAAGAAATTCTGAACAAAGGCAAAGTCTCTTTAATGGGAAAATTATAAAAAGCATTTTGGAATTTTCAAGTGTATCATTTAATAAAGAGAGCTAAAACATAAACTTATCCTTCAAATATAAAATGATTAAAATACTTGGTCTCTCTAATGGGTCAAATCATTAAAATTAACACTTTGAAAATGCTGACAATCCTGAACATTCTTTTTTTTTTTTTTTTTTTTTTTTGTCGTTTTTTCGTGACCGGCACTCAGTCCCATATAGGATCCGAACTCGCGGCGGGAGCGTGGCCGCGCTGCCAGCGCAGCACTCTACCAAGTGCGCCACGGGCTCAGCCCTGAACATTCTAATTGTAGAATATCTGCCATACTTGTTGCTAAAAGAAAAGTATTAACTCTTTGTTATCCCTGAATGTTTGTGTCCCCCAAAACTTACATGTTGAAATGTTAACCCCCAATGTGATGGTATTAAGAGGTGAGGATTTGGGGAGGTGGTACGATCACGAGGGCTGAGTCCTCATGAATAGGACTATGTTTGCCACCATCATGTGAGGACACAGCAAGAAGATGCCATTTATGAATCAGGAATCAGGCCTTCATCACACACCAAATCTGCCTACACATTGATTTTAGATTTCCCAGCCTTCACTACTGTGAGAAATTTCTATTGTTTATAAGCTACCTAGTTTATGGTATTTGTTACAGCAGCTAGAAAAAGCTAAGACACTCACAGCATTTAAAGAGAAATTGTATTGCTTTTTATGCTGACTTAAATGGAGTACATATTAATTGCAGAAAATTAGAAAAAAACCCTAGAAACTAAAAAAAGCAAAACCATGGATAACAAAGTTATCTCATTATGTATCATTGTCAGTATTTCAGTGTTTTACAAATATGTGAATTATATTATACATATGTATGCATAAATATAACATGAAGGTGTGTGGTTAATAGATAACCTTAATATATGGACATAATATGATAGAAGGGATCCTACAATGCTATGAAATACACACGCACACATATATATGAGCAGACACCAACCTTATTCTTTCTCTCTTAGCAATTTCAAATTTGCTTGTATGTTCGTTTTTTTCCCCCAGATCTTAGATGAAATATTAGACAAACTCCATAGCTTTTCTGGTCACTATAAGATTACAGTAAAGTCTATTTCAGCCTATTGATCACATATCCCCATTCCCAAACAGCATCAAAATCCCCACTCTGATCCAACTAATGCTTCTCTCTTTATCCAGCTGAGACCTGCAACAGGCTGTATGCTTGTAGCGGAGCAGTGTTTGGTCCAATTCCACTTTCTTTTCTTATTCCATTTCTTCTTTCAGCTGAAGTTTTGGGGCATCTCCTGGTTGAGCTCACAGGAAGATATCTTTCTTCCATGGGTCTCCTTAAGAGATTTCTTAGAGATCTCCTGCTGGGGATGAAGTGCCTATTGTAGATTCAATGAGCTGCCACTGCCCTTACTCCTTCTGCCTATCAACAGTGCCCTCTTCAGCCTCTGGGCTTCCAAAAGTTCATTGCTATGTTGGGAATCACATGGCTTTCATGAGATTCTCTTAGCCTGGGACCAACTTAAGATAAATCTGAGCCTTTCAGAGAGACAACATGTAGACCTAGGGAATCATGCATCATTGGCTCACTCTATGGCAGTGAATTTTTGGTTTTATATAGCCTTTTGGTTTTAGATTTCTCTAGGTAACAGTCAGACAATAATTCCTGTGTCAGTCACATGACAAAAGATATATCATCCACATAGGATGGTTCTCTTGAAGGCTACTTAGTATGCTTAAGCAAACAGAAAAAGTCTAGAACTGAAAATGCAATATATGAAATAAATATTCACTGGATGAGCTAAACAACAGAAGAGAGATGATGGAGGAAAGAGGCAGGAGACACGATAAGAAAAGAATGAAAATTATCCAATCTGAATAACAGAGAGAAGAAATGTGCCATGGAAATAATATCCAAGCTTCAGGGACCTGTGGGATAATATCAAAGGGTCTACTATATTTGCAATTGGAATCCCAGAAGAGAGAAAAGAAAGAGTGGGTCAAAAAAGTATTTAAAGAAATAATGTTTGACATTTTTCCAAATTTGTTGGAAGATAAAAATTACAGATGCAAGAGAACCAGTAAATCACAAGCAGGATAAAGAGGAAACCTCACTTAGGGACATGAGAGTCAAACTGTTGATACTCAAAGTTAGTGAGAAAAATCCTGTTAGTAGCCAGCAAAAATGACAAATTACATATAATGGAATAGCAATTCTCTTAAAGTTTTTAGAGGAAAATAAGAAGAACACAATGTCTTGGGGATAGGAAAGATTTTCTCAAACAATAATAATAACAAAAGCATTTATGAATTAGACTTGTTAAGAAATAAATAACCAAACCAAACACTAGAAAAAATAGTCAAAATACATATATCTGACAAACGACTGGTTTTCAGACTATATAAGGCACCCCTACAACTCAAAATACCCATAAAAATGGGCGAAAAATTTGGGAAGACACTTTATAAAGACAGACAAACAAATGCCCAACAAGCCCATGAAAAAGAGCTTATCAACAGTGGTCATAAAATAAACGCAAATTAAAATCACAATGAGATGCCATACACATGAATTAGAATAACTTAAACTGAAAAGACTGACAACACTAAATGTTGGTGAGGAAGGGATCAATTGAAACCCTCATACATTGGTGATGAGAATATAAAATAATATAAACAACCTGGAGAAAGGTCTGGCAGTTTCCTACAAAACTAAACATACACCGACCTTATGACCCAGAAATTCCACTTCTATGCATTTATACCAATGAAATAAAAATATATACTCACAGAAAGTGTTTTGCAAGAATGTTCATAACAACTTTATTCATAATGGCTGAAAGTTAGAAAGAGCACAGGTGTCCATCAATAAGAGAATGGATAAATAGACCATACTACAGTCATTCAATGCACTCACCGATTAAATGAAATACAATACTGCAATAACATGGATCAATCTCAAAAACATTTTGTCGAGTAAAAGAGAATTAGACAAAAGATTACATACTGAATGATTGTAATTATATTAAATTCTGTTTTAGGCAAAATGAACCTATAGATTTTCTGCATACATAATCATGTCTACTGCAAATGATTACAGTTTTATTTCTTCCTTTACAATTTTTTTTTTACATTTTATTTATTTTTCTTGTCAAGAATTAGTAAGATTCCAGAGATTCTGTACATTTGGCTGTTTAGCCTCAGATATATACCTGCAAGGAGTATGTTCCCATGCAGGTAGAATGGAAAAGCAAAGGACCAAGAAGAGACATGATAATACTGAAAAATAACAATAAATGGGAGAACTTCAGATATCAAGTCTTATTATTAAGTTGTAATAATTAAGGTAATGTTGAATTTATGCAGGATAAACATATTGTAAATCTAGTTAGAAAGGTAAAATTATAAAGCTTCTGGATGATGACAGAAAAAGGTCTTCATACCCTTGGAGCAAACTAACTAAAAGGCTAAACTAAATTTGTTTAAGATTGGTAAATTAAACTACACTAAAATTTAAACATATCTGTTCACCAAAAGACATGAGGAGAATAAAGAATAAAATGCATAATAGAATAAGATATTGCAAAACATTTGTTGACAAAGGGCTTGCTGCTGGAATATATAAAATCTACAAATAAATAAGAAAAAAGAAAGACAGTTATTCTGGTTAAATATTACTGTGTAAAAAACTTCTCCAAAACTTAGAGAATTAAAACAACAACTATTTTCTTATATTTCATGATGTTGTGGGTCTGAAATTCAGGCAGGGTACAGCTGGGTGATTCTTCTGTCTCACGTAGCACCAACAGAGTCACCTGGCGATATTTGCTGGGAGATGGTGGAGGGTCCAAGATAGCTTCACTTGTATTTCTATCACCCTGGTAGGAATGGCTGGAAGGCTGGGCCTAACTGGGATGGGGTACCTACACCTGATTTCTCCAGCATGGTATTTTCAGGGTAACTGGGCTTCTTATGTGGCAGCTCAGGACTCCAAAAGTGAACATTTCAGCAAATAAAGAGGAAGCTGCATGGTCTTTTATGACCTCATCCTGGAAATCACACAGCATTTCTACTAATACTCTATTGGTCAAAACAGCCACAAGCCCACAAGGATATAAGGGAAGGAAGAAATGACCCTGCTACTTGATTGAAGAACATCAAGGGATTTGTGGCCATGTTTTAAAACTGCCAGAGTCCATCCTCTTGTCACGAGTTATTTTCATTCCTTCCATGTGAAAAATACCTTCATCTTCTCTAAAGAACCTCTCTCCCCAAAGTCTCACTACAGTGTGGCTTAGGTTCAAGGCTCATAATCTTGTCTCATCATCTGAATCATGTCCATGTGTAAAGAGGCTCCTTAGGTTCAGCTTCTAGGTATTCCTCTCCATGTGACACCTTGTAAAATGAATAGACAAGTTATCTGCCTTTCACATGAGAAGTATACTGTGACAGCATAGAATATACAAGAGACAGCATAGAATAGCATTGATAGACACTCTGGTTCAAAAAGGTGGGAGACACGAGCTGCAGAGCATCACTGGGCCATAGTGGTCCTGGAATTTAGCACAGCAGGTGTTGCTAGTTTCTTGCTTAAGGCCCAGACCTGCCTCTCTATGAATGATTTTTCATGGGTCTTGGCTCTGCCTTATGGGGTCATGATTCTTCCCTTTGAGTCTTCCTTATTGCATAGAGACTAGCTTATGTTTGCATTTGAGTAGTCCCTGCCAGCTTACTTCCTGTGTACATAAAAGTTTAGGGTTCAAATGGCTTTTTTTTTTTTTCATTTTATACTCTTTCTCCTCTAGTCCAAGCTGATATAATTCCTTTGGGTTGCTTATATATAAATTTATGAGCTATTCCATTAGACAAAAAGGTTCACTCACAAATTTCTTTGAGATTTAATCCTTTCTACCCAGTACCCATTGTGACACTCCCTTTAGAACAATACCTACAGAAGCACTATGGCCTAACAGTGAGGGTCTTAAAGCATACCCTTAACATTGTTAGAGACTCCTTTGTTTAACTGAGAAGCTATCTGAGGCACCAGCTTAAGTCTTTCTGAGATCTTAACAAGGAATCTTATAGCTGCACCTGGATTCCCTGAAGCAATGTTTTACTGTCAATGTCCAGGATTTAATCTTTGCTGTTAAGCCATCTTTTTTTCATGGATATTTTGCTGGATACAAAGACTACTCTAGCCCTTTACATTCCTTTCAAATTTTACTGAAAAACTAAACAGCTTATTCTTTAGTTTGTCTGTCTCATCTCTCATTTTATTGTGGATAGCTAGAAGCCAGGCAGCATCTTCAACATTCTGCCCAGAAATCTCCTCAGCTGGATCGCTAAGATTATTAGGTACATGTCCTACTTCTCTGCTACCACAGACAACAGTATTACCAAACTCTCCACAGCTACATGTCCAGCTTTCTATTTTTCAGGCTCCAATACGTTTATTCATCTTCATTTGAGCCTCCACAACTACCCTCCTCGAGGGTGTCGGCCATTTCCAAAACCAATGTTTTTTGTTTAATTGTGACACTATCTCACTTTCAAGTACCAAATTCTGTTTAAGTTATCTACTGCTGCGTGACAAACTAACCCAAAATTTAGTGGCTTAACATAATAAACATTTTATGATTCCCGATTTTGTGAATCAGAAATGTAGGCAGGGTTTGGCTGGATAAGTCTGTCTCAAGTGGTGACCATGGAGGTCATTCAGTGCTTGAAAGTGCTGGAGAATGAGCTAGTGTTGAGCGTCCAGAACTGCTTCATTCATTTTTCTGGTGCTTTTTTGGGAGTGTCTGAAAGAATGGGCATAGCTGTTAGCAGGAGTGCTTATACATGGACTGTTTAGAATTGTAATCTCAGAGTACCTAGGCTTTGTACATTGTGGCTCAGGCCAAAAGCAAGTTTTCCAGTGAAAATGTGAAAGATGCATGACCTTTTATGACCTACCCTCAGGTTACATTGCCTTCCTTCCTCACTTTTCTATTATCGAAGAAATTACAGGTCTATACAGATACAAGAGGAAGAGACATAGACCCCATCTTTCAATAGGAGGAGTGTCAAAGAATTTGTGGCTACTCAATAGGAGGAGTGTCAAAGAATTTGTGGCTATGATATGAAACCATTACAAAACACAAAAGAAATACAAAAAAGAGAATTAGCCCAGGTACGCTTCACAAAAGAGGATACCAAAATGGCCAAGAAACATTTGAAAAAGTGCTCAACTTAATTAGTCATTAGACAAGTACAAATTAAAACCATAACAAAAAACTAGGACACATCCACTGGCATGGCTAGGATTTAAAAGACTGACAAGACTAAGTGTTCAAAAGCACGTGGGTATTCTCTTACAGTTCTGGTGGGAGTATATTTGGTACAACCACTTTGGATAACTGTTTGGCATCAATTATTAGAGTTGAACATATACATATCCTGTGACAAAATATTTCACACCCAATCATAATGCAACATATATGCATGCACATGTTCACCAAAAGTTTGCACATGAATGTTCATAGCACCATTATTTGTAATAGGCTAGGCTGGAAACAACTCAAATGTTAGTCAACAATACAATAGATAAATAATTTGTGGGTATATTCATACATTCAAATTCTACATAGCAATGAAACTGAATAAACTACACCTAGATGTAAAAACATGGATGACTCTCTCAGATGTGACATTGAACATAGAAGCTGGGTGCAGAATATGCGTGATGTGCTCCTATTTGTTTGTAGTTCAGTAATAGGCCAAACTAATGCACAGAGTTAGCAGTCGAGACTGAGGTTACTCCTGGGGATGAGGGAGAAGGAAGAGATTGGGAGTGGGCTTGTGCGTGACTTTTGAGGTGCAGACAATGTTCTAATGTTCTATTCTTGGACTTGAGTAGTGGTTTCAGGGTTATATTCACTTTAAAATAATTTAGAAAACTTCACACTAGAACTTAAGTATTTTTGGTTCAAGTCATAGTAAGTTTTTGTTTTTTTTTTTTTTTAAATAGAGCAGATAGATTATACAATTGGAATAGAAGAAACAAGACAGCAAGACTATTTAGGAGAAAATTTTGTTCAGGCAAAAGATAAAAAGAGTCTGAGTTAAGGGAAAGACAGTGGGAAAGGAGGCAAAGGGAGAGATGAGATGAAAGCTGGTTTAATTGCTTGTCACTAAGGCAGACAGAATGGGAATTATCACATCCAAGGAATCAGAAATATTCACAGGGTCTGCGTCTGTGATCAACAGCATATAACAGCCAAATGTCAAGTTCAAGCAAAGGCAAGTCAGCATCAACAAAGTCTGCCAGAAATCTGTTGCAATCCAACTGTGGAGGGACAGGACTCTGGGTAGGACCCCAGCCCTAGAAGCATTAGAAATACTGGGTTGGGGAAGCAGAACTAGGATACTGGGTTTAGTAGTCAAATAAGACCACCAACATATTTCACTCTCCCATTAGACTTTAAGTTTCCTAAGGGTAAGAATTATTGTTTCGAATGATATTCTAACGAAGTAGCCTAAAATGTAACAGACATGCAATAAAACTTTGATAAATGGGTCAATGAATAAGTAAAAGACTGGGAATAAGGAAAAAACTCATTTGTTCAAACTGTAGTACAAGGGGAAGGTTTAGTTAAATGTGCATAAATTAAGATCCCAGTTACTAGAACAAAGGGAAACTGTATGAGATGAGGAGCAATATCATCCAGAGATGGCAGACAGGAGTGTGTCTATTTTCTTCTTTGTTGACAGGGATGATGTCAGAGGACAGCCTTGGTCTGAAACTGCAAATGAGTTTTGAATGTTATTCAGCTGTGAGACTCATGCAGCTAGAAGTGCTTATATTAAATTCCCATGTTACAAACCATATATGAATTATGATTTGGATGACACCAGATAAGAATATGACAAAAAACCCCAACTAAGTTCAACCATGATTTTCATTATTTATTAAAATAAGAAACATTAAACTTTTAAAATATTGACCTTGCTGCTGGCTAATATTAAAGAAGGGCATAGACTCATATTCAATAAAGAAGATTTTCACAAGAACCTGTCAAAAGTTCATATTACGGTAGCAAAAATGATAATTTCTTTAAGCAATTCATATCTATAAAAAGCAAAGAATTCTATACCCAAACTAAAAGTCTTTTGATTTTTAAAGCTTTAAAAGCAGAGTCAAGTTGAAGCTTCCACAGTACTAGGAAAGCCAGTTTTCATTTCAAATACTTCAAAGCTATGACATTCAGATTTTAAAAAATTAAACAATCGAGAGGACTTTGACTTTATTAAGTGTTATCTCCCCTACACAAGAAGGCAAGGTTTTGAAAGGTCATTCAAATGCACAGCATCTACATATATCTCCGTTTTTACATACATACTGATACTCTCTTGAATATAAAACAGTATTTTCAATAAATGGTACTTAATGATAAATGTGCTTTTAATGAAAGTATAGGGGCTAAGAAAAAAGGAGAGTTCCATGGCTGGAATGGAAACCTACAATTATTAAGGTGAGAGAACAAAAAATTCATGTGTTCTTCATAAGCCCGTTTGCATCTAGTTGAGTTTGAGACTCAGAACCACATTCTGAATACTCTCACCTCAGTATCATTGCTGGATTCTGTCTATCCCATTGTTTATTCTCCCTTATTTTAGCTCAGTAAGCCAGATATTCAATTTTATTAATTATGCTCAGTAAAATTATTTAGTGTATTGGGGGTTATGCAGTTTATTTAAAGAGTGAAGGTCAATTTAGAGGGCATTCTGGGGTAGAAGGTAGATCAACTAAATACTCATAGAAACAGCTTTTTAATTACTTTTAAAATCTATTACTCCATTGTATCTAAGTTCGTCTTGGTTTAAATATGTGTCAGCTCCGTAACCTACTAGGAATAGTGTTACTGACATGTAATACCTGTATTTAACTTTGCTAAATATACCTTATTTGCAGAAAACATGAACAAACATTTCAAGATTTGTAGTGTTTGGTTGTATATTTTATACTTTGGCTTTCAAATTTAATTTCTTTCTATCAGTTCCTAATGACCCAATATAGTCAGTCTAGGGCTGGCTGGTTTAGCTCAGTTGGTTAGAGCGTGGTACAGAAAACACCAAGGTCTAGGGTCTGATCCCTGTACTGGTCAGCCATCAAACAAGATAAAAAAAAAAAAAACCCAAAGAACAAAAACAATAAAATCAAACTTAAAATAATATGTTTTACCCTCATCACTTATGCATATGAAAAACCAAGTAATATAGAAGACTCTATTACTAAAAGTAAATCTTCTGACACCTGTTCTTTGGAAACCTGATCTCTACTTTGTCCTACAGTTAGTTTGGCAACTCTGCTTAATACGTGTCCAACCCCATTTCTTGATTTATTTTCTTAAGGCAATATCTATTAATTCCCCAGTATGAAAGATGAGGATGTTTTTTCACAATACAGTTGTATTGGTTGCATTAGTTTCTGTTGCTTATAACAAAATACCTGGAACTGGGTAATTTTTAAGAAAATGAATTTATTGCTTACAGTTTCAGAGGCTGGGAAGTCTGAAGTCCAGGGAACATATCTGGTGAGGGCCTTCTCTGGTGGTGGCTTTACAGCAATGCAGGGGTCTCACATGGTAGAAAACGGTAGAGCAGAGAGGGTGAGAGACCACCTCATTCTCTCTCTTCTTAAAGCCCTCAGAACCACTGCCCTGACAACCATTCCTAATCCATTCACTACTCAATCTACTCTCCTACAATCTAATCACCTCTTCAAGGCCCCACCTTTCAATGACCATAATGGGATTTCCCACCCTCAACAGTTACAGTGGGAATTAAGCCTCAGTGACACTGGGGGAGCATCCAATCTACAGCAATACTCCTTTCTCCTTCTACTAATGTTTGATAGTACCTCAAATTTTTAAATAAGATAGTTGTTATACTTTGATTTTTTTTGGTAAAATGGCATTTTTGACAATATCTTTTAACTTCTCATTTTGTAAGATTTACATCTGAAAGATTATACTTGTATTCACTTTTTCTCCTGTGTTTACCCCTTTCTCCCACCATCTCCCAAATCTCATCATTTTTTGCCAGCTAACCTTTACATTGTCAGAGTTGTTGAGAGTTGTGTTCAATCCTATGGCTTCTATCAGTACCCCCAAATTTATTCACAGGTTGGGTCTAAAAGTTGATAATGAATGGGGAATATTTGTATGATTATGACTATTTTACGAATGTATAAGCATTATTTAATGACAGGCCAACTAGATTGCATTCTATCTTTACAATGTTGCTACCTCTAGTACACTTAGAGAAAGATGTTCTTAGCATTAAGGTCAAATGCTTTATTTTTTTTAATATGTCATCAATTACTTAAAATCATTTTAGTTTATATCACATTTAGATCATGAGTTTTTGAGCAATGTTGCTTTTTTCTTGAAGTTTCTAATTTTTTTTCTTATTTTTCTTGCATCATTTTTCTTTATTATATCCTAAACTAAAAAAAGAAAACTTTTTTTTTTTTTTTTGTATTCTAGTTTTATACCGACTTTGCTTTTTGCCCTGGAGACCTCCCTACCAGAGCTCTTAGACCCTGGAACTTGTTCTCTTTGTCTGCAGTTTGTCTAGAACATTTCTCCACTGCTGTTGGGTATGGAACAGTTGTTTCCTGGTTGCCATGTTTTTCTTTTTCTTGGTTAAGATGATGTTATTTTTCCATAATACATTCATAAGCAAGTTGCTAAGAAAAGAAATGAATTGAAAGTAATAAACTTCTTTTTTGTGTCTGGAAATATGTTTATCCTGACATCTCTTCAGGTGATAATTTGGCTGGCTACAGAATTCTACACTGAAAGTATTTTTTCTCAGAACCTGAAAAACACTGATTCATTTTTTGCACCCTGAATTTGCGGATGCTGATAAGTCAGTTATCTAACCTGATTCACATTCCTTTGTGATTCTTTTTTTTAAATCTCAAAATCTTGGATTATTCTCATTCACAAGTTTCCTTCTCTTGCTGACTCCTTGCAAATCTGTAGTTCAAGAGAATTCTATCTATGGGTCTCATTTATTCATTCATTCAGAGCTTTTTGAATCTACAGACTTGGGTATTTGAGTTGTGAGACATTTTCTTCTACCACTTATCTGCTGTCCTTTCTCCCATTTAATTTATTCTTTCTAGGACTACTGTTTAATGAATACTAGATCTCCCGAGTTGATCCTTGATGTCTCTTGTATTTTTTTCTCTTGTTTTCTTTCATTCTTTCTTACTTTCTAGAAGATTTCTAAGTACTTATTTTTCCACTTTTTCTAATTAAATTTTTTATTTTAGCAATCATAGTTTTCAACCTCAACAGTTTTCAACAGTTTTCTTTTTCTAATTATTTCCTTTTAGTGGCAATATGCAAAAATTTCTTTTGGACATAATGTATTCACAAATCATTCTGAATGTATTACTTAGAATTTTGTTTTTAAAGTTCTCTTCTGTTCTCCAATAATCTCTGCTCTCTAGGAACAGGTTTTCTTTTATTAATATTTTTTTTTCATGTTATTGGTTCCTTTCTTTTACCTAGTGATTTTTCACTCAACATTAATATTGAAAAAGGTGACTCAGTGATTAGGTTGATTTTATTTGATTGCCAGGTAAGAAAGACTATTTCTGAGTGGAGATGAAGACCCAGTGGGGCAGAGATGGGTGGATGTGAAGTGAATAGGAGGAAGGACCAGAAAACACTCACCAGGCCTCCTGGAGCAACAGCAGATATGCAGTTCCCCCATTGCCCAGGATGTTCTGGGGCAGTGCATTGCAATCTAGCAGGGAAAACTCAAATATTCATAGTCACATTCCTCTTCTTCTAAGAATGTTGCAATATTCTACATATATTGGGCAACTGTTTGCTATACTTCGTTATGTTCAAATTTATTTAAAATTTCAAAAATTTTCTCCCACTCTGTAGGTTGTCATTTCACTCTGTTGATTGTTTCCTTTGCTGTGCAGAAGCTTTTTAGTTTGATGTAGTCCCATTTTTTGTTTTTTGCTGCTTGTGCTTTTGAACTCATGTTCATAAAGTCTGTGCCCAGACTTAGTTCCTGAAGTGCTTCACCTATGTTTTCCCTTCGTAATTTTACAGTTTCGGGTCTTATACTTAAGTCTTTAATCCATTTTGAGTTGATTTTAGTATATGGTGCTATGCATCTGACAAGGGACTAATATCCATAATATACAAGGAACTCAAACAATTACACAGTAAAAAAAACAAATAACCAAATTTAAAAATGGGCAAAGGAGCTGAATAATCATTTTTCAAAGGAAGACATACACATGGCCAATAGGTACATGAAAAAATGCTCAATATCACTATCCGTCAGGGAAATGCAAATTAAAACTACACTGAGATACTGTTGGGAAAATATAGGAAAATTGTCAGGGCCCCTCAGATGTTCAGAATCTTGCCGAGCATTTGATGTAAATAAGCACATGCGCCCAGGAGTTCCTTGGATATTGTCTAATGTAATCGCACATGTGCACCCAGGTGTCCGGGGTTATGACTTAAGTATAAAGGATGAGTGGCTGTGATCCAGCAGTACCCCCCTCCCCTGGGATGCCCCCGGTGGGGCCATGGAAAGGCCATTCCTGCTGCTGTAGGCTGTTGCTGCAAGGTGTTGCTGCCAGTGTCCCAGGGACCCTCCTAGAGGCTGCCACTGCTGCTCCTGGAGGCTGCTGTAAGCTGCTGCTGCTGCTTCTGTCAACTGAGCTCATGTCATCTGCTGATAGCTCCCAGGACCTTTCCCAATTACCTAGCATGGACCTGTGTGTGAGAGGTCTGGTGACCCAGCCTGGCATGTGAGGGGTCTGGTGACACAGCCTGGCATGTGAGAGGTCTGGTGACCCAGTCTGTACAATGGGTTTGAAGGGTCTGAGCCCTAGCTCTGACAATATAAATGGACACTTAGTATAATTAAAATAATGAAACATTTTGTCTTTAATTATGATTTGCCTTAGTCAACAACTGGTATTGTCATGTAGCTTTGTAATTGGCGGAGTCAGCAGTGTTGCTTCGCCTCCCACGGATTTGTCACCCCTTTTCCCCTGGGTGACAGAGCCACCAAATATTACTCAAAGCCCATCTCTTCTGAGCAGTGAGAAGCCCCCAAAAGGGGTTAATCTTCTGGAACCCTCAAGATAAGTGAGTTCCTTCCATTTGGGAAATTAACCATGAATTGGGGTTCTCTTCCTGCATTTATTCTCCAGACCAGGAAGTTACAGGAAGAGAACATAGGTAGGGTTTTTGCTATGTATAGTTTAAGAAGTTTAGCAATAGTCATTCCATAACGCAATTTTCAAGAAGTTAAGTTGATCTACCAACAAAAGCTTGACCTTAGCAAACATTCTCTTCTTACAGTAATTTCCCAGTATCTTTACATATCAATCAGTAACCTGTCTGTCTTTGAGCCAGCAACCTTGCTGTGTTACAATTCTTTATCTTACAACAGAGACTATATCCTGGGGAAAATTTCCTGGCCTTTGCAAGGTCAATATTTGAAACTGCAAGGCTTTGGAAAACCAGGCCCTGTGAAGTACATTTGTTCTATGCGTACTTCACAGGCAGGATTCTGGGCAGGTAAAAGAGCCCAGCAACTGGCATCACAAATAGGATGCCAAGCAGAAAAGAAGCAGAAAGCCCCTTGGGAGGGGCAGGAAATGTGGCTACGCTTGAGTATGTGGTGCCCCATGGCCGCTTTCCTGTTGAACGGGGTCTGGCTGTTGCTCACTGTGCTGCAAGCCAACATGGACCAGAAACCCCCTGAAGCATCACAGTTTCAAGACTTGCAGCAGAGAGTCAACAGCTTGGAAGTGAGGATATATGCCCTGGAGGCTGAAGTACAGCAACAGACTATCTCTGCTTCTGACACTGAAGATGTATGATGAACCTGATGGTGAGTTGGGGGAGACTGTGTGTCTCCTGGCACAACCTGCTCATCAGAAAGTGAAGCATGAGCAGCCTATGGGACCAGGTGGACTGGTAGACAACCTACAGATGACCTAATTTACTACCTATGTCCCATATACCCAGTTCAAGTAGGTTGGCTTGGAGAAACAGTGAAGCAGCAGACACAGGGAGAGCCCCTGGCTGCTAAAGTTATGAGACCTAGAAGTGGATGGTGTAATGTGCTCTGGGGAAGATGTAGTAAATGCATGTCGCATTTGTCTGAAGTCAGATGGCTTGCCAGGTGCCAGTTAAACCTGAAAAGGTGGATGGTGTAATGTGCTCTGGGGAAGATGTAGTAAACACGTCTTGTTTGTCTGAAGGCAAATGGCTCAAAGGGTGCCACTTAAATCTGATGGCTCGATGGGTGCTTCATAAAGCCAAGAAAAGAGTGCCACATGCAGATGAGCAGATGACCTGAGGATGGGTGCCTCTGCAGAATTTCATGTATGTTTTCACCTGGCGTAAAGGAGGAAAAGTTAGCTTCCATTACTATGTGCCTGTCTCTGTGGTAGTGGTAACAGAACAGCTGCAGATATGCACAAGGGCAGGGCAGCTGCTCCTTAATGCACTGAGCAAATGCATTTGTTCAAACTGTGTAGGCGAACACTGCTGAACTGCCTGAGACTATGAGTGAATAGACAGTGTTAGCTAAGCTGATTCAAGTGATTCAAGAACCAGAGATGGGGCAGCTAGATGCTAAGAGCCAAGACAATGAGAAGGGCCCTGAGGACATTCAGAAGTTTGGAGGAGCGACCCTCCCATCATAGGCTGGAGGCCTAGGAGAGCTGAGTTTCTCTGAAGGACAGACCTTGGGCACCACTGCCCTTGGGAAACTGCTCCCTGCATCCCAGCTGCTCTGGCTGGAGCAGCCCTGCCTTGGGCAGCCCTAAGTGTGGTTCATGCAGAGCCTCCGGAGAGCACAAGCCAAAAACCTCGGTGGTGTTCACATTGTGTGTTAAGTTCACAGGCCAGCAGCATTTGAGAGCAGTGGAGGCATGGCAGCCTCCACCCAGAATTCAGAAGATGTAAGAAAAAGCTGGGGGACTCAGGCAGAGAACTGTTGCAGGGGTGGAGCCCTGCGGAGGTCATCTACAGAGCAATGTGGAACAGAAAAGTGGGGTCAGAGCCCCACTGAGGAAATGTCTAGTGGATCCAGGATGGTGTGACTGCCTCCAGGAGCCCAGAACTGTGGGGCTGTTGGCAGCATGCAGAGCTGGCCTGGAAAAGCCGCAGGCACCAGGCAGCTCAATGGGCTGCACCTGGAGGAGCTGGAGGAGCAAGGTTGCCCAATGCTTTAGGGGTCCAGATGCCCCAGTGTGCTTAATGTTTGCCCTGTTGGGTTTCCGATTTGTCTGGGGCCTGTTTTTCCTTTCTATTCCTTCCATCTGGAATGGGAATGTACCCAATTTCCATCCCACTATATCTTGGAAGTAGACAAATTTGGTTTTGATTTTTGCAGGTACACAGCTGAAAGGAGTTTTGCCTTTAGTCTCAGATGAGACTTTGGACTTTTGAGTTGGTGCTGCAACAAGCTGAAGACTTTTGAGACTGTTGGGATGGAATATGTAATATGTGAATGCAAGGGTCAGTTATCCTCGCTAAGGGAACATCATGGAAGATTCTGAATGTGTAGATTGTACGGCGAGGGACTCTGAAGGGGCAGATTGTTGTGAAAATATAGGAAAATGGTCAGGGCTCTTCAGATGTCAGAATCTTGCCAAACATTTGCTGTAAATATGCACGTGCGCCCAGGTGTTCCTTGGTTATTATCTAATGTAATTGTGCAA
The DNA here is from genome assembly GCF_027409185.1 of Cynocephalus volans. Lineage (NCBI taxonomy): Eukaryota > Metazoa > Chordata > Mammalia > Dermoptera > Cynocephalidae > Cynocephalus > Cynocephalus volans. The sequence goes on along the minus strand of NC_084460.1, from coordinate 278,506,493 downwards.
GTGCACCTAGGTGTCCTGGGTTATGGAATTAAGTATAAAGGATCAGTGGTCTGATCCACAGTGCCCCCCATCCCCAGGATGCCCCGAGGGGAGCCATGGGGAGGCCACTACTGCTTCCGGAGGCTGTTGCCACAAGCTGTTGCTGCCACTGTCCCTGGGACCCTCCACGAAGCCACTGCCACCACCGGACCTGTAAGCTGCTGGACCTGTAAACTGCTGCTGCCATTGCTGAGGACTGAGCTCATGTCATCTGCCAATGGCTCCTGGGATCTTTCCCAATTACCTAGCATGGACCTGCATGTGATGAGCCTGGTGACCCAGCCTGGTATGTGAGGGGTCTGGTGACCCAGGCTGTACAATGGGTTTGAAAGGTCTGAGCCCTAGCCCTGACAATACAAATGGAAACTTAATATAACTAAAATAACAAAACATTTTGGCTTCAGTTATGAATTGCCTTACTCGAAAACTGGTGTAGTCGTGTAGCTTTACAGATAACCATCTCACCCCATTTAGACTGGCTATGATCAAAAAGATGGTGAATAAAAAATGCTGGCAAGTGTGTGGAGAGAAGGGAATATTCCTGCACTGTTGATGGGACTGTAAATTTGTACAACCACTGCTGAAAATGGTATGGAAGTTCCTCAAACAACTACAGATAGATCTTCAATATGATCCAGCAATCCCACTTTTGGGTATATACTCAGAGGAATGGAAATCATCATGTTGAAGGGATACCTTCACTCCCATGTTCATTGCAGCTCTGTTTACAATAGCCAAGATATGGAACAAACCTAAATGTCCATCAATGGATGATTGGATAAGGCAACTGTGGTATATATACACCATGGAATACTACTCTACCATAAAAAAGAATAAAATTCTCCCATTTGCAACAACATGGATGAGGCTGGAGAAAATTATGTTGAGTGAAATAAGCAAAGCACAGAGGGATAAATACCGCATGTGCTCACTCATAAATGGGAGCTAAGAGGTAAAGAAGGAAGGAAAGAAAGTCCTCAGTGGTGTGTTGGACTTGCAGAGGGAAAGAGCATACTCTGGGATACAAAGCAGAGTGGGGGGAGGGGGAAGAAGGTGTGGGATGATCGGGTGGGGGACATGGGGTACAGACGCAATTTGTGGTAAAGTGCATGCTGCCAGTATGGATCTGGCCTTCATATCTTGGGCATGAGGTAGACAATCAGCTTTGTATCTCATGAATATTCATAAACAATAAAAAAATAATGTCACAAATTTTTTAAAAAAGAATCCCTCTAGGAATTCTGTGTTAACTGTGATTATAAAGGCTATGGATGGAAAAAAAGGGAGAACGTTGGAGCAGGTAAAAGGGTATGTGAAATATATGAAGAAAGGACAAACAAGTGTGCACCCTTCCCATACAACACTGTAAATAAGGAGTAAGAGATTGGGGCAGAAGGGGAGTATGGATCTGTCCTCAAGAAAAGTTAAGGGACAGGGACCTGGAGGGAAGACGCCCATGAGTGACTGGTGACACATATTTCTTACTGTCTTCCCTCCTTGTTCTTTCTTCAATCCTTCCCTCCTTCCCTCCCTTGTATATAGAATTCATTAGTTTTCAATTACTGTGTAATGAATTACTGAAAACTTAGCAGCTTCAGATACATGTTTATTATCTTGCAGTTTCTGTGGGTCAGGAGGCCATCATATGTGGATGGATTCTTTGTTTAGGGGCCTACATGGTTGTAATCAGGGTGTCAGCCGAGGCTGCAATCTCATCCCAGGCTTGGGGTCCTCTACCAAGCTCATTTGGGTTGTTGAGCAGAATTCTCTTCCTGTGTGTGGTTGTAGGACTGATGTCCTGATTTTTGCCAGCTGTTGATCAGGGACTCTCTGTAACTCCTAGAGACCACCGCTGTTCCTTGCCACATTCTCGTCCTCAGCAGCAGGAGTACATATCTGCCTTTTGAATCTCTCACTTGCTTCATCTTTGACAGTTAGGCCTAGATGTAAAATACTAATTTGATTAGGTTAGGCCCACCTGGATAATGTCCTTTTAGATTAACTCAATGTCAATTGATAAATAAGCTAAATTGCATCTACAAAATCCCTTTTGCCAAGGAACATAACATAATCGAGGGAGTGATATCTCATCATAATCATGAGTTCGGCCCACACCGGAGGGGAGGGCATTATAGACGGTGAATGTCACTGTAGGTCATTTTAGAATTCCGCTTACCACATAGAACTAAATATAAATTTCAAAAAGAGAGGGTGGTATTTTAATAATGAAGTTCAGTTCTTAAAAGGGAGGAATCTATACTGAGAAGTTTATTTTTTAGGAAATGATAGATAAGTTAGGTGTAAGTAAGAACCAATGAGAATGTTTTCCTGATGCTACACGCTGAGCAGAGTACTTTGGCTGAAAGAGGTTTAAGCCCTGGGAAGGTCTCGTACAGCAAAGTTCCTATCAAATATTCCCTAGAATGGTTTGACTGTCTTGACAAAGGAGAAAATAATAAGGTAAAATAAAATGACATTATTTTGATTTAATCACAGGGAACTCAATCAGCCTAAGTCCTATACTTATAACATATCTTAAAATTAGTCATCTCAGTTATTTCTACCTTATTGTCATATTTTGATCTAGTGCCTGATTTATTATAGACCAGCAGGAGACATTGAGGAGTGAACAAATGAATTAATTTATACCTTTATAGTACAAACAACTGTTTTAGGTCAACTTGGCTTTTCTGTTTTGTATGATGAAGGAGCAGTTGCCTTCCTTAGTTATATTACAAAAAAAAGGCAACTTAGTCATTTTTCAGCTGTTAACCGAAACTGCTGGCAATTGCTTAATAATGTAATCAGCCTCTAAGTAGCATCTTACTTAAATCTAACTCTCTTTGAGCAGACACAATCATCATAGCTTCATTTGATTGGATACTTATTGATTTCTAAGCCTTAAGACTTCTGGTTGCTGTAGTTGGATGTTCATCAAGTACTAATTTGTTCTGTGTTGGCAGAAACATCATTTACACATATCTAAAAATGAAGACAACACTAAGCAGTGTTAATAAAACATCGAACTGGATATTATCAAGTGTCAAAATGCATGGTCCCTGTAGCTACTTCAGTTGATAGTTGTTCAAGAAAGTCATTAAAAACAACAACAACAACAATTATTCTTTAATGGCAGTAATACATACTGGGACGGGGGTCTCAGGAAATCATAAATATTTGAGATTTCAAATAATTACAGATGTATTTCAAAGTATTTTACTTTACTTCCCGAAACCATTCTAGGGACCCATTACAAAAAGAAAAAGCTGACTGAATTGAGTTTTGCCTTTGCATTATATTACATTCCATCTTCATGTAGAAGGTGAGTTGATAATAAAGATCCCAGAGGAACAACAGGAGAGAGAGAAATAAAAGATAAAAGGAACAACAATCTAATCTTCTAATCTCTTAACTATAAGAGGATTTTTGTTTTTATTACAGGTTACAGGAAATATACTATCTATTCAAAATGGATTTTATTGACTTTCTGCATAATCTCAATTTCAATTCCTCCCTTTCCAGAGTGCATTAGCTAAAATGACCTGCTAACAAACAGAATAATGTAACTTTGGATTTCAACTATATATACTTTTTAAAGTTGATACTATTTTTAAAAATTGATATTTGCATCAGTTTAGATAAATATCTCATCATTGCTACCACTAGTCATGTTCCTTTGGAAGAAATAGCATTTTAATTTCTAGAAGGAATCCACGTTCTTTGCTAGAAAGATTTATCTTAAGGACTCAAGTAATTCTTCAGTCACCTTATTCACCCTCTTCCTTTCAAGTAGAAATGTTTAACACCCACCTTTAAAAAGAGAGTAAAAACAAAAGCCCCCAATCATACTGTTTGTTGATTTCTAGAGTGTAAATATTCCCACTAAGGCCAGAATTCATCTATCAACATAACAACACTTAATTATTAAATCACTTAGTGCAGAGCTGGGAAGAGATGTGCACAATTGGCTCTCATGAGCCAGTGGGAACCAGCGTTGGATCATTCTCCATAGCCATGCACTTTTCTATTAAAAATATCCATACGAGATTGTCCCCCCCCAAGTATCAGAATGGTAGAGTTGGTTTTAACAGGGTTCAGACAACATTAGGTCCTAAAGGTATTTGTCAGTTAATGTGAAATGTAAATGGACATGACTGCCATTACCATGTGGCTTTTCTGCAATTGTAAACCATTCCACATCTCTGGTACCTGTACAGAAAAATAACAGAACATACTTGTGGAGGTCTTCAAAGTCATATTTTTGACTCTGATTTGACAGAAGGAAACTGTGAACAGAAAGCTTCGAATATCTTACTCAGGGTTAAGAATTTGGGGATGGATTTCTTAATAAGTTTATGACTTCAGTACTTTTACATCAAGCTTCCTAAACATTCTCTCTTTTCCTTAAATGCTGTGGTATCTACCCATTAAAATGAGAGAACTTAACTATAAAAGAGAAAAAATAAGTTTGGACCCAGGAATAACTTTAGCAGGCTTCACGGATTTATATGAATGGATCAACACCTTGACTTTTTAGAAATTCCAGTGGGGTTCCAACGGGGTCCTGATACTAAGAGGTTGTTTTTTTCAGGAATGGAGAACTAGGGTCAAGAACCTGCAGGCAGGAATCTGATTTGCTTCAATTTCTGTCTCTTTAGATTTGCCTGTGCTCAGTTCTATTGGAAAAAATGAGGTAGCCCAGGAGGCTCATTTGGCAAAGAAGAGAATTCCTAGGTTTCGTGGTCTTTACTGCTGGCAAATTATTAATATCTAACATTAATCCTTTTAGATCATTCATAAACATTTTCTCTTACCTTTAATCTTACTTGTAGTGATTACAGGAAATTTAAGTAAAAGATTACAGTAAAAAAATACTACTTTATTTCTATGCAATTGATATTTGTTTATGAAAGCCAAACTGTACAGTTAAATAACCAAAACTATAAATCCCACTTCAGCCTTTGCCTAACTCAATACTTCTAGTATCAAATAGTTATGTCTACAGGTTTTTTTCCTACTATCAAATCGTCTTTAATGAACCTTCTCCAAAGTGTTCAAATATACCTCAGACTATAACACTGGTTATTACAATTAAATGCATGTTTAAAAATCTGGATCAATATCTTGACTCTAAACTAGCGTCGCCGATGTTCTTCAAAGTATATATTTTTCTAATCTCCAGAGAGGTGGGTATTAGGGCCAGACACTCCTATACTTATGCCATTTACTCTTTCTCATTAAGTTATCCTTTATTAATAATACCTATTTTGTCTTAACTACAGCTAGCTCTTTGATTTATCAAATAATTTAAAATTTTAATTGGTGTAGGCTCAGAAAAATGACTGAGACCCACCCAAATTGATTTCAAAGGAAAATATGCCAAATATATGATATTCTTTGCCCAAAGTCATTAAATAAAATAACAAAGCATAAAAAGGCACCAAAGAACTTTCAGTGATATGCTCCAAAGCTCACCATAAAAACATTTTTAACTACACTTTGAATATTGTCTTCCATCCCATTGCCAATTCACATTGCAATAATATAACTAAATCCATGTGTTCAGCTACTAATGAGTACTATATATAAAATTAGTCCTAATAATAAGTTATACATGGTAGGTATCTAAATATATCACAGGAAAAAAAGTATTTATATGACACCATGGGGGAGCGGAGGAGAGCAGTATAGCTATGTAAATCTGAAGTCAGTTCTTTTCACTGGACCACAGGCCAGAAGGCTGTTAAAAATACAGAGCTGGAACCTGAATATGCACACCAGCTTAAATGGTCATTTAAATAACCATATACAGTTTTTATTAGATATGGAAAGGTAGAAATTATATATATTCCTCAATCGTATTCATTTGAAAAGCTTATTTAAAACAACCACTCATAAATGAAAGAATTGTCTATGTTCAGTGCATGTAGTGGTTGCTGTGGTGCGTCACAGGCATACCACTCCAGGAACGGAACACTTATTTCTCCAGTTACTAGGAGTGTTGGCTCCTGACAGCTACCACCAGACTCTGTCTTTGGGAATTTCATTTGGCCAAAGATAGCTTCCTTGCTCAAAGTTATGCATCCATTAACTGGTTGATATGAAGGTACAAGACTTGGCCCACCTCTTGATTTGGGACAATTGCAAAGGGCCATCCCAGCTACAGAGTTCTGCATAGAATCAGCTGAGGCAAGTTCATCATATTTCTCCCTGTCCTCAATCCTGCTTCCCTCACTCCCTACACTTCTTTTCCTGAGAGCTTCTCTAGTAAATCTCCCACATACAAACCTCCGCCTTTTACTCTGTTTCCCTGGAATTCAGTCTTAAAAAATTGGTACCAGAAGTGGTTCTAGGAAACACACATTAAAATGTGATTGTGGAGCTAGATCATCTACAGACCAGCTGACAGTGAGGACCCCATTACTGCTGTTAAGTGGTATACTGATAGGTCTTGGCATGTGCAAGCATTGCGAATGTTAAACATTTCATCAGTGGTGAAATAGGATGGGAATTCTGGTGGCAGAAAATGATCTGGAAATGAGAGATAAAGAGGACATATCTCAATTGCTTGCTAAGTAGTCATTGGAAGGACTCAGAAATCTGATGGCTGTTTCTGGGTATCATAAATACATTGGAGAAGGACAATAAAAGGCTGAGGGTAATTAATCAGAAGGTCTCTCTGGCAGCATATGAGATTCTCATGTCTCCACAAGCAGAAGATCAGGTTGGGTAATGGAGCTCCAGAGAAGCTCCATCTTCGCAGTCTTCAGCAAATTTGCTGCACCAAATTCAGGGCCTTGAATGGAAAAGAGGAATGGGACCCATGGAATCAAGATGAGGATGTCTGGGTCAAAGCACTTAAAAATCCTAAATCTCCAGGTTCCTTTGAGCCTTCTGGGTTGTCAGAAGTGGACCACTCTTTTCTTAAATGTTAGTGCTCTCTCCTTGCTTACAGATGATTCAGAGACCTGAGTCTTACAAAGCAATACTTGCCTCTCCCTGGATCTATTTATCCCTCCCTTCCTGGCTACCTGGCTAATAATTAAAATTACAGCATAACCTACCTGGAGAAATGCTGGATCTGTTAAAACAGAAAAGGAACAATATACTGAAGGAGTTATAGGACCTAGCCAACATGTATCAGCTAATGCTGCAAAAGTATATAGAAGACTGCTTTCTGAGGGTGCTGGGTCAATGGGCATGGGACATATTGGATAAGGAAGAGATCACCAGTAAAGGAGCACTTTCCTGTGATAAAGGATTAACAACCTGGCAATAACACTGGGAGACTGGAATGATACACTGCTAGGACGAGTCTCGACAGACTGAGTAAAAATCAATAACCCACCATAAGTAACTACAAATGCCAGTAAAGAGCAATAACTCACAGTAAGTCATTACAAACACAGAACAACCACAGCACATGGTGGGACCTGGAGAGTCAGGATTTTTAAGTGCTTTGACCCAGATGTCCCCATCTTGATTCTTTGGGTCACATTCCTCCCCTCATTCAAAGCCCTAAGTTTGGTGTAGTACATTTGCTGAAGACTGAGTATTTCATCTTCTCTGGAGCTCTACTTCCTAGCCTGATCCTCAAAGACACAGGGAGTGGGCACACCAGAGTGATATGTTCTATAAAAAATGGGAGATTAATCTGCTGACTGTGTCCTCTGAAAGGGCCCATAGGACGCTCCATTCACCAGAGTTTTAAGGAATGTACTCGTGAAAGAGACACCAACGTCCTTCAGAAGGTGTTGGTAGCTGTTCTCCGTAAGCCAGGCTTGACAGTAAGATATGCTGTTACAGAAATGAGTTCTGAGAAAGCAATGAGGATGACAGAATTCCCAAATAAGAGGTAGGTGGCGGCACCAAACTGTCAGATGCAAGGCAGGCACAATTAGGTCAAAGAATGGTTGAATTTTCAGAAGGAGAAAACAGACCTACAGTTACTAGAGGTGGGAAAAGGGGAGGCAGAGGGGGATAGAGGGTAAATGGGTAAGGGACACAAAAAGTAATTACAATTTGTCATGATGAACAAGCTAATAATATTGATTTGATCATCACATACTATATGCAAATCCTGTAGTCAATTCTGTACTCCATGAATATGTATAAATTAAAAATAAAAATAAATGGGAAAATCAGAGCAGCAGCCAGGGTGGCCTGACATGCACAGCACTATGGAGATAGTTACAAGAACACAGCTTTTCTAGGTGCAAGTTAGACAGACAGGAAGCCAACAGACTGTTGCTCAAACTATATAATCTAGAGAAACTGAGCATATACATCAGGAGGCTGAACTCAGCTGTACCAATAAAAAGCCGAGGTCTCCTAATTTGAGTAATCAGATCCGAATCAATTCTTAGATCTAGGACATAATGAACAAAGGAAACCGTGATTCCCTTGAAGGAAAATGTTGCAACATCATGGAAAAGGTGTACAGTATTCATTTACTCAGTCCTTCCTCAAAGGGTCCTATGGCCATTTCCTCAGATAACGTGGGGAAAAGGGAAATACCTTAACCACGTGAGAACTGTTGACATTTCATCATGCTCTTGTTAAAGTTTGGGCATATGGGGATATAGAGGCAAAGTAATTAAGAGAATCCTATTCTAGTTCCAGGTCACAGTTGGCCTATGAACCCACCTGGTGATCATTTCCCTGGCTTCTGAATGTATAATTGGAATGAACATACGTGGAAGTTGACAGACCCCCCACACTGGTTATTTAGCTTCTGGAGTAAGAGCTAATGGTAGAAGTCAAATGGGGTGGGGGGGGGCAGTTGCAGAGATTAATGTCACCTTTAAAGACTTAAAAAGATAAAGGGAGGTAGTTCTCATAATAGCTCCATCTAATTATCCAGTCTGGTTCCTACAATAACTGGACAGGTCTTGATGAATTATAGGGGACTACTGTAATTACAGTGGCTTACTACTAAAGTAATTACAAACAAATATTTTTCCTAATGCATCTATGGTTTCAGATATAGTATCTCTGATAGAACAGACGAACATAGCCTTATGTACCTGGTATACAGCCACTGTGTTGTAAATTGTATAGTAATGCCCCCAAAAGATCATTTAATATCAAAGAGGTACCAAATGCAAAATAGGCAGATTGGCTGGTCCATTTGATATTATCCAGTATCTGTCATCAACCAGGCTAGTAGCCATAGTGTCAGTGATGGAGGACTGTATGAACAAAACAACACAGCCTACCATCGAAAGAAACTAATGTTAGCTCATTGATGCAGCAAAATCCCTCAAAGAATCCACAAAGCTACACCGTGACAAAATGTGTCCATTAGAAACTCTCTATTCTAGAACATGTAGCCTTTCTTCTCCGCTAGAATGGATACATTTTCCAAGCATGGGTTTGCAATTTTTGTGCACAGAGCTTTGGCCAGCTCCCCCGTCAGAGGGTTTACAGAGTGTTTGTTTCAATGGCATGGTATAACACACAGAACAATCTCAGACCTAAGGACTTTTCTTCACAGAAAAGCAGGTGTGAATATGGGCTCAGGATGATGGAGTCCACTGCCCGATCACGTACCCCACCATGCCAAAGTTTTCTGCCTGAGGGAGTTGTGGAATGGCTTTTTGAAGTTGTAGCTGAGAGACCAGTTTGGAGGGAAAACTGCATGAACGGGGCACTGTCTTCTAGGATGCAATATAGACCCTAAGACAGTATAAAACATATAAAACTGTTATATGGTGCTATGTATGCAGTGATCAGGAATACGTGGTCCAGACACCAAGCCCCACCTATTATTACTCCCAGGGACACACTTTCAGAGTTTTTTCTTTCTGTTCCTGCACTTTTAAGCAATGTGGATGTAGTTTCCGAGGGAAAACTCTTCAACTGGGGGCACAGTAAGAGTTCTATTAAGCTTAAAGTTATAATTGCCACCTGGTCACTTCAGGTTCCTAGTCCCAAGAGCCCAGGAGGTAAGCAGAGAAGTCACCACTCTGACTGGAGTAATTGACCCTGATGATCAGGAAGGGGTAGGGACCTGTTATAGAAAAGAGGAAGAAAGAGTATGTTTGGGACCCAGGTAATCCACTTTGGCATTCCCTGGTTCTTCTTCTGCCCAATTTTGACAATAAACGGACAAGCAAAGCTATTACAGCCTGAAGAGGGCAAAGTGACGAGATGCTCAGACCTCTCAGGAATAAGGATCCAAGTCACTCCATCAGACCTACAGAGGTGCTTGCCAAGGACAGTAAAAATGTAGAAGGGTAGTAGAGAAGAGAATAAATGAGCAGCCTCAAAACAACTGCAGTGGTGGGACTACAGTCTGTCTTAAAGAAACCTCCTCTTACAAGTTTCACCCCAAAAGAGACCAGCCAGAATCTTCCCAGATGGGGTGATTTCATTATATGAAACAAATAAATCCAATAAAGCACAGGTTTGAGCTCTAGTGTGAGCTGGGATACCCCACTCCCCCCACATTCAGTCATGACATCATTTCCCAGATGCAGGACTATTGGCTCCTTTTGGACCACAGCTGGGTCCACCTTCAGGAATAGCCCTCAGTGGTCAAGGGCTCCAAACCCTTGCTAAGATTTAGGACAGCTCTGAGAGCCATCCATCTCCAGGGCTTACTGTAGGATCCACTAAGCTTCTGCTGCCACTGCATTGCAACTTCTTCTGCCCAATTCTGTTTCTCTCATTCTCTTACAGATGTCCCAAAGAGCACTTTTCAATCAAACTATGCAGATATAGATCTCCATCTCAGAGTATTTCTTGGGAAACTGGATGTACAGAAGTGCCCTTTCATTTACCTGTAACATTTCCACTTTCCCACTTCAACTGTGTTCCCATGGAGCTAAGGGAGCGAGCTATGCTTGTCCCATAAACTTTTCTTTTTAAATTGTCCAGTTTCTGGCCTCTTTCATCTATCTTCCCTTCCTTTTCTCTCTAATGGTTTCAACAGACCTAGACTTTCGAGTTGACATCTCACTGATGATGTAGGAGCAAAGTTGACACCTTTGCTAAAAGCATTCTTATATCATCTTATGATATTTCCCCAGGTTAGGACACCATTACAGGGCAGAGTTACATTGATTTATGTACTCTAGGGAAAGTACTTGGGAAGAAAATCCTACTTGAAGGTACAGGTTTATCAAGAACCAACAACAAGACCAAAATGCCAGAATCTGAAACTTCCTTTTCAATTTTTTTTCTAAGTTGTTTATTTTATTATTTTTCTTTTAGCCTTCCATGCATAGCAGGTTAAATTTTCTGGTCTATTCTAGAAACTTTTTGATTTCTCCCCCTACCATCCAAATCTGAGTGGATTTTAGATGTTCAATAAAGTAGTGTATACAAACATCTGCTAACTTCAATTTGCAATTTTTTTTTTTTTTTGGCCTCTTTGTCTTGCGGATTCTCGGCACAGAAAATGCTGCTGTTTGATTCTATGTCATCTATTTATTTGTTTGATTTCATCAGGTAGAATAAATGAAGAATGCTCAAGGTTAAACTGATTTGCCAAAAATATCAAAGAGAGGCTAATGAAGACAAGTTAGAAACACACATATAATGTAATAATGATTCTTCATGGATTGGCATCAAAAAACTGTAAGTAAGTTTAGAGTTTTTGAACTTTATGTTCTACGGTGGCCCCATCCTGTCACACTGCACCCCACAGAGTTGATTTGAGATGAAGCAGTCCTGGGCTTCAAAGGCAGCTTTGTTCTGTGAGCAGCTCTGCCTCGCACAGTATGGAATGAGAAGACTCTTTTGTTTCTGCATCACAGATTTGCTATTGTTCTTTTCGTCACAAAGATGGGATGCTACAAAGATACATTTCTAACCATCTTCGTGTCCTTGGCTGATCAAGTTGCAGTTTCTCTGTGCCTCAGTTTTCTTATCTATACAGTACAAACATGTAGGCTAGTTTCCAAACAGCCATTTCAACCTCTAAAAAATCCCCCACACACTAAATAAGAAAAGATACATAAAGTGCCTTCCCCACTGCCTGGAATCTAATAAGTAGTCAATGAGTGTTAACTTTTATTATTATTATCACATAAACTGAATCTTTAATGAAGTAAGAAGCTATAAGAGAAAATACCAACCAAAAGTAGACTTGAACAATTATAATATCATCAAAATAAGAATTGAAAATTATTAAATTAATATACTTTTTTGTTGTCATGTGAATTTTGAACTGTGGGATTTTATAAAATAATAGATTTAAAGATATAATTTGAGATGTCAGATTTAAATACATTTGCATCCAATTGAACTGCCAAAATATGTAATTACCATCTTTCAGTAACCTCATGCAAGGAAATTGTGGGAGCTCAGGGGTCCAAAGGGATTCAGCATGATGTCCTTCAACAAAAATTTTCTTAAACACTTAAATATTATTAGTTAATTCATGCTATAAACTACTATAGGTTCAGAATGAAACCAAATGTAATCTAGACAAATAGCTTGTGTTTACTTATTTTTTATTTATAAGCCTGCTCCTATCACAGAGCCTCCAAGAACATACACACAGATTACACAGAATTAATTGGCTGTCACATCATTTGTTCCATGATCTATAATCTACCCTGCTGATGCTTGAGTATCAATCATATAAGTTACTGATTAGCCAGATAGGCCTTTTGCAAAGTCCCCTGCAGGTCAACAAATTCTAGACTTTCCAATCAGGAAGGAGAAACCAATTTCAGAGAAATGGGCACTTGAAAAAAAAAAAAAATCTGTACCAGATTTTTCCTTCTTACTCTCAAGGAAAGGCAAGATCTACTAATAGCAGTCCTTTGAAAGACTCATGACCCAAGAAGAAATGCAAAGAAAAGGATAATTTCTTTGATATCTAGAATCTATACTTTATATGATGTCACATAGCTAAGTTAATAGTTTGAACTGCATTTAAAAAGTATACAATGGCCATGGGGCTACTTGAGCAAATATCTTACTTTAGCTGCATGTTTAAGTAATTACATTCAATAAATAGTAGTTGGATTCCTACTGTGTGCCAGACACTAGATAGTGATGGCCACAATGTGCTGGAGCCTGTGCTCTGGGTCTTAAAATGTGGTCTCATTTAAACCTCACATTTCTTAAAAGAATTACAATGTTTATCTGGTAAACTGAGGCACAGAGCAGTTAAGTAAGTTGGCCAAGATCTCACTGCACCTAGATGATGGAACCATGATTCCAACCCTTGTCTATCTTCCAATAGAAATTGCCTGCTTAACCTTTATTCTTAACTGCTTCCTTTTTTCATTGTGCAATTGAACTAACTGATTGTTTAACTGAATTAATGAAGAGCATTGATGTCTCACAAACATGGCCTACTTTGATTATAATATGAAAATTTTATAATTCTTAAACTTTTAAAAAACTAGATGTTACAAAGGTATTTCTAAAAATGCTCGATCATATTCTAGAGAAGGATATTCACAATCTTTTTGCTATACGATATTCAATATTTTCAAACATTTTGTCTTCTTTGGATAGCTTATAACAGCTTTGAAACTAGTCTAATTTGGCAAGTCCTAGGACACCAGCACTGGTCTACAGAAGTGATGTGATATTTGACACACTTTTATCGTGCTGGGACTGAACAAGCTCGGGCAAGTTACTTCATCACTCTGATCTTCTCTGTCCTTATCTTTAAGGTTATTAGATTTCTAATGTCTGTCTTCCTTCAGTTATTCAGTAATTCCATGAATATTCGCTTTTTGCTTACTGTATTAGTTACCTGTGGATGCTATGACAAATTCCCACTAACTTGGTGGCTTAAACAACACAAATCGATTCTCTCGCAGTCCTGAAAGCCAAAAGTCCAAAATCACGGTGTCAGCAGGGCCCTGCTCCCTTTAGAGGCTGTAGGGGAGACTCCGTTCCTAGACTCTTCCATCCTCTAGCAGTGATAAGGCCTCTTTGGCTCCAGGCTGCCTCACTCCAATCTCTGCTTCTGTCCTCACATTGCCTCCTCCTTGGTGTCTGTTTTGACTCCTTTCCTGTCTCTTATAAGGACGCTGGTTATTGAATCTAGAGCACACCTGGCTAATCTAGAGTGCTCTCATCGAAAGATTCTTAATTACATCTCAAAAGAATCTTTTTCCAAATATGGTAACATTGACAGGTTCGAGGACAGGAACTTATCTTTGGTGTTGGGGGTGGAGGGAGGGCATTTAACCCACTACACCAAACAGGAATGATCCTTAAGCTCACGGAAGGCAGTTTAATTGCTGCGAGCACTTTGGAAATTATAAAATACTACAAAAATGGAAGTAGTTATTATTCCTTTAAAATGAATAACTCAGTTTCACTTACTGCTTTTTTACCTCAGTATGCTAATAAGGGAAAAATAATTGGACATCATTTCAATGCTACTCTTCATCTGTGATTAGAATACATGTAAAAGGAAGCTGATGGATAATATGGTATTATCTGGGAATAACTGAAGGAAGCATCAATCATTAAAAAATATTGATGGAGATGTTTTCTAAGTAGAATAAGGTTAATGATACCTAATGTGGCACAATTTGACCCAAGGATAAAATAATTTGTAAATAAATTAAGTTTGGTCTAGGTTGCCAGATTAAAAGGATAAAATCCCTCCAAATGATGCCCCAATTACATCATTTTCAAGATTAATTTCTTTGTGTCTTTAAGGATTTTTATTATAATACACTCCATACACATACACACACTTAAAAATTCTAGAAAGAATAATGCCTTGCAGGTTAGCTATTAACATTTGGGGGAAAATAGTTTTGTTCCTTGATATTCAAAGTTTGGTTCACAGATCAACAGCATCTGTGGCTTGTTAGAAATGTGGAGTCTCAGGCACCAGATAGACCTAGCAAACAAGCATGAACGTGTAACAAGATCTTTAGTAAATACCAGGCACATTATATTTTGAGAAATTAGCATAATCCTTTCCAACTAGCACAAAAGGCTGAAGAAAGGCATTTTGTATAATAGTTCTCAAAAGTTAGATTTCAGGCTCATGTGGAATTATGACAAGGTCTACTAGCATGTGAGGAAATGAGAAAAATAAGTTCAATTAGTGAGTTTGTGAATCTAAACTGACTCAACTTAAAGAAATGCCTTTTTTCCTGATATTAAGGATTTAATTCTATTTAGTATGAAAATGTCATCCCTTTCATGAAATGATGATGATAGCAGAGGGTCATGTATAATGTGCATGTATGTGTATGCATACGTGTGTATGTTTAATCATTTACTTGCAAAATAAAATTGACAAATACTCCTGATATTTTTTTCATTTAAATCACTGATCCAAAAAATCCTAAAGTAGCCTAGATATAAGATGAGCCACTGAAAAGAAAGGTGGAGTTAGCAGAGGTAGAGAAAGGAGAGAGTGGAGTGGAATATCAGAGAGAAATTTTTCTTCACATTTTTCTCTGTATTTTCCTTGCTTTCTTTTCCCCTTAGACTAAACCTCCCTGGAAAGACCACACAGATGTGACTTGGCAAATCACCATAATGCCACTCGGCTTGGGAGTACTATGTGACAGGCTCTTCTTCATGCTAGAAATGTTCACAAAATACAGATCATCCCAGGACCTACTGGGAAATTCCTTTTGAAGTAGTAGACCATGATGTGGAAAAGTATTATTAAGTCCTAGGATTTTCTTGGAGGGGAAATCTCAAATGTGCATAACCACCAAATATCCCTTTTTATTGTTTGAAAATAGAAGTTCCTGTTAGAACTTTACCGTTTGCTTCAGAGGTGACTCCATTTCTGTTATCCTGCATCAATATTGAAATATTAAAAACTTTAAAACAAAAACTACAAAAATGTATAACATTTTTTCAAAAGTATACTTTGAAATTAATATCAAGGGGAAGTGAAAGGTGAGGAGGTCCTTGAAAATGAATATCATAACATTTATGCATTCTTTGAATAAAGTAGTGACATTTCAGGTTGCTAAATTAACATTTTAATTTTTCTTAAGCAGCTCAATGATTCTAGAGGCAGTCTTAAGCTATCTTTCTTTTTCTGTAAACCCTATTGTTTCTGATGTGAATGTATACCATACGTTTGTTAATTAAAGGTCACTCTATAACAGATTCTTTTCTAATTTTCTAAAGATCAGACCTTTTAATCATTAGGACAAGCATGTTATTTTAGTAAATAAAAAACGTTTATGGATCAAAGACCAGAAAATTCAAGTTTGGAAAATTATTCTTATGCAGCTTCCATACAAATTGTTAATGTTCCTTATCTTTTCTATAAAATTGGAAGTAAAATACAAACACATGAGTAAATAAATATTTGATCTTTCATAGCCCTTGCACCTTATAATTAATAGTGTGATGGGATTTTAAATGTTAAGGAAATAATAATTTGCTATCAATGGGGATGGGAGAATTTTGTTTATTAGTTTAGTGTGATTCAATTTGTGAAAATGTGCTTCATTGATCTTTGGAAAAGAACGTTAATTGGAAATGAATATCACAATCTATTTGCCACACCAGTAAGTCCAAGTCACTGTGGTTCATTAAATACTACACCTGCTATTTAACTTTCCAGGCTGAGAAAAATCCTTGATTTAATACTTTTAGGAGTGGCTAGTATGGGAGCTCAAAAAAAAAAAAAAAAAAAAAAAACAGTTTGAACCACTTATTTCTCTATTTACCCAACTAGATAAAATACATACCAATTCCCTGCTTGGAATAAATATGATCTAATACTTGATATGAATATTTTTAAGTACAAGCATAATCCATTCAAATAATATTCTTTAAAAAACATCTCACAAATAAACGGCGGAAGTGTGTTTTTTAATACCAGTACACACAGGGATGTGCTGGGTCACCCTTTAAAAGCAATCTGAAGCTCAGTGGGGTAGAGAGAGTGGGAGAGCACAGGAGGAAGAACTAGCTTTATTATATAAGGATAAAAGCCATGGGATGGATACTAAATAAACAACATCAACAGCTGCCCTCAACAGGACAGGTACCCTTCAACAAATAATCAAGAAACAGCAGTAGAGCATAAGCAACAAAGCACAGGATAAATCCTTTAGATGAAAGAGCTAAAAATAATGGACTAGAGTGCCCAAGAAAAGACTACATAGCTTTTAGGTTATTTGAAAAATGAATTCTTACATTAGTCAGTAACTGGATTTGTAGGAATCCTCTATGTTTAAGTTTAGAACAAAACTAGGGTCATGGGCTTAGTCACCACAAGGGTCAGGCAGTGCCACCATGAAGTAGTGTAGCTTATTAACAATTTGATGGTAAGGCTACATTGGGGCATGGCTTATTACCAGTAATTTTATTTTTAATAAATAATGGCTAGTACTTTACAGGTGGTAGATGAGTGGGAAGGTTAATGTTTTAATCATATTTCAATTATATTTGAAATGATCAATAAAATTTTAATTTGTTAGAGCCAAATGTTCCTCTACCCAAAATATATTCCAATTTCATGTAAAACTCTATACAAAATCCTAATTTATTTTTTCAAAATATGTTTTGCTATCAATTTTTCTGTGATGTATTTTTTCCATAAAGTGAGACACTTTTGTATGCAAATTAGAAATATGAGATTTAGGTTTTCTCTATTTCAGTTAATCAAGGCAGTTTTGCCTGTTTAAAACCAAATTAATCAATTTATTCAACAACCTTGGGTATCACTTTCTTATGAGACTTAAGTATGAAGAAGGAGGAGGGATGGGGGATACTCAGATAAGCCAGAGAACAAGAACATGGATTGGTTTTTAAAATGTTACAGCAGGTTTTCACCTCAGTCAGACTATGAAAATCAGAATTTGGGGAGGGAATGTTGGTATATTTGCATTTCCTAAAAAATACCTTAGGTGATTCTAACTTGCATCCAGGGGTGAGAATCACTGGAAGATACAGACCAAAAACAAATAATTATAAGTCAATTTGAAAGCAGCACTGATAGAAATATGTACAAGATAGAGAAGGATGTGGAGGAAACCCACAAAATTATTGCTTCTTTTTATATAACTCTATATTTTCATTTGTTTCAAAAGTACAGGTGTTATCTTTGAAACTTAAAAGTCACCAATAAATTAGTAAGGCTAAAATAACAATAATGTATGCACAAAGTATTACAGAAGGAAAGAAAAAGCAGCTAATTCAGGTCAGGGGCATAGAAGTCTTTCTCAAAGAAACACAGGTTTATCCTTGAGAATAAGGGGGGGTTATTTCGGCCATTTACCTATTAAGCAATATGAAAATATTTTCAATTTCTTATCAATGAAATATTATTTATACAAATATATAAAGCAAGCTCATTTATTTGATTTCCAGTAATATTCCAATCTAACAAGCAAACAATTATAGTGTAATTAACAAAGGAAATTGTCCCTGATTTATTATTGGAATCTATACTAGTGTTTCTGTACATTAAAATAAGTGGCATAAAAATAATTAGAATAAATGTTACAAATCATGACATCCACATTTTTTACTATATAGTGGCTTTAAGTATGTTAAAAGAACTTGGGCGATACATCAATGTAGCCTAGTAAACAGAGCAGAATCAGAGCCACCACCTTTGACTGTGTAGGATGAGCAGCATTCTTGGTGTCCCTAGACAGAACTGTGCCTACGACAGTGATGTGCAAATCTAAATACTAATATCAACAAAGAATGCTTGTTTTATATTCTAGGCAAATGCCTACTAAAATCTTCAGTGGTCAAAATAGTTAAATATGCAAACATAGTTTATTTGCATCTATTCATGTCTATTTACAAATTACTTCTTTTGGCTATATGAAGACTTCCATTGTCATTGCCTTATTAAACCCTGTATGTGAAATTTTTCAAATTTTAAATTAAAATAGATGAAATACTGCTTACTGCAGCACGTTCATTGTATTGCAATTTGTAGGCAATATGTGTATTTATCAACATATCAACAGGCTTGTATGATTCTATAAGAGGATTAATGGACTTCCTAACAAACATTTATAAGTTAGCCAACCAATACATTTTAATTTATTTTTCTTCATTAATTAGCAAGGTACATTAATTTGACAATGTTTATTGAGCAACTGCTAAATACCAGGCTTTACGCTAGGGGTTTGTGAGAGTATGGCTGACAAGAAAGGAATGTAGACAAACAGACAATTAAATAGCATGATACGTGCTATGTGTAGTGGATTGAATTATGTTCCCACCAAACTCACTGCAGCTTGAATTGTATCCCCCATATTTTATGTACTAGAAACTTAGCCCCCACTGTGACTGTTAAGAGAGTGGGAAATCCTATTATGGTAGTTGAAAGGTGGAGCCTTGAAGAGGTGATTGGATTGTTGGACCATGCAGAAGTGAATGGATTAAAAATGGTGGTCAAGGGCATGGTTCTGAGGTCTTTAAAAGAGGAGGACAGTCTGTCTTTCTCTCTCTCTGCTTCCACCATCTTACAATGTGAGATCCCTGGGTCACTGCCATCACCATCATTTGGATTTTGGACTTCCCAGCCTTAGAAACTAAGCAATAAATTTCATTTTTCTTTATAATTACCCAGTTCTGTGTATTTGTTATAAGCAACACAAAACTGACTAATACAGAAAATGGGTACCAGAGAAGCAGGGTGTTGCTTATAACAAATACTTGAAAATGTGGAACTGGCTTTGGAAATGGGTATTGAAGAGAGGCTAGAAGAATTTGGAGGAATAGGCTAGAAAAAGCCTAGATGCTAGTGAAAATTTAGAAGACAAGCAAACCAGAGAAAGTTTTAGAGATTGGTTAAATGGTGGTGACCAGAATGGTTATGGAAACATGGACAGTAAAGACCATTCTAAGTAGGTCTCAGATAGAAATAAGGAGTTTTTTGGAAACTGGGGCAAAGATCAACCTTGCTATAAACTGGCAAGGAACTCAGCTGCATTGTGTCCATGCTTTAGGACTTTGTGAAAGCTGAAACTTAAGAGTTATGAACTAGAACATTTGATGGAAGAGATTTCTAAGCAGCAAAGCATTCAGGAAGCTGCATGGCTCCTTGCAACAACCTATGCTGAGTTATGGCAGCAAAGGCATGACATAAACCCAGAATTTAAAAAGGAAGCAGAG
The DNA here is from genome assembly GCF_027409185.1 of Cynocephalus volans. Taxonomy (NCBI): domain Eukaryota; kingdom Metazoa; phylum Chordata; class Mammalia; order Dermoptera; family Cynocephalidae; genus Cynocephalus; species Cynocephalus volans. The sequence continues at coordinate 278,486,402 of NC_084460.1, read as the reverse complement.
TGTAAAGATTTGGAAAATTTGCAGCCTGGCCATGTGGTAGAGAAGCAGAAAGCATGCAATGGTGCAGCCCAGTGACCATTAGCTAAGAAGATTAGCACAAAAGTATGGGATTATCAAGAGAAGAGGGAAAAGGCCCTGAAGGTTTTGCAGAAGCCTCTGGGCCAATTCTTTCATTTCAGGCCCAAAGACCTAGGGAGACAGAATGGTCTGGGGGAACAGGCTTGAGGAGCCCTCCACTGGTTCACTGCCCAGGACTACCTTGGGAAGCTGCTTCCAGCACCAGCATCCCAGCTGCTTTGGCTACTCCAGCTGTGGCTAAATTGGCCGCAGGTGTGGCTGGACATGCAGCTTTGGAAAATACAAACAGGAAGACTTGGAGGCATCCACATGGTGTTAGGTCTGCTGGCTTGCAGAATGCTAGATCTGTGGAGGCTTGGGAGCCTCCACCCTGATTTCAGAGGATGTATGGAAAAGTCTGGGGACCCAGGAAGAGATCTGTTGCAGGGGCAGAGTCACCATAGACAATCTTTATGACAGCAATGTTGAGCAGAAATGTGGGGGTCAGAGTTACAGCAGAGAAACCCCATCAGCGCCATGCCTACTGGAGCCGTGAGAGTAGGACCACTATGGAGACCTCAGACCTGTGGAGCTACCAGAGTGGAATGTCAGTCTGGGAGAGCTGAGGTGTGGTCAGAGACCAGGAAAGCCATAGGAGCCGAGCTGCCCAAGGACTTGGGAAACAGACCCCTATACCAGCATGCAGTGGCGGTAAACATGGAGTCAAGGTACCTGATTTGCCAGCTTTGAGTTTTGATACCTGCCCTGCTGGGTTTCTGATTTGTTTGGGACCTGTTACCCTTTTCCTTTGGCCTATTTCTCCCTTTTGGAATGGGAACATGTACCCTATGTTTGTCCCACCATTGTATCTTGGCAGTAGATAACTTGTATTGACTTCACAGATGGGACTTTGAACTTTGTACTTTTGAGTTGAGACAAGTTAAGACTTTGGGAATGAAATGAACATATTTGTATGTGAAAAGGACAAGAGTTTTGTGGGGCCAAGGGCAGAATGTAGTGGATTGAATTATGTTACCCCCAAACTCATTGAAGCTTGAATTGTATCCCCCACATTTTATGTATTAAAAACTTAGCCCCCACTGTGACTGTTAAGAGGGTGGGAAATCCTATTATTGTAATTGAAAGGTGGAGCCTTGAGGAGGTGACTGGATTGTAGGACTGTGCCTTAGTGAATGGATTAAAAATGGTGGTCAAGGGCTTGGTTCTTAGGGCTTTAAAAGAAGAGGAGAGTCTGTTTTTCTCTCCCTGTTTCCATCATCTTGCAATGTAAGACCTCTGGTTCACTGTTACCACTACCAGATGGACTTTGGACTTCCCAGCCTCAGAAACTGTAAGCAATAAATGTCATTTTTCTTCATAAATCACCCAGTTCCAGGTGTTCTGTTATAGCAACAAAAACAGACTAATACACCATGTGAAGAAGGACTAGTGTGTCATGAGAGCAGGAGGGGGCCTGAAACCCTGACTGGGGAGCACAGAACGTGACTAAGCAGAAATCTTAAGGATAAGCAGGACTGGGCCTGATAAAGGTAAAATAAAAGTGGAGGAAAATTTTTCAGGTAAATTTAGTTACATAAGTAAGGACCCAAAAGATCAAGCACGGCATTGAGAAATCAGGATAAGAACCACTATGTCAAGAAGGATTTATTAAGGTGGGGAGAAAGGAGTAGCAGGAGATGAGGCTGGATAGTTTGTCAGGGGCTGGGCCACAGGGGGTCTTGAAAGCGTTATCAAGTATTGTCCTACTGAAACACACAGAACAACTTCACCTGGGCTTGCATCTCGTGGATAATTTCAAGGCACTAGAGAAACATTTTAAGATGTGTGGCAACAGAAAAATACTCTATGATATAGGTGAAGATGCCTGTTAAAAAATGTATTCTCAAAAATGGTTTACGAAATTATGTTTCATTATATTATATTATTACAGTGTCAGAGATATATTAACAGCAATTGAATGATGAATAAAGCTCCCATTTATATAGTATTATTAAGGAACGTTGACTATGTTCCAGGCATTGTGTGAGATATTCTGGGAATACAAGTACAAGAAGATGGTAAGAAGCGAAGAATGCCATCTTTTGCTTCAAGGAAATACTGATGTCAGGAAAAACAAAACAATGGATTCTCCTCAAAACCGCCACTACCACCACCACCAATACCACCACCAACAACAACAACACTACCTTACATTGTCATCGTTGTCTCTGACACCCAGCCTTGGCCACTGGAGTCAACTTCTACCACCACTTCCATCTGGTTTTTCATATGCAGTCCTCCATTAACTCCTGTTATTATTCTTTTATAATGATTCCCTCCACCCTAGTCACCTACTGATCTCCTGCATTAGTCTCTTCTATCCCTCTCTCCTGTCCCACACAATCCAAACCACATTCATCTCTCTGAAACCCTATTTCTATTACTACTCTGTAAACACCTCCTTTGGTTTTCTTAGTTCATTTATAGAGATTCCGAAGAATTTAGCCTAACATTAAGGAATGCTTTAGAATCTAAATCCAACCCTACCTTTCACATCTTTTCTCCACTTCTTCGAAGCATAACTGGGAGGAGAGAAAGGGATTGCTCATGCTGAACACATTCTCAAAATGGACAGTGTTTCAAGAATGTATTAAGGTAATAGGGATTATACGTTTTTTTGCTGTAAAGTTGTCTGAGCTCTTTGTATATTCTGGATATTAATCCCTTGTCAGAGGCAAAAACAAACAAACAAAAAGACAAGATAATACATCCATTGAAAGGTTTCTGGCAACATAATGAGAGGGCTTCAGAAGAAGCAAAGTACAAGGTAAGATTTTGATAAGAGAAAGCTGGAAAAGAACAGTGTCTTTGTAGTCACTCATAACTTATTGTGCTCCTCACCCCTGGCTTGTCTCTCCTTCAGGTTAGCTTCTGGCAACACCTCTGTCAGGACTGCTCTTTTAGAGACCTTTGAAGACAAGATGCCTTTTCTTACCTCTGCCTGCCCCACTTGCAGACCTTGAAACATCATCCTGTTACACCAGGCCTGATCTAAATTCTCAGGCTCTATGAAGTCCTATTGCTAAAGAGTTCACCCTCCTCTTCAGGTACGGCTGGGAAAGGGGATGGGGGCTCAGGGGGAGTGAATCAAGTCTTCAATTACTGCTTAAGTTAGAAGTCTTGTCTCTAACATTTGCTGAGTTTCCTGCTTCTGTGAGTAGAATGAGGATTCTTCCAAGTATGGCATATCAGTCATAATTGGCACAGAAGTACATACTCCCAGGTGCCATGTCATTGCATAAAACAGATGCTTTCAGATTTGTGGCGAGTAGTAGTAACTTTTGTCAGATGCTGATGAATTCTGGGTTCTGATATCCTAAATATGTTTTAAAACAAACACGTGCCTGGTAATTAAGAAATACACCTCAATTATATAAATCAATCATCATTCTCTCTCAAACGCTTCCTAATTCTTTTTTGCCAACAGAACTCTGACTTTGTCCAGATACTTGGAGGCTTTGTGCTTCACAGGAACCGAGTATTGATTATGCCAAGCCAATTGTGGCTATCCCATTTTAAAGACAGTGATTGGTTTAGGCAAGAACATGTGATACAATTCTGATTAATGAGCTATAATCTACTGGGGAGGGTGACTGGGAAAGTTTTCTTCAGTTCTGAAAAAAGGAACACAGGCAGAGATTAGCTAGTTTTTCGTTTTGTTTTGTTTTGTTTTGTTTTCCTCTCTGTGGCTGTGCACAATGTCTGAAAACATAGTGGTATCCGGAAAGCAAAGCCAGTAAAATCATGGAGAACCAGGATCCTGACATTGTTAAACTGATTAATTAACTAACGGTGGACCTTCCCTAGCTCTGGTCTACTTGTTTTGTGAATTAATGAAACCCTCTTGCTTACATAACTTTTAGAAATAACCACTGGTATATTTGTAGTCTAAAACACCCAAACTTTTCTGGAAATTTACTAACCTGGGTTTGGGAATCTTAAGAGTCTTAAGTGACCGACAGGCATCTTTCAAAAGGGAGATGATTCAGGAGTTGTGCTCACTTCATTTGCGAGACCCATGTTTCAGTTTGCATCTTTGGTATCATAATATGGTCTGTTTTCAATGGAACATGTGCTCAAATTACTTTTTATGTCAATGTTAATGATTTGTACTTTGAGGCAGTAAAATGAAGTGGAAAGAGCATTAGGCTAGAAGTCAGAAAGAAGACTTAGGTTCTTGACCTTTTGTCGACACAAAGTTTCTGTGTGACCTCGGTCAGAAAACTGAACACTTTGGGCTGTGATTTTCTCAACTGATAAGTCAGGTATTTATACCTGATTATCTCTAATGGGGTTCTGGCTGTAATTTCTTAGAACACAAACATACTCACAATTTGCATCTAGAAATCAGCAGCAGACACTACAACCTAAGGGGTTTCCACTTTCTACTTTTTGTATTGCAGTATCAACCCATGCTTATGGCATAAAGTCTTGTTATTAATCCAATAAGTAGAGCTCTCTCATTAACTGATTTGGATCACAGTGAATGTGCCCAGGGTCTGTTGACCATTTGGTGAAGTGCTTGATAAAGCAGATGTGTACATGAAAGTAGGGGCCTTGAGAATGGGCCAGGTGGGGGCAGTATACCAGTGGCTTTTGAAGTTACTAGGTGAGGGTCAGCATATAAAGATTTACAACATGTAACATTAACAGATTCTTGGTAAAAATATCCAAGTTGAAAAGCTGAAGAAAACTATGTTTATTTACTTACTTAAGATCTAGTATCTGAAAATCTGGATTAGAATTACAGAAGTTAATATAAGAAGTATTTCCTACAAAAAATATTTTATTCAACTCTCAGGGCCTCCAAAGGTGGGGGAGGGAGGGGAAATTTCTTCACAGTTATTACCTTCAACTTTCATTATTGGTCAAATAATGAGATAAGGGCTAACAACAAAGCAGGCAAGAGTAAAAACTGCGTGTCACTGACCAATAGCATTGTAAGCAAGGGCTCTGTCCCTAAGTGAAAATTAGGATCCATGTTCTGTTTACCTGCTGATGAGGTTAAGAGAGTCTCTCCTTGTCCAGCATCCAAAGACAAGTGAGCTGGGATAGCCTCCCATCTCACACTGCGTGTTATGGTATCTGACACTAGCTGCATTTGTTAATGGGATTCCTGCTGTGTTGCATTTCTAGTATACTGTCTGCTTTACTACACTCTGCACAATAGGCTACTTGCAGAGGCAATCATTAAGGCACTAGGTATTCATAAGCTGCAAAGAAAATCTTCTTTAAAAAAAGGAAAAAGTCAAAAGGGAACATAATCACCAAGGTGACAGAGGTTCCTGTAACACAGGACTAAAGAAAGTGGTTATACAGAAGACTGCAAAATCAGTGCAATCACCTCTCCGTTAATAATGCTCCACTAACAAAACAAGCCAGGGCAGATAAATGACAAGATATTTCCAAATCTCATTTCATTCGCCACTATTATTGGATTAGAAGCAAGAGGTCTGTACTATCTTGAAATGTACATTTCCATATTAAACTAAATCTAAACCCCCAAAGCTGATCAGGGAAATGCATCCGCATGATTTGGTTAAAAAAAAAAAAAAAAAAAAAAGGATGTATTCACCTTGAGCTAACGACACTGTCTCCCTAGATGACCTCATCCTCAAGACGAAATCCCTCAAGCTTTTACTTCCATTTGAATGGCAACATAGAGCCTTTTAAATTTTTTAAGCTGAGACTATAACAACTGAACCAACAATAGAAAACAATGAAATAGTTTGTAAGTCAATTAAATACATTTAGTAGGTTGATTCCAACTCTTGTCTATTGTAAATAGTGCTGTGATGAACATGGGAGTACAGGTATCTTTTGGATATATTGATTTTATTTCCTTCAGGTACATAGCCGGTAGCTAGATAGCTGGGTCACAAAGTAGTTCTATTTTTAACTATCTGAGGAAACTCCACACTGTTTTTCATAGTGACTGCACCAATTTACACTCTCACCAGCAAGGTAGAAAAATTCCTTTTTCTCTGCATCCTTGCCAGCATTTGCTATTTTTTGTATTATTGATAATAGCCATTCTAAATGGAATGAGATGACATCTCATTGTGGTTTTAATTTTCATTTCCCTGACGATTAATGATGTTGAGCATCTTTACATGTGTCTGTTGGCCATTTGTATGTCTTCTTTTGAGAAACATCTCTTTTGGTCCTTTGCCCATTTTTTTAACTGGGTCATTTTTTTTTTTTTTTTTTTTGCTATTGACTTAAGTTCCTTATATATTCTGGATATTAGCCCCTTGTCTGATGTAAAGTTTCCAAACACTTTGTCCCATTCTGTAGGTTGTCTCTTCACTTTGTTGACAGTGTCCCTTACTGTGCAAAAGCTTTTTAATTTGATGTAGTCCCATTTGTATATTTTTGCTTTAGTTGTCTGTATCTTTGTAGTCTTGCTCAAAAAAGCACTGCCCACTCCCATTTCATGTAGCATTTTCCCTATGTTTTCTTCTAGTAGTTTCATAGTTTCAGGTCTTAAATGTAGGTCTTTGATCCATTTTGAGTTGATTTTTGTGTATGGTAAGAGATGGGGTCTAGTTTCAATCTTATGCCTGTGGATATCCAGTTTTCCCAGCACCATTTATGGAAGAGGCTGTTCTTACACCATTGTATGTTTTTAGCACCTTTACTGAATATCAGTTGGCAGTAAGGATGTGGGTTTATTTATATCTCTGTTCTATTCCATTGGTCAATTTGTCTGTTTTTATGCCAGCACCATGCTATTTTGGTTAGTATAGCTTTATAGTACATTTTGAAGTCAGAAAGTGTAATGAGACTTTGTTCTTTTTGTTCAAGATTGCTCCAGCTATAGGGGCTCTTTTGTGGTTCCATACAAATTTTAAGATTTTTTTTTTTCTGTTTCTGTGAAGAATGTCATTGGTATTTTGAGAGGGATTGTGTTGAATGTGTAGATTACTTTGGGTAATATGAACATTTTGATGGTACTCATTTTTCCAATCCATGAACATGGGATAGCTTTCATCTTTAATATCTATCAATAGATGAATGGACAAAAACCCGTGGCATATATACATGATGGGAACTACTCAGCTATTTAAAAAAATATTATCCTATCATTTGCAGTGACATGGATTGAACTAGAAACCATCATGTTAAGTGAAATAAGTCAGGCACAAACAAATACCACATGATATCACTCATATGTGGAATCTAAAAAAAAAAAAAAAAGTGGTTCTCATAGAAGCAGAGAGTAGAATAATGGTTACCAGAAGCTGGGAGAGGAAGTGGGTGGGAGAGAAGGAAAATTGGTGGACTAATGGGTACACAGCTATGCTACCCTAAATGAATCATTGTGCAGTATATGCATGCATTGAAACAACACACTGTACCCCACAAGTATGTACAAATAAATGTTAAAATATTTTGAATAAAAAATTGTTCACATTTGCATGATGAAAAAAATAAATTTAGTAATAAATAAGAGCTATTCATAAATTCAACAATAGGCTTGGTTTTCAGAAATGTTAACTGGTGGAGAAAGTAGCTGGTATGAGGCTTATTTTTTTTGTGCTAATCTGCACAGAAGTAGGCTACTCAAGATGACACTATTATCCTGTCCCCTGACTGCTCCACTCCTAATGTTCCCTGTTCCTCCACTGATGTTTGCCTCAATTAGTTGTTAATTTCTTTCCTGCTATTGAAAAACAGTGGAAAAAAAAAAAGTTGAAACTAGGCACGGTGATGAGGAGGTGATGGGCTCAGAAGCCTCCATCCAGGCAATTCTTCCATATTCCTCTATTTTTCTAATCCATTCTGTTTTTATGCACTATCATATCCAGTTAAACCATCTTCCCTATCCGTCAGAATTACGTGCTAGCTACTTCCTTGCTTTAAGAGCACTCATATTTTATTCTTTCTGCGTGCATGTTTCTCTTGTAGTGTTCTTAAGACAGCTTTCCTCATGACAAGCTTCTGCTCAACTGTTATTTTTCTGGATGTTCAAGGTCTTCCACAATGTGAATCATCCATCCTAACTGCTGTTTGCTAACATTTCCAGCTCATCACAACATGTGCATCCTCTAGCTTTGTCAATTACTTCTCTGGGTCTCCTGTCCACCTCTTGCCCCTTCATTTGGTTGTTCCTTTTTATTGGAACTTCCTCTCTTTTCACCTCTTCATATCCTAAAAGCAGCCATCTTTCTAAATTCAACAAGATATTTAAGAAGACATTAAGCAATCTGTCCAAGGTTTCTCTAGCAAGAGATAGGGTTGGGATTCAAACCTAGAGAGACCAACTCCAGGGTTTTTGCTCCTGTTGTTAAGTAAATATTAAAAATAAAAATTCAAAGTGGGACTTTATAATTTCATTCATGTTTTAGAATTTGGAGACACTGATTAAAGTCAGCCCTTAGTGTAAACTTGGGGCTTCCCAAAGCAACTTTAGAAATCCTACATAAATAAGTATAACTCAATATTAGTGCTAATTGTCATCCACAAGTTTTAACATTATGCAGCTAGAGCCATAATTATATAAAAAACATTTTAAATATGCAAGAAATGTTACTCATGAGATAGTAATGATTCCATTTCTAACAAAGCACAATTCAAGGCAAAATTAAAGTTATATACTTATTTTCAGAAGTGAAATAAGATCAAATTACCCATGTATAATGCAGTAACAACACCATGTTAGTCACAAAATCACAGGAAAATTGAGAATAAATACAAAGTTATTAGGACTAGATATAAACACAATGCCTCAAATAGACAAATCAATAATGCTACTATTAAGTAGATTTAATTCGAATAACTATTCGTGCATAGTGGTATATTTAGAATTAGCACAACTTACTTCAAAATACTTAAGAATCAGTGCAGGCAGCTTAAGAAAGGAAATACTTTGTAAGTAAAAGACAGAGAAAAAGTCCTTAAAAGTAAATAGAAAGTAATGCTAAATTCATAAAGGTCCTTTCAGTAATGCACATGGTTTGGTAGATATTATTCCTATGAGGTGGAATATTGCATCATTTATTATATTAATGGTGATTTTTCAGTTTTATTAAAGTAGATGCTTGATTTGACTTCCCTGATTTTTTTTTAAAAAGTATTTTGTTTATTAGAAATAATTTTAACTATAGTTAACCATTTAGAATTCTGCACTAAAATATTAACAGATAGTATGATTGGTTTCCTTTCCTGTAGTCATTCCTCATGACACTAATGTGAGTAGAGAGTTGGCTGTTTAACGGAGCATACATTTATCAAGAAGTTATCACATGAACTCACCAGCCAAGAAATGCTCTGCTCACTTGTGCCCACTGGTTGTCAACTGCCTGACTTATCAGAAAATGATAATGAAAGCAGAGATTCTAATCTCCAAAAAGGAGTGAAGTGATGGACCTGAGCACTGCCTACCATGTGCAAGACCTAACTCTTGATGCTAAAGCTAGGTGCCATTTCTTCTACTCCTCAACCTCACCAAATGGTCAATGAGCCAGATTTTGCTAGACCCTGGGCAGATTGCACCATGATCATGACTAGATTTAGTGTTCGCACTGGGGTATGGGAACAACCGTTATTCTCCAATAACCCAGGCATTGTCCATTCTGTAAGGTAATAAAAATTAAGTGTGTATTAGAACAGTCATCAATGTTGGTTACATATACTCAAGAGTCCAATCCAGCCACATTTATAGCTTGGCATCAGACAAACATCTTAGGAAAGGCATCAAAACCATCATCATTATTGTGTCTTGTTTGATAAACTTTCTTCTTTGGGGAAAAGGACATGTGTAGACATAAAGTAGGCTGTTTAGAGCCAGGTAAGAAATACACACAGCCAGACATCAGGCCTTCGCTGGAGTCCCTGTGACTAAGTTCATGACTTGCACTGACACAGGCTGAGTATTACCCATAGTCCAGGTTGGTAGATGGCATGTGTGCAGAGGCAGGTCATAAACTCAGGTGGATAGGTGCTCACTGACCAACTTAGGTTTGGCTCTTCCACAATTTAGTTGGTATTTCAATTAAAACACTTTAAGCTAATATTCATAAAAATTAGACTTTTTAATTTCCACATACACTGATTTTTCAAGTATATGAATCAGATCTATTTCTAAAATGTAATTTTCTCTTGGTGTTGATACTTTCATTGAAATACACTGATATGAATGCATTTGGTTATAATGATTAGACAGAAAAAATAATACTTTAATATATTAAGACTCAAAAATAAATAATTCTACCTCAAGTAGATGAGCAGATGAAAAGTATTGCAGTCTGTGAAAGCTCACACCCAATTTTGGTCTGATCAAGCCACATTGGCAAGAATTTCTCACTCTGAGTGTATTAGTTCCTTTTAAGGAGTTTTAATCTCTTTGGATTCATTTAACTGCAGAACATCACTCTTCAAAATATGAACATATCAAATAAAATAATAAATCTGTGAACTGTCAGCTTATATTTTATTTCATGATGTCATTTCTATAATGGGATACAGAAAGAAATCACTGATAAGGCCCTATAACAGAGAAAAGATTTAAAAAATGAAATTTTGAAGAGTAATTTTTACCGCCAAATAGAGCGCTTATATGGATAGAGTTCAGCAATCATTCAAAACATGTCAATGAATAGAATTAATAGAAGGTGGTTTAGAAGATAACAAAGGACCATATGAGGTGTTGACATTGCTAAATATGCAAGGAGGAAAGCCAAGTAAGGTTTGCATCTTTGAAGGTGTTATCATAAGATTTAGTGAATCTTAAAATAAATATGAGGGTATTTAAAAAAATTCTTGGGAAGATTTGTATTATCTTTTAATTGTTTTTCCACAAACTTTTTGAAGTACCCTCATATCTGATTAGAAATATTTTCATAAGGCTTCACTAATCATTAAATTTACCTTTTTAGTCTTAATTCTAGCTAATTCAGTGACTCTAGCGTAATTAGAAAACACAGTCTTTCACGGCATTTATAGTTCAACAAAAGAGACGAGGGAGATGGAATTCTTGAAAGTGATCCACCACTAGCCTAGTAAGTGGAGTGTTAATAGTTTCATGAGTCTATCAATCATTTTTTAATGATTCTAATGTAGTCAATCAAGAAACATAAGAAGAAGGTACCACCATTATTTATCTTTTAAAAAAACCCCTACTATTTAGTTCTTTATGATATTTTTTGAAGCTTTCCATGGAATTTGGAGAAATAAATTAGATAAGCATTTATATAAACTTTCTGGGATCCCTGAAGAGTCTTTATCTGTGTGTATATGGAGGGTGTATGGTGAGAACACTCAAGATCTACCCTCTTAGCAAATTTCAAGTATACAACATAGTACTTCTTTCCATAGTTCCAATGCTGTACATTAGATCTCCAGAACCTATTCATATTTCATAACTGAAACATTGTACCCCTTGATCAACATCTCTCCCATTTTATTTCCCCTAGTCCAGCAAATAATGTACAAAAATCAAACTCAAAATGTATAAAAGACCTAAATGTAAGACCTGAAAGAACACAAGTACTAGAAGAAAACATAGGAAAAAACTTCTTGACATTGGTCTGGACACTGATGTTTTTTGGATTTGACACCAAGGATATGGAGAAAAGGAAACCCTTGTACACCAATGGTGAGAAAGTAGATTGGTACAGCCATTATGCCATTATGGAAAACAGTATGGAGGTTCCTGAAAAAATTAAAAATAGATCTATTGTGTGATCCAGCAATCCCACTTCTGGATATACATCCAAAGAAAATGAAATCAGTATCTCAAAAAGATATCTGCACCCTCAGATTCATTGCAGAGTTATTTACAATAGCTAAGATATGATCACAACCTAAATGCGCACCAACAGATGAAAGGATAAAGAAAATGCATATACACATGCACACACAATGAAATACTCACCCTAAAAGGCTGGATTTTTAACTTTATGTTTCTGTAGGTCTCAACAGAGGACTCTATAAAGACCTGCAAGAGGGAAAACTCTTCATTGCTGCTTCCTTATGTGAACTAGTGCTGTGCCTACCTCCAAAAGAAAATGCACTTTTTTGAGTGAACAAAGGGATCAGAGTGCTCCTGAGAGTCTCCTACCTGTGGCTGTGTAGTAGGTGCTGTTAAGTTAGAGAAACATGAGACAGATGCACCACATGCAAGGTGTATATTTCTTCACACACAGCCTAGTAGCTGGAATTAATAGTCAGCAGCACAAATATCATATAACTGAGTGCTAGATGTGGTGTACATACGTCAGTGCTCTGGAAAGTCAAAGGAAAAAGAAATCAAACTAAAGGAAGACATAAAGAGATGAAATAATTAGGCTGGGTTTTGCAGAACTGATAAAATGCACCAAGAAAAAGGGGAGAAGAGGGCCGAGCCCATGGCGCACTCGGGAGAGTGCAGCGCTGGGAGTGCGGCGACGCTCCTGCCGCGGGTTCGGATCCTATATAGGACTGGCCGGTGCACTCACTGGCTGAGTGCTGGTCACAAAAAAGACAAAAAAAAAAAAAAAAAAAAAAAAAGAAAGAAAAAGGGGAGAAGAAAGAGCAATATGACATAAAATAATGAGGCCTTGTTTGTGACATAGAAGAGAATCTTTGCTTTGTGGTTTTCCCCTTGGATCAGTCTCTTTCAGAGGACATTCACTACTAGAGATCTCCCACAAAAACGATGCTATAAGAGGCTATGGACTATTCATGGAATCCCTACTTAAGCATGCATGGTGCTTATTGGTAAATGTTGTCTGGAAGTCTTTTTACTGAAGAGCTCTCAAATCAATAGGACAAGTTTTGATTATTAATCAGTGTTTTCATGACAACATCTTAATGAATGCCCTATTGTGCTTTATGTAATAAATTATGGATTTTATTGTCTTCCTTTACGCACTGATAATTTTTAAAAGTTTAGAATGTTAATTTCTTAAGTGTTTGTTTTTTAATTCAAAGTGATATCATACAAGCTGGCCAAGTTGGAATTATCACAGATGAAAAAGAAATTGGCTAAATATCTTTATCCTTAGTGGCACAGAGTTATATGTGTATTTCAGACAATTTGCTCATTAAACAAACAATTAGAGTAGCAAAAATTCTTCCATTATCAGCAGAAAATGTTAGTTTGAAATACATTTTCTCACTTTCAGCTAAAGTGGTTAGCTTTGTTTAAAAGCTAATTTTACACTTTTAAAAAGTGGTAAGAGAATTGTCTCCAGAGTATTTTTTGCTCCACAACTTACATATCCTCCTCAGTTTCCACATCTATAAAATGGGGGTAATAATACTAGCACACTTATAGGATTTTGTGGCAATTTAAAAAGTTAAAATATGTAATGTATTTAGAAATACCTAAATTATTTAAAGGAATGCAAATATGTAAAATGTGTACATATATTGCTGATATGTAGCAGGCATATATTTAACCCTGTTTAAGTATTTGCTATTATTTTTGTTGTTGTTGCTGCTGCTGCCGCTACAATTACTAAACCATAGATTAACAAGAAGAAACCAAAGTCCTTACACTTTTAAGAAAACTGGTTCACATGTATAATTACGATGATAATTCAACAAAATAACTGATGCAGGTAAAACAAACAAATTACCCAGTCAGGAAACCGGTAGATAATCAATTTACTGACAGAAGACTGGTGAGCCCTGGAATTATTAATAATTAGTAATTACCATAGTCATGTATTTTTATGCATTTGCTAGGCTGCATCGCTTTCTTTTACATATACAAATGTTTTAGAGTATGGGTTGCTGTCATCTATACAACTCACACTCCGAGTCTGTATCAGATTTAGGTGGTGACTCCTATCAATTTTTCATCTGAACCTGCTGTGATCCTTTTTGCCTTTTCTGAACTAATCTGTCAGTCCAAGGTAAAAGCTTGTTCCACCTATTTAGAAAATCCATTATGGTACTATATGTAATACATCAACTTGAAGTAGCCTGCATAATGTCTCAGTTTTGCAGTGAATATTATGAGACTTGAATTCTGGCCCTAGTCAGGTCACTAATTAATAATTAATTCTCCAGATCCTGAGCTAGTCATTTAAATTGGCCTCAAATTTGGCCTTTGTATATTGAGGTGATACACTACAAGATTTCTGTGATCCATTCCAGCTCTAAAATTTTTTCTGAGATTGTAGAAAAATACGTTTGAAAACTCAACAACTGTGTCTCTTTAAATCCTTAGCAAAAATCAAGAAGAATATATCCTTATACCTGGAAAATCATATCCTTTTAGAATAGTTAGAAATTACACAATTCCAAGATAAAACTTTCTCTGCATTTAGAATAAATGAACAAATCTATCAGTTAACTAAACACAAAATAGATTAATATTAATCTCAGGAAATACTGAATGAACAGTTTTCAGAATCAGAAACAAAACCCTGGTCTTCATAGTGTTATTCAACATTTTTCCTCACTAGATTTATTGCAACCATATTAAAGTACCCTTTTCTTTTTTCTTTTTGTTTTTTCTAGTTACAAATCTTTTTCATCAGTTTTACTAGGGTTTATTCAATTTGAATTATTTATTATTTCTATTTATGATATCTATGAATTCCTTAAAGTTTTAAAATGTGCTTTATTTGTATTTTAATAGCATTATTGAGGTATAATTAATCTACAATGAAAGGAACATATATAAGGTGTACAACTTGATACAATTTAAATTTTATATACACTTATAAAGTCTTTATCACAATCAAGAAAGTAAACATATCCATCACCTCGCTTTGTGCTCCTTTAAAATCTCTCTCTCCGACCCACTGTAATCCTCCCCCAGGAAACTACTGATGAACTTTCATTTGTACAGATTACTTTGCATATTCTTGAGTTTTATGTAAATAGAACCACATAATATGTACTCTTTAACTAGCTACTTTCACTCTGTGTTTATAGATTCATTTACGTTGTGTGTATCAGTAGTTCATTACTTTTTTTTTTTTGTATGGATATACTACAATTTGGTTATCTAATCACCTGTGGATGGACAGCTGAGTTAGTCCTGGTTTTTGGCTATTGAATATAAAGATGCTATGAATATTTGGGTACAAGTCTTTGTATGTTTTTATTTCTCTTGGATAAATACCTAGGAGTGTAATAGCTGGGTCATATAGTAGATATATACTTAACTTTTTTAAAACACTGCCAAACTACTTTTCATGGTAGTCATACCATTTTACATCCCACCAGGAGTGTATGAGAGTTCCAGTTCCTCTACATCATCAGTTTCATAAAAAATCAGTTGTCCATATACATGTGGATCTATCTCTGGAATCTTTGTTTCGTTGACCCAGTTTTTTACCTTTAAGCCAGTTCTACAGTGTCTTGATTACTGGATTACTGTACATCATAATACATCATGAAAGCAGATAATTTTATTTCTCCAAATTTGTTCTTTTTCATAGTTGTTTTGGCAATTCTTTGTTTTTTTGTATTTCCATATGAGTTTTAGAATCAGCTTGTAAATTTTTTCAATGAAATCCTGGTTTGAATTGGAACTGAATTGAAACTGCATTGCATTTAATCTATAGATAAGTTTGGGGGGAATTCTTAATAATTTTGAGTCTTTTGAATGAACGAAGTATAGCTCTGCATTTATTTAGGTCTTACTTTTTCTGAAGCATTTGGTATGTTTTTCCTTTTTAGTTTGTTTATATGGTGCATTGCATTGCTTGACTTCAAATGTTAAACCAACCTTGTATTACTAGGATCACCCCTATTTGGTTATGATTTCTGCTCTAATATTTATTATTTCCTTTCTTCTACTTACTTTGAATTAAATTTTCATGTCTTCTAGTTTCATAAGATGAAAGTTGGTGTCATTAATTTGAGACACTGTATCTTTTGTAATATCAGCATTTAGTGCTATAAATTCTTCTCTAAGAACTCTTTTAGTGTCATTCTACAGATTTTGGTATGTTCATATTTTCACTGCCATTCAGTTCAAAATATTTCTTATTTCCCTTTAGATTTGTTCTTTGATCCATGGGTTATTGGATTTCCAAATATTTGGGGATTAATTAACTTCTAATTCAATTCCATTTCAGTCAGAGAAATATATTGCATGGCTGTGATCTTTTTAAATTCATTAAAACTTATTTTATGGCCTACAATATGATATATCCTGGTAAATGTTTCAAATGCACTTGAAATAAATACACATTGTGCTGTTGGTTAGTGGAGTGTTCCATAAATGTCAATAAGGTCAAGTTGGCCGCTAGTGTGTAAGTCTTCTACAACCTTATTGAGTTTCTGTCTAACAATTCCGGTTCCATAAATTATTTGAAAAGGCATATTTACATTTTCAAATGTGTTTGTAGGTTTATAGCTATCAGTTTTTGTTTCATGTATTTTGATATGCTGTTATTAGATGCATATTTAGAATTACATCTTTTTCAATAAATTGTTTACTATTACAATTTGTATTTGTTAATAATAATGTTCTTATTATGAAATTATGATATACTGTCCTTTGCTCTGAAACCTACTTTAATATTAATATAACCAATCTAGCTTTCTTTTAGTGTTGGTACAATATACATTTTGCCTCTATTTACTTTTAGCTATTTGTATGTTTACATTTAAAGTGCATTTCTTATAAATAGAATATAGTTTGATGTTGCTTTTTCAAAAAATTCAATTTAATATTCATTTATTTTTAGTTGTTACAATTATGCAATTTATATTTAATGTGATTATTGACAGAGTTAATTTTAAATTATAAGTTTGAAATTTATTTTTTATTTATTTTTATTTTTAAAAAAGATGACTGGTAAGGGGATCTTAACCCTTGACCTGGTGTTGTCAGCACCATGCTCTCCCAAGTGATCCATGGGCCAGCCCTTGCAATTTATTTTCTATCTGTACCATCTGTTCTTTGTTTTCCCTTTCACCTTTTTCTTCATTTTAAAAAATTAACTTTGTTATACTCCTACTTTATTTCCTTTGTTGGCTTATTAGCTAAAATTCTTTGTTTTGTTATTTTTCTGGATGTTTTAGAATTTATAGTATACATATTTAACTTAACACAGTCTACCTTCAAGTGTTATTTTGCCCCTTCACATTTAGTATAAGAACCTTACAATAGTAAACTTCGACTTCTCCTCTCCTCGCCTTTGTTATTGTTGTCACACATCTTATACATATGTATGTTATAAATCCCATAACACATGGTTTTACTTTGTCCATTATCTTTTCAAAGGATTTAAATAGTAAGAAAAAAATTGTTATGTATTTACTTGTGAAGTGACCATTTCTGGTGCTATTCATTTCTCTGTGCATATTTATATTCCATTCCCTGTCATTTCCTTTCGATTACAGAAGTTCCTTTAACATTTCTTTTAGTGTGGGTCTGCTAGAGACAGTCTTTCATGTTTTATATCTAAAAAGCCATTATTTTGCCTTTATTTTTGCAATATTTTTTGCTGGGCACAGAATTCTAGAGTGGCTTTAAAAAAATACTTTAAAGGGGATGGAGCAAGATGGCTGATTAAAAGGAGCCACCACTCATTTCTCCAACAAAGGCAGAGAAAACAACCAATACGCAACCACACTTGGATGAAAATAACTAAAGGAGATGGCTGGAAAACATCCAAGGAGTAGCAGAGATGCTGGTGAGTGCAGAAACTCAGAATATCCACACAGAGGATGAAAGAAAATTCCTGGCTTCCATCACCCCATCCCCCACTGGGAGCAGCAAGGACCCAGGAGAAGTTTCTCCCTGCAGGTGGGAGATGAGTGAGCCCAGCACCATGGGCCCTGTGGTTGAAACCACAGGGGAGTTCTGCCATTCTTATAAGTCTCACTCCTGGTGCTGGGAACTGCTGGGAACTTCTGGAAGCCCATGTGACTGCATTGATCCAGGGACTGAGTTCATGCTGAGCTGCCCTAACCCACTAGGTTCCCGGCTGCTGCAGTGGTCACCATTCTGGGATGGGAGCCAACACTTGAATTCATACTGCCTTGCAACCCAATAGCCCTAGTGGTTCCACAGCCCTGAGGCCTCATCATTATTCACTGTCACTTACATCTGAATCCACATGGTGTGTGAATACCCTGGCAATGAACCATCCAATGTAGCAAGGGGGATACCCTCAGAACAGAAGAGGTTGGTGTGTGCAATTTCCAGAGCCAGAAAGCCAACTGATCGGGGCATTTGACCATGGCCAGTGTCCCTACATTCTTCGGTGAAGTGTCCTTGCAATTCACACAGCTGCCTGGTGTACCCCAGCAGAGAGGTGGTGGTGGTCCTGCACGCCTCTGTCAGGGTCACAGATCCCTGCCTGCAGCACCAGTAAGCCTGCCCAGGGCTGTCTGCCCAAGCAGGGGGGCTGGAGAGGGACCCAGAACCTCTCTTAAGGGCACAAGGGTGTGCACTTTCCAGAGCCTGAGAGCCAACCAGTGCTGGCAGCCCCACCATCCTTGGTGAAGCACTCTTGCAACTCCCACAGCCGTGCTGAATCATTACTTGTCTCAAGTGGACCTGTGTAGACCTGCAACCCCAGCTGGGAGAATGCCTCTCTCAGGGGCAAAACCTCCCACCAACTCAGGGATGCCTACCCCAGCAGGGAGGCTTCAAAGGTATCCAGCATATTTCTTGGGGTCACAGTGCCCCACCCACAACCCCAGCAACCTCAAGCAGGGCAGCACATCCTTAGCTGAGGAGCTTCAGAGTGACCCAATGCCTCTCTTGGGGTAACAGGGAACTGCCCACGATGACAGTGGCCTCTCCGAGAGACTGACTTTAGCCAAGCATCTGCAGAGAACCCTAGCAACCTTCTTGGGGGTGAAGGGTCTTACACATGACCACAGAAATGTTATACAGAGAGCCCCACTCTAGCTGAGGAGCTGTTGAGAGACACCCAGCATCTCTCTTGGGAACAAAGGATCCTGCCCTAAACCACAGTGGCCATGCCCAGACTTGCCACTACAGCTGAACAGCTACAGGGGGCCCAGCATCACTCTTTGGGACACAGGGTCACTCCCACAATCCCAGAGGTCTTACCCATAGTGAGCCACTCAAGCTGCGGAGTTGCACAGTGACCAGCATTCTTCTTGGGGGTGAAGAGTCCCACCTAAAACTGCTACCACCTCACCTGAGTGGTTCACTCTAACAATGGTGCTGTAGAGCAACCCAAATGTCCCTCTTGAGGATGCAGGGCCCCACCCACAAACCAAGTGACCTCATCCAGAATAGCTGAATTCAATTGTGAAATTGCAGAGCACCCCAGCATCTCTCTTGGGGGCACAAAGTCCCACCCGTGGCTCCAATGACCATACCCAGTGTTGCCCACTTCAGCTGTGGAGATGTGGAGCACCTCAACACACTCTTTGGAGGTACAGGGCCCAGCCTGAAGCCACTTAGTCACCCAGTCTAGCTGAGGAGCTGCTGAGCACCTCACTGTCTCCTTCAAAGTGCAAGGTCCTAATCTCAAATCCCACCCAGGGTAGCCCATTTAAGTTGAAGAGCTGCAGAGCACCCCGTGCATCTATTGGGGATGTGGGACCCTAGTCAGGTTGCCATTGATCCTCACTTCAGCTTTCGCCAAGAGCTTGAGAACTTTCCCACAACCCCAGTGACTCAGCCAATGTCAATAACTTTAGTAAGGAACTGCCAAGCGCTACCCAAAGGAATGGAAATCATCATGTCGAAGGGATATCTGCACTCCCATGTTTATTGCAGTTCTATTCACAATAGCCAAGACATGGAACCAACCTAAATGTCCATCAACAGATGACTGGATAAAGAAAATACAGTATATACACATAATGGAATACTACTGAGCCATAAGAAAGAGGGAAATTCTGCCATTCATGGCAGCATTGATGAGCTTGGAGAAAATTATGTTAAATAAAATGAGCCAGACACAAAAAGAGAAATACCACATCTTCTCACTCATAAGTGGGAGCTAAAAACAAACAGTAATAATAATAAGTTGAACTTTCAGGAGAGAGTAGAACTGTGGTTACTAGAGGCAGGAAAGAGGAAGTGGGGGGATAGTGAAAGGTTGGTTAATGACACAAAACAGCTATATAGAAAAAATAAGTTTTGTTGGAGTACAGTCGAGCTAGGCAGCTATAATTAACCATAATTTACTGCATACTATTAAGTGACTAGAAGAGAGGAGATCGAATATCCTCACCGCAAATAAATGATTATGTTTTGTAATGATGAATATGCTAATTATCCTGATTTGGTCATCACACATCGTATACATATATCGAAACTGAAATTTAACTCTGTACCTCACATATATGTATAATCGATCTGTTTCAATAAAAAATAAGAAACTTAAAAAGTTAAAAAAATAAAATTTCAAGTTAATGACTTTTAAAAAATAATAAAATACTTAACAGATGAGCTCTAATGTCCTCTCACAGTGTTTCTGGTAACAAATTTGCTGTCATTCTTAATTATGTTCCTCTGTACATAAGGTATCTTTTTTTTCTGCTTGCTTATAAAATTTTCCTTTTCATCAGTGTTTTTGAATAATTTGATTATGATATGTCTTACTGTAGTTTTTTTCATATTTCTTGTATTTGGGGTTCATCACTGAAAATCTTAGATTTGTGGGCCTATAATTTTCATCAGATTTTTAAAACTTCTGGACATTATTTCTTCACATATATTTTCTGTTCTTCCTACTTCCGTTTTAGAACCCCTAAATACATGCATATGATTCCATTTGAAAGTTGTCCTAAATCTCACTGATGAGCTGATTATCAGATTCTCTATTCTGTCTCATTTTCAGATAGTTTCTACTGCTGATGTCTTCATGTTCAAAACACTTTTCTTCAGCCATATAAAAATTGCCATTAATTCTATTTGGTTCCTTTTTCATCTTAGACATTGTAGTTTTTATATCTAGAGTTTTGATTTGGGTCTTTCTTATAGTTTCCATGTGTCTACTTCACATTTTGAACATATGGAATATAGTCATAATAAATGTTTTAAAATGTTTCTCCACTAATTCTATCATCTGTGTCAGTTCTGTATTGGTTTCAAGTGGTTTTTTTCCCTTCTAATTATGGGTTGTGTTTTTGTGCTTCTTTGCATATCTAGTTATCTTTTATCTCAATGCTAGATGTTGTAAATATTACCCTTTTTATAGCAGAAATTTTAAAAAAATCTTAAGAATATTCTTGAGCTTTGTTTTGTGATGCAATTAAGTAACTTGGAAATAGTTTTATCCTTTTGGTCTTAATTTTCCTATTTGTTAATCTGAATTAGAGCAGCATTTAATCTAGTTTTAATTATTCCATGCTATTGAAACAAAATCCTTCCAAATGCTCTATTGAAGCCTCATACATTTGGAGACTTTCCAGTCTGACTGAAACGTTTTTTAACCCTGTGTAAGTGTTGGGAACTTTCCTTTAATCCTCTCAAATGGTTCTTACTCTCGCCTTATGTAGTTTCCTCATATGTATGTCCTGATCAGTACCCTGATAAATACTTGAGGAGTTTCTTATCCCAATCTTTAGGGCTCTCTGTGTATCTGTCTTCTCTCCAGAAGGCTATGATGTGAATTCTAGAAGCCTTCCTACCCCTGTCCTCTCATTTCCACTGTTTCATCTTACAGAGTTCACCGCGTTCCATCTGGGGTCTCCTTTGGGTTGTGGCCTAGAAATCCTCCCAGGGCAGTAAGCTGATGCACATGTGGGGCTCGCCCTACTTGTTTTTCATCTCTCTGGGATCACTGTACTTCATTGCCTGACATTCAGCATCTCAAAAATGCTTGTTTTATTCATTTTGTCTGTTTTTGTTGTTGCTGTTATTGTTTCAGATAGGAGGGTAAATTCAGTCACTGTTTTTCTACCTTGGTTAGAAGCAGAAATCAAGTACCATGTTCAGAATAAGAAATATGCAATGGTGCTTAAAACGTGATATAGAAAAAGTAGTGTTTACTTCCTTGCAGTAATATCTATAATCCCAGTTCCACACTTAGGTCAAAATGCAGTAGGTTCCTCCTATTAAATAAGTGTTGTTTTCTGAAGTTTGAGATGCAGCTATAAAAACAATTCCTTTAGGTTGAAACATAAACATTAAGAAAATAAATTATTCTATTTGAAAAGTGGAATTTGTGTACATGAACTACAGCAAAGCCCCAAATATGAGTCTTAAAGGGAATAATTGAAAGCAGAAAATTCTCATCATTGCCCCTCATATTTTCTCATTTATTTCCCAAAAAAAAGATTTTTCTAAAAAATGATGCTTCTTAGGAAAATAGTAAGCTCTATAAGGTGTTTAGATAATCTCCTTATATTTTGACCATATATAGTAGTTCAAATATACTACTGTATGATACAGTCCCTCTGCTTAAGCAAAATAAGGCCAATACTATTCCACACCCTGTACAATGTTAAAAAGGCAAATTGGTAAATATTAATTATGATTTTAAGAGCTACACAGACAGAAATAGTATGGTACAATATAAAATTTTCAAAGGAAAGCAAGAAATATTAATCATTTCTGTGAAATATTTTCAATATTAATAGCACAGTATTAAGATCATAAATTTCCTTATTTTGCATGAAATTATTTTCACTAATTTCCTTTGCAAGTAGATAGATACTATGAGAATAACATATGTAGTGAAAATTGTTCAAAGCTCAAACTTAGGCTTATTAAACTCAATGAAATCCCAAACAAATCCTGCTATTCTATCTTTTTCTCTTTACTTTCTTTTTCTTTTGGGTCTCTTAGAGTGTGTCTTAATAAGGTTTCAATATATTGTTTGAAGTCATCATTTTCTTTCAACTCATTAGGAGATCAGAAGTAACAGCTTTTCCATGAACTTCCAAATTTACAAAATTTTGCTCAAGTTAATTATTAAAATGAATATAAATAAGGAATTTAAAATACCTGGTATGACAAGGAACCTATCTACATTGAGGGGGAAAAAACACAGTTATTTCTTCTTGGAATAAAAACAAAGCTCACAGATTCCTTTTTTCATCCCTATCATTAGCTTTGGAAAATCTCCTAACTTCCTATGAGCCACAGTCTCAATTGTTGAAACAATAATGCAGTTTGGCTGGCTTACAACATGGATAATATCTAGTCATTGGTTTCAGAGCAAACACAAATGCAAAAGAGTATCAGAATTATACCTCACTCTTCAAATTATTTTACTGTTTATATTAAGATCTCAAGTGTTATATATACTCTTAGAAAATATTTGTTTATCCATTTAGCAAGTACTTGCTGAGTTCTGTGTATCTGGCACTGTTTTCTGCACGGTGGATATAACAGGCAAAAAGGTAGGTAAAGTTTTCTGGACTTATGGAAATCATACTTTTTAAAACTAGATAGCCAATGAATGTGACCATTATTGTGATAAGTCCTGTGAAAGAAATAAAAAAGGTTATGTGACAGGAAGTAACTCTGGTGGGGAGCTACTTTGGATAAAGTGGTTAGAAAACATCTCTTTAAGGAGCGATATCTAATCCAAGACCTGTAAGATTATGGAGTCTGCCATGGGACTAGTCAAAGGATAAGAATTCTGGGCATATGGAAAAGCAAGTGAAAAGTCTTAAATTGGCAAAGAATTGAGATATTCTAGAAACAGACAGGCAGCTAATATTGTTGAATCATGATACAATGAAAGACATAGGCCAATGAGAGATGAAGTTGGATATATGGTCAGAAGCCATGTCATGGAGGCTGATGTGCATGCACCATTTTGGAGTTAGATTTTATAATAAGTGTAACATATTGTGAGCTGAAAGTGACAGAACACTGAGATTGAAAGAAAGAGAATTCAGATCTCAAGATACTTCTTCCATTTTATCAACCAACAGGTTTAATACCACACTTTCACTTATAATAGTTAAAAATACCCACGAAGAACTTCATTTTCTACCTTTTAAATATGTTTGAATTTTGGTCCAAAAGAAAGCTCTGAACTGTAAACGCTTGAACAAAGATGGTGCAGATGGAAGGAACAGAGCAGTTGTTAGAACGCAGCCAACGTTCAATAATGCTGCCACTTTGTGTCTAATCTGCCAGTTGAATATTTATGTAGATAAGTATGCTCCACTGGAAACTTATTCAGTAGAATACATTTGAGTTCATGATATTGTACTTAGTATTCTAGGAGGAGCAAAGATGCGTATGACAGAGTTCCCATTTCAAAGGCTTTTAGAGTCCAATGGGAAGAGACAAGCTATGAAACTAAACATATGCATAATTAAATGGACCTGAAAGTCAGGAGACATTTTCTTTTCTCTTATCCAAGTTCCACCCCTGGCACTAATTCATAATAGGATCTCGATCAGGAAATAACATTTGCCCTTAAGCAAACATTTCAGGATAAGCTTAATTGTAAAGTTAATAGAAGAAAAGAGTTTCCCTCATGAGTCAGAGATCATTATCTGGATTTCTGTTTCAGCCTAAGTGCTTGAGGTAGATTCTTCCCACTGACTTTCTCTGTTTTGCAATCATTTTCTCCAGAATTAAAAATCTTCTTTTGAAGTACCTGGGAAAAATCTCCTCTAAAAACTACATGACATATGTTCTACTACCCCCTCCCCACAACAAGTAGATTAGAGTTACAAAATATGTGCAGTATAATTCTTAACGGCATTACAATTTTTAGTTTCATGTAGAGTGGATTGAAATAGTTTTACAAAATTGAATGTAGACTCAATTTACTGCATTAAGTAAAATGCATGCCTCAGAAAATACAAACATTTAACTAATCAAATAATTAATGTAATTTATGTAAGCAATACACAAACACATGAGTGTACACAAACAATTCTATGCTTACTAATTCCAGCCTATATAGCCACGCAAAAAACAGCCAAATGTCCAAAGATAAAAAGACATCATCTAAAACAGAAATCAATTGCTGCATTTGGGAGGTGGGATTAGGCTCAGTGATTTATTTTCTTCTCTAAAAATTCCATTAATGTCATCATAATGTTTTACAATAAAAAATGTTTTAATGTCATTTCTTTTCAGGAAGACCACTTTAGGTAGTTCCTTTGATTATGAGATGCTAAATTAGAATTTTCATGTTTAAACCGAAACAAATATATTTTAGTGTCTATGTATATTGCATGAATACCCTAAGAACATAAATGTCCACCATTATAACTCAAATTTAAAGTAGACTTTTAAAATTTTCCAAATAATTCCCAGAAGATGTCTTATTGAAATGCTGGTGGCTGAACTTGTAACATTACTCTATGTCTTTTTATAAATGGAAAATCTGGCAAAAGGTTATTAAATGCAATTTTTAAGGATTAGAATGATTATTTTAATGAAAAGACACCAAACTCTAGGCACTAAGGTAATGAGAATAGTTAATTTGTTGAATCACAAGCTTCACTCAAAGAAATTAATAACGTTTACATGTAGCAATCTCTTACTTTAAAAAAAAAAACTGCTGAGTAGCATAGAAAAAAAAGTACTATACTGTTCATACATGCACAGCATATATTAATGAAGAAATCCAGAAGCTAATGGTATATCTAATGGCAGATAAACACACAATGAAGAATACACACACACACCCCTCTCAGACTCTTGCTGCCTATCTTATATTCAAGCCATAATTTACCCATTACTTATTTTTACCATAAATACAACTGCCATCTGTTTATTTTCAGTCACAGTGATTCTTTTTTCCAGCCTCTGGAAGATAAATCATTAAGTCTTGGCATAATATGATTATTCCTATGTATCATTTTCTACCAGGAATGTCTTTCTCCAGCTTTGCATCTTCCATCTACTCCCTAAAACTCTATCCAAATATTTTTTTCTTCACAAAGGTATTGAAAATTCTAGTAAACTTTTCTTATTTTTTTTCTTCTGATGCAGTGCATGGCTTGAACCCATACTATTTTGCATATCATCTAACATTATTTAGCACCTCCTTATGGGCCAACCAGAATAGGGAAAAATAAGACAAATACAACATAGTTTCTATACATCTATGCATAATCAACTAGACATCCTGACATTGGATGAAACTCAGGTTCTGATTATTTACTCAGTAAATATTTATTCAGTGGTTATGATGTGCCAGGATCTGATTTATGCACTTGGTATACATCTAGAAATAATTTTTGCCTTCATGAATATTACAGTTTACCTTTAGGTCCAGTCCTGGTTCCAACACTGAATGACTTTGGACGAATATAATTTAGCCACTCTATCTAATTTTGCTCATTTGAAAAATAAACATAGTGATACCTTCAAAGGTTACTGTAAGAATTAAGTAAAATAATGGATATGAAAACAATTAGTTAATTTTAAAATGTTAAACAAATTGGAAGTTATTTTTATTGTTTTTGGTGTTCTCCTTCTATTTTTTTAAGTACCTGAATTTTATTTCTTCAAAAATACAATAAAGTTCTTGAACGCAGAACTGTGAAATCATATTTCTTGGTGGCCTCCACAGTGCTTTGAGTTGTTTTAGTCATATAGTAGTTTGCCCAGCAAGTATGGGTGAATCTAATGTGCTTTTTCAAACTATAGAAAAATAAATATTTTTCCTTTACTTCTCTCATAAACATGTATAGAATGACTGGTAATTAGACTCAGCAGAAAAGTTCAAAATGATTTTTTTCATTTTTATGGGCTGCACTATAAAAATTACTGAAAGATTTAAGTGACATGATTAATTGGTCCCAAAAGATTTATTAATAGCCTAATGATAATGACTATAGTTTAAATCAGGACACTCGTCTCTTGTTTGTGGCAGGTAAGTCTGTATAGATACCACAAAACTCAAGAATGTTTACATACTGGTCCATCAGCAGCCCAGGAATCAATTATGAAACCTCCTTTGGCTTTTGGTTTGTTCTAAGATTCCGTGGAAGCTAAAAAAAAAGATTGGTCACATAATTATTTCCCAATGTAGGAAAAACATAGGATAATTTATCATTTAATCTAACCCAGATTACAAATACATTCTTTCTCATTATTTGCTTAATAGAAACTCAACTAAAATTAGTTGAAACCAATTTGCATTTTGTGGAAAGGAGACACAATCTTTCTGAGTATTCTATTGACTTTTTTCTTAAAGTTTTATTTCAGTTTTAATTGAAAAATAATAATTGTATATATTTATGGAGTACAATGTGATGTTTTAATACATGATACATCATGGAATGATCAAATAAAGCTAATTAGCATATCCATCACCTCAATTTATCATTTCTTTGTGGTGAGAAAATCTAAAATCCTGTCCTTTAGCTATATTGAAATACATGAGGGTACTTGAAAAAGTTAGTGGAAAAATAGAATTGGAAGATAATATGAATCTTTCCATGAACTTACTGAAACCTGCATATTATCATTTGCTTGATGAGTTTTGTTAAGTGTTATTTTTTGTTTATTCTTCACTAAATATTTACCAGGTACATACTGTTTGCTGAGTACTGTTAGATGCTGGGCATGGAGAAGCAGCAGGATGGACTGAGTCTCAGCTCCACAGGACTTACATTCTACACAAATAAAAAGTAAGCTTGCAAATAAATAAAGGACAATATGATTTTAGATAATGACAATGCTAGAGGGAAAGGAAAATAATGGATCAGACAGTCATTGGTTGAGAGGGATTGTTTCACCTTGGATGATCAGGAAAGGTCCTCTGAGGAGGTGACATTAAAATAAGGATATAAATGAGTAAAAGGAGCTACAAGTAGCCATTAGATCTCACAAAAAATAACTCAAAATAGAACACAGACCTAAGTGTAAAATGCAAAACTAGAAAACTTCTGGAACATAAATAGAAGAGAATCTAGATGACCTTGGCTTTGGTGATGACTTTTAGATACAACTACCAAAATCAGGATCCATGAAAGAAAAAATTGACAGGTTAGACTTCATTAAAATTAAGAACTTCTGCTCTGTGAATGACATGTTAGGAGAATAAGAAGATAATCCACAGACTGGGAGAAAGTATTTGCAAAACATGTATCAGATAAAGAGCTTGTATCCAAAATATACAAAGAACTCTGAAAACTCATCTGTAAGAAAACAAAGAACTCAATTTAAAAATGGGAAAAAGATCTGCACAGAGACTCCATCAAAGAAGATATGCAGATGGTAAAAAAGCATATGAAAAGATGCTCTACATTATATGTCCACGGAAAATTGCAAATTAAATTAACAATAATATACTGCTACACACCTATTAGAATGGTGAAAATCCATTATGCATAGCAAATGCTGGTGAGGACTTGGAGTTCCAAGAGGAACATTCATTCATTGTTGGTGGGAATGCAAAAATGTACAGCTATTTGGAAGACAGACTAGCAGTTTCTTACAAAACTTAACAAACTCCTACCATATGATTCATCAATAGTGCTCTTAGTATTTACCCAGTGAAGTTGAAAACTTACTTCCAAAGAAAAACCTGCACATTAATGTTTAGAGCAAACTCTTTTATAATTGCCAAGACATGGAAGCAACCAAGATGTCCTTCAATCGGTGAATGAATGAACAAACTATGATACATTCATACAATAAAATATTATTCAGTGCTAAATACAAATGAGCCATCAAGCCATGAAAGAACATGAAGACACCTTAACTGCATATGGCTTAGTGAAGGAAGCCAGTCTACAAAAACTACACACTGTATGATTCCAATTATATGACATCTGGAAAAGGCAAAAATATAGAGACAGTAAAAAAAATCAATGAAGGAGGAAGGGAGAGATAAATAGATGGAGTATGGAAGAATTTTAGGGCAGGGAAGCTATTCTTTATGATACTGTAATGATGGGAATAATGATGTTATGTATTTGTCAAAATGCATAGAACGGAACAGCACAAAGAATGAATCCTAATGCAAACTATGGACTATAGCTAATAATAATGTGTCAATATTTCTTCATCAGTTAAAACAATTGTACCACATTAATGCAAGCTGTTAATAATAGGACATTAGTGTGGAGGGGTGGAGAGAGAGAGGGAGTCATGAAAACTCTTTATAATTCTGTCCAATTTTTTTTATAAAAATAAAAGTGTTCTAAAAAGTAAAGTTTCTTAAGTTTTTTAATAAGGCATTAGAAGATCCATGGGCAGGAGCAAGGCATTGCCAGGCTCAAGGATTAGCAAGCATGGCAGAAATGTATCAGCCTGTCCAGGTCTGTGTGGCTGGAATGCAGAGGAGGAAAGAGTGGAAGGACATGAGATCCAAGAGGTAGATGCAGTCATGACAGCTCTGAGAGTCCACGGAGATATTTTTAATTTATCTGAGGTGCAATGGAAAGAAAACGGGGTCTTATACAGAAGACTTGATGCAATTTCTCCAAGATCAATTTGGCTACTGGATTAGGGGGTGTAAGTGTGAGTACAGGCAGGGAAAGGGCTTAAGCAGGAAAAACAGGAGATGGTTTCAGCAGTCCAGCCACGCACATTTCTGTAGTTTAAATGTTCTGCAACTCAGTTTCTTGTTTATAATTCTGATAGATGCCACTTTGTGCTTAATTTCAAAGCACAGACTCAATAATTCTGATAAATTGTCTGTAAATCTGTTTCTATTATTAGTTAAATTATATCCGGGATGTCAGTGAACTGTTTATTCCCCAAGTGCATGCAAGTATAAATTAAATATGTTAAAATACAATTCTTTAAAAAATGACCAATTTTGGAAGATGTGGGCACAAATGTCTGTGGTATTGCCTCTGTTTTAATTATTTTCACATGCCTTTCTATTTGTATTACAGAAGTTAAAAATCATTTGGAGAAGTCATCCTGAGGGAATTTAGCTTGAAATTCCCAAATTAACTCTTTCCAGGCAAATGCTAAAGAATGTCCATATGCTGATGTTAAGCCTGAGAGAACTTGGATTACCCTTTGTAGCTATGCAGCAGTATTGCAATTCTGATGTATTCCATAGATGCTAATGACTCAACACCTGAGACCTTCAAGTGCAACAGCCAAGGTTGTTTTGCAGAGTGATGCATTAAAATAAAGCAGGATCTCCCATATATGCAAAAGTACCCTGAAATTGAAAGGCTGATACAAAAGCATATGCTTCTACAAAATGTTTGGAACGTAAATGATTTCATTCCTATGTACCCACACATTCACACACATACAATAATATGCAAAATTTATTCCAACCTTATAAACGATACAAAGCAAGTAAAGAAATGATAATCAGTAATTAAGAATTCAGTGGAGAGGATAGATAGAAGGATTATGCTGAGTCAAGGAGCTGAAATGCAAATGTGAAATTTATGCCTGTGTGGGGCCATTGCACCTGTGCCTGCGTGAACCATTCAATCAAGAACACACTTTCAGTTCTAAGATTAATAAGTTCTGGAGATAGTTAATAATAACAATAATGTATTGTATACTTAAAATTTGCTAAAAGAGTAGGTCTTAAGTCCTCTTGCCACAGGAAAAAATGGCAACTATGTGAGGTGATGAGCTTATTAGTCAACTTGATTGTGGTAATTCTTTCACAATGTATGCATATATCAAAACACCGCATTGTGTACCTTAAATATATACAATTTTTATTTCTCAATTGTACCTCAATAAAGCTGGGAAAAACAAAATGAGATAACATGATAGCACTCGTTTAAAAAAGAAGCATAATTCAACATCCAATCTCTGCTGATTCACTATACCAGGTCAGGAATGACAACAGTAAGAAAGATTTTTTATATAGTGGAGCACTGCATCATTAGTCATTTGATATTCTCTAACTATACTTATCAATATTTGTCATAATTTGTTTATTAGGATCAAATACATTTGGAGCCAGATAAGATCTTGGGATCACACATAGTCAGCCCTGCCCCCATTTTATAGATAAGAAGTCTGAGAGTAAAAACAAAACGTATAGTCACTTTGACATGATATATTGTCAGAATTTTGGTTGATTTAACATGGCTATTTAAAAATTTCATCACGTTAAGAAAATTTAATGATCAGTTTGTGCATAGCATAGGCGTTTCTTTATTTCAGTTAGTCTGTGCTGGCTGCTGTTTTTTGATGATTGAAACAGAAATATCACAATATTAAGACAATGATAAAAGAAAGCCAACTTTCTTCAAAGGACTTGAAACTTTTAAAAAAATTAACAAGTGAACATCAAGCTGAAATCAATTGTAGCACACGACAAGTCACTTAAGAGACTTTCCAAACATGGTACATTTTTGAACATAAAAATTAATTTGAGAAATTGAGTCCAAAAGTTTTTATTTACCTATCCTCATTTCTGAAATTTTCTCTTGCATCCTTGTTATATGATAGTTTCTCATGGCAAGAACAGTTTGAGGAAAGTCTTTCTTACATAATATACCAAGGATGCTGGAGTAAATCAGGACAAATTTTAAGAATAGAAAGTCTTTGGAAATGAGGAAAATTATAGAAGGATAATAATGATAATTCATTAGGCTATACAACAAATAATACATGTATAATCCAATTGAATACCCAATGTAAATATTTAATATTTAGGCACTAAAGTGTCTAAAATAAAAAACAATAAAACTATGAAAGTTTTTCTTTATTCATGACAACAATAGAGATGCCTGTTTCATAGGTCAGCATTATGTCTTGGATTAGGCAGATAATCTATGTAATCAACAACTTTGTTTGGTATTTGCATCACAATTGCATAGAGATTTCTCATGAAACAGGTTCTTTAGCATAACAATTATAAGTGAGAAACTTAGACGATGTCTGTTAAACTTGTGACTGTCATTATACAAATATACACATATATTTACACTTGGATTTTTATTTTCAAGATGATAGAAACAGAAAAATGTCATTTAATAAAGGCTTAAATGAAAAATTACCTCTGTAAAAATACGTATTATTGCTTTTATTTAAACAGCAAAAGTAATATATGTATAAAGAGCAAATATATGTGGTAAGATAGTATTCTAAAATATTAACTAATAGTTTCTACTTCTCCACACCCAATTCCTATTCACCTTCCAACCTTACTTCCTTCAAGCTAGATTTTGACTCTCCCATTCTTTCAAAAGCAAAGCTTTGGAGTTTCAGAAGTCTAAATCTTAAGGGATTCAGAGTATAGACGGTTTTGTTATAAAAGTGGAACTTTCTTAGCCACCAGACAGGACAAGAATTCCTTCTCCAGGGAGATAAAAGAGAATCCTGTTGCATAGATATTGCGAATTCCTGAGAAAGGTGGCTTCTGAAGCGTGTGTGTGTGTGTGTGTGTGTGTGTGTGTGTGTGTGTGTGTGTGTGTGTGTGTGTGCGCGTGCGTGCGTGTGTGTGTGTGTGTGTGTGTGTGTGTGTGTGTGTGTGTGTGTTGTGACACAGAGAGAGAGAGAGACTGAATCCATGTCTTTCTGGGAAACCAGCACTTATAGTCCTATAGGGATTTCAGGAACGCAGCAAGATCCCAGAATTTTACCACACTCTGGTGCCAGCAGAGAGGAGAGAAGAAAGGGCTAACGTGTGTGTCTGGATACTCAGAGAGAGAGAGATACTCAGGCTCTGTGTGCTTGAGAGTAGCACTTGGAAATGGGACACATGTTAGCAGATCTTTGAATGCAGGAACAAGGACCCATGTTTCAGAGAGAATCCTGGGAGTTAGCCAAGAGAGAATAGACTTAAAAAGGGTCCTTAGAATATGGAAATAATCCCTGGGGAGAGGAGGGAGAAGATGCTGAACTGAGATTAACTTCTCCTGGTGGCAGAGGCTTATAATGAAAAGTAAGCAGATTTTAGAAAATTTTTAAAAATTACATGTCTTCTATCTGTGAGTTCATAGCCTGAGCTTTTGTCTGCTTCTTGTTACTGTAAAAGATAACACTGCAGAATATTAGAGCAGACTCATTATTATAAGTATATTAATTTATTTTATTCAGCTACTAAATCATAGCAGAGTAGTTTAATTTTCTGCTAAATAAATTTTTCTTCCTTTGTATTAAAACGTTAAAAATTACATAATTCTGATAAAATGGCACAGTTTTTTAATGAAGAGATTTTAGAACCACCTTATTGTCCCTGAACTTTCGTAATGAAAGGATTTGATCAAAAGGAGAACCGCTTCACACACACTACCTGGCTCTCTACATAGATACCTCATCTGGATAATTCACGAGTTCACTGAGAAAACAAATTCTAACATACATCCTTGGAATTCTGCTTTTGATGTGGTAAATATCTCTTATCAAAACAACAAAATTTAGATTAAAAAAAAAAAACCCAAAAACCAAAACCCCCAAAACAGAAACAGAACAACTCAATGGAGTATAAAAGCAATGGAGATGAAAGCAAAACAAAACAAAAACAAACCAAACAAAAAAATCTAAATGATAAATAGGCAGATAAAGAGTGAAGAGAGTGAACATTTGGAAGAAGAAAATGGCTCAGGGTATTTTGTGCAGTTTTTGGCTTCTAGCTGGAGGGAAGCCCCAATCCACATGACAGGGATGGGTAAAACACTGATACAGAAATGTGTAGTCTTATTAAAGAACCAAAGGATAGAATTTGGGTCAAATATATCTGCTGAAAACATGTGTGTGTGTGTGTGTGTGCGTGTGTGTGTGTGTGTGTGTGTGTGTGTGTGTGTGTGGCATGTGTGGAGATCCAGGAAAGGAGAGAGCCTGAAAGTGAGACATCACATATATAAACTCGGTCCAAATATCTGCCTCACCCTGGAATCAGGCATGCACAGGTAGAGTCCAAGCAACTCAGCCACAGTTAAAACAACTGAAGTGTGATTTGAGTTGCCACTTCAGAGGAATGCCTGTTAAAACATTATCAATAAACACTTTTGAGAAAAAAGTAACAGAATTCAGAGTATCTGCAACTTATTAACAAGCAAATCACAGACACACTCTTAAATAACTCAACATATGAAGAAAAAGAAAAATGTGAATCATTTTGGAGAGAAAAAACCATCAATAGACTATGACCTCAAGATGACCAGTTGTTGAGATTAGCAGAGGAGTCTAAAATAGCTATGATAATTATGCTCAAAGACATAAAGGAAAATATGCTCACAAAGAGTAAAAATAAAAAGTCTCAGTAGAGAAATGAAAACTATAAAAAAGACCAAAGGGAAATTACCTGAAATTAAAAATTCACTAAATAGGATTAATTTCGGAGTGGTGATGAATGAGGAAAGAGAATACTTTCTTCAGGGTGATGACTGACAATATACAAATATAAATAATCGAATCTAAAGAAAAAAACTAAATAGATTAAAAAACAATGAACATTATCTCAGGGATTTGCAATAAATATTAAAACGCTCAACATATGCCAACAATTCTACAACATCAGTAAAATAGACAAATTTCTTGAAAAATGAAACTTACAAAAACTGGCACAAAATGAATCATAAAATCTGAATAGCTTTACACCTATTATATATACTCTCATTATCAAAAACATTTGTATAAAGAAAACTATAGGCCCATATACTTTCAGCAGTGAATTTTATCAAACATTTAATAAAGAAATAACATCAATTTTACACAGATTCTTTCATCAAAAGTGAGGACAGAACACTTCCCAACTTGTTTCATGAAGGCAGCAAGATCATAATACAGAATTTGCAAGACACAAAACTATAGATTAATGTCTTTCACATCTTTTGAAATTATTAAATTAATTTAACAATATATAAAAGAACGATGCATTATAATGTTGTTCATTTTTTTTTTACAAAATTCAGAATTGGTTTAACATTCAAAAATCAATCAGTATTATCCAGTATATTAAGAGAATGAATGAGAAAATAATGATTATTTCAATGGATGTAGAAAACTTTTGACAAAATTCAACATCCATTCATGATACTCTCATCAAACCTGAGAATCTATTTAAAAACTACTATGTCATATGCCATATTTCATGTTGAGATATTGAATGCTTTAACCTAATATGTGGAAGAAAACAAAAATGCATATTCACATAATTTCTTTTCAACATTTTACTGGAAATTTTACCCAGTGCAATGAGGCAAGAAAAAAATAAAGGCATAAATATTGAAAAGAAATAGGTAAAACTCTATGTGAAGATACCATGATTGTTTATGTCGGAGACACTAGGAACACCACAAAATAGCTATTACAACTAATAAGTAAAATTAACAAGGTCACAGGATGTAAGCAAAATATGCAGAAATGTATTGTATTTTTCTATAGTACCAGCAAACAGTTTGAAAATAAAATTTAAAAGAATTCTATTTATAAAAGTAGGAAAGTACATGATATATTTATGTATTTAAAAAAGTATTTGAGCTTTACGTGAAAATGAAAAAAACTGCTTGGAGGAACTGAAGAACATATAAATTAATCATGACATTCATCCTGGCCATGAATTTCAAGATGCAACATGGATGAGATGTCAATTGTATCCAAATTAATCTATAGATTCAACACAATAACAGAGTTACCATAACTTTTTTTATAGAAATTGACAAGATGATTCTAAAATTTACATGAAAATGTAAAATAAATAAATAAAACTTGAATAGTAAAAACTATCTGAAAAGAACGGCAACTTTGGAGGACTTATGCTACCTGACTTCAAGACTTATTATAATGCAAGATTAACGAAAACAGGCATAAGATTGACATAATGAAGTTGAGAACCAACAAAGAGACCCACACAAACAACCATTGCATTTTTGATAATAGCACCAAAAGAATTGAGTGGAGAAAGGAAAGATGTTTGTAATACATGGTGCTAGAATTACTAGGCAACAAACAATAACAAAAAAACCCTCACCCAAATTTACACCGTATTAAAAAATTAATTGGAGATAGATCCTAGATCTATACATTAAAACTATAAAGCCATGGGTGGTGGTGGAGAGAGGGGGGGGGGAGAGGAATGGGTAAAGGGACATGAAAATCAACTACAATGTATATTGAGAAGTTAAAATAAAACAAACAAACAAAACAAAACAAAACAACTACATTGAGATATCATTTCACCCCAGTTAGGCCATTATTAAAAAAGACAGAGTATAACAAATACTGGTGAGGATGTGGAGAAAGGGAAACCATCCTACACTGTTGGTAGGACTGTAAATTAGTACAGACATTATGGAAAATGGTATGGAGATCCCTCAAACAACTACAGATAGAAACACCATACGATCCAGCAATCCCACTGCTGGGTATACACTCAAAGGAATGGAAATCTTCATGTCAAAGGGATATATCTGCACTCCCATATTTATTGCAGTTCTAGATACAATAGCCAAGTGTTGGAACCAACCTAAATGTCCATTGTTGGGTGACTGTAAGGTAAATGTTGTATATTTACACAATGGAATACTACTCTGCCATACAAAAAGAATGAAATACTGCCATTCACAGCAACATGGATGAACTTAGAGAAAGTCATGTTAAGTGAAATAAGCCAGGCACAGAAAGAGAAATACCACATGCCCTCACTCATAGGTGGAAGCCAAAAAATAAACAATTTTTTTAAAAAAGAAAGATACAACAATCACAATAATATGTTGAACTTTAAAAAGGAAAGAACAGAACTGAGTTTACTGGGGGTTGGTGGGGGTGGGGAGATAAGGGAGAAATTGGTAAATGGCCACAAAAAAGATTATATTGTATATTGTTGAATATACTAATTATCCTGAGTTGAGCACCATGTATTGCACACAGGTATTGATAGTCAATGCTGTACCCCACAGATATGTACAATCAACTATGTTACAATAAAAAAAAAAAAGGAAAAAACAAACCGTATAAAGCCTTTTTAAACAAAAGCAAAGGAGAATACCTTTTCAAATAAGGAGTAGATAGGGGTTTTTACGACAAGGCATTAAGAGGCATTAACCATAAAAGAAATAATTTAGACTTAATCAAAAGCAAAAACTTCAGCTCATAAAAACAGATTGCTTATAAAATGAATGAGCAAGCCACAAACTGAAAAATAACATTTGTAAACAACATATCTAGGAAAGGACTAATATCCAGGACATATAATAGAATCGTATAGGTCAGCAATAAAAAGACAACCCAGTCAAAAATGGGCAAAATATTTGAATGGATTCTTTACTAAAGAAGATATATGAATGGACCATAAGCACATGAAAAGGTACTCAATATCATTAAGACATCAGGAAAATGCAAACTAAAATTACTATTAGATACTAATATTCACTCTCCAAAACAGCTAAATTTAAATGACAGACACACCAAATGATAGAAAACATGTGGAGCAACAGGAATTTTTACACATTATTAGTGGAAGTATAAAATTATACATCTAGTATAAAAAAGTTTCGATTATGTTAAACCTATACCTGCTCTATGACTCAGCCATACCATTTCTCAGTATTTACACGTAAGAGAGAAAAACATGTCTATAAGTGACTATGTCCACAAATGTTTATAGCAGCTTTATTCACAATAGCTGAAAATTTAAAATAGCCTATGCCCATCAACAGGGGAATTGATAAGCAAACCAATGCATTCATACAATAGAATACCACTCGGAAATAAAAAGGAATGTACTGCTGGGACACACAATAACTCATATGAAGAAATCTTGCACAAAAGGTTACATTAATTTGCAGTTCTACAATCAAAAACTACTCAGTGGTTGAAAATCACCCAGGTAGGT
Source organism: Cynocephalus volans (assembly GCF_027409185.1). Lineage (NCBI taxonomy): Eukaryota > Metazoa > Chordata > Mammalia > Dermoptera > Cynocephalidae > Cynocephalus > Cynocephalus volans. The sequence goes on along the minus strand of NC_084460.1, from coordinate 278,448,747 downwards.
TTGCTGCTGAGGGGTGTAGATGTAGACTGAGTGGGAAGGGGCATGAGAGAACAATTTTCTGGGATAAAAACATTCCATATCTAACAGAGGTTTGAGTCGCATTGCTTTATGCAAATAGAGAACTCTAGTCAATAATAAATATGTTGAAGTATTTGTAGTAACTGTATTGATATTTGCAACTTAATTTTAAATGCAGCAAAAAATAAAATGCTTGATGCAAGGATAAGACGATAGATAAGCAGATAAACTAGGTAGAATAAAATGTTAATTGTGGAAAGAATGTGGTGAGATATGGGTGTTTAGCTTTAAAATCTTTAAACTTCTCCATATGTTAGAAGAACACTGGGGCCAGAGTGACAGGTATTCCAATTGATTCCTATGCTATTGACAAGAGAAGAAGGGGTCAAATCTGCCCAAGCCATAGAATGTGTTCCCCAAAGGAAAGAGTTATGTTACCAAAAGAAGGAACTGGTATGCTGGAGAAACAAAGATGCCAGGTAACCACTGGTCATGCTGATAATAAATTCACTGATCTTTATTTCATGCTAGTAACTTTGATGTAATAAAAATACTATTTCATGTTAAAGTGACAGTAATCATAATCATTGGTAATTGAAGAATTTATTATGTTATTATGTGTATTAAAATGCATTTCCCTCACATTTTATAGAGGCAAGAGGTTAAGTGATTATCACTTGGGCTTCCAAGTGTCACAACCAGCAATGGGGCCAGGTTTTCAACTACAGATCCAGTGTTCTTTTTCCACACTACCCTAGGAAACAGATGTGGTTCCTCAAATTAAAGAGAACTTTATTTTTTACAGACATCATTTATAAAGCAGAAAATACATTTCTCTGAGAATATTTTTATGACCTGGGCAATAAAATTTCACATACAGAAAAGAAATCTTTTAAAATCACCCATGTAAAAGAAAAAATAATGATATTCAAAACACCAAATCAATTCACTTAAGATTATTGTTATTTGGATGTAGTTCCTTAGAATTTAAAGGAACAGTAAGTAAATTAAAGTTATTATGCTAGTTTATTAGAGTTTTACTCCTAAAATTTTCAGCAAACCGAAATAAACATCTTTTTGGCTACTTAGATCCTACCTTTGAGCAATTTGTGCTGTCTTTCAGGTATGAATAACTTAACCTTGAAACAGATATAAACAGATACACTGGAACACAACTCAGGTAGTGCCAAGGCAGGTAAGCACACTATAAGAGTTTATTTGATGAGCACAAAACAAGTCCTAGGGATTGACACTGTTCTTGAACTATATGAATAAGGAAATCACAAAATTCAGTAATGTGCATTCTTAGTCACAATATTTAAAATAATTTTGCTGATCGATAATTTTGTAAGTCACTTTTTACATATATTGAGTTTTAACACAGTGAAGTATAACCACACAATATTTGTCAATAATCGAGAGTATTCAGTTATCAATAATCTTTATCAATAGTACTCAATCATTAAGGTTATTCAAGATATTCAGGATGAGCTCGTTTTTGTGTCATGGAAATAATTGTGAGAGGAAAAGCAAACCCTTAGTTCTTCTAGTCTTTGTTCTCTTTTGCTTGTGATTACTTGTTTATTCTTGAAATTGACTTCATACATCTTTTTCCACAGTTTTGCAGTGATTTTTTTCTTTCTACAACATAGTAGTGAGAAATTTAAAGATATGTGTGTGTGAATGAACCTGTGTGTATCAAAATATACTCACCCAAGTCCTGCCTTGGAAAGTATTTATTCACAATGTTACATTCTGCACTGCAACTTGTCATAGAAACATGAATTTGAAAAAAAAAAAAAAAAAAAACTGTCCCAGGGAATATTAAGGGAATATTAAAATATTTCTAGTAAACTGCACTTATTCAATATGCTAAAATAGTAATACTTTATGCACATCCTGGACAAACGAAAAATGACTTTTTTTTTCATTGGCAAAGGTAGTTTGAAGACAAACTTTTATCTTTTTAATATGATGTAGCATATTTTTCCAACCTAATAAATGGGGGCAAACCATCAAAATAATATATCAAAATCTGGGAGAATCAGACAAAATATTTGAGAGAAAACATGGCAAAAATGCCTTTGGTTTAAACTCTGCTTTGCCTTTCTAAGCTTAAATACTTGGCCATTTATATATATTTCTTTACAAAGGAGCTTTAAATCTATGTTATATTGGAAACTTATATGGAATTACTCTGTTTTATAAAAGGTTAGTGAATTAATAACAACTAGCTTTAACTTTAACTTCCTTTTACAGATATTAAAATGCTAAATTTATTCCCATCTGATTATGAGTAAGAAACTGAACATTTAACTAGACAATTTGTGAGTTCATTTATTTTACTAATTTTTATTCTTAGTAAATATTTAACATAAAATATATTTAACATAAAATTATATATAAAAAATCTACAGTAGTCCGCTCCAAATAGCTTCTATTTCTTTCCAAACAGAAGGGGCTCATTCCCTTTTAACTTTTTTTTGAAATTTGTTTTTCAAAAACATAGTAACTTTCAAATGTGAAATGATAAATAACCATCACAAATGTGGCAGAGACGGTGCTTACAAAATATCTATGCGCACTCCCATCTTTACAGACTTGCAGTTGGGTTATGGCCATGTGAATAATTTTTGTCAGTGAAAATGCTGGTGAAAGTGAGAACTAATTCTGGTCTAAGGCACTCAGGAGAGGGTATAACTTTTCCATGCTCTTCCAACATTTTGGCTGGAAGCAAATTTCAAAATGGTTAAGTTGCAAAGTGATTGTCCACTGAGCTGTTGAGTCATCACTGCAAGAAAGCTACCAAGAAGAGCCAGCTAATCACATCGATATTACGTGAGGAAAAATTAAACTTTTATTGGGCTAATCCCCTGAGATTAGATTTTAGTTGTTACTGTAACATAGCTAATCTCCCGATACAGTACCTAAACTACTTCTCCTAAAATGCTATGTATTTAGGAGGTCCCAAATCAGCAATACTTATAATAATTTTAAAATTTAAATCTTTGATTTGGACCTTTTACTACTAATACTAGAAAATACTTCTATACTTATATACCCCATGTATATCAGTTTAAATATTTTTATTTTAATTAATTAATTTATTTATTTATTTATTAAGTATATTCATGAGATACAAAGCTAATTATCACCCCTCCTGCCCATGATGTGAGGGCCAGATTCATACTAGGGGCATAGTCGTTACCAGAAATTACTTTTGTACCCCTTGTCCCCACCCAATTATCCCCATCTCCGTCCCCCTCTCCCTCTCCTGCACACTCCACTTTGTAGCCCTAGGAATGTTCCCTCCCTCTGTTAGACCACTGCACTACTGTGGTCTTTCTTTCCTTCCTTCCTTTCTCTCTTAGCTCCCACATATAACATGAGCCCAAAAGCACAAGAATCAAAAGAAAAAAATAAACAAATGGGACTATATCAAGCTAAAAATTTCTGCACAGCCAAGAAAACAATCAACAGAGTGAAAAGACAACCTACAATGTGGGAGAAAATTTTTGCCAACTATGCATCTGACAAGGGATTAATATCTAGAATATACATAGAACTCAAGAAATTATACAGTAAAAAACAAATGACCCAATTAAAAAATGGACAAAGGAGCTGAATAGACCTTTTTCAAAGTTTAAACATTTTTTAAATGTTTAAGTGATTTTTTCATTATTTTTATTTTCTTGCTAAATATGATGCAAATCACGGTGTGATTTAACTTTCCATCCTTATTGTCAGTAGTTTGTCTTACTTTTTTATACAGAAAAATTAAGGTTTTTTTCAGTTACTGGTTAACTGAATTTATTGACATATTATCAATTTCTGTATGTCGTGTTGTTTCTGTTTTCCCCTCCTCCTTTTCTTCCATCTTTCTTTTAATGTCTATCTATGGGTGGTAAACAATCAACTTTCATGCTTGAAAATGTCTTTGTCCTCATTTTTGAATAAAAAACGTATTTTTATTGTTATAAAAATCTAAATTACATTTTTTCTATCACTTTCAAAATAATTCTGCTCTGTGTCCTGGTCTTTATCTGACACTTGACTGAGGGCAATCTGTATGAATTTTCTGATAACTTTTCAGATTTTCTCCTTATTGCTAAAATTCTTCAATTCCACAGCGTGTTTAGGTGTGAAGTTATAGTTTTTGCCTTTGGGGGCACTATCAATCTGCAGTCTCATGGTTTTCTTCAGTTCTGAGAATTCTTACCTTTCTTCAACTCTGGTTTCTCTGCCACATTGGCTCTTTTACAGTTCTTAAGTTTGCCAAAACTATTCTTGTCTCCAACCTTTTGCCACCTGTGGTTCTGTTTTTGGAGCAGTCTTGTCTCAGATATCTGCAAGGCTTACATCAACAGGTTGCTCCAGTCTCTACCTAAATTTCACTTTATGAAAGTGAGAGTCCTTCCCAGGCCATCTTATCTCACTCTTTTCTCTGTCTCTTCCTATATTCTTTTACTCTGCTTTAATTTTTTCATAGTGTTTACTACTTTTATACCTTAGATATGTATTTGTTCATTTGTTTATCATCTCATTTCCCCCCTTTTGAAATTTAAATCTAAAGAGAATTTTTTTTGTCAGCTTTTTCATTGTTATATCAAGGGCTTAGAATAATGCCTGACACATAGTAGGCTTTCAATACATAGTTTTGAAGTGAATGAAATTTCCTTCAACCTCTCAGTTTGGTCTTTTTTGTCAAGACACATATCACAATTCTCATTATATTTATATTTCTTTACCTTTTTTGCTGTGTTCTGGTTAAATTCCTTAACACCCTTTTACATCTGATCTAGAGCTTGCTATGTTTACTTTGCTTTGCATTTTTTATTTTAATGATTATAAATTTCATTTCTATGATTTCTTATTGATTTTTTTCATATCAGCCTGTTCTTGTTTAATATCTGCATGTTTTTGTTGACTTTCCTCTTTAATATTAGATTTCTTCAAATATTCTAGAATTTGGTTTTTAAATATATTTTTAATATGACTCCTCCTTCCTCCATCCATCCTTTCTCTTTTTCTCCTGTTGTTTTGCAGTTGCCTGGTCTTCTGAGCCCTCTGTTCAAAACAGAGTCTTAAAATGTCCTTTGGACCCGTTGTCCTGAGGTGGAATTGAGTCTGTCACAGATGCTATCTTGTTTCAGCTCTGGTTTGTGAAAATGAGTCTGTCCTCCCACATCCCTAATCCCATGTTTGCTATAAAGCTATAGCTGCAGACAGTGGGTTGACATTAGTTGGAGCAGCAGTGACTCAAACTATAAACTGTTGTATCCTTTTGACCAAAATGTAACAGCTACATATTCTGTATGATTAGTTCTTAAAGTCATACTCTAATTAAACATTGTTTTTTTATAGGCTTTTATTCATCCAAACATGTATTGAGCATCTACTATTGGTCAGATATTTGGTAAGTATGAATAATTTATGAATATGACAGTTATGGTCTTAACATACTAGAAATCCATGCTAACTCAATATGTAAAAACAGAATATAAAACAGAAAACTGTTGGACCTCAGATGAAGCTATTCAAGGTCTATTTTTTTGTTTTATGTTTTTTGATTTTTTTTTTTGACATGATAGAATATATCCTTTCTGTCATGCTTAACACATGATTGTCCTGAGGTACATGATGAAATTCATAATAGAAATTCCACAGGTGAGGATGCAGGGAGGCTAGAATTGAAGCAACAAAAGAGTAGGAAGCAGGCTTGTCAGTCTGTAGCCCTCAGAAATTACATGAAATTATATTTTCATGTATGATTTACCTGTGGTTCTACTCCCATGATACTATGCTGGGTCTTGCATCTAATTAAACTAAAAGACATACTTTGTTTTTAATGAGCCAGTGATGTAATAGACAAGATTATTGTTACAGCATATTGTCCTGAAATAATTCAAGGCATTTAGCTAACATACCTGTGACAAAAACATTTGTGTAGTCAACTAAAAAGGTAGAATTTTATTTTTTTTCAGAGAATAATGAAGCAATTTGTGACATAAAATCATTTTCTTTTACCTCATGAGTGCTACTGAATGCTGCATAACAAATTAACCCCAAATAAAGCTGCTTAAAACAAAAAGTGTTGTACTATATTTTATATTATCTGTGGTTCTGGAATTCAGAAAGGCTTTGGCTGCATGGTTTTAGCTTAGAGTCTCTCATGTGGATGCAGGCAGAGATTAACTGAAGCTGAAGAGGCTGGGAAGCTGGGGGTTGGCTGGGTTACTCCTTGTGGTCTTTCTCTGGGATCTAGTTTGGGCTTCTTCACAGCATGGTGGAGTTAGGATGGTCAGGGGCTTATAGAACAGCTCAGGGATCCAGTGCAAGTGTTTTAGTAAATATAGCCTGAATTGTACGGCCTTTTCTGACCAAGCCTCAAAAGCCATCCAGTGTTAACTTCTGCCACTTCTATTAAGAGTCTGAAGGCCACCAGAATCAAAGTGAGGAAGCATAGACCTTATTTCTTAATGGGAGGAGTGTCATAGTAACATTGTGGAAGAGCGGGTTGGGTGAGAGATATTGTTGCCACCATCTTTGGAAAATACGATCTGCCACAGCCACTAAGAGATAAACAGTGTTCTCTTAACGTACGAATATGTAAACTATGGGGACCTAAGATTTGTCCAAAGTCCCTCTGTTAGTGGTGGAGGTAGAAACAGAACATGTATCTCCTGACCCTCACTCTCATTTTTTTCTTTTGTCAACAGAGTGCCTCCTACAGTACGCTGGAAAAAAATTCAGGACCTAGAAACATGGTTGATGTAAATTCTGTCCTTGGAAATTTCTGGGTCATACAAAATCATGACTAGACATGGAAAAACCAAAATACACATACGGTGGGGAGATATATTAGAACTTTGTCTATACATGGAATGTCTTAACTGAGCATATACATTCTACAATGAAAATTCGTCCATTTCATTTTTTATTCATTCAAAGTTAATGTTTTAGGCTCTTGAAAGTGTGCTGGGGGATATTTGAATACACAACAGGTAAATTAAAGAAGTTTCCTCTGCCTAGGGCTCTAAAGCAATAAAAAAGTGCAAATGTCAAATATAACATAATATTGACAGGAATACCCAATTTGAAGACTGAAAATTGCTTAAATTGACCTGAAATGCCTTTAGATTTTACCAATAGGTGTTCAAATGCTGCCTTAGGGACACACTAAAACTTACGTTCAGTATAACCTATAAAATGAAAAAAATATTCCCTTTAGGTGAGGAAAGTGGATTCTTTTAAAATCCAAAATCGTTTTTTTTTTTTTTTAATGAAAAAAAAAATGCTTTAGACTATTCCCAGGTCTCTAAAGCTTTCAATTAATACATTATTAAGTTTTTTGATTATACAGAGGAAAAATGCTCAATGATTTCTATTTTCTTTAATTCCTTTTTTAAATATCTAACTTTCAAAATATAAAATGTATCATTAAAATACAGGGCTTAGAACCTAAAAAAGGATGGTGCGGAAGGCAGTTTAACTGAAGAAAACTGAGTTATCTTTGGGGATTAGGGGGAAGAAAAGTTGGTGGAGAAATGCAAAGTAATCAGAGAACTGCAGGATATAGGTAGGACAACCATGCTGGGGTCAGGGTACATATTAAAAGCATCTATATAAATCTGCATACATCCTAAATCCATGATTTCATAATGCTGCTGTATAGTCAGAATAATATTCCCATGCAGTAATTTGACAATTATGGAATGACATGAAGAAGTAGTTTATAGATGGCATTTGAGGAACATTCATGATTTATGTTAGAATGCAGATTCAGAACATAGGAGTTCAAGAACATTGGAACACAAGAACAGCAACCAATGAATGGTGCCAGTAAACTGAAGGATGTCTAGGCATAGTGTAAGGTTTGGAAATACTCATACAACTAAGAAAGTTTAGAGTTAGAAAGAGATTAGGAATAAAGAGTCATCTCGGAAGAGGTAGGGAAGATAAGACTACAAAAATTTCTAAACACAAATTCTTGTTTAGTGTAAAAAAATAAAAATATATGCTGAATAAGGGAAATTGATGAAAGTATAATGATAATAATCAGCTATATTCATTAGAAGGGAAGATCATTATGATAAAAAATAGAATTTCAGTATTGTTATTTATTGAAAGTGAATAAAGCATTGGTAGTCATAGCACACTTTTAAAAACAGCGATAGATTTTTATGTAACTGCTTAAAAAGTTCTCTAAAAATTAATTTTTAATTACATTCTTAAAAGTAAAGTTCACTTAAAACAACTGTTTATCTTACCAGTATTTTAATCTATGAACTTTGTTTTTAATCATATTATATTCTTATTTTGCTGCAAATTAGAACCTGAAAAACTACTCAGCTTAGTTTCTTCATTTCTCCATAAACATGGAGAGTAATTTAAAAATCATATGCATAGTCATTTAAGTTTTTTTTTTCAGAATTTCAGCTTATCATTGAAGAAGTCACATGCTGAGTGAGCTGAAAATTCTATTAATTAGTTACACACTAGTAAGTAAGCCTTAAATCCTGATGCCAATTAAATCTATTTATAATTGCATTGGGAGCTGATAAATAATAGGTCACGTCTCCAATTTTCATATGGATTCTTATCTATGGCATTATATATAAGAAAGTAATTATTTTAAATACATCCAATTTAAATATTTATTTTTTAGAGTCTGAAGGCATTTTTAAATTTCTAATACATATACAATTATGTATTAGAAGTCGATTGATTGATTTTTTTTGATTCCCAAAAAAGCCATTACAGTTGGAGTTTGTGTGATACACAACGCATTAGGATTTAAATTATACTTACAAAAAATTATAAATAGGTGTGAAAGTTCTAAATTTGAACTTTAGAAACATTACTGGTAATCACGTTATAATTTCCTGTCTTTTGGTCAGATATGTATATTAGGCACAAAACCCGACCCAGGCCCTAAGATGACTCTGAAGATCTAAGGAATTCCTTCATTTCCTATTCACAGGCTGTCTAAAGTAGTCAATATACTGGAACCCTAAGCTGAGATATGAGTTCGATGAGAAAATGCTCTGTGCTATTTCCTGGTGCCAACCCAAACTCCATATGGCTTGATATTTTATGACACAATTTAAAAAACCATTTTATTCAAATTCCTAGGAAATTATTTGCTTGTAAACATTGATTACATGTGATTGGAAAGTCCTTGAAGATAATTATTGACATTTAAATATAAACATAAACTCCCAGACAAAAAATGACATGCATAAGTACATATTTTTCAACTAGACACTTTTGGCATATACATATAGGCTGAAATAAATTGTTTAGATGACATTATATCCTTTTATGTGATTATCTGTATACTGAAGATATGACAAAAAGATGATTTGTTATACTCATTAATATGGAGAGTTAATTAGTAGTTTACATTAACATATAATTCCAAAAAACATTAGGTCAGGTTCTGTAGATAAAATTTATGAACTCTTATGCCAGGGAGCCAGGTTTATCCAAAAATAAACTATACTTTGAGGATATTTTGTAAATAAATGTGAACAAACATCTGTGTTCTTTTTGTTCGAATCTTCAGTTCTTTAACGAAGTTCCTTTTGCTTAAACCTTCAGCTCATCTTAAGGGACTACTGAAAAGATAGCAAGCACTTAATATCAGGATTTCCTTCCTTCATTATTGATACCAGTTAGAATAATGCTCCTTTTGGTTCAATTTCTATAGTCAAATTGATTAAAACTCATTTATCACTATAAAGAGGCAAATGTTTTTAAGACATTGAACCAGGTTTCTAGGCTCTTTCCTTTTTCCTTAATCTTTGAACACTTAGTTGCCACTTCTATAAATTTGGATGATGCCTCCGGCTCTTGCAGAGTATTTTATTATGCATGATTTTCATTACGACCCCAAACATTTATCTTTCCAGTATTGATTTTTCTAAGTCCTAAACTTAAGAGAATTCAGTTTTACTAATCAGGAAGTCATTCCTGAGGTAAGTTTTTATTTTATCAACAGGTTAAAACAATCAATATAGTGCTGCCTTTCCCCAAATGATGGTTCATAGATCACGTTTACTACCTGATTAGAAGCAGCCAAACATGTCCTGAAAGATGTCATCACCTGTTTTGCGAGCTGTTTTAATCTAACATACCTATGTATTTGAATTATGGTGACTGTGAAATATGGATTTTGCATTACTTTTACACACTGGAGATTTATTTTGTTATTTATCATATTAACTAGTTCATGTGTTATATTTTCATTTTATCATAGCTGGTGATTAAGGAGATTCTACTATTCAAAAATGTAGGAAAATGTATTCATTTCTTTCTTCATTATTTTTTAAAACAAAATATTTTGGTAGATTCGGTGATTAGAGTTGAGAGATTTCTTACTGATCAGTAATTAGAGATTGGAAAAGAAGCAAAATTCAAAATAATTCAATGTAAGTCTCTGAAGAAAGAGAGAAAACAAACTTCTAAAGTTTTCCCCCTTTTCTTGGCATAGGTCAATCAGAATTTGATAGTCTAATCTTAGCCTTTCTATGACTTTGACAAGCAAAAAGTGGAGTGAGCCCCTCCACATTTGCATGTGTCTTCCTTTGGCATTGAGAGTCCAACACACTGAAGTACCTTCTAGAGACATGTAGGGATGACTGGGTGTCTGTCCACTCTGAGTATCTTGTCTTGTGACTGGATGAGAGTTATATGTTAATTGGTTAAGGTTTGGAGTAAAGCCCTTGACCTCAAAAGAAAGGGAAGCTAACAGGTTGAAGTAAGAATCAGACCTGTGGCCTTAAATTCAGAAAGCCCTTATTTGCTAACTGGATGAGCAAATCAGTCTGGGAAATACAGGGTATAGTCACAGGAGGTTGGATCGGTTCTCCTGGTGTTGACTAATTTATCTCCTTGCCTTTAGACAAGAGAAAGTTAAGCTATACCAGAAAATTGATTTCCTGTATCTTTCTTTAAAGTCTCCAGGATATGAAATTCCAGAAATTCCACTTAGGAATCTGTTTCAGTACTATTTACCAACTCTGACCATCAGAATGATTTTTTGACACAACTTACACCTCTCTTATGGCAGTTAAAGTCTGTTTGCTTTTCCTACAGTTAGGGAAGATGAAAGACAGTCAGTATGCCCTATAAAATAATTAACTGCAAGATTATTAAACAATTCTTCCTTTTCTCTTCCAGTTTAAGTAACACTGGAAGAGAAAAAAAAAAACCTTTCCTACATCAATTTTATTTATTTTTCATTAATTAATAGTGCAGCTTTAGATTGACAAAAAATTGAACATATAGTACAGAGTTCCCATCAATTTATTTCTATTTAACTAAACAGTAAAAACTCTTACTCTTTTGAAAATGTTGTCACTAAAGAATTTGTGTTAAGTAAAACAATAAAGCCATATATACTGATACTGCATATAAATGTTACAACATAAAAGAAGCTAGGGAAATTGGATGAATACCTTTGAATAATAGTGCATAACTAGGTTGTATTAACTACCAATATTAAAGCCTACAAAGGTAAAGTTAAAAGTTAGAAGTGGCATCACTTTTTCAGAAAGATGTAATTATCCATCTCTATGTATAGCTGATGGAAAATAAACTATCTACACCTACCCTTACACATACTTCATAGAAAGAGCTGAGACTGCAGATGTAATTTCTAATCTACCCTTGAATATTGAGACAGATATTGGAAGGAAAAGGTTGCCAAATAAAAGTAGTCCATCAGGATATGTATTTTTCATGATTATGAACTCTTTCAGCATACATTTACATTTAATTATGTATGTGCTGTAGAATATATTCCTCTTTCATATAAAATAAATGCTTAGTAGAATTTACATAAATTCTAGGTTTCTATTATACATTTTTGTTGATGATTGATTTGCATTATGATCTCAGATGATTTTTATCTGGCACACTGGTCAGTTTCTAAATAGCATCTAGAAGCCATTATCTAAAGTAGATTGTATAGGTAAATTTTATAAATCCTCAGAGAACATAAATAGAAGAAAGGAAAAGGAATACATATTTCTCACTTTAAGCCTTTCAGCTTGCTTTTCATTTTGAGACACTCTTTCTAAACATTGCATTGGTGAAGTTTGTACTAGATAAGGAGCTTGTGTAGCTGGAATAGAAACCAGATAATTTTATGGGGAATCTACCTAACAGACAATTATCCATTTATTTACCAAACATGTTTATCCACCCACCATATGTTAGACAGTGAGAAAGCGTGAGGTATGCAATGATGAATAGGACATAGACCTGGCCCTCAAAGAGTTTACATTCCTTTCTGTATTGTGCCTGAAAATGAAATAAATACAAACCCTCTTAGCATTTGAATGATTTGGCTTTGGAATTCTTCCCACGGAATTAAATCTAAAGGAAATTACAAACAGTAATGCAGTCTTCTAACAGTTTTGTGTTGCTTTGAGAATGCTGGGTTGTGGGTGACATGGGAAAGCCTTTCCAACAAGGTGGAAAAAGCATTGAGGCATGAGGGAAAGGACCTGGTTACTAGTCCTAGGGGTGCCCCTCATTGATCATGTGATCTTGGGAAGACACTGATTGATCTCTGTGGTTCAGCTTGCTCATCTTTCTTTAATGATCACCATGTTTAAGGACACAGTGCTTATCTGACGTGGGTACTGGCTACTTGCACTTTGGTGGTGGAGAGTGTAACTACACGTACCACTTCTTACTATATTTTTGGTTTTTTATTGTTTTTTTCTCAATGAGAATTTTATGAATTTTAAACTGTTTTAAAATGTCACAATGAAGCAGAAGTATACCGATGCTTCCCAATTTATACAGCTTATTTCAGATACTTTAATCATAACCACATCCATTATGTTTCTGATAATAACAACATTCCTCTCGCAAGGATTCTGAGTGGGGACATGCCATCCTCAGTATCCTGTGCCTCTGTCCCCAGTGCAGCTGTAATACTGCTCCATCAGTGTCAAAGGGACTTCAGGCAAGAGCAATGATGTAAGGTGTGTCAAGGTACCCTTGCTGACTGAGTACCACTAAATAAATGAAAGTTTGTTCTTATCATTCAAAGTCTTAATACATATACATAAAAATGAGTGCTTATATTTGTTTTCTCAAAATCAATTTAAAATCTTCTTTTATGGAAGAAAGGGGAAATAATGGAGAGAGACAGAGCTTTACTAAATGTGAAGAAGCAATCTAGTTTAAAAATGGGGATTCACTGTTCAGTGGGTTTAGAGTTTCAGTTTTGCAAGACGAAAAAGTTCTAGAGATCAGCTGCTCAACAGTGTGAATAGAATTAACACTACTAAATTGTACACTTAAAAATGGTTAATATTTTTAATGGTTGTAAATATTACATTATGTATTTTTCTAACCACAATTTAAATAAATAAATAAAGGCAGTTCAGTAAGAATTTCATAGCTATGACTCTAGCAGTCTCAAGCAACAGCTCAAAGTTCAAATCCTAAGTGGAATTTTATAGGGAATACTCATGTACGGCAATTAAATGCCAATTTTCAAATAATACATATCATTTACTCCTAAAAAATGTTAGCTACAGATACGTTTATTGTTAGGAACTAAGATCTTTCTATTGGGGAAAGGAGTCACTGAAAATGTTGATTAGTCTCCTGAATTAAGCTTTTGTAATAAAACTACGTAAGGATATGAATTTTGTGAGAAGAGGCAACTAGATAGCATGTAAAATTCTAAACTGAGTGATCTAGAATTTAATTTAATTTATGCAATATTCACTTAATAGTACCTTGTTAATAGCAGCTATAATGTTAATTTAACGAAGTGTCTCCGGCATATATTGAATTAATTTTTCTGATTAAAATGTAATTACAGTTTTACCATCTGAACTTGGCATTGCTATTGACGCAACCCATTAACACTGGGAAATTTAATTCTTACATCATCGAAAAGGTAACAGTAGGATTGTTCATATTGATTGAAAATAATTCACAAGATAATCCTGGGTATGAAAATAACTCCTGAATAAAGCACAACTTAATTCCAAGGTATTGACAGGATCGCAGGGGCAAATTCCATGGAACTTGGGCAGTGTGAAGTGAACAGTGATGAAAGGGTGATAAATCAAGCAGAGAGAAAGTGACTCATAAAGTTGCTCATTATCATAGCTGTTTAGAATGTGCAGTCCTAACATGAACAACTTGAATTTGGGGTAACATCCAAAAATCTAGAAACAATATATTTGAGTTGCTAGCCTATATGCAAATGTTGTATTTTCTAAAATAAAAAAATTAATATAATTATCTAAATTAAAGGTTAATGCTATAAAAATATTCTTGATATTAATGACAGTGTAACTTAAAATAAATTTCTGCTGCACACGATCATGTTCATAATTCAAATGTTTGTTTGGAATTAGATATATTGCTCTAAAGTCTAAATCTATAGCAAGAAGTTTATAGATATAGAAGAATGATGCTATGGTGTCTAAATGTGAAATACAGGAATTAAAAGTATTATAACTGTTCATTTTAATCTGCACAGATAGAACCTAATATAACTCATATTAAAATTCTTTTCTTCTCCATGTTCTTTTAAAAACATACTTTTATATCTCAGATGAGCTTTTATGAAGAAAATTAGATGAAATAAAGATAAAGTTACTCCCAAGAAGGGAATTATAAAATCATAGAAACAAAATTATATTATGCATACTATTATTTGATGTAGTAAGTGACAAAAGTTGAATCAATAAAATATTGGTCCCCAGATTATTACTGCATTTTATAATGATGAAGGAGATAAATAAAATTTGCAATTTAATTTTTCCCATTTTCCAGGAGGATTATATGTGTTCATCATTTAAGTAAGTTTATTATTAACATTTTGAAAGAAATTCATAACTCTCTTCAGAAATCCAGTAATGTAGAATTCTGAAAACATCCCAGAAAATACCATCCTAAAAAGACATTCTTCATGAGAGTAGATCATTAATAATTACATGTATGGTATTTATCTTATGAATAAAATACTAACAGCAATTAATGAATTGACATATGTGTTTTTTACATTTGATAGACAGCTCATCAAACACTATTAACTTAAAAAAATCATCTATGTCCCTTATGAACTATATCCAAGAATTCTCTTAAGAAGTGATTTCTTTATCTTTCGAAATATTATGTAATATAAGAACAGACACTAAATCCAGAATATAAATAGAACAACAATATGGTTGCAAAAGAGAAAAAATTGTATTCCCTATTGCTACATTGTTGCCAACTCTGTAAGGGCTCCTAATACTCCTAATTTTTATGAAAAATTGTCCTGATTCTTAAAATAATGTTTCACCTGTCTTTTCATGATGAAGTCCAAGGATTGGAAGTACATATTATGGGTATGGAAAAAAGGGTACTCTGGGAAGAATGAGTTTCATGAATAAAATGGGGAAATGCCAGGTGGAGTATTCAAAATTGACATCATGAAGCTTTCCTAAGGAAAATGGTTTAAGCTCTTTGTTACTGTCAGCTTAGCCATAGCCTTATGGATACAGAATGTTTCCAGGGGACTTATCTGAATACAGAGGATGCATAAAGTTTCATGATCTTAAAATCTTTAAGTATGATCGTCACCTTATTGGTGAGTCACTACGATAAATGCTAAACAATCAGATATAGGATGTGAAATTATATAATTACCTTTTTTCATTTCCTGTCCCTGTTTGTAGATGACACGATCCTATATATAGAAAAGCCTAAAGAGTCTACCAAAAAACTCTTAGAGCTGATGAACAATTTCAGCAAAGTTGCAGGATACAAAATCAACACACAAAAATCAATAGCATTTTAATACTCCAATAACGAACTAGAAGAAAAAGAAATCAAGAAAACAAGCTCATTTACAATAGTCACTAAAAAATAAAATACCTAAGAATCAATTTAACCAAGAAGGTGAAAGATCTCTACAATGAGAACTACAAATCACAGCTGGAAGAAATTAAAGAGGACATAAAAAGATGGAAAGACATTCTACGGTCTTGGATTGGAAAAATTAACATTGTGAAAATGTTCATGCTACCCAAAGCAATGTACAGATTTAGTGCAATCTCCATCAAAATACCAATGGTATTGTTCATAGAAATAGAAAAAAAAAAAACCAAAAACAATCCTAACATTCATATGGAAACCAAAAGATCCTGAATAGCCAAAGCAATCCTGAGCAAAAAATAAAGCTGGAGGCATAACACTACCTGACTTCAAATTATGCTACAAAGCTAGAGTAACCAAAACAGCATGGTACTGGCATATAAACAGACACTCAGATCAGATTGGAAAAGAATAGAGAACCCGGAAATCAACCAACTGATGTCTGACAGGGGCAACAGGAGCATACACTGGGGAAAGGACAGCCTCTTCAATAAGTGGTGCTGGGAAAACTGGACTTCCATATGTAGAAGAATGACACTAGACCAAAACCAACTCAAAACAGATTAAAGACAAATATAAGACCCGAAATTATAAAACTACTAAAAGAAAATATAGGGGAAACACTTCAGGAAGTGTTTATGAGTAAGACCCCAAAAGCATAGGCCAAAAAATAAATAAATAAATAAATAAACGGAATTATATCAAACTAAATACCTTCTGCACAGAAAAAGAAACAGTTAACAGAGTGAAAAGACAACGTACAGAATGGTAAAAGATATTCACACATTATGCATCCAACAAGGGATTAATATCAGAATATACAAGGAACTCAAAAAACTTAACAGTAAAAAAACAAGTAATCAGATTAAAAATATAGAGAAAGGAGCTGAATAGGCATGTCTTAACAGAAGAGATACAAATGGCCAAAGGAGACATGAAAAAATGCTCAACATCACTCAGCATTAGAGAAATGCAAATCAAAACCACGCTAAGATATCATTTCGCCCCAGTTAGACTGGCTATTATCAAAAAGACAGAGAATAGCAAATGTTGGTCAGATGTGGAGAAACAGGAACCCTCCTACACTGTTGGCATGACTGTAAATTAGTGCAGCCATTATGGAAAACAGTATAGAGATTCCTCAATCAACTACAGGTAGAACTGCTATATGATCCAATCCTGCTGCTGGGTGTATACCCAAAGGAACGGAAATCATCATGTCGAAGGGATATCTGCACTTCCATAGTTATAACATCTCTATTTATTAATAGCTAAGAGTTGGAACCAACCTAAATGTCCATCATTGGACTGGATGAGGAAAATGTGGTATATTTACACAATAGAATACTACTCTTCCATAAAAAGGAACAAAATCCTGCCATTTGCAGCAACATGGATGAACTTAGAGAAAGTTATGTTAAGTAAGTGAAGTAAGCCAGATACAGAAAGAGAACTACCACATGTCCTCACACATTAATGGGAGCTGAAAAGAAAAAAAAAAAGAAAAGAAAAAAAGAAAGAAAGAAATTAAGAAATTATACAACAATCACAATAATTCCTTGAACTTTGAAAAGGAGAGAATGGAACTGAGGCCACCAGAGTTGGGAAAGGGAAAGGGAGAGGGAGGGTTTGGGAAAGATTGGTAAATTGGTAAACACAAAAAATGTTTACATCATGTAATGATAAAAGTGACTCTCCTTAGCAATGTTTTTTAACTGAAAAATATGAAGTGGTAGAATAATTAGACTAGGTGGTTTCCACGCTTCTCCCAGCCTTATTACTATATACTCTGTCCACTTGTTCTCTTGAGTGCCTTGCCTCACCTCCCGTTCAGACTAGTCTCATTACCTTCCTGCACCTATCTAATCCATGTTCACATAATTTCCAGTGGTATTTTTAAAAGGTAAAAATCAGAAGCCAAAAAAAACCCAACAAAATTGTATCTTTAAAAACTGTATTCATACCCAGTTACTTTGTACTAGTTATTCTTTATAAGCACCGACACTCTTATAATTTTCATTGTATTAAACTTGAACAGCTTAAACTGTGTTTGCTAGCGGGAAACCTGATGGGAATTATTTATACAAAAATATGGTCTGGCAAATTGTTAGGCCTTACTTATCAAAGTCATGAATGAAATAAGTATATTTACATCCCTACCATATTCCTTCAAAAAAGATGAAGAATTTAGTGCACACTTTCTTCCTTAGAATAACAATTGATTCCCAGCCCACTTCACTCTACATATTGCACCACTGGGGCCCTTAAAATTAGTTCAAAATAAATGAACTAAAAAAATAGATAAAAATTCTAATTGTGGTAGTGGTTGTAGAGTATAATGATAGGGCTGGGTATATATTATACTCCTGTGGTAGCTATAACACATAAAGACAACAAATAAACAATTTATATTGTTGGATATAAATGTTAGTACTATGATCAAAAGGAAACTAAACTAATTTGGGCTGAAATCCCGATTCTGCAATTTACAATGAGTTTTTAATATTGCAATTTGGTATTTCTTTGCCAATAGGTATGATGATGAAAGAAAAGTGAATTTTAGTAATTGTTAAAAAAACATCAGTGACAACAGGCCACTTTTTTGTACCACTAGTGATAAGATCATCAGTGGAATAGAAGGAGAGTGAGAGAAACATTTTAAAATTCCTTTCAACACATATTTATTGAATCAATTTTATGCAGAGGACCAGGAAGTGTCTTTAGAGATTTAAGTATTTGGTGCAAAGTATCTCAATGCTCAAAGGACAAGTATAATTCAATATTTATTTGAGAAAGATATGATGCAATATTTATTTGAGAAAGGGATAGTACAGTATTTATTTGAGAAAATATTTTTAAATCATTGAAATGTTAAGTTTGGACTTTCATTTAATAAAATCAATTTACATTTTACTCCAGTTGTATAAAATTGCTTTTGTCAAACATGCTGTTAAACTCAACTTGCTGTCAGTCAAAGCCATCTCAACCAGTAGTACATAAACATTCAGATAGTGTTTCCACAAAATAGCACAAAATCTAGGTATACGTTTTACAAATATTTATGCACTCTACTGTTGATTGACTTTTTGGTTGTTTTCTTAGTGCTCTTTTTAATTAATGGCCCTGGCTGTTTATAATATCTATTCATTAGCAAAAAATATACCACCTCAGAATTTGGTGGTGCGTGTGTATTTAGGGTAGTCTTCTAAAATTTCCAAAAGAAAAAAAAAACCCAGAATGATACTACAAATAGTCATTGAATATACATTAAAATTCATTTGTTACTTTATTATATATGACACTAGTGATATTTAAAGGAGTTTAAGATGAACTGCTGTTCAAATCTGCATTTAGTGCCTTTAGAATAGATTGAGCAAATAAATGCTCAGTCAGAACTCACCACCTCCACATTAAGAGGTGATTGGTGATTTAGTTAATATTTGAGTGCATCCCTCTAATTTAAACTTCTCAACATAATTTGAGAATCCGAAAATTTTCCAGAAACGTTTCCATAGCCATTGAACTCTCCACAGCCATTGAAAACTCGAAATCAAATTCACCACTAATATTGCAGTTGTCAAAGGAGGACATTAAACATGAGGACAAAAATAATAAAAGTGAACATTATTTCAAATTTGTATGGAATACTGAAATATTTCATAGTGATTTGGAATATATTTAAGGTAAAAGGTACTGTATTCTCTGAGACAATTCCAGATTAAAATTCTAAATTTGACTTTCCACATTCCCAGAAAGGAGAATAAACACCATCTACCATATGTTTACTTCTTCCTACAGCTTCTTCCTTAGTTATGCCTGCAAGAACAGAAAAGTGTATTTAAAGATTTATGAAACAGAAAATAGTTGTTAGTTCAGGATAGTACACTCTAAAACCAGTTTTATGTGATAGTAAATGTTTCTTCTATTCATCTTAAAAATATATCAGTTAAAGGGACATGAAAATCAAATACACTGTATATTGATAAAATAAAATAAAATAAAATAAAATAAAATAAAATATATATACCAGTTAACTTTTTAAAAACATATCTATTACTATTGCATAAAAGCTAATTATATGATATGTTTAGTTGGTTATATAATGAACAAATATAAAAAGCTATTTGAATACAGTTGTACTGCTATTTTTTTCAAAAGAAGCCATTTAAATTTTACTGTCATTTATTGAAAAAAAAATATGTTGAATTCTTAACCTTTAGTTTAGTAGTTAAAATACGTGAGCACATTCACACACTCTCTAAAAGAAACGAGAAATGGTGACCAAGGAACCCTGCCTCTATTTGGACCTAGTCTAAGAATGTTGGTGTCCTCTGGAGAGTTCTTGCTTCTACATTTCATCCCTTCTGAACCAACATGTGCATAGAGGTGTATTTTAATTCCCTATTGGGAGCAAACTCTGAGAGCAGACTACTGTATTTATAAATATCTAATTATTTACGAACTAATTTTAAACTATCATAACATTTCTTCCTAAGATTAACCTCTGTTTTTAACACAAGTTTAACGTAATAAATATTTAATATCACTGACAGCATATTTATATCTCACCTTATTACAAGAAGAATTTGGGGCATAGTCAGAACTGCAGCTAACATTGACATTACTTAGTGAAATTAATAATAATAATAATAATTAATAATAGTGAAATTAATGTACCCTTTTGTGTTCTGGAACTCAGTATTTCTGTGGGCTAACAGAGTTAGAAATGCCTCTTTTCCCTTGTCATGTTTATTGGTCCATTACACACACATTTTGGTTAATGTAGAAGTTAGCTAGCTGATATAAATATTATCCAGAATCAGGTAACAATAATGCCAAACAATATAATTTAATACACAAAAAACTCCAATCACCATGAGTTCACTGCTGTAGAATAATTACAATGATAAGGCTGCTGCACATTAAATTTTCATTTTCATTGCCTGACATAATGAAAATTTAGGAGAAATCATTCTGATTTAGCTATTCTTTTCTCCGTCTGCTTCAATATATTAGGGGTTTGCCTGTGTATCTACATTCATCATTTATAATATTGGAAGGTAAAAGAAACCTCAATATAAGATTGAACCTGCAAAAATGGAATAGTTCAATACTACTGTGCTAAACTCAGCTGAGATTATTATGAAATAATATATTTTGATTATTTTCATAGTGCTATGTGAACTCTGTAGCAGAGCAGACATTTATATAGATTATATATTTTTATTATAATTTATTCCATAAGATGTTCAGTGCCGTCTCCCACTTTTTCATTGACAATATAAATATTTTCTAGTGGTATCAGGTCATCATTTGTATTTGATTCCCCCAAATGTGAAATAAGCACCAAACACTTATTTTTGTTTTTAATCTTCCAAATTAGACAGTTTTTTTTAAAAAATGAAATGAGTGTATGCTTAATTTTTATGATAAAATTTTAAATTGCTGCATTTTAGTAAAAAGACTCAATTTAAAACTTTTTTCTTGGATTTCAAATATATCTATGGACAATGGTCCTTCAGAATAAAGACACTTAAAAGTGTTTGAGCCTTCTTTAGACAATAAATGGCAAGCCAAAAGGATTTCTCCCATTTATTCTTTCTTTCTCATATCTTCAGCCATTTTTACGGGTTAACATCTTTTCTCCCCTACTCTACTTTGAGGTTAGGTCTCACATATTCCAGGGCGTGGTCTCAGAACCACCTGCCTCCTATCCCTCAAACTCAGAGCCAAGAGTGTTTTCCCTGTGTGCTTATCATAGCATCCTTTATATACTGCAGAATTTTCTGTTCTATATTGAAATTACTTTTTGTGTGTGTGTCTGTTTCTCCCAGTAGACTGCAAGATCATTAGGGCAAAGAGTCTGTTTTGCTTATGCTTGTACCTCCTGTGCCTACTACAATCACTGATATAATATTTGCTGAAAGAATAAAAGAAAGCTCAATGGCAGGAACTATATACCATAACTCTTTACAGCCTTCATTCTACCAGGGAATTTCCCCCCTGGGTATGTGCTCAATGAATACTAATACACCAATTGTCATCCCTACTTTCAACCTCATGCCAAAGTCAATGTCTTGCCTGACTTATACTTTCCTTTTCCTTTAATTTTTCTGTCTAATTGAGGTAAAAGTGATGAGAGTTTGTTAATGGAGACAAATGTTACTGAAAGTCAGATCAGGTACTGGTTTGCCATCAATTTAGTCATGGAAATTTGAAGAAGTCAATCTTAATCTTCCTGAGCTTTATTTTTCTTATTTGTTGAAAGTTGATATTAATACTTTAACATTTTAATGCAGATTAAATGATATTATGATTGTAAGAGTGCTTGAAAAAATAAATAACTCTTAGGACAGTGGTTGTCCAACAGAATCAGTTTGAGGTCACAACGCTGCTGTCTGGGCTCCACTCCCAGGGTTTCTGATTCAGAAGTCCTAGGGTAGAGTCTAAAAATCTGCATTTCTCACAAGTTCCCAGATGCTGCTGATGCTGCCAGTGTAGGGACCACATTTTGAGAACCACTGATATGGGACATTGTTAGTACATAATAGCTAAACAGTTTTGTTTGTTCTTTTATTGATATTATAATCCTTGCTTTTCTATCTATATTTTTTTCTATTCGAATTCTTAGTAGTTTGAAAAATTATTTGTAAAAATTGAGGTAAAATATTTCCTACCCCTACATTTTAATATGTTAATCTGATGAATTATTTGACCAGCTGTGATATGTTATGAAAATGGAAAAAAAAGAAAAAGAAAAATGCTTTTGAGAAAACTTTTTCAATGGTATGCATATTGAGTTATAACTTAAATCTGGGGGTCATAAAATATAGTTGGAATTTGCAGAAAGTTAACAAACTTGAATAATAATTAACTCACAATTCTACTAAGTTCTTAAGAAAAGTAGGTTTGGATCATGAATTTAAACAATTTGATACATTAATCTACTTGGCCCACTCTACTAATTGAAATGCATGCTTGCAGCATACTATGTGACAGACTTGGTGAAAGATTATTTACTTTGCCAGGGCATATTCAATATTCAATTATTTTCTTGTTAATAATGTATCCTGCATAATAGTGAAAACACTGTAAATAACCATCAGTCTCAAGGAGCAGCTTTTATATTTACAAACAGTCACAGCACAGAAACTCAGCAAGAGGCATGTAGAAAAGAAGGACATTCCAAATTAACTTCTTAAATCCAGGAATTTTCCGGACTTCCATCTCTAAATTAGTTATTATTCTTAGCTCCCAGTCTAGATGAAGTAATGACAACCTAAAATTGGCCTAGGAGGAAGACAGTAAGGTAGGAAAATTAAAGATTTTAGGGTATATACATTCATGCATACATACATACATATATAGTCAGTCTCCACAAGATACAAATTTTATTAGCAGCACAAATTCCTGACTATTCAGTGGGAAGTTGGAATTTTCAAAATGGCTGCCATTGATGGCAGAAAGGGAGAGACCTGCTACAGGCAACAGCTACAGTGGTTACAGTAACTATTAGAGTTAACCAAGAAAGAAGAGGAAGCTGCATCATGATATAGAAAAAGTGGGACATGTTTGTCTGTAGGAGACTGGTGAGTGCATAGTATAATTCTGACTGGGAAAGGAGTTGACAGGATATAAGATACATGTAGCTTTTGGGAATAACAAAATAAATTTTTAATATCATTGCTTTTATTTATTTATTCCTTTCTGGTCCTGAAATGTATTTTGGGTATATTGGGCAGCAAATACTGAAATTGCTCCTAATATTAACTTTAGCTTATAATTTTTGACCTTATGAAGGCAGCAAATTACTGAGATCATGGTTTATATTAAGATGTCATGTGGAATGTCTAAAACTCCCATAATCACTATTATTTGACCACAAATTGATTGGAGTAATTATCAGGAGGAAGAAAAAATTTAGGAAGTTTTAAGCAAGAAGTATGTATGAATTTTATTACTCAATTAAAAAATTAATAACATATTAAAAGATTTTTCTGGAAAACACTGTATCAGATTTATTTACATTTCCTGGACTAGTTCTCTAGACTATTGCATTGTTATGTCTTTGAGATATCCTTGCTATTATAATCATCTTTGAATTATTTTTATTCGTAATTAATTGCCAATTTAGCTGTTGCCTGATATCAATAAACGATAAAAAAGTATAAGATATCAGAGTGTATAAAGTGAAACTTTCAAAGATCTTACTATTGAAATTTCAAGACCCAGGGAATCAGTTCCAGCTGGGAAGCTACCTTTCTTTTCCCAAAGACTTAATTGCTATCTGAATAACACTTGAATTTCATATTTTGTGATCTCTTATTTTTCAACTAAGTGCCCAAAATATAAGCTTATATTTGTGTACTAGGGTAAGGTTTGGGCAGAGTATTTGCAAGTGCTTTAAATAGCCTTTAGATTACTTTGCAGTTCTGGGCACAGCAACCATATTTTGGTGAATACTAAAGGGTCAGGATTTAGAATAAGGCCTTAACCAAAGTTGCTTGTCTTTCCAAACCTAATGCCTGAAAGAAAGATGGTGATTGTAATGCCTTTTTTGTTTGTGGTTGAGGCTGTTTGTTTTGTTTTTCCTTCATTTATTACTTTGAAGTTCTTCTCACTAAATCACCAGAGACCTTTTCCCCACTCCTGGCACCTGGGATTGGCCATGTGACTTGATCTGGTCCATAGGATGTTATTAGACTTGATAAAAGCAGAGGCTGGAAAAAGTGCTTGTGATTTTCTGACTTTCCTGAACTTCCACCATCACCGTGAGAAGAATCCCAAGCTAAATTGCCATAGGTTCAGAGACCAAAGGGCAGAGATGAATCATACCAACTAAGACTATCCCAGCCCAGCCAGCCCTTGCCAACCCAGCAGCAAACCGCAGACAAGGGACGAAGCATAGCTGAGATCCACTGACTTGTGAGAAATAATAGTTTCATACAGTAAGCCAATAAGTTTGGAGTGGTAGGTTTGCAGTGATTTGCAAATCAAATCCTTTTCAGATTCTGTCTCCAGCCTACATTTAAGTAAGGACTGAGGTCCCATTGCTGGCTTTCTACCACAAATAGACTCCTTGATTCAGGATAACTACCCAGCCAGGAAAAGAAACAGTGCAAGTTCTAGACTATATAGGGCCAGAATGTAAGGACTATCAACTTATTTGTAATTGTTTCTGAGTGTCCACATAGACATCCAGTTGGTAAATTTGATCTTAATAACAGAGCCAATTTTAATAATTGAAATGAAACAAATACTTGTGGGGGCAAATATTCTGAGTTATTTTTTAAGTCAGATCTATATTATAAGTAAAAGGAATATATTTATGGGCCAGCGTATGGATTGGACACACAAAAATTACAAAGGTAGCTTTTGCCTCTGTCCTTCTTGATGTTTGAGTTCAATGGAAAATATATGAAATATGTCTGGTCTGTTTTAGGGTTAAGAAATCCTTTGCGATTGTTATGTTTTGGTAATAAAATTCTGGCACATATGTGAAGATAATTTCAGTACGTAATTTTAATACTATGTTTCACATATTGATTTTCATGCCTCCCATGTCTTCAAAATATATTCAGAATGCAATCCAGTATCCCTGCCTTCCCTGCTTCCAGTCTGGGCCAAGCCTCCCATCATCTCTCCCTTGCTTTGTCATAATAAACTCCTTATGCTCTCATTCTCCATAGTCTAATTTTAGGAGCAGCCAGATCAATTTTTCTAAAATGTAGGACAGTCCAGTGGATTCCCACCTTACTCACAGTGGGGGGAAAAAAGTCCTGAAAATGGCCTGTAAGGCCCTACAAGATTTAGCCACATCCCCCTTACCCCCTGAATCCCCACATTCTGTTCACATCTCCTGTTATTCATCTTATCACTGGCTCATTGTCTTCCAGCTGCAGTGGAATTTCATGCTTCCCCTTGAACACTGGGGAATGTGTTTCAACATTAAGTTTTGTTCTTGTTGCCCCTTCCTATCTGCATGGCTCAAATGTTACCTTATTAATGAGCCCTTCTCCGACCACTCCATAAACATTAGCAAATTCCTTCTTCTACCAGTAACCCATATCCATTATCCATTTTCATCTGACAAATTAAACATTAGTTAATTTCCTTATCATTTGACTATGTCTCTGCCCCCAGTATGTCAACCCGCATTAGAATGTAAGTTCCACGTGATCAGGTTCCATTTTACTCTGTGTCATTGCCGCATGCTCTATGCCTACAACATTGCTTCACCCATTTAGGTATTTCACAAATATTTGTTGAGTGAATGAATGTATGCTTTTAATATTTGTTCACTTTCGACAAGTAAAACATCTTGAAAACTTAAAATTCCCCAAGATTGTAAGAAAAAACTTAAGACTAAAAGGAAGTTTTCCTTTTTTAAAATTTTCTAAGTCTAAATTTACTCAATACCCTAGTAAAAATTTTGATTATAAGAATACAAAACTATACAAAGTACAAAACAAATTTCTAGATTTTTAATATATTAATACCAAGTGCATGACTGCTACAGTATATCCTACACGCAAAGAGAAATGGAAGGAGGAAAAAGAAGACTATGATTGAGGTCCAGTAATAAATAAATACTATTTAAATAAGAAATGGTCCATGTTATGGTATATTCTACCACCAATACTGCAGCCAAAATGTACAAAAAAAAAATTTCAAAATAACTCGGGAGGATGATAATGGCAGGACTTTTGTAACACTCCCCAAAGGCTGTGGGAGAACTGATGCAACTCACTGTGAAGTCTGTGCATACGGTGGCCTGTAGGATGTAGGTTTTTCTCCAAAAGGAAGAAGTATAAAATCTTAAATTTAGCCTAAAACTGTAAAAATACAGGGTGTCCGTTAAAAAGTGGCTCCTTCCATTATTGTTTTTACTGTCCAATTTTTAAAATCCCATTTTAAAAATAAGCACTGAGTCATGCTATTATAAGGCAGGCAAATGTTCCTCCCTCATTATTAAAAGTCTTGAACTGGTGATATTTTTTTCCTGATTTTTTAGAAAAGAGGCAGTGAAAGTACTTTGATTTGAATTCAGATGAGAAGTAAAGCCATTTTTCTTATCCAGCAAGTAAGCAAACAAACAAAGCTGTGTTCTCAGGGTAATTATTTGTACAGTCTTTCTTCAGAAATCCCTCAGTTTTGCAATTCCTTCCTCTCACTTAACTCTCAAGTTTTTCAGGTGAAGTGTGGGTTATTTACTGGTTGGAAAACTGCAAAGGTATTTGAGAGTCTTTATTATAAGTTTGTATTTGATACATGATTGTATTTTAGACATATCAAAATTATAATACTTGTACATACTGATGAAATCATAAACCTCAATGAAAGGAAAGTAGAAAAAGTTTAATCAGGTTCACTTGCCTCACCTCTGTTACAAATGGGCAAGATTCAGCACATTCACTAGAAACAAGTTATAAAAGTAGTGTAACTGCGCTTGTGTGCCCATTTACTGTTTCGGCATGATTGTTGTAATTATGTAATGTTTGGCTTGTGGCAGCTATTGTGTACTAAAAGTATAAAGGTAACTGCTCTGAACTGCTGGTCGGCAGAGCACGGAGGGTCGGCAGAGCACAGAGAGATGGCAGAGCATGGAGGGTTGGTGGAGTAGAGCTTGAGCTTGTCTTGGAGGAATAAAGCATGTCTGTGAAGCTCAGATCTGAAGAATAAAATATGTCTACCTTGCATAAAGCTGCCAGGGTCTTCTTTCAACTACCTGACTCACAACCTGCACAGGAAGGGGCAGAAGGATCTGAGCTCTCAGTGCCACACTCAATCATAATGACTTATCTTTAATAAAAATTAATAAGTACCTATAAATTGAAATAACTAGTTAATATATACCTACATATATCTTTATGGGACATTCACTGTTTTGTTATAATTTTAAAGAAATCAAGTAATTATTTGTGAAATACTTTAATCATTTAGCAAAATGACCAATATGAAAAAAAACTCATGTATGGTTGTGGGGAGACAGTTTATTGTCAAGCCAAGGAAAGTAGCCAAGGAATTAGAAGTCTTAAGAAACTCAAAATTACATTTGTGTGTATGAGGTTTTTTTTGCCTCAGAAAAGAAGAGCAGGAACCTTAGCTTGGCCTTTGAGGTTCTTCATGATCTGGGGCTGAGACTGCAGCCCCGCTGACAGCTGGTCTTTGCACTCAGACCTCAGGTTGTGGCCATATTGAACAGCTTGCCTTTTTGCAGAATGCTCTTTTAAGTTTTATTGATTTGCTTTACTTATGCTGCTCCCTATGGAAAACTTCTCATCCTTTGAAACCCATTTCAAATGGCTCTTCCTTTGGGCATCCTTGTTCAGTGTCTCAGAGCTGAAACATGCCCTCTTCTGATCTCTGTGCTTTACATTTTAATGCAGCAGTGGCTATATTGCAATTTTTCTGTATATGTATGTGTCATCTGCAACATGGTTAACTGTCTAAGGGCAGTAATTATCTCTTGCTCAAGTTTATATCTCCTGTACAGTATTAGATAAATTTGGCACTAAATAAATGTTTTAAAAGTTGTAATTGGAAATATATATTTTATTATAATAGAAGTACTTTTGATGACAGGAAATACTTGAACTTATGTTATTTTTAAATATTATTACCAAAACATTTTTATTGCTTTGAATTTCACTAAATGACTACCTCTTACATTCAGTTAATTAAACATTTTATTCCAGTAGTTTGCATTTTATTGTTCTAAAGCAAAATGTTTGACCTAACTTTAGGGTGTCCTTTTAAAATAAAATCCCTCTCTTCTTATTATTACTGATTTAATTTTGTTTATATATTATATGTATTCAGAAATACTTTAGAAGAGACTGTACTACAATAAAATGTTGCAGAGTGCCCACATGGGCAAATTACTATTCCAAAAAAATAAATCTCATAATAGTGTAGAGTTCATTATAATAATGGATACTTCAGTGAATACTTCAATTTCAGCTCTTTGCTAATGACCTGTATGCCCCACAGCCTTTCTCAAGAGCTTTCACTTTTTGAATTAAGACTAAACATAGATTACCTCCCAGTGAGATAAAATCCCCCCAGGAAGACTCAAATGATTAAAAATAGTACACAATAATGGAAATCTTTTCAAATGCAGATGTTTGTGATTATCCAGGGTTTCTGTAACATATTTCATATTAAAAAGTGAAAAGAAAAACATTTGACATTATCTGTCAACCCTAAATAAGTGTCTTTTTTTTTGTCAAGGAACTAGTTTACAACAAATGACTAAAAATTGAATAATATGATTTTTGAACATCCATTTAGTGCAAATAAATGGTAATTCATCTTGATTGCACCTCGGAATTACCTGGAGAGTTTTAAGGTAAATAATGACAATCCAAGTTCTCACCTCCAAAGGTTGCTATTTCATTGGTAGGGAGCATGTCCAGAGGACATTTTATAGAAGCTCCCAGGCAACTCCAAAGTGCAGTGGGATGAGGAATACCAGAACTGATAACCCTGGAGTGGAGCTCTTCAAAATATGTTTTAGGTGGGCTAGTCATCAGACTTGGCTAAAAATGGATGTTTCTGACACTGTTTCTGATAATCACATTAATAGCAGTAAGTATTCCACATAGTAAGCAACTATGAAGTTTATAAAACCACTACCACCAAAAAAAAAAAAAAAAGTTTATTTTAAACAAAAAGCATTTACTTGGATCCTGTGTTTCACAGATTGAGTGATAAAAATGTTTCTGAGATAAAAATGTCAGATTATAATTTGACTGAAAAGGATTAACGATTTGTGTGAATGGATAGATTATTTCTGGCTCAGAATAGGTCATATTACTACATTGTGCTAAAGGCAGCAAGAAAACTAAATTCTCAACAAATATTAATGTTTTAGCTAATTGGTAAATAATCAAAGGTATTAGCTATGAGAGATGGATGTACCATGTCACATTCAGTATAATTTTTCAATGACAACGGATACCAAAAGGCACAAATACATTTTTATTTAAAATGATTATTCAGATATTTCTAATTCTTTTAATATGTTGTTTACTTACAATTGGCACTTTACTAATTCTAAAGTAATTTTTAAATACTGTTGGCTGATTTTTAACATTCTAAAAAAAGATTACAGTACAACACTCATCAAAAACAAACCAAAACATAAGAAGAATGTTCACCGATAAACACCTCATTGAAATGCTAAAGTGAAAACACTAAACATAATATGAAATATTTTCTTACTTTCTTTAGCACTCCATTGCTGCATAAAGCATTTCAAAGCCATTTTTATGGACACACATTGTGGAATGTAAAACCATAATTTTATCCCTTTTTTGAGGAATAAGCGGGGAGGAATACGGAGATAATCAGAAGCTAAGAATATGCATTCGAAAGGAACACATATTTACTGTTCAGCAAATCCTCTCTTTTAACAGATTTAAGGAAGATAAATAATTACAAATATCCATAATATGTAGTGAGACACCTTATTTTAGCCATTGTATGGTTTCCCCTTCCCCAAAGGTAAATATTGCTGAGATGTGATTTGGATGTGACTTTATCTTTTTTTAAATTTTTAAATTTTTTTTTATCTTGAGTAAGAAAAATAGGCTAAAAAGAAAAAGAAATTGGAGAAAATAGAAACAAATGCCAAACACGAGAAAGAAAATGGGGGGAAAATCCTCAACTATTAGACAATCAAGGAAGAAATGAGAAAAAGTTACAAGGAAAACACCATTCTGTAAAAGCGTGTTTAAAGATAGTTGGCTCTGCTCAAAGTATCTGAAACACTGTAAACATAAAAATAAATAAAACTAGTTGTCGGAGTTGAAAATTTTCTGTAGGATGAGAGGCAATAAAACACGGAATTTCATATCAAACTCTACTTGTTAATAAAGTGCTAAATAATAAGAACCTGGTATATATTTCTGATGGAGGAATTCTAAAATGTAGACAGTATTTTAGCCAGAATGTTGTTTAATTTGTCACAACCAAAAGGAATTCTCTAAAGCAAAATAAAGGAATACACTGACTCTCATAATTGGAGAATTGGGTGGGAAAGAAGCTCCAAACGTCCTGAATCAGAT
Source organism: Cynocephalus volans (assembly GCF_027409185.1). Classification (NCBI taxonomy): domain Eukaryota; kingdom Metazoa; phylum Chordata; class Mammalia; order Dermoptera; family Cynocephalidae; genus Cynocephalus; species Cynocephalus volans. The sequence goes on along the minus strand of NC_084460.1, from coordinate 278,417,755 downwards.
GCCCATCCCCAAGGTAGGAAGATGGAGTCATTTTCTTTTAACATATGAAAAAAGAATGTGGTAGGAGTATTCCTCCAAAAGATAGAGAAGATAAAGGATAGAAAATAAAATATGTCCACCACATGCGTTATGACATCTTTCTTTACCATGCTGATTTCATTATGCTCCAAGTAAAAAAGACACTTGAAGATGAATTCATTGATCCTTACAATACAAACACTAGGTGAGGGTTAATTATCTCCCTGCTATTACCTGAAGCACTAGAGAAAGAGACCTTTGGTTTCTTAGCAGAAGCCTTTGGTCCCCTAAAACTTATAATCCAGTTTTAGCATATTCAAATACAATAGATTCCATAATAGTGGTATATACAAAGTGTTATCAGACCACAGAAGGAGCATTTAATTCCAATTGAACGTGAATGAGTCTGAGAGGGCTTTCCTTGGGAGAGTGGTGGTAACTTAACTTTCAGGTTATCTAAGAAATCTTTACCCACTGAAAATGTGGAGAATCTTATTGGTTAAAAATTAAAAAGCTCAAATGCAATTGAAATTAGCCAAACATTAAGGGTTCCGTGCCTCAAGCAAACAGGACCTTGATAATTTCCAATATCTGAAATGATATCTATCCAGAATCAGAAGACTCAAGCAAACTTTTAGATGGCTGTGTGTATGTAGGCTGAGAGGTAAGTCTGATTTTCCAGGTAAAACTTCTAAGATGTTTAGATGTGAGACCACCTGGATTAAGGATTCAAGGCTTTCTAAAAATGTGTAAGCTTTCTTATAAGATAAAGTTTAAATAGTTACTGATAATAAAGTTTAAATTGAACTTGGTATAAAACCATATTTATAGTTTTCTATTTTAAAACATCATATTCTATATCTTATATTCTATTAAGAATATGTTGATGTGTTTAGTGTTTTCATCTATATGTGTAAAATTTCCTTATAAAATAAACTATCAGAAATGGAGTATCAATAAACAAAAAAAATAATAATTAAATATAATGTTTCTCTAGAGGGTGAATCTGCCAATAGGTATTGCTAAATTACCTTTGTCTATAACTGTTAAATTTATTAATAAGGTTTATACTGTCTAAGCTTCCCTCATCAGTTAATGGCAACTAAAGAAACAGTTGGTTTAGCATTTCAGACAGAAATATACATCTGAGAGCTTGCCACATACGATAATTTATTTTAGTGAAAGCAAATTTATGTAAGTTACACTAAACACACAGGTAGAGGGAAACTAGGAAGAAATTTTTCTAAGGAATAAAATGCATTGTGTAACATACACTATCCCATTCTATTCTAGGCACTCTATCCCCAGTACTAAAACAGGAACTGGCACAGAGCAGGCACTCAATAAATTATCGTGTATTGTTTTTTCTTATCTTCTTTTTTTATTGGTATTTGGAAGAAAGAATAAAAAGAGCAAACACTTTTAGAGCACTTTATACTCATATATGCCAGGAAATTCTTTTAGGTCTTTTATTTACAGGCCTTCATAGATTATTGTAAGTTATAGATACTACACAAAATTTCACACAAGCAGGGGAAAAAAAATAAAAATCCCCATTTGATAAGTTGTTTCTGTTTTACTTTATAAAGTTTTTATAAATACTGCCCACCATAACTAGTAATCAATGCTTTTCAGCTTCTCCTAAAGATTAGATTTTAACCAAAGATTTCAGAACCATACAAAATTGAGAATTAAAAATGCTTATTATTCTAATGTTGAATTTAAATATGATTTAATGTAGGAGACTCAACATTTCCAAATGCCCAAATTTGTGAATACCACAATTATATTTAATTACCTTCATAAAATGCAACAAAGCTGAAATTTAAGTGATCTCTTTGGATCCTTAATTATTCTGTAAATCTTAGACTAAAATAAAAATTTAGTGTTATTTTTTTAAACAAACACCATTGCTCCACTTTCTTTTTGTTTCCATTACCAAGACTAGTAGCTGGATTTTTAATTTCCCAAGGCTGTTTTTTACATAACAGCAATACTCCCTCAAATCCCAAGTCTTCCAACAATGATTCTAATTATTTTAGGAGCAGTTCACACAAGAAGAGTAGCCATAAGTAAATTACATTGGGATGGAGGTGTTGGGGATCTTGGCTAAGCCCGCTTGTCAATGACTCACTCACCCTTATACTCGAGCTTTGAAGATATATGCCATGCATCTTCTTGGTCACTTGTAAAACAGCAAATGTTATATCTGTATAAGTCAAGGATCTGCAGTATTTAATAAAACATCAAACCTTATTTTCTAGAATCCAGTCTAGTAAAACCTGCACAGTGTGAATGTGTTATTATACAAGAAGTTCTCAAAGATTAATATATTGATCCCTATAAAACAAACACTTGGAGAAGGTTTATTATCTTCCTGAGCATTACAGGAAGAAACCTAACAGAAGCCTTTGGTTCCCTAAAATTTGCAATCCAGTTTTAGCAAATTCAACTATAACAGATTCCATAGTAGTGGCATGTACAAAGTGTTATCAGAACACAGAAGGAGTGCTTAATTCTGATTGAATGTGAGAGGTGTGAATGGGGTGTCTGAGTGGGTAGTCTAGTCAAATGTAGCCTAATCGAATCTGCACAGTATGGGTGTGTCATATAATACACAAGTAGTCTCTCATCTTCTCTTTCCAGCTTCTTTTGTCAAATGAGTGCAGGCCAGAGTTGTGATCTTGGCAGGAGTAAAGTGGAGGTAGATCTTGGCAGGAGTAAAGTGGAGGTATGTTAAAGCAGGGAAAGGGACAGACAGTGTGGATAGACAACCAGAAGAAAGACAGTGTGAAGGCAAAAGGTAGGTCTCCAAGTCTCCAGTATTTTCCTATCAAATTTCTCCAGATGGGGCATAAAGCCAGTGCCAGACACATAGTCTCTGCCCTGCTCCTGCATCTATTCCTCAGAACATCAATTCTGAAAGTGTGGGTTCATAGCTTCTGGGGATCTTCTAGACCCTTTAAGGGGGTCATTAAGGTCTTTGCTCTTTTAACCAAAGATCTGTGTGAAGCCTGATTTTCTTTCTAGGCTTCAATCAAAACAACATATCACAAAAGATTAACTAAAGGAGCAGGTAGGAGACTCTAGGTCTCTCATGGTAGACATGAGGAGATTTGAAAAATATGAAACAATGCTAACATTTTCACTTATTTTTTTGTTGTTGTTTGGGAGAGTATATATTTTTATAAAATGTCTATGCTAGGATAAACATAAAGAGTTTATATGCTTATTTAAATAAATAAATATTTTAATTTAAATTACAGTAAATATCAAAAGATATAATACAAATAAGTAGAAGGTCTTTGGGGTCCTTGATAAGTTTTAAGACTATGAAAAGGTTTGGAGATTGAGAAGTTTGAGAACCACTGCTCCAGAAGCAACTTCAAAAGTACTGCAAAAGTCCTGCAAAAACACCATGAGTCACTCCCACAACGCCCTGGCATTAACTTTTTCTTCAGTCTCATAGCTTTCTTATAACGTAGCTCTCGTTTTCCCCATTTTCAGATGAGAAACCAGAGGTTTGTGGACATTAAATTGTTGTGAAACATAACCTAACAAAAAGTGTTACTTATTCTTTTAGCATGTGGAAAGCATGTGTAGCTTAGTGGGAGTTTATTGGATTAAATCTACTATGATTCTTGCATTTATTAAGCACTCTTAAGAGTGGTGACATAAACTTTCTTAAAATGTATTCAGGTTTGGAAGTTACAATTTAAAACTAGCCCGACTCATAGGGATCTGACTTTTGAAGCACCATGATATTTAAAGCATCGGCATAACATAGTCAGAGAGGGTCACTTGCGTACTTTCAAATATGCAGAGCCCTTTCTTCAATTTTACAACTTCTTTTTCCTTTTCCCTTTGCTTTTCCCCCAAGTCAATTAAAATGCAAACAGGAGGTTTGATAAGAGACAGCAAGACAAGCGAGGTATGGGATAGCTCTAAAATATGACTGCTTAATGTATGCAGCGTAATAGGAATAATTGGATTTTTAAAGTCTGAGCATTGCATGCTTTACCCTTTATCTCCCATTAAATCGATTGGTGCCTTGCTCTTTTTATATCTAAAATGTTAACCTTTTTGAATTTTTAATAACCAAAACTTTGTAACACTTTTATTAAAATGTGAGATTGTGTTAAATCTGCCACTTGGCTCTTATAAATCACTGCTCATTATTTAAAATAATAGATTTTAATGTCTGATGAAGTTTGTATTTGTTAAATCTATATAGTAATAATTGTAGAAATGACCCTATAATTTAACATTGTCTTAATCACATTTTTATATACCCTGTGCCTATGCAGGGTGCCAATACAGAATTTTCATTATCTTCCCATTTCTCTTCAACACAATACCTTTAACCAATGAAAGAATAAATTCAAAACTGTACTTAATGTTCTTAATTGTTAACTGTGGTTAAATTTTCAAAACATCTAAAGTTTTCAGTATGCCGGTCTGCAGTCTACAATTAATATGAAGTTGTAAAATTAGGTGAGAATTCAATTAATGTATTTTACGAAAGTGAGTAAAAATTAGTCTTTATCCAAAATTTGGAAAATACATTTGTACTGCAAAAATGTACTATGCTCCAGAATTTTTTTTTAAGAATAGGATTACTTCAAAGATTTTGAATGACAGAACCCAAATATCTCTCAGATTATAGTTCTAGCACTTTTTCATACACTATAAGATAGTACTATTTGTGCATTTTACCAATATCTGAAATTTTGCACAAAAAAGAGTGCTCATGATCTTCATCCCAATCAATATTCATTTCCAAAAAGTTTCTTTCTTTCTTTCTTTTTTTTTTTTACAGCAACCCTGTAAATCAGAATCCTGATCACCTCCCAGCAGATTTATTTTCTCATTCTGGGTTTTCTCCCCCTGCTTTCCAATTTCTTCCTAATTCCATTAAACCTAATATTCTACACAGTTTCATCACATAACCACCGCAATCATGCATCTTCACTATTTTGGTCTTTTGTATCAAGTTCAATCACTTCTGTTTAATCATTAAGGGTAACATCTGAATATCTCCAACCTCTCTCTACCAATTTAAGCCACAACACAGCTAATTTTACCATCCTGTGGCATGAATATCCAATTCCTACCTCCAAGACTTGACATGCAACTATTTGCATCTGGAATAGCCTTTCTCTTTTTGCAATGGGTACCTATTAGGCCTTTTTAAAAACTAACTCACCTCTTCAATTTTAATTGCAGGAAAGGAGTCAGGTTTACTTGAGAACTAAGCTGGGAAAAAGTTTGAGTGAATTAGGATCAAGACTGAATCATGACAAAGGTACAATTTAAACCAAAATGAAGGTAGAGGTCAGAACTGTTCAACAATATTGATAGATTAAGGTTATAATAATGACTGACAGAGTAGTGGAATGCAGCAGGTGGAAGGAACAGAATCAAAAAATAGAGTCCACATCAATTCAGGAGGAGAGGAATAGGTTTATCACTGCAGCAGCACAGTAGAGTTACAAAAGAAGCCGGTTGCTTTGACAGGAGTTCATGCTCATTCATTCAATCATTCATTCATTTTCTTCAGGAACTCCATTGTCAAATAAAAAAAAATCCAGACTTAGTAGAGAGAAACTATATTTGAGATTCTGTGGCTTGAGACATCTTCCAAGGCTGGGGAAAGTACTATTACAAGAAATTGCTAAAGGGTGACAACAAATGATCGTATTGTGTAATGATAAACATACTAATTATCCTGATTGGAGGATCACATATTGCATGCATAGAGGTCTTGTTATTTGGTGCTGTACTCCACAGATATGTACACTCAATTATGCTTCAATTAAAAATAATTTTTTTTAAAAGAAAGCACTATTACAATAGGAAGAAGGATTACAATAGGAAAAATGTACTATTGTGATAAGGAGAAGGATGTGATCAGAAGATCTGCAAGCGGCTGAAGAGAGGCGTAAGCCAAGCTGGAAGGAACGAGGGGTGGGGAATTGGAATGAAAGTGTGGCACGACAGGACAGTAGTACAGGGATTGTCTTCTCCTGAGGCCAGCTGATTTGTTCTCTGGAGGGGCTGGATGCTGGCCCAGGATGAAGGTGAGCCAAAGTTCAGGGATCTGGAAGAAGGACAGAAGCTTAACCAAAGTTTGATTAACAATCATTTTGTTCCAATTGATCAGTAGGGACAAGCAGTTTGGCTAGTCATTTCTGAGGCAAAGAATGGGAACTTGGAGGGTGTGTGCCTGGCCTTTCCATAGGTAAACAAGAGGGGCATTCATGAGTCTCATCCAAGTCATATTGGGAAGGGTGGTTCCTCGCAGTAAGCCTTTTTTTGGAACACAAAAGACTGAGGGGTTTTCTTAACCTTCAGATAAAATTCATCCTTGTTGCCACTAACATTTATTAAGCACCTTCTATAGTCCAACTATTGCACTGGGCATTGGAGATACAGAAATAAATTTTTCCAATGCAGATTTCCCATGAAGGTAATGAATCTTAAGCTCTGGTGACTCTCAATTGCACAGGCTGCAGAGACATACTGACAGCTACAGAACATTCCAGTTAGCAGGGAAAGTCACGTTGCTATTAGGCAATATTTCTCTATAACTATTTCTGGTCTAAATTGACTTAAGAGGTCCTAGAGAAAAAGGAGCCTGAATCTTTCAAGTTCCAGGCATTTTTTGTGTGTGTGTGTGATTTCTGTCCTAATTCTAAGTAAATATACCTAATTTTATATTAATAATTTTGTACATTTTTTTTTTATAAAGAGGGCATTCTAGATTGTATAAGCTTAGGGAGCCACAAAACTTAGATTTGCTTAAATAAAATGATATGGCCCTCAAGTACCTCGTGACAGATGAGTAAGAAACCCAACTGATACTCATAAGACAGAATAAGCATTAAGGGACAGGAGTCCGAGAGGAGAAGAATCTATGGGCCTGGCTAGGGCTGTGTCAGGGAGGAACAGTAATTCAGGGAAGTTTTTCAATGTTACAAGAATTAATGTGTCCAAGAAGATATGGAAGGTTGGGAAGGGTATTTTAGGCAGAGGGAACAGCATGTATGAATGAAATGGAGACACGAGAAAGCAAGTATTTTCCACAGAATAAAAAATAATTGAAATGGTTGTTCATAGGATACATGCAAGGGAATAGTAGGACTTTAGGTTTGAGAGGTGAGCCTGAGTTCAACTATAAGAAGCACGATAAGCGAAGAAGAGATTAACCTTAACTGTAAAATGGGGCTCTGAAGAAAATAAGATCCCTTTTAGAAATTCAAATCTATAAACAGATCATAATAACCAATCAGTTTAATAGATCTTTATTGGGTCATAAAGGCCAGGACCTGTTAAAACTGGTCTAACTCTAAAGAAGAGGCAATTCCCTCACTTACTCTGGACCTCCTACTATCTATGTTGAGGAGATAATATATTCAATAGGTAGAACTGATTAGTACTGCTGTCCTGTGCATTGAATATTCAACTCAAAATGTCAATAACAGTGTTATAGTTGAGAAGCCTGCCATAAAACTTACGCTTGTTCCCTTATGTTTGGGGAAGAATTACGGCAGCTGGTATCTGGTCCTGGCCTTGATAAAGCTCCCTGCCTCTTTTCACATTGTCTTACATTGTTGCAGAGGTGGTTTCAATGTGCTCAAGGTAGGTGGAGTTCTGTGAGGTCATCATCTGTGCTTCTAATTCAGGAATAAGTGGCAGCTTCATGTGAACATTTGAATAAACAAATTCAGGGGTGGGGATAAGTGGATAATCAGTCTACTTAAAACTGGATAGGGGTGAAAGTAGTTCATGCATTATTTGCTTAGTGTGTGAGAGACAGACAGAAACTGGGTAAAATCAACTTTGAAATATTAGAATCTCCTTCATAACTCTGGAATGATCTGCAAATCTGGAAAGATAAGGGAAAGTTCAAGAAGGGTAAGAAGCAGCTGAGGCTGAGCTGTTCAGGCAGCAGATGAAGGGAACACACACTCAAAGAACAGAGTGCCCATACAGGAAGGGAGAGGCTTTTAATTAGATTGACAATATTGGTGCATCCAGAGGGTAACCCGGGAGGTGAAAAGTCCTTTCTGTGTGGGGTTCTACATTCCAGGTTTCTGGACACAGAGAGGTGGTGTTTCGTGGTTCTTCCCCCAAAATTCCTCAGGTCCTGAAACTGGATTTGCAATTGGCTATCAGTTAGGGATCTTTCAGTTTGAAGTGAAAGAAATTATATTCAAACTAATGAAAGACAAAAGGAGGACTTTTTTTGGTTCACTCAAGCAAAGCATAAAAAGGGAAAGGGTTGAACTACCTGGGAGGATTCTGGAAACAAAAGCTCTACCAGTTTTCACTCTGGTTTGTGGCTTCTGGCGGTCCTTCTGCAGCCTGACTTTACCCACATAGTGAGGACCTGATTCCGTGTATAAGTAATGATTCTAAGCTGTATGCAGGTACAGGACACAATGGCAGTGAATAAGACAGACAAGTCTCCTGCCCTTGTGGAGCTTCTTCCATTTTACAAGAGCTGAACAATGAACACATAACCAATGCATCAGGCAGTGCTAAGTGTTGTGAACCAAAAAGGCAGGCACAGGACACAGAGACGGATGGGTGGTGCGGTGGGAGGAAGAAATTATTTTCACAGGGAGGTCAAGGAAGTTACCTCTGAGAAGGTGATATTTGAGCTAAGAGTTGACAGAAATAAGGGAAGAAGTCATTTGTAGGTCTGGGAGATAAGCAGTCCTGGCAGAGTAATGAACAAATATGAAAGCAGAGAAAAGCTTGCCACATTCAAAGAACTGCAAGAAGATTAGAATCAAGAGTGAAAAAGAATAGTAGATGAATCTGGAGAAACAGGCAAGGCATTAACCAAGTAGGGGCTTTTCAGGCCATAAAAGTGTGGATACTGTTTGAAATGTAGTGTGATTTTCACTGGAGAATTTTTTGAGCTGAGGAAATATATGATTTGGTTTATATTTTAAAAATATATTTTGCTCTGTGGACAGTGGCTTTTAGCAAGACAGGAATGGAGTAGAAGACCAATCAGGCACTAAGTGGCACAGTAGCCCAAAACTAGAGTGGTAAATGGGTGGCCAGGAGAAGTGGGCAGATTTGGGATATAACAGGAAGGAAAACCAACAGGACTCACTGATGGATTGAATGAGGGCATGAATGATCATGTGGAGGGAATAATACTCTGATCATGTGGAGGGAATAATACTTCCATTTTCTGGACAAGGAAAACTAAGACGGAGCAGGGTTATTTCAATTTGCTGGCCATGTTCAGAAAAATCCTTGGCAATGAGGCAATGATTGATTGGGCAAGGCCTGGACCACTCCTTGGAGTACTAGGGACATAAGAGACTGTGACTTTCCCAGCCCTGGACCCAGGCCCCCTCTACGGTCAGGAAACTGGGGTCTGTTGCCACAAGAAAGCAGTAAAAAAAGTGCTAGAGGGACACAACTGCTTCTACCAAACTGCTTACAAGCAGTCTTTTCCAGAAGGACCTCTCAGAGGTCAGTTTACTGGAAAAGAAGACCACAACTGGATTAGTCATCTGTTATTCTTTGATCACTCATTCACATTCTTTCACTTGATTCTCAAAATATCCTGAGGAGTTAGCACTATTTTTTCTTGAGGCCTCTTGTACCCAAATGCCAGTGTGTGGACTGATGCTGGCCTGGCCACTCAGTTGAGAACCATGTTAAAAACATCAACAGCAGCAACAACAAAAACAAACAAACAAAAAAAAAACACATTTTGAGTCAGCAAATTAGAGTGGACCTCAGAATTTTCTTTTTTAAATGCTTTCCTGGTGATTCTAATATGTAGCCAAAATGATCTAGGCTAATAAAATCAAATACAGAGTTTTCTGACTCCTTGCTAAAAATAATTATTTCTTGATTAAAATTATTGCATGGCAACCGTGGGAAAATGGAATATGCATGAGTCAAAAAATGAAATAAGTTGATTGCCACATCATCATTCATGCAGACATTGTCAACTTCAAGAGTGATATGACACAACACAATGCTTTTTCACTTAAATCTATCATGACATCCCTCCTTATGAACGTCACAACATATCCACATTTATAGACACACAGACACACACACACACACACACACACACACACAATTACCAATTCCAAAGTGTGGAAATTTTGGTTATCTCATTATTACAAATAATGACCTTCTTACATATAACCTTGCAGTATGCTTGATTATTTCTTTTGGAGAAAATTCTTAGGAATAGAATTCCTGTGTCAAGGGTTTACACGTTCCTAAGGCTTTTGATATTTACTGGTTCTCACCCCCCAAAGAAAGATTATTTTAAAATGTTTACTAGTAGTGGATAAAAGTACTCATTTCTCTGTAGGAACAGAGAGTAATTATTCTCTTCATGATTTGATTGGGACCTACTTTTTAACATCAAGTTGAAGTAATCCCTATATACATCGCCCATTTGTGATCTTCTCTGTAACCTATTTGTCTATTTTCCTATTGTATTATTCTTTCTTATGGACTTATAATAGTTCTTTATAGATTAAGAATGTTTACCTTTTTATATATTAATTTGTTCTATGTTACAAATACTTTTTGCAGAGCAATTTTTTGCTTTTGCTTTTAATTTTATTTTCATTGCATTGTTTGAAATACTTTTAATTTTATGTAGATATGTTACTTTTTAAATGCTTACCTTAATTTTTTTTCTAGAATAACTGACATAAGACAATATCAAAATTTACCTTTATTGTCTTCTAAATATCTCAAGACTTTATTACATTTAGATCTTTAATCCATTTGTAATTCACTTGGCAAATGGAGTAAGGTACAAATTTATCACTACTACCACCAGCATCATTACCGACTGTCTCCAAATCATTTATTACACAATTCTTCCTTTTTTCCCAATATTTTGCAGTGCTTAGGAGGTATATTTTTTAGAGTCACGTGAACATGTTAACCTCTATCCAAACATATGCTTAGGTAATGTTCAAATTACACCTTAGGAGACATTTTTTAGAATGTGTTAAAACAGAGACAGTATCCTATGTAGCCCAAATGATATTACCAAATATTCAAAATTATTATAGGATCTGAAAACACGGTCTCGCATGCATACTTTAAAAAATTTTTTTTATATTGACTGGGAGATATACTCCTCTCTCTCTCACCCACTAACCCTGTTCTGGAGTTTCAGTTGATACAAATCACAGCTGACTCAAGCTGATCAAGCAGGTTGAGAAAACCACAGGAGGGAGTATTGATTTCAGATGGTGATCTTGTTCAACATCTGGTGTTTGTTGCAAATATTAAATTCTCCATTTTTCTTGACAAGGAGGATGAGTGCAAGAGTGGAGTTTGTAAAGGTCAGGTGACAAACACTGAAGATGGGTTTTTAGGAACTTCCTTGGGGTTACCTCTATTTCTAAAACTAAGTAAATATACTTTACTGGAGTATGGGCCCTGGGCATGAAATTAATCAATCAGGTAATTTTATTGACTGTGATTACAGGAAGTTTGCAGGATAAGTAGCCTTAATTAGGCTCAATACAAAATGGAAGTGCTAATGTTTTGGGGAAAATCCAAAACACTACTGCTATGAGCATCAGTACCAGTAACTAACCAGTTGGGAGCATTGATCACATTGGTAAAAATACCTGGAACCAAAGGTTAGGGACCTCTACTATTGTGGTAAAAAGACTAGGTCAGCTGCCAAGACCTCTTTCCATAGTCCATAATACTCTTTCAAGGTGCCGGAGAGCAAGAAAGAAGAGCAGAGGATATCTTCCTGTGGCTTATTTCATGAATGGATATGCTTTTGTTTGAACAGTTTTCCCAGAGTATTCAAACAGTTCTTGGTTAATGCACACTTTTAAGGTTCCAAATAGATGACGGACTTGTCTTTTGTTCTTTTATGGCTCAGGAGAGCTTGGTGGTGGGTGTATGGCACAAGTGAAATCCCTATTTCTCAGATAGGCTGCTATGAGTTTCTCCACAATTAGGCTGGAGAGTTTCTGCTCGTTGGTCCTGTCTAGAGTTCCTGGTGTGTCTCCAAGGTACTGGGCATGAAGTGATGAAATAGTAAAACCTAAATTACCATACTGGGTACAGGGAAACTTATCTAGGCTGGTGAGGCACTTAAGGTCGATTTTGAATCTGCACTCTAGGTAGGAAGGGATCATTTCAGCCAATTAGATTTAAAACTTTTATCATAGCATTTGGAAAAATAAAGAACCACATTTTAGCAGCCATAAAAAAAAGAGTGATTAAAGACAAATTACAATAACAAAACAAGGCAATTAGGTTCAAAATATAGAAAATTTCATCTCGTAACCATAAGAACAAAAACAACTTCATTAACATACTGAACTTTTACTATGTGCTAGGCAATGTTGTCATAACTTGTCTTATTTCTTCTTCACCACAAGCCTACAAGGTAGGTACTGTTATAATTTCAATTTTACAGAAGAAGGAACTGAGGCACAGGAAGATTAAGTATCCTGCCATTGGCACATAGATATTGATCCAGCTAGTGAGTGGAAGAGTTGGGACCCAGGCATTCTAGCTCCAGAACCAATATTTTTAACCATTATTCTCTTCTACTAAATACAATATTTTGGTGTGCCCATTACACAAAATAAAGCCTTCAATTAAAATAGTATGACAAAGATTTAGCACTTTAAAAAGCCTTTACTTTGAGCATTTTTATATATAAAAAAAACCCCTAAGCATGAGAAACAAGAATCCTCAACAACAACAAAAAGCCACCTCTTTGGAGCTGATATAAGAAGAGTAACTAGCAATATATAGATCGACCACACCCACTGGTGAGGGGATAGGATCCAGTGCTTAAAGAACAAAAATTGAAACTTTGGAATCTAAAGTCTTTATATATCGTCACTGAGTACATAATCAAATACAGTAAATTATCAATTGTATTGGTGGGGAAGACAATGGGCTGAAGAGAGCAATGGCGACAGACAGTCACAGTAAATCCTTTGCTGCTTCATTAAATTCCACATTGAACAATCCATCAGGAATTGTTGAAGAACAAATGTTTGAACTGGGTGAATCCTACGTGACTATTGGAATCAGTACTCTAGCACACAGTGTGGGCAGATAAAGAGAAATAATACTCCTCATATAATTCTGGTTTGAAGGTAATATTTTGGCCGGAGGTGAGTCACACTACACAACAGGTCTAAGAAGAATGACTCATCTCTCTAGACAGGCTGAAATCCACATGCTATGAGTTAATGGGCATCATTTCAAGGAAAACCATCTTTTTGTGATAAGGCTCAGAAGCAATTAAGGTATTTTTATCAGCAGGCTAAGAGACAGAGCTATTTCAATTTTGAAGAACAAGGGCTAATAAAACAGTTCTAAACCTCAAATGTCACGGGTTAAGGTCCAACCATACTGAGTGCCTGCGTATACAGGGTAATGACGAAGTCATCCTAGAACTGAGTTCTCTCTGGAGGTTTAAGTTTTTCAGCAACTCTAAGGAAACTACTTCTTCAAGACTCTTGTGTTCTATTATATTAGTATAAATTTAATAAAGTTGAAACCAAACCTTTGGCAATGGTTTCTCTGACTTATATTCTTTATATATTTTCTAGGATTCATTTTTTTATATCAATCTCTCAAAATGGTAACATATATAACCTTATATTGCATATTCTGATGTATTATTTTTACCTGTGGGATTCGTATCCTCAGCTAAAGTATAAATGTCTTCAGGAGAGATGTGCTTCCAAATGTTTCCGAATTTTTTTATATAGCCAGGTTGGTGAGCAACTAATCCTTCTGTACTAACTATGTAGTTTAAAGTTATACTTCTATGAATAAAATTTATATAACATCTAAAATTTACAAATATAAAGTTGAAAAGATGAGATTATTATGTTTGCCAGTGACTTATGGTTTTTAATCCCCAAATTAACAAATACAACAGGGCATCAAAAATACCATGTATTATGGGCCGATCCCGTGGCTCACTCGGGAGAGTGCGGCGCTGGGAGTGCAGCGGCCCTCGCGATGCTGGTTTGGATCCTATGTAGGGATTGCGCTCACTGGCTGACTGCGGTGCGGGCAACACCAAGCCAAGGGTTGCGATCCCCTTACCGGTAACAAAAAAGAAAAAAAAAAAATGTATTATCAACCCGAATGTTTTAAAGAATTCTTAGAAATATCCCAAAACCAGAAAATTAACATCACTGAAAAAAATATTGGCGTTTATTTTTAAATTGGACATCATCCAATTATCTACCTCACAATATAGTTATCTTTATCTGCAATAATAAATAAATCTCTCATATATAGGAAAATCAAGACGGCAGTTTTCATTTAATGTGAATGAATCATCTTTGTTGATAACATGAAAGGGAATAATTTAGATTGCCAGAACTAAAAATCTGTTTTGATATTGTACACTGACTTCACCTTGTAAGAATTTTTTTTTTAAAAAAACAGAACTTTAGAATATTTTTTGTATTTAAAGCAAAAGCAATTCTCTCAGGTCTGTTTCCCAGGATCACAATCTTTAACATCTTAGCAGAGATAGCAAGAAATCATTTGCGATGTTTTCTGTGGTAGCACCAGTGGAAAAATCAAAAAACATTTATTTCCCTTGCTTTTCAATTTGAATGTGTTTAGGCACCGGTGCTTTGGCCACATATTTGTGCATCCTAGATGCCATTCTCTGTCTCTTGACCCTTAAAGGTCTATATAAAATTAGCTCAAGCCCAACTTTCATGTGTTGAGGAAAGTACGATGTCCTTCTTAAAACCGGTCCAAATTTCCACTGGTGTGTGTGGTCTCACGATCATCTCTGCCTCCTACTCTCGACCTCCACAGAATTCTTGGTCTTCAGTGCCTCTCTTTCAAGGGCTTTTAACTCTGCCTTGATGCCAACCATAGAGAGAATTCATCCTTTCTGCATGATTTGTATTAAATCCTCATCGAAGGCCTTTTCTGGTATTAACAAATATTACCTCACTTAAGGCTTTTATATTCTAGGAATGAAGACAAATTGAAACTAAATATTAGACACTTATGTTCTTTAAAAGTCCATAGCAACCCTGCCGTGCTGTTCAAATACCCTTCCTTACCCCTCTCTTCTTCCCCCAGATAGTTTTGTTTTCAATCTAAATACAGACAAGCCATAAAGCAACCATTATGTTAATGTCTTTGGGGTGTAAAAATTTTTTTAAATTGAACTCTTTTCTAAATGACTGCTTTTGTTGGTATCATGACACCCCACATCCAAACTGATTAAATTCATGTGTTATGAGAAATGTGATGCTTTATTTTATTTCATTTTTTATTTATGTTTTCTTTTTTAAAGATGACTGGTAAGGGGATCTTAACCCTTGAATTGGTGTTGTCAGCACCACACTCTCCGAAGTGAGCCAACCGGCCATCCCTATGTGGAATCCGAACCCATGGCCTTGGTGTTATCAGCACCACACTGTCCCGAGTGAGCCATGGGCTGGCCCTAGAAATGTGATATTTTAACGTTACAGTTCAGGCAATAACATACTCATCAATTTACTTGGTCCAGAAGTTTATTGTCAGAGAGTATCATATGAACTATTCTAGAATTTTGATGAGTACTGTAGCAACAAAATGCAGCCTATCAGATATTGTAGAAGATACATCGAAGTGACCTATCTAGTATATGTCCTAAGTGCCAGTCAATAGTACAGAAATAGATGCTTTTAAAGACAAGGAAAGTTTGCTCTTTTTAGGAGCTTTAAATATTCTCCATATACCATTACTTATTCTTTCCGATAGCTTTCTTCACAAATACAAATTCTAGACCACATGCAGGCCCATCTTGTTACAAACTGTATTAATGAGGTTTAAATTTATTCATATAAAAGCATAGAGGAGGGTGCAGGTGTCTCATACATTCAATATTTAGAGAATTGACTAGTTAGAATGCAATATATCATAATTTTCCCATTAAAAGTAAGAAAAAATGTTCATAACTTAAACATATCCACTCAGCAGCTTGATTTTGATTTGCAGGAACTGATTTAGAGTGTTTAGTCAGGAATCTCCATTTATTTCAGATTTTACTGATACCCTGATGCTGAAGCAACAATCTCTGAAGTAAAAATTTACTGTACCTAATTGTGGCTCTGTACACAAATTTGGCTCTTTTATAAAAAGAGATATTTTCATTTACTTTGTTAATTGTTCTACAAACTAGTGCCAGTCTGTATACATGTGATCGTGACACTACTTTGTCAGGTTTTCCTAGTATCTGGACAGACACACAGTTTATCCAATAAATCACCTATTAATTGGCCCAAAGAAGCAAGTATCTTTAGAATTACTGTGTTTCAAACAATGCCTCTTCTTGTACTATGATTATTATTTGTCAAATACTTTGAACTTGATTTATTTTCTTAAGTCAAAAGCTAATGGGCTGGGGGAGAAAGACAGGCATTTGAGATTAAATAATATTGACTGTGTATCCATGTGTCATATTTGTTTTAGAAATCTTAAGATTAATCCTTCTTGCTCAAAAACTCCAAATTTAAAAACTTTGTATTTTTATCAGATTATAATTTTTATACATTTATATTTTATGATCTCATTTAAAGAATTATAGAGAAATCTATAATAAACTTTCTTTTTCAATCAGTTTAATTTTTGGTTTACTCATGGTTTAAATTTAAACTTAGTAAAATTTTTCATAATATTTTGAAAATATAATATTTGAGAATATTGAAAATGTATTTGTGCTTTTAGGGATTTTTACTCAGCATATTGGTTTAGATTTTCACTTATGTGTTTGGCTTAATTCTATATCTTAAGTAGTAAAATAATAGGTCAATTCTCTAACCATGTTTGAAATGAAGTGGAAGTAAGTTATGTATAAGATTATACATGATTTGCTCTTGACGGCGGATCCTAAGATGGCAGTGGCTGCGGCGGTTGGTGCTGAGTAGCTGAGGTGGAAAAGGCGGCCACTGGGCCTTAGGCAGCCAGGAAACTCGTGGACATTCCTCTTGCCGTCTCTTAAAAGAGGACCGTGCTGGTGGCCGGTTGTGGGCGCCGACCGCCACTTTGCCCTTGGCAGGAGAGGCTGCCTCATTTACAGGCAACAGCTTTGAAGTGTGGAGCAGGAAAAGAACTGTTTCTTAGCTGCAGTGGCCAGCTGCCCTATTCAGGATTCGAGCTTTCAGGCCAGCATAAAAGAAGATTCCTGGGAGCACCCAAGCCCCACCGTGGGAACGAGTGAGCAGCCGGAGGCAGCGGCAGCAGAGGATGGGGATGGCGAAGACGCGGAGGCAGAGAGGGAGCCGCCCGGCCCGGCCCAGCCCCATGAGTGACCCCCAGCCCGGCCCTGCTGGGGGGGGGGGTGCGGACACCCGCCCGGCTTCCGCCTGCCCCACCGGGCCACTCACCGGCCCCGGAGCTGCCTCCACTTTCTCAGGTGGTGGCGGCTCCTGCCCAGCTCAGCCAAGCCTGTCCTCCTCGCCCAGCTCAACTCCTCACTGAGCCTTCCCACTTGCTTGCCCCAGCGTGGGGCTTCCCGGGCCTCCTCTCCCACTCCCTCCGCGGTTCTCTAGCGGGGCTGGTGGTGTGGGGCATCCCTGGCCAGTGTCGGGTGGGCAAGGAAGTATGGGCTGGGCTGACTGTCACTCCACTGCACCCTGGGCTCCGGCTCCCGGTAAACTTCCTGTTACCGGGAGGCAGATACCATCTCTGCTGCCACCAGTTCGGAAAAACACCTAACCGATTTCTGGTTAGGAATAGTGTGGTCAGAGCATTCCCGAGTTCGCTTGAACCTGCCGGAGAGCTGACTGCGGGAGGGCACTGGAGTCGGTCTGTGCCGGGGGGATTCAAAGGTTAACCGTGTGCTGCGGGCTCCTACCTGAGGAGCTCATGCTCTAGTGTGGGAAATAAGACAAGTACACAAATAACCGTGATACCAGGAGAAAGGTGATGAGTCCCGAGAAAGATCTACACAGTGCTACAAAGGCACCAAGAGCTACTGGTAGTCTGCGCCTAGCAGAAACCTGGTAGACTTCCTGGGCGAGGTGGTGCTGAGCAGGGTCTTGAAGGCCCGGCTGATAGACGAGGGTTGCAGAAGACACATCCCAGCCCAGCCCAGTGTGCACAGAGTGGGGGACGTCCGGCTAGGGAGGTGGAGACTTGGCAGAAAACACACACCCTGCGGGCCGCCACTGCAAGATCCAGCAGCCCAGCCTAGTGCGCACAGAGTGGGGAGATGTCTGGCTAGGGAGGCGGAGACTCAAAAGAAACCACACACCCTGTGGGGCCGCATGATCCAGCAGTCCGGGCCAGAGTGCATGGAACAGGGAGAAGTCCTGCACGGGAAGTGGAAGCTCAGCAGAGACCACACACCCTGTGGTACCGCCCCGTGATCCAGCAGCCCAGCAGAGCCCAAGCTGACCAAAGAGGTGGCTCCCCGGAGAGGCCCAAGACCCGAGGTAACCACACACACAAGGCACTAGAGGCCAACGGAGCAGTCACGGAGGTAGCCATTCCAAATTGGCAACCACAGCAACATCTTAGTCAGTCAATAGTCTCAAACCGGTGGACTGTGAAACACCCTGCCACAATGAATAAACATAAAAAAAAAAGATACCAGAAATACAAAAAATCAAGAAAGTACACCACCAAAAGTTAATAAATCTCAAACTCTAGATCCTATAGAACAAGAAGCCCTTGAAATGACTGACAAGGAATTTCAAGTGATAATTCTAAGGAAACTGAATGAGATACAAGAAAACTCATATAGACATAATGATGAAACGAGGAAAAGTATACAGGATCTGAAAGAGGATGTACAAGGAAATCAATGTCCTGAAAAAAAATGTAGCAGAACTTGCTGAACTGAAGAAGTTATTCAGCGAAATAAAAAACACAACGGACAGTTTAACCAGCAGGCTTGTCGAAGTTGAAGAGAGAACCTCTGAACTTGAAGATGGGCTGTTTGAAATAACACAAGCAGACAAAAAAAAAAAAAAAAAAAAGAAAAGAAAAAGAATCAAAGGCATTGAAGAAAATCTGAGAGATATCAGACAACCTTAAGCACTCAAATATCCGAGTCATGGGTATTCCAGAAGGGGAGGAAAATGGAGATTCCATTGAAAACATATACAACAAAATAGTGGCAGAAAATTTCCCAGGTATAGGAAAAATCACAGATCTTCAGATCCAGGAAGCTCAACAATCTCCAAATGTATTCAACCCAAAAAGGCCTTCCCCAAGACATGTTATAGTCAAATTGGCAAAACTCAGAGACAAAGAGAGAATCTTAAAAGCTGCAAGAGAGAAACATCATATCACCTATAAGGGAGCCCCAATCAGGCTAACATCAGACTTTTCATCATAAACCCTAAAAGCTAGAAAGGAATGGGATGATATATTCAAAATACTAAAAGACAAAGATTGCCAGCCAAGAATAATCTACCCTGCAAGGCTATCCTTCTGAAATGAAGGGCAAATAGTATATTTCTCAGACAAACAAAAACTGCGGGAGTTCACTACCACATGACCACCCTTACAAGAAATCCTCAAGGGAGTACTGGGTTTGGTTCCTGAAAAATAACTACCACTGCCATAAAAACCCAGGAAAAATCAAAACCCACAAGTATAATAAAAAATGGCATTCATGAAGAACAAACAAACAAACAAAAACGCTATCTACACCCTAAGGAACCAACAAACACAGAAACCAAACAGTAAATCAGAGAGCAAGGAACAAAAGATACCTAAGACAACCAAACAACCAATAAAATGCTAGGAATAAATCAACACCTTTCAATAACAACTCTTAATGTTAAAGGCTTAAATTCCCCAATCAAAAGACACAGACTGGCTGACTGGATCAAAAAGGGGGACCCAACTATATGCTGCCTACAAGAGACCCACCTCACCCATAAAGATTCACATAGACTAAGAGTGAAAGGATGGAAAAAGATTTACCATACAAACACAAAAGAAAAACAAGCTGGAGTAGGTATTCTTATATCTGACAAAATAGACTTTAAACTAAAAACCATAAAAAGAGACAATGAGGGACACTACTTAATGATAAAAGGACTGATCCATCAAGAAGACATAACAATCATAAATATGTATGCACCCAATGTTGGAGCAGCCAGATTTATAAAACAAACTCTATTAGACCTAAAGAAGGAAATAGACACTAATACCATAATAGCAGGGGACCTGAACACCACACTGTCAGTATTAGACAGATCATCTAGGCAAAGAATCAGTAGAGAAACACAAGATCTAAACAATACTCTAGACCAATTGGAATTGGCAGATGTCTACAGAACATTCCACCCAACAACCTCAGAATATTCATTCTTCTCAGCAGCACATGGATCATTCTCCAGGATAGATCACATATTAGGTCACAAATCAAGTCTCAATAAGTTCAAAAAAATTGGAATTATCCCATGTATCTTCTCAGACCACAATGGATTAAAACTAGAAATTAATAAAAAACGAAACGCTGGAAACTATACAAACACATGGAAATTAAACAGCATTCTACTTAATGACATATGGGTCCAAGAAGAAATCAAGCAGAAAATCCAAAAATTTATTGAAACTAATGAAAATAATGATACATCATACCAAAACCTGTGGGATACTGCATAAGCAGTATTAAGGGGGAAATTTATTTCATTAAATGCTCACCTCAGAAAAATGGAAAGATGGCAAGTGAACAAACTAACACTTCACCTTAAAGAACTAGGAAAACAAGAACAATCCAAAACTAAAGTTAGCAGACGGAAAGAAATCATTAAGATCAGAGCAGAACTTAATGAAACTGAAACCCGAAAAACAATACAAAAGATCAATGAATCAAAAAGTTGATTTTTTGAAAAGATAAATAAAATTGACAAACCATTAGCATGGCTAACAAAAAAAAGAAGAGAGATGATTCAAATAACAAAAATTAGAAATGAAAAAGGCGATATTACAATTGATTCATCTGAAATACAAAGAATCATTCGAGACTACTATAAACAACTATACGCCAACAAATTTGAAAATATGGAGGAAATGTATAAATTTCTGGACACAAACAAGCTCCCAAAACTGAACTATGAAGATGTAGAAAATTTGAACAGACCAATAACAATAAAAGAGATTGAAGCTGTTATCAGAAGGCTCCCAACAAAGAAAAGCCCAGGACCAGATGGATTCACAGCAGAATTTTACCAAACATTCAAAGAGGAATTGACACCGATTCTTTACAAACTATTCCAAAAGATTGAAACAGATGCAAATCTCTCAAACTCATTCTATGAAGGAAGCATCATCCTGATACCAAAACCAGGTAAAGATAAAACCAAAAAAGAAAACTACAGGCCGATATCCTTGATGAATATAGATGCAAAAATCCTCAATAAAATACTAGCAAACAGAGCACAGCAACACATACGTAAAATTATTCACCACGATCAAGTGGGATTCATCCCATGGATGCAAGGTTGGTTCACCATACGCAAATCAATAAACGTGATACATCATATTAATAAACTCAAACACAAGGACCATATGATCATCTCTATAGATGCTGAAAAAGCATTTGATGAAATTCAGCACTCATTCATGACAAAGACCCTCTATAAGTTAGGTATAGAGGGAAAGTATCTCAACATAATTAAAGCCATATATGACAAACCCACTGCCAATATCATCCTGAATGGGAAAAAGCTGAAAGCTTTTCCTTTAAGAACAGGAACTAGACAAGGATGCCCACTCTCACCACTCCTATTCAACATAGTGTTGGAAGTACTAGCCAGAGCAATCAGAGAAGAGAAGGAAATAAAGGGCATCCAGATTGGAAAAGATGAAGTCAAACTGTTCCTGTTTGCAGATGACATGATCCTATATATCGAACAGCCTAAAACCTCTACAAAAAAACTCTTGGAATTGATAAATGATTTCAGTACAGTAGCAGGATACAAAATCAACACTCAAAAATCAGTAGCATTTCTTTTCTCCAATAGTGAACATGCAGAACGAGAAATCAAGAAAGCCTGCCCATTTACAATAGCCACCAAAAAAATAAAATACTTAGGAATTGAGTTAACCAAGGAGGTGAAAAATCTCTATAATGAGAACTACAAACCACTGCTGAAAGAAATGAGAGAGGATACAAGAAGATGGAAAGATATACTATGCTCTTGGATTGGAACAATCAACATAGTGAAAATGTCCATACTACCCAAAATGATATACAAATTCAATGAAATCCCCGTCAAAATTCCAAAGACATTTTTTCTCAGAAATGGAAAGAACTATCCAGACATTTATATGGAATAATAAAAGACTACGCATAGCCAAAGCAATGCTGAGCAAAAAAAATAAAGCTGGAGGCATAACACTACCTGACTTTGAGCTATACTACAAAGCTATAATAACCAAAACAGTACGGTACTGGCATAAAAACAGACACACTGACCAATGGAATAGAATAGAGAATCCAGAAATCAACCCACACACTTACTGCCATCTGATCTTTGACAAAGGCACCAAGCCTATTCACTGGGGAAGGGACTGCCTCTTCAGCAAATGGTGCTGGGATAACTGGATATCCATATGCAGGAGAATGAAACTAGATCCATACCTCTCACCATATACTAAAATCAACTCAAAATGGATTAAGGATTTAAATATACACCTTGAAACAATAAAACTTCTTAAAGAAAACATAGGAGAAACACTTCAGGAAATAGGACTGGACACAGACTTCATGAATACGACCCCAATAGCATGGGCAACCAATGGAAAAATAAACAAATGGGATTATATCAAACTAAAAAGCTTCTGCACAGCAAAAGAAACAATGAACAGAGTTAAAAGACAACCAACAGAGTGGGAGAAAATATTTGCAAAATATACATCTGACAAAGGATTAATATCTAGAATATATAAGGAACTCAAACAACTTTACAAGAAAAAAACAAGCAACCCAATTAAAAAATGGGCAAAAGAGCTAAGTAGGCATTTCTCTAAGGAAGATATCCAAATGGCCAACAGACATATGAAAAAATGCTCAACATCACTCAGCATCTGGGAAATGCAAATCAAAACCACACTGAGATACCATCTAACCCCAGTTAGGATGGCTAAAATCCAAAAGACTCTGAATGATAAATGCTGGCGAGTTTGCGGAGAAAAAGAAACTCTCATACATTGTTGGTGGGACTGCAAAATAGTGCAGCCTCTATGGAAAATGGTATGGAGGTTCCTCAAACAATTGCAGATAGATCTGCCATACGACCCAGCTATCCCACTGTTGGGAATATACCCAGAGGAATGGAAATCATCAAGTCGAAGGTATACCTGTTCCCCAATGTTCATCGCAGCACTCTTTACAATAGCCAAGAGTTGGAACCAGCCCAAATGTCCATCATCGGATGAATGGATACGGAAAATATGGTATATCTACACAATGGAATACTACTCAGCTATAAAAACGAATGAAATACTGCCATTTGCAACAACATGGATGGACCTTGAGAGAATTATATTAAGTGAAACGAGTCAGTCACAGAAAGAGAAATACCACATGTTCTCACTGACTGGTGGGAGCTAACAATTAATATATAAATTCACACACACACACACACAAAAAGAAAACCGGGGGGGTGGGGAGAAGATATAACAACTACAATTACTTGAAGTTGATAAGACAAGCAAACAGAAAGGACATTGTTGGGTGGGAGGGAGGAGAGGGAGGAGGGAGGGAGGTTTTGTTAAGGGGCAACAATAATCAACCACTATGTATATCAACAAAATAAAATTTTTAAAAAAAAGATTATACATGATTTATGATAGAACCATAGAGTATAAAAACTTTGGGTTATGTTCAACCAATAGCCAGGTAAAATTCAATAACAAATTTGGCTTGAATATTACCTTTTACTAACAAAATAAATGAAAATAAATGGGGTAACACTTTTTTCAAAAATTTTTTTATAGCCATGGTATTCAATATTTTCATAAGCACTTTATTAATGAGTTAACTTAATGGAAGAAACACATTAAAAAAACAAATGATTGTCAAGTACACCATTACCACATGTAGCTGTCACATAAATTACAGTACAAATTACTAAAATATAAATAACAGAAGTAGAGCTCTAATGAAACAGAAATGAGAGAAAAGTTTTATGAACTAAGTTATACAGAGTACCCTGAACAATTTTATTAGTAATACCAACATTTTATTTACAATGATAATAATTTTGACTTTTTAAGTAAGTGCATAGGAGATCTGGGGTTATTCACTTTAGGGATTCACTATTTAGTCCATTGGTATTGTAGCCTGTGTCCAACACAATGACGTTTTATTTTAGATTGAATTTCATTAATTCGGAAATTGTGATTTCCAAACAGGCCTACCATACCAGCCTTTTAAAATGTCGTTAATGCCAAAGTGTGAATATAAATTCAGTAAGGATTTTTTCCTATTTATTTTGCATGTATTAATTGCATGTTCAGATTTATTCATTTCAAAGCTATGACTGAATGTTTAATTTAAAATGTTTGTGTCATAACTCTAAACAATATTGTAAATCAATATCTGACCTACATTATTTTTATAACATTCGTGCTCAGATATTGAGTGGAATGTGGTCAGGTTAATTGGCCTTTCTCTAGGTAGTGTTCCAAAGCGTCATATTGACAGGTATACCTGTCTTCTGTTAACTATATATCCCAAGGCCATTTAAGCCTTTCACTATTATTAATTGTGGCTGTTAGATTTATACATTATCATTTGAGTATCAAGTGATTTTCCTCAACTTATATTTCTTATCACTTATCCTTATAAGCACATACTCTGAAGTCATTTTTCAATTTAATACAAAGCAAGAAAACTGTAGGCTCTGTGGTTTTGATGGATTATGTTTTACCATATGATTCACTGCATTATACTATCAGTTTTCTCCCATGTTATTTTTAGCTTAAGCCTAAATTAGTGTTCTGGTTTGGATATTTAAATGTTAAATTCAATTAAATTAAGGAATTTACCTAGTTTGAATATGATGCATTCTTGTTTTTATTCAACCCCTAATAATGCAACAGGCATATAGATTAGTTTGGCTTTTCATCTTTCTTCTCCAATAATTTCCTGCATAATTTCTGAGCATCTTCTGCATTTTTCTTGGTTTGCAGTGTGCATTTCAGTCAGAATTAGGAGAATATTCTGGGACTAAGTGATATTTTACCACTCCTCCATTCTGAATTTAGTAATGATAGTTGTTTCTATTCTGCATTTCCCTAACTATTAAACAGTCACCTAGGGATAGACTCTGTGTCCACTCTCTCAGGGCAATTTTCCTTTTTACCCTAGTTGTTAAGTAGTATCTAAACCATCATGAAGCTTTTCTGGATGTGGAAGAGACATGGTGTCAGATGTCAAATCCTTACATGCTTTAATTTTTATGCTAAAGGAGCCATCTATATAATCCATCACCATGTCTTTTCAGTTTACCTCCAAAGTTTGTTCAAATCTATTCACTTCTTTCCACCTCTCCCTTTGTTGCCTCCTTTCTGGTCCAATCTTGCACTTCTACAGTAGTCCCATTAGTAGTCTCTTCATTTCTACTGCTAATCCCCTCCAATTCTTTTCCCGCAGTTGTTAGAGAGATTTTTCTAAAATGTAAATTAAATCATAATGATGTTCTTTGCTTGAAATCTGTCAAGTCTATATATCCCTCAAATATATGTGTGTGTACACACACACACACACACACACACACACAGAATATAAAACACAGAGTAAGATCCAAACACTTTTATGTAGTACTTGTCTATATTTTTATCTTAACCTCTCCAGTTTACCATCCATCACTGGTCACTCTGCTCCTGACACTTGATTGAACCAGTGGGTCATTTAATAACATACTATTTAGAATGTGTCAGTGACCATCTTAATGTCTTGCTTGTCCATGTTGTACTTGCCATTTGCTGACTATATGAAGAGTAACTTTTCTTTAGAAATATCTAAAGAACGCCAACCTGTTGTAATGGTTCATCTGAATGGTGCATTACTTTATTAACATTGGTAGTGTCCTAGAGCTTTATCATTTAAAATAAAAATATGAAACAAAATATTCTGCTTTTTAGCAGAGAAATGATGCTCAGTGTTGGGCATTTTTTTTTTTTTCCAGTAGAGATGACATTTCTACTGATACAGCCACATTTTCTCACTTGGTCTAATTTTTTTTTCCCAAAGAAAGTGTCTGAGGTCATGAAATGAAGGATAACCTGTACTAGATATAAAAAAAAGGAACCACCATTTAGTGAGCATTTCCCTCTTTTTGGCAACCTTACACACATTCTCACAAAAATCCACAGGTAGTTATTATGATGGCAGTTGCAGAGATGATGAACTGGATTCAGAAAAGTTAAGTAAATACCCAAGGTTACACAGCAAGTAAATCATATTGCCAGAGGACTTTTTTTCAACTGAACCACTGAAAGCTTGGCAGTGGTAGCTCTGAGCTCTACCAAATGAGCTAGTGCGCACTCTCTCTCTTACTCTCTCTCACACACACACAACACACACACACACACACACACACACACACACGATAGATCTTTTGATTGAGTGTTCATAATTTTTAATGAATGCTCTTAACATTTTAATTGGACAAATATATTTGATGTAGCTGTTGCATAGAAGCTATTGGAGCTCCTCCCAGGTCTCCTTTCTCTGGCCAGTGCAGCACCCCTCCCCCAGCTGCTGGGAGTATTGGTTGCAAATTACTTAATAGGTGCAATTTTTTTTTTTTAATTATCTTTTGTGAGAAGCCAATTTGCATAGAGAGGTCTGAGAAATTATGTATCACCCTCCACCCCCAGGTGGCCCTTGCAACCAATAGCTGCCTGATATGGGGGTACAAAGCTTGGTCTCTTTGCCTCAAGGAGGAAGAATTCTATAGTGTCATTTTTCTCCAGAGATCCTCATGGGACCAGGTTGACTTGAACTCAGAACTTCATTGCTGTTTGGCTCCTGCCCCTTCCCTGATCTGCTTCTCTCACTTCATTACAAGTTTCTCCTGAGAGCTCTCCCTGGCACAAAAATCCCCATTGCAAGGTCTCAAGCTCTTCACCTAGGGGAACCTGATGTAAGACAGAAGTTTATTACAGTTTCACTACTCATTTTTAAATATGCATTATGACAACAGAACAACAATCATACATAGGCACAATTTTGCAAACAGGGTAATTTGTTTACCCCTGGGTCTCTGTTAACCAGAAGAAATATTGTATGAAAGACACTTAAGGAAATCAAAACTATCCCAATTCTGTAAAATATTAGTACTGTCTCTTTGGAAAACTGAAAAAAAAAAATTAAATATATAAAGGATTGTATAATACCAATAAGTGCAATAAACAGAACAAACTATAGTACATGACAAAGAGAAAAGAAAACAGCTTTTGGTACAGTGTATTACAAAAACATGGCTAAATAAACCATGCAAACAAAATAACTGTTTTCTCTTTGATTTTGCTCCCAGGGATGGCAGGACCAGTCTCTAATAGAAGAAACAAATCTCTATTTCTTCTTAAGAAATAAGAAGAGTGCTTTGCCAGCATTGTAAAATTACTTACAGTAGCAAATTTAACATTATACATTAACTATTTCACACAGGAACTATTTTCTTAAAGCAACAGGAAAAAGGAAACATTAAAGAAAGTAGAGCAGTGAAGGAGAAAATGACTACATTGTTCTATAATCACTTATGTTTCTTTCTTGATATTTTGTAAACTCATCACCAACAGGAACACCATCCTGTGAGGTGTTCACGTGGGTGATAAGGTCGAACTGCCAAGGTAGAAGACATCAAAGGTAGAACTGCTAAGTTTCTTGGAACCTTCTAAATTTTGTTCAAATTATCATAAATTCCTGCCAAGAAAGGAGTCATGAACTTACATGCCTTCACAGAGTTTCAACCTTTGTGGTAAACTCTTCTCCTGAGTTTCTCTCAGAGCAGAATTTATCTTCTTCCTAACCAATTCATTCTTTTACCCAGCCCCGTTTTCTCAAAGTTAGCTCCAAGGATTCATTCAGACATTCTGACCGCTTGAATAAGAAATGATTAGAACTGAAGCTCAGAAATGTGCCCATAAAAGCAACTGTCTTCAAATTAGTGTACGTGTGCCCTTGGGATCACAAAGAATTTCGTATGAGTACATGGACACGTAGGTATATAGAAATCATTTTCTAGAACCTCATGAACTCTTTCCTAAAAGTGGTTTAAAGCATCCTGATTTGTCCTTTCTCACTTTCTCTCAATCACATTTTTCCTACTTGGCTAAAGAGAAGTCTATTACCACCCTGGTGTAACCCTATTTACTGTATCAACCAAGGCACAATTTGAAAATGCATAGCTCCCACTGGAAGAGTCTAGCAGGGGAAGCAAAGGGAGCTTTGACGAGAGATGCTGACGGTGGCTGTGCCTTTTTTCCCACCAAACCAAAAATCCCAGGGCAAGTCCCTGTGCTTCTTTTAGGTCTCTTTTCTGCTTGTCTCTCTCTCTCTCTCTCTCTCTCTCTCTCTCTCTCTCTCTCTCTCTCTCTCTCTCTCTCTCTCTCTATGTATCTACTGTTCTTCTGTTTTATCATTCTGTGATTCTACTCAGAATTCAGAAGAAATGGTCATCTTAAGACTGTAAATTGACATTTTTATTTGAATTGATAATTAAGTTAGAATTTTCTGACAGACAGTCAGCCTAATTTGGCTGATTGGTTTGATAATGAGGACTGGCTTTTTACCATTTACCATATATTGAATAATCTATAACTGTGGCCGCAAGCTTTTAGCAAAGATATATTTATAGTGCATTTCTGTCTTAGCTCAGGCTGCTACAACACCATACCATAGACAGGCTAACTTATAAACCACAGAACTTTATTTCTCACAGTTTTGGAGGCTGAAATTCTGAGACAGGGTGCCAGCACGCATGCCGGTGAGGGGCCCTACCTGGTTTGCAGATGGCCGCTTCTTGCTATGTATGTCCTTTCACAGTGGAGAGAGACGGAGCTCCAGTCTCTTCCTCTTCTCATAAGGACACTAATCTCATCATGGGGCCTCCACCCTTGACCTCATCTAAACCTAATTATTTCCCAAAGTCCGCACTTCCAAAAACCATCAAATTTGGGGTTAGAGGTTCAACATACAAATTTTGGGGGGACACAAACATTCAATCTGTAACAATATATAATATACAACAGGCTGGAGATAACATTCTTTGTGACTACTTAAATTTATAATAATAATTTTAGATGTCAATTTTTTGTGAGGGGATATATTACTTTTCAAAATTTTAGGGCATGCATGAGGAAAAAAATTGAAATACACTAATCAAAAATTTTCAAATTATCTACCTTAGATAAATTTCTAAGCAACAACACAATCTGGCTAGTGAGGAAGAGAGGAAGCTTGTAAAGGTGCCATTCATATTGCCTTTCAGTCTTTGTTATCTACATTTCAGTCTAGTCTAAGAGTACTGCCAGAGGGAGAAGAGAGACTACCTGTACTAAGGCAGAAACAGAGGAAAGACCTGAAGAAAATTCCAGTAACATTGCAATATGAATGTTTAGAGTTATTAATGCCCAAATGCCTATGTGTACATGCATGAATCAAGATACAAAAAGAGAAAGGAAAAGGTCAGGCAAAGCTAGATAATGCAAAACAGGGATATGGAAGATAATTTCAGGGCAGGATGGTTATTTCGAAGGTTGGTTTACTCAATTAAAATTCTTAATCCTATTTTTCAATTATAAAATCCTAATTTGAAAAAATTTAAAGTAGCAATTGCTAGTTTTTAAAGGAGATTGTTGGAATTTTTGATAATGTAAAATATAATCTTTATTAGCTCAGTTTTTGATAGAAAGAGAAGCACATATATCTGCTTTAAGTAGTTACACGAATTAATTTACATGTAAAGGAGTTAATTGTATAATTAAGTTGATATTTTAAAAGAACCTCTTAAAAACCTTTCTTTTCCCTGGAGTATTTGTAATCATTCTATCAAAATATCATAGAGAAAAATGTAAAAAGGTGTTTATGCATTCAACACAGAAAAATCATATTTACCGTTTGTTGCTTTTGTGATAGTCTCCTAGGATTACATTTCACCTCAGTTTTAAAAAATTCTACCAGTTCAAGCCCATATTTTAAAATGTGCAAAATACATGGGAAGAGTATAGAGCTTTATCCAAAGAAAAGAATGATGTTTACATAACTGGCGTTTAAAATCATTATCAAAAAATTCTCAACATTATTTGTAGCATGAAAATTATGAATGTTCTGGAAGAGGCAATGATAACCCTAGCTGACATAAAAAATAAGATGCATTCAGTGTTTAATGGCTTTTGTGATTTTTTTAAAAATGTGAACTGCATGTTTTGTAAAAATTCCTTTTAGTCTTTTGTTCTCAAAAGCCAGCTCTTCCATTATTATTCCACATTAGTTCCATTTGCTGATTTGATGACTAAAGGCTTGGTGGCCAGATGCAAATTCTGCTTTCTGATGTTAATCTAACAAGCAGAATCTCTGTGAATCTGTCATTCCCCAGCAAAAAGCTTGGAGGAGTCACAGAGAATCATTTTGAGAAGTACTGCACAAAGCTGAGCAATACAAGGTAATTATATGAATTGACTTGTTAGTTCTGAAAGTGAACATTCACATGACTGAAAGAGAAAAAGAATATTCATGTTTTTTTGTAAAGCTTTGAGCTCTTTCCTGGTCAAGAGATGTTGCTAAGTCTAAAATGCTACCCATTTACTTCTAAATCGCACTCAGACTTTCACAACTGGCTATAGATGAAGCACAGACAGGCATGAGGAACACCATGTTTGAATCAATGAGTATCATAAAATTAGTTGATGACTCTGCTATGAATAAAGGATGAGTTTAATGATAGATGTGTTGTTTAAGAAGTGTGGGATTAATTGCATTTACAGAGATTTTCACATTTGAAAAATAGGGGTTCAGTATAAGACAAAATAATTACTAAAATTAGTATTCCGGACCATAGCACATAAATATAAGAGTAAAATAAGGCTTAGAAGTAAAGCTATCTTAGGGCTGGCCCATGGCTCACTTGGGAGAGTGTGGTGCGGATAACACCGAGGCCACGAGTTCGGATCCCTATGGAGAGTGTGGTGCTGACAACACCAACTCAAGGGTTAAGATCTCCTTACTGGTCATCATTAAAAAAAAAGAAAAAGAAGTAAAGCTATCTTGCCCCTGAAGACTGAGCAATTGGATTTGCAAAGAGTTTATATTTTCATGGATGTGATAAAATATTCTATGTGGTATCAAAGAGTGTTTAGTTTTGAAATATAGTGATATAAATCCAGATATTTAGTTTAATAAGTCCCTTTTGTTCTAAAATATAGAATTTTAATTATATTAATTTATGGTTTGAAAAATCAGAGATAATGAAAATAACTGCACCTGGACTTAGTTTTCAGACACTGCATTGTGATTGTGTCTAAACATAAGTACAAGGGACACACACTTTATAGGGTGCTTGCCGCTGTACAGGCCGAAAGAATATATCCCCTTCAAACCCCTGAAGGTTCTCTGAAAAAATTCATCTGATAAACTCGGATTAATATGAAGAAAAGGCATAACAAATTTTTCTATATCATAGTTTTATATTACATGGGAGCCTCCAGAATGAAGACCCAAAGATGCAGGGAATTTTGTCCATATTTATGCTTAGGTTCTATGAAGCAGGCACAGCAATGTAGAAATGTGACTGGACAAGAAAAGTGTGATTCAATGCTAATGCACTGAGTGGGGAAACCCAGCAAGGCCTGTCCAGATTCTTCTTGGCTTCTCTGTGTGGCATTCATTCCTCCAGGGCATGGGACAGGACCCTGTCTGGAATGGAGGTTTTATGTCTTATCATCAGACAAGGTAGGTCAGGGAATTTCTTTACGGCCAGCTTCAAGACAGAGAGGCAGAGGGAGAAGATTAGAGTACTAGGAGCTGCCTTGGGGAAAAGGGATTCTAGTTTTTATGGCTTGCCTCAGGGGTGAATGAGGCTTAGAGACAGGTCAGGAGAAAGTCAGGGGAAAACTTCACTTTTGAGGCTTCTTAGGCCTTCACTTTGGAGTTTTGCTTCCTTGGCCCCAACAGCACACAGTACATGCTGTATAAACATGTGTTGAATGACTGAATACACACCATCTTTGAGAGACCGTATGGAACAAGTGTAAGTCTCCTTATAGATCCTCCTTACACTTTCAAATACACTCAATGGTATGTCTAATTAATGCTTTATTGACAATGCCTCTCAAATTTCCACTTTCAACTTTCATTCTCTAGCCTTAGTGAATCAATCTCACGTGGTCAAACCAGAGATTTAGCTATGTGGGAGACAGATATTTGGGGAGAAGTGGAAATATAAAATAAGGGGGTGATACATGCAGAGGTAGGGGTAAAGGGAAAGGGAACTGGGTAATTTGTAAGAAAATGAATCTATTGCTTACAGTTTCAGAGTCTGGGAAGCCCAGAGTCCGGGGAATTCATCTGGTGAGGATTTTCTTGGTGGTGGCTTTACAGAAATGCAGGGTCTCGCACGTCAGAAAATGGCTGAGCAGAGAGAGGGAAATAGCTGCTCCTGTGCTCTCCTTTTAAAGCCCTCAGAACCACACCCACAACCACCATTAAACAATCAACTTAATCACCTCTTCAAAGCCCCACCTTTCAATTACGGTAATAGGATTTCCCACCCTCAACAGTTACAGTGGAACTAAGTTTTGGGGGGGACATTTAGTCCAAGGCAATTATAGATTGTGAAAATCGATATGAAGGAAACAGAACAAAGGAGTAAAGAGGAGATTTTGTTGGGCGTGTGTTCTGGGGACGCTCTAAATATCGTGGTGGTTCCCTCTGCTCTCTGATTTCCATGTGACTTTACATCTGTCCCGTTCTGCTTTCTGCCCCTTTGTCATGGACTACATAGGCACATTTGGAGAGGTCTCCACTAATCCAGTCTTCTTCTATCCTGCAAGTTTTGCCTTCTCTATAAAAATTTATCAAATCATTCCAGTTGTTCATGTACAGTTCTCCATTCTTTGAAATAAAATAATATATGTGCTTTTTATATTTATGTTTTATATTTAAGGAAATACTTCTTTGTAATTCCTCTAATTATCTTGATATGTAATTCATCTCACCATCATTCTGTAAACTCCTATTAGATAGAGATTCATTCAGGAATATTTGAAACAGGAGTATCTATTTATGCTAACATGTTTTGTTCTGTTTCCTATTTTGGTCCAAATTAGTATTCTCATTTCCAAACCCAAAGTGCTTCTACCCAGCAACTAAGAAATAAGCTTATTTACAGTAACCATAAGTTATCAGGTACATATTATTTGGCAGAAATTGTGCTCACTACTTTACATAAAAATATCTCATTTTATGCATATAAATAACCTTATGATATGGGCACACACAGTCTCAGAAAGGTTATTTTCTTGAATTGTCTGTACATGCTAGACTATTTCAGTGGAATGTGCATAGAAAGCAGTACTGTCTCTAAGAATGAGCACTTTTTGAGGCATTTTTTAGACTCTGCAAATAAGTCTGTTTTTTGTGCAAATTTAACTTGTCAATCAGCTATGCATGTTAATTATTAGTGCTAATAAGTACAACTGATGATTGATGTTAATAAGCAATATGACCTTAAAAGGTCCAGCTGCTGTATTTCTTATATCCATAGAATATTCTAAATGGAAAAGTGGAAATTAATTTTTTTAAGACTTAAAATCATCATTTTTATTTTGTCATTAAATTACTTAAATTTTAGTGAAGGCTTTCTACTGGAACTAAAATTCATTTTACAGAAGACTGTCTCCCTAAAATCTCAATGACTAAAAAGAAAAATTTGAAAACTTTAGGTTTTCAGTGATTAAAGTGATTTGTTGAATTATATGACAATAATCACACTTATAAATCCTACTATGAGATCAGTCAGCCATATGCTGCCTTTTAAAACAAACCAAAACTGCTGACAAATGTCTGCAAACTATCTGGCAATAAGATTTTTATCGAATTATGCCCTTTTGTTTTGGCTCTGAAACTGGTTGCAGATTCGTCCGTAAGTAATGTGGAGGCAATATTCAACCAATAGCTGGCCTTATAATGTACCACAGTTCTCCCCGAGAATGTTGTGGCATGAAAATAGAAATGCTTATCTTTTTTGCTGCCATGTAAGGCAAAAGAAATGAGTCTAAATCTTAATCTTTAGTTCCGGTCAAGATGGCGGAATAGACAGTCCCAAGCATCACTCCGACAGATCAACCAATTTACAACTATAAAAATGTAACATCAGCCAAGCTGGGGCTGCTGGAGCTCAGGGGAAGAGGAGGAGAGACCTACAGAGTGCATGAGGGCAGGAGAAGCCACGATGAGAAAAAGAAAAAACTGCTTGGAGCTTTGTGGTCTGTGGCTGTTTTAAGGCTAGAGTTGCTGAGCACATGGAGCAGGAGCTGGCATAAGCCACAAATGTGCCATTCAGATGGAGTTACTCGAAGGAGGCAGGAGAGAAGAGGGCCTTGGTGGCCCCCAAGACAGCAAGACCAATAATAGGGTTCCCATGGAGCCACACAGGAGCAAGGAGCTGGAATAGTTGAAAAGGGGAGCCATTCAGAGGCTGGTGAGTCATCACAAAGGACCAGCACAGGGCCTATCCCATGGGAAGTGTTTGGAGCATGGGCAGTGGGGGAGACAGGCCCACCAGGAGAACACTGGGACACAGCAAGGACAGCTGATCTGCCCCCGCAATCAGCGCCGGACCACTCAGAGGAGACTGGTCAGGAATGCAGAATCACATGGTGTGCAGTTTGATGGAAAAACTCAGGCCCAGATCAGAGTGTCTACACAACCCAGATGCACCAGGTCTCTGGAGAGCCAGAAGCACCTATAAGGTCAACCATTAAACCCTGAGCTGCACAAAAAGCCTTCCTTAGGGAAATAGCAGCAAAGCAGCAATTTAGCTCAACCACACAGCTCAAGTACTGGTTCCCACAGGAAGAACCCCCCATTATAGAAGTAAGCAAAGGACAAAAAATTAGTTCCAGTCCAGGCATACCACCAGTGCCTCAGCACCTGCCCAGGAAATTGAGGCTTGGATCTGGGGACCAGAGCCCCACCCAAAACCACTCACACTGCCAGGGCCTCAGGGCCCAGCCCAGGGGCCTGGGTACCCAGGGTATGGAGTAGGACACTGGACACCCCCACCCACAACCAGGCACACTGCCAGCACCAAGGAGCATGCCAAAAACATCACCTCCATGTGGGTGGCCCACCACAGCCACCACAGTAACCATGGCTGCTGCGAAAGTGGCCACAACCACCACACAGATGGTCCACCAGCCACTGGAGTGCATTGCCAAGTAGAGTCACCAGCAGAAGCCAAAGAAAAGAAGAGGATATCTCTCTCCACAAAGCCCATTCCAGAGTGGCAGAGGAAGCAGCTGCTCTGTGATAATATTGGGGGACCTGAACACACCTATCAGCATTGGACAGATCATCTAGGCAACAAATCAACAGACTAACCATTAGTCCCTCAGAGGGAGAAAAGAAATCTAGGGTTATCAGTGGTGGGAGGGGGAAAGGGAGAAGAGGATGGGGAGAGATTGGACAAAGGGCATAAAGAATAAGCACAATTTGTAACAATATACATGCTAGCAATATTGATTTGATCAACATATGTCAACATTGAACACCCCAAATTTGTATAATCAATTATGATTCAATAAAAAAATAAAAAATAAATAAACATTAATCATTTATGAGTTAGCCCAGCTAACCCAACTACATTAAAAGCAAACTAATAAAAATTAGCTGTGGTTGGGATGAATGGCCATTACTATCAATAATGCTTATAAATGTTTTAAGTAACTTTACATTTAGGTGACATAAATAATCCTTAGTGGGTTTTAATATCAGATAATTATGATCAAATTATATTTCAATGGTATAACGAGAATTATGCATTTATCTTTTACATAAAAGAGACATTTACCACAAGGCAGTGAAGAGCAAAATATCAGGCTGCTAGCATGTTTATTTCATGTGGCATGTGGTTGGCAAATTGATTTGTCAACTCTGTTACTGGTGCATGATGAGATAAGTAAAGCAATTGAAAGTAAGCATCTAAGAATGTGTGCTCTAAATAATGTATAGTAAATACCACACTTAGAATAGCATGGACCTAAACTATACTGGGCTAATATGGTAGCTTTTATGTCAAGACCCCCAAATGTTTTAAGAGGCATGCTTCTCATGAATGTGGCTTAAATTGACCTCAGCCACTTGCAATGGTTTCTTTATAATCTCAGATGGGTACTCTATCCATGTAGACTTCATCGAAGCCTTAGATCTTTAGAAAAGCACATTTGGGGAAAAGACAAAAAGGCTCTATACCCTAGAGTTAAAGATAGTTAGGCATCGGCAGCTACCACTACAAGCTTGTACTACATGGATGAAGAGCATACGAACAGCCAGGACAGGTTTCTGGGCTAAAATGAAAGAGTGATAGGGCTGACCTCTCCCCTACGCCCTTTTCTCTGCTTCCTTTCAGCAAGACTCGTCACGTAACAAGGTTCAAGTCAGTGAGGTATAAGCAGAAGTCGCTAGGGTTTTTCTGGGAGAGTTTTTGCTTTCCCTATTGAAGGAAAAGAAGCTGCTCTCTTCTTCCTCCTGACTTAGCAAGGCTAAAGCTGAGCAGCCACCTTTTAGCCAAGAGAGAAAGGCTGGAGACTTTCAGAGGTGTAAGCCCTGACATCTTTGAGCCTCTACACCAACACTAGTAGCTACTTGCCTCCAGAAAAGAAAAATAACCTTATATAAGAAAAATAACCTTATTTGTTCATGCTTCTCTTCCCCAGATATTCACTATTTGTCCCTGAATGAATTCTTATCTGTTAATAGGGCACAACAATCTCAGGAGGCAAATTTAAGCAGCATATGGAGACACAAATGGATCTACTTGTGGTTAAACCTGAGCTCAGATTGAAAAATATGTAGTAGATGTTTGAATTTTCAAGGTGAGAGAAACAGGCAGCTACTCAAACAGGGATGAGCCATTTAAAAACACAAGGAAAATTTTTTTAAAAGTAGAATAATGAAACTGTAGATTACCACTAACTTGCTATATTAGGAAAATACCCAAAGGTTGGAGTCATTTATTCGTCCAACAAGCATTTGAGTACTTATGATAGGCATTTCATTGCTATGATCTCTTCTCAAGTTCCTTATACAATTATAAGAAAAATTGGATATAAGAAATATATAATTGATGTATACAGTAATACATTAAATTTTGAAGTGTATGTTGTATTCATTTTTTTCAGAATTTTTGTGGAAGAGTTTGGAAAGGATCTGGGCAATATGATCTGATATTTATGTACAATAAAGTTACACATTGTAAGGAGATCAGTTCCTTAAAATGGCTGAAATACAGAGCGAATATAAAAATCACAGAATCTATGGGAACACTTGAGTTGATCTTGTTCTGAATATATCACATTAATACTTATATAGCTTGTAAATCTTTATCCTTACAGCTTACACAGTATGCAGCAGCCGTGAAAAGATTGAATGTAAAAATAAATAAATAAATAACCTTTTTACTCAAAGTTTTGCAGTCGTTTTCATCCCTGTCATGAAATACATATATCTAATGCACATGTCTGCCATCTTGGAGCATTTACATTGGACAGAAGAAAGAATTGCAAGAATGGCTTTTTATCTCTTAATCTTGGTTGTATAATGGACATATTAGTCTATCTGTTAAATAGTCTATCTGTTAATTATTCACATCTATGAAGGGACTTCAAAAAGTTTATGGAAGATTCCTATTATTTTTTAATTTCATTTTTCCATGGACTTTTTGAAGGACCCTCGTATTTTAGATTATATGCTCTGAAAAGGCAAAGACCATACTTGTAAATGTCCAGTGTTCTACTAGAAGCATTGGTATATTTGATTTTAAAATAAGGAAATACTACCTACAATCAGCTTTTGTCTCATGAATATATGTAACTAATAAAAAAATAAATTTACGTTAAAAGCTTAAAAAATATATATATAAAAGTAATAACTCCTGATAACTACAGACCTTATCTTCTAGTGTAAAATATAGCTAGAATCTTTGGTTTTACTCCCGACTCCTTTTTTTTTTAATATCTCCAACAAAAGGTAAGAGAGGAGAAAAACTGTTAGTTCATTTTACTCCATGATCGATCTAGTAGAAAATGCACGGAAGATTAAAAACCATGAAACTTTCTAGATAACATAGAGTTTTAAATCACTGTTGCATTTCCTGTTCTCAGTGAGTTTGTGTGTGCACGGTGTGTGTGTTGGTGATGGGTGAAATGTAATAGCATGTGGTTGTCATGCTCAGGGGCCATTCGAAAATGTACTTCAAGTCACTGTGACACAGGAGGCAGGAGGTTTATAGAGGCTTGTAAACTTAACTTTGACTAGGTCAGAACCATCTTTTAGACATTTCCTATTGTTTACATTTTAATGGAAAAATTAAACCCATCTGCTTGACTACTGAGTACTTGACTGGACTAAAATATACAATTTTACATTTTATCAAAGTGACAATGGCAGAGAATTGCAAGACTTTCTGCTTTATAAAATTTAAACACAGATGTGTAAAGAAGGCAGTAAAGGTGGAGGAAGGAAAGGTGAAGTAATAGGTGGAACCAGAGCCGGCTTCTAGCAGTGCTTATGCCTTTATGGAGAATGGCTATCAATGGAGCAGATTTGACACATACTTCTGTTATGTTCCTTTATTGTGATCATATAGCAGGATGCTCAGCTACTGGGCAGCCAGCAGAGGCAGGAAGTGAGAAAAATGACTGCTTATAAGACAGGAAGCTATGTCTAAACTCCCCTTGGGATGCCTTGATAGAGAAAAACTCATTGCATTTTCTGCCATGTTAAGTTAGAGGCCTCTATTTTGTGCCACTACTGTTAGTCCAAAAGTGTGACCTCCCTTCTCTCTGCTTATTATGTCATGCTCAGTTGATGTATTTCTGTCAACTTAGTACAATGGAGAGAGTCGTATCATGAGTATGCAAGTTTAAAATATAAAAATCACATCCCTCATTTTAGGTATTCCTTTTTTATATTTTCTCACGTTTATTTTTTCCTCCTTCTCAGATGTCCTGTTAACTTATATTCTGACTATTGATAATTCAATACCTTTCAAACAATATTAATGTCACTTTTTACCAAGTCATTTTTAAATTTAGTTGAAAAACATAAACTAATGCTAAGTGAAATTACCTAGAAGTCTTCTTTACTTTTGATTAGTACAGAATAATTTTATGTTTAATAAAACTGACCCCTAAACCAATCAGGGACAAATTTAAGTAAGAGAGAACACAAAATTCTAATAAAATCCACTCAAGGCCAAAAATGACCCCAGGTAGATTTGATTTAAATTGAAACTAGGTGAATGTCAAAGGTTGTGTTGCATCTAGCCTAATATTACAACTTTCACATTCAAACTGAGTTGTTAACTATTCTGGAAAAGTTCTTTAAATGTAAGAAAAATCTAATCCTGGGACCACCATCGGAGTCTACAGTGCAAAAACACCATCCACAATTTGTACTTAATTACAATAATACATAGCTAATTGGTCCAACTCCAAGTATCCATTCTTTTCTTTACTATGGTGATTATTCTATATCACTACAGTGCTTGTTGATTTCCTAAATGCTACCTTGTTCCTACTGCACTAACTTGTCATTTAAAAGGAGGATAAATGCTAACTTCTTAGGAAAAGTTTGTTGGTAATTAAATTAGATGACTGTTATTATCCATGTATAGCTTCTTGAAACTTATCTTGGGAATACTTGAACACTGAATACTATTCCAGGGATTATAAAAAGATAATATACTAATTCTGTATTTTGGATAACTTGATGATCAACTGTCCTTTTACACTGAGATACTGCAGCCATTACTTGTTAACTCACTTCAGACCATGGCAGTTTCATATGAGCAAAGACAATTAGAACAAAAAATGTCCACTCAGCTCAGGACAAATCTCCTAAATACCATGAAATATTTAGAAATGTCACACCTACTTTATTATTCCTCCACTATGTGTACAAAACACACAAACTCAAACACAGACTGCTGGGTAAATTTCCCTCTGAATTACTCTCCAAGTATAGGAAATGTAGGTACTGTAATTTCTAATGATTTTAAAATGTGCATTCTCATATTTAATAAAACACATTATTTTGCTGTGAAATAGGAAGGAGAGGTGAAGGATGCAGAACATTATTTATCAGTATAGTTTGCATACATTCACACTGTTTTTCTTGTGGTACATTGTAAAATTGTCAGTCTTTTTCTGAATAATTGTTAACACAATTATTCAGGAAATATCTGTAATATCTGAACGATTCTAACACCAATTATGGGTTTTCCTGGAAAATAATGTTAAATATTAACTGTTAAGTTCTAGGCATATAAACCATTTTCCACCTATAGTGTTCCTTATGATTTCAAATTAAATTTAAATGTAAATATATCATCTTATGTGGTTAACAAACACAGATTGGCTTACTGTTGCCAATAAACCTAGGGGGGTCACAAGCACATGTAAATATTTTTTGATAGTTATTGACCACAAGAAAGCTTCCTGTGGCCCTAAATCCATCTAAGCACACCCATCACATATTTATTCTGTTGAGGGCATTGTCTATCAGATTTGTTTTATTTCACCTCTTAAGTTATTTAGTGCCACCTTTGCTTATTATCATAGGATAAACAACCAGTTTAGAAGGAACAGAAAAAGGTGAAGACAAGAGAGACCATTTTGTGGAAAAAGGTGTTTTGACATCAGAGAGCAGTTCTTTGTAGAAAAGGAATTGGTCCTCTGGGAAAAGAGGTGGCTACAAACAGATCGTCTTTGCTAAGTAAAACTGGCAGGACTACAGGTAACTGGTTTCTTCTATACAGGAGGAGTTTATCCATTGGGGTTTCAGCACAGTGGGGCCTAATTATTCCTGACATGTTGCCCATTTCATACACTCACAATATTATGCCCAACTAGAAAAAATAATTATACCAACTGGTAGCACAAAACTCAATAGAAACAATGCAGGCTATAAAAACATCACCAGAAAATGGGTTCTTTTAGAACACAGATATAGCTATTCTTTCTAATTTGGCAAATGGCGAAGACCAAATACTATTGCAACAAACTCCTAGGGGCTAGAGGATTTTGATTTTATCTTGTACCCTTAAATTTTGCATTACTAAGTATTTCTAGGA
This sequence comes from Cynocephalus volans, assembly GCF_027409185.1. Taxonomy (NCBI): domain Eukaryota; kingdom Metazoa; phylum Chordata; class Mammalia; order Dermoptera; family Cynocephalidae; genus Cynocephalus; species Cynocephalus volans. The sequence goes on along the minus strand of NC_084460.1, from coordinate 278,376,386 downwards.
GTAGGCAAGTGATTGGAGTTTATTTTCATTTTCCAGGTACCATAGCTGTAATGTCTTGGATACACCTATTATTTGTTTTGGTGGAAACTTAAGTTTGTATAGTGGGTCATCTAGTTTGCAAAAGGAAATTTCATAAGTCAAAAGAAAACTTTGCCAGCATTCTACTAGATGACAGTCACAGTTGTGTTATTTATTATACACTAATATATAATAAATAGCACTTCTAAGAGAAGGTCTTTCAGAAGAATACATTTCAGAAGAAAACATTTTTAGAGAATCCATCTTGAAATTCATTTTTTTGATTCAGCTCTATTCACTTGAGAAATTTCTTGTTTTTATTTCTTGTTAGCAATTTCTAGCTTGGGGATAAAAGACACACAACCAGATGTTTCTTTAGCACAAGAGTGCTGAACCAGGGCCATATTATTTTTTGTTTAGCCACCTGTCTATTAGCATCTGTTTCCAATTTTAATTTTATATATGCAGTTTTCTACATTGATTACCATCACTTTCACTATTTTACAAACTACATAATGTAGGAACTATAATACTCTTACATTCCAATTTCCTAGATTGGTCTATTATAAAAATATACCATGGTGTTTGCAAAATCTAATATCTCCTGTCTAAAGACAGATAATTCAGTCAAATAAGAAAATTTATTCTAAAAATATTCTAGATTTCATTAGATTTAATAATATTTTTTAAATAAGATTTTTTGGCTAATAAAAATAAGCACTTAATATTTTCACTCAATTTCTTCTCTATATGTATGTATATATGCAAATATATATACTTAATACTTAAATATATATACTTGAGTTTATTTAATACAAGAAAGTATAAATATAGACACTTTACAAAATTCGATGCCCCAGTTTTGGCCAAATATATTGATGCATATCTATATCCTGCTTTACTCATTTAAAATTTATATTGAACAATTCTTCATAATTAAGACATGAAATATGTACTTAAAACAAATTTATGATTTATATTAATTATTGTGAAACTTTATTGTTATATTAATTTGACACTGAAAAAAGTACTGTCAATACTCTAGAAGAAATCACAATGCTAGGTACTCAGTTATACTATAAATACATCAACATAAACTGAAAAGCAAATACATAATAACTTCCATAAGGAGGTGTTCTATTTTTTTTGACATACAGCTACCTTCTGGCATAATTCTTACATATATGATAAAGAAACTTATTTTGCCCAAGGGATGGAGTTGAAAGAAAAAGTAAAGGAGTGATATTAGAAAAAGTACTATTTAAATAGAACATTTAAAGGATGAGTAAGGGTTTGCCAGGCAGAGAATGGGACAACACAGAGTAAAGATGTAGTATCCTGAGAGTGCCAGTAATATTAGAGAAATGGCTGGGGCAGTGGTAGGTTCCAGTCGGGATTTTAAAGAAGGGAACTGTCACGATTAGGTCAGTCTTTTTAAAGACAGTTTATCTAGAGGGTTAGATTTTGAAGCTATTTTGCAAGCAAAATGGACAGCACTTAGTAATGGTCCATACATTAAAAAAAAAGAAGTTAAAGAAAATTTAGGGGGTTTGAACTTAGATAATGGGATGAATGATGCTCCTTTCTACAGGAAATGGAGTATGTGTGTCTAATATGAGAATAATTTCATATCCATCTGCAAGAAAACAGTTTTTATACAAATATAAAAAGCTTACATACTGAGAGTTACCATTAACAGTGTCATTCCAAACACAATCCTTGAAATAACCTTAATTAATTTTCTAATAATTGTTCCATTATTTATGAGCATTCCCAGAGTTAGGGTTTAGCCCTAATTAAAAACAAATATAGATATTCCATAAATAGAAATTTAAAAGAAAAACTAGCATAGAATTCTAGCTTCAGAGATCTGTTAATAATGTCTAGAAAAACAACTGTGGATAATATATTTTTTTGCTAAAGAAATCTTTTAAAATATATATATGTATAAACATATACACAGGATAAATTCCACTAGAGTTTCTCAAGGGAGGGTGAGCAAGCCTAGGAAGCTTTAAAAGAATTGACCATTACTGTACTTCTTTTGTTATATGACACACTTGAAGAAAGATTCAGGGGAAGATTGTCTTATTGAGCTCCCAAGGGAAAAGAACACACAACTATACATCCTTTGGAACCAAAGGAAAAGAAAAGACATCTTTTTGTTAGCTTACCTTTAAAAAATTCACAAAATTATAGGTTATTTTACATTCTTTGTGCATAGACAGAGCAGCCTTTTGCTAAAATAATCCTTTGAAAGACGACTTAGTAGCCTATGTGGAAAAATACAACTACAGGGTAGAGTGAACAGATGAAAAGGGCATATTAAAATCTGTTCGGAGGATGTTTTTTATTGTAATTTTTACAATTTCCTACAGGCCTATCCTGTAATTTTCAAGCCTGCTATTCATTTTTAGGGGTGACTATCTACAGCACCTCTAACTCTAGTAACAACACTGTTTTTTTAAGAACAACTTCCCATCCCTCACAGTATCTTAAAATTTATCTACTTGGATATTGTTCATTTGGATCTATTTCACCCTATAGTTCTTTGGCAGGGAACGGTGGTAAATGTTACATCCGAGTACACAATTACCAACAGATTGAACGGTGGTAAATGTTACATCTGAGTACACAATTACCAACAATTGCCTTTAATAAATCTGTATACAAACTGAAGTTATCCTAGAAACATAGGTTAAAAATTGTATGTCTCTGTAGAATGCAAATGAGTATATTCTAATATGTCCATGGCAAAGTATACTTTTGTTTATAAATGTTAATAACCCTTTTTATTGTGGAATATTCCAAGGAAATTATGATACGTAAAATGATAAACACCTTAACGTTCATTGCTGTTTCCCTACCATTCCTCACACCCAAACGCCACTGCCTCACATAACAGGAAGTATTCTCATCTGCACTTTTATTCAGAGAGATACTTAGCTACATCAAGATTTTATCCAAGGTCATCAAATTACAGCAAAAATGAAGAAGGATTTTCTAACTGATGATATTGATTTATTAGTTCTTTCTCCTTGCAGCTCGGATCAGAAACTGTTTTTTCACTTTTGAATTTATTAAACTAAAAGTAGTCTGGAATATCTGATTTTTTAAAAGCATATACAAGGGTACTTCAACAAGTTCAGGGAAAGATTTGTATTATGTTTTCATTGTATTTTTTCATGAACTTTTTGAAGTACTTTGTATAATTCTTGATCAGCCTGTTCTCTATCGTCCTTTCTCTGACATTGCCTATTTTTTCTTTTAGCTTTGGGGTCTTCCTATGCCCCCCTGGATAAAATTTTGACAGACTGTCAATCAAGGTACCCCAATCTCCACTAGTCAAGAGAAGAGAAAGTGTCCTGCTAATCAGATGTTCACTTCTTCAGTGTGAATCTTGAGTGGACTAAAACCTGGGCTGAAAGTGGCTGGAGCCATCTCATCTTGTGGACAGTATCCTGAAACGATGTTCATTAATCCATTTCCTCTTATCCCCAAAACTTTCTGATTCCAATATTTTCTGACACCCGGCTCTTTTGTAGTCTGCAAACTGCATCATGTTCTTCTAATCTGTTTTTCTTAGCTGGGATAGCAGAGTTAGTTTCTGTTGATTGCAACACAGGAATTGTACTTGACACAGTGTGGCAGACACTGGTGGCTCTCCACCACAGATTCAGACCTCCTTTTGCAGAGTAGAGTTGTTGGTGGAAAATGGCTGCTATGCCAGGGAATACAGTTCTCAGTCTCCATATATCTAGGCAGAGCCATGAAACTGATACTTTCTGATTGAATGAAGTGGATATTTATTGAGGACCTTTGGCCCTGGTAGTAGAAAATATTTATTTTAAATTTGTCCAAAGGTGATTGAGAAACAGATTTTCCTTTTCTTCCCTCTTTTCTCCTGTCTACTGGCTAGATGCTGATGGACAGAGTGATCTCTGAGGATTCCTGCTGACAATGGGAGGGCCTTTGATTCTTATTTGATTTTTAGAATAGGGCTTTCAGGTAATGCATGTATGGAGCAAAAGCCCACAGCTAGCTGGGCAACAGCCCATCTAATCAACTCTAATCACTGTTTAAGTATGGGATTGTATACTTTAATGATTTTAGAGCTAACAGGTAGTTGACATACCAATCCTGTTAAGAGATTTTAAAGAATTGCTGTAGGGAAAAATGTGAAAAAATATTTGGTAAGGGCAAGCTGTTTGTTGGTGGAAACTTTAGAGACAATTACTAAGTGATTTAGATGATGTTACTAGTTTCTGTTGCTTAAGCTATACTTAGCCATAGATAACTTTTGGCACATTGTCCATGTCTTTGTGTCCTTTTGAAATGATTGAATCAACTGATTTTTCTTATGAAACTTCGTTGTCATTATAATAAAAAAACAGAAGCTAACTTTGAATCGGGGCTGTACCCAGTTTTCTCTTTCTAATAGAGGAGTTGCTGAGGTGCAGTCCCTTTGGGCTTCTCATTGCATTCATGTTGCTTTGAGTCATCTTTTTTTCATCTCTTTACACAGTGAGAAGCGTAACACAAAGGCCTCCTCATATTGAATTGATTTGAATGAGAAGTAAACACTTATTGTGTTAAGCCGTTGATTTTTGAATTCATTTTTTTTTTTAAGCAATTACTACACTAACACCTTCAGGTAACATAACTGAACATTTTCAACATTAATAATTTTTTATTTAAAACATATATTTACTTTTATTTATTGTTCTTAAAGAACTTCAGTAATACTTGACACACTGGTATCAGCTGCAAATCAGCACCTTTAAGGCTAATACTTCAACTAACAATTTATGAAACCATTCAATCTATGGAACAAAATAAAATCTTTTTTTGCTACTTGGGAGTAGAGCTAATTTGCTCATGCACTCAGTACAGGAAGCCAAAGTTGTCTCCTAAAAATGAAGCAAAGTTGCTGAAAAATATGCTCAAATTTAAACTTTAAGAATTAGATGAAAAAATATTGATAATAACTAGAGCCAAAGGCCTTCAATAAGTGTTTTCTGTGTAGCTATTAATCAACAAATATTTATTGGTATGCTAGCATCTGTATGAGGGGAATATAAATTACTCAGCAAAGTACTGCAAAAGAACAAAGTAAGTTCTGTAAATTAGAGAAAAGAACACTGAAAAAGGAGAGCTTTGACCTTCTAAGCACCCATAAACAATCTATTTCAATGAAAAGGAGTCAAAAGTTGGTCTTCCAAGTTTTTACCATCACTTTTAAGGTCCAACATTATGAAGAGTGGCCAGACCTGTAGATTAGAATTTTCTTTTTTTTTTTTTTTTTTTTTTTTATTCTTTTTTTTTTTTTTTTTTTTTTAATTTTATTTTGTCGATATACATTGTAGCTGATTAATGCTCCCCATCACCAAAACCTCCCTCCCTTCTCCCTCCCCCCCTCCCCCCCAACCATGTCCTTTCTGTTTGTTTGTTGTATCAACTTCAAATAATTGTGGTTGTTATATCTTCTTACCCCCCCCCGTTTGTGTGTGTATGTGTGTATGTGTGTGTGTGAATTTATATATTAATTGTTAGCTCCCACCAATAAGTGAGAACATGTGGTATTTCTCTTTCTGTGCCTGACTTGTTTCACTTAATATAATTCTCTCGAGGTCCATCCATGTTGTTGCAAATGGCAGTATTTCATTCGTTTTTATAGCTGAGTAGTATTCCATTGTGTAGATGTACCACATGTTCCGTATCCACTCATCTGATGATGGGCATTTGGGCTGGTTCCAACTCTTGGCTATTGTAAAGAGTGCTGCGATGAACATTGGGGAACAGGTATACCTTCGACTTGATGATTTCCATTCCTCTGGGTATATTCCCAACAGTGGGATGGCTGGGTCGTATGGTAGATCTATTTGCAATTGTTTAAGGAACCTCCATACCATTTTCCATAGAGGCTGCACCATTTTGCAGTCCCACCAACAATGTATGAGAGTTCCTTTTTCTCCGCAGCCTCGCCAGCATTTATCGTTCATAGTCTTTTGGATTTTAGCCATCCTAACTGGGGTTAGATGGTATCTCAATGTGGTTTTGATTTGCATTTCCCGGATGCTGAGTGATGTTGAGCATTTTTTCATATGTCTGTTGGCCATTTGGATATCTTCCTTAGAGAAATGCCTACTTAGCTCTTTTGCCCATTTTTTAATTGGGTTGCTTGTTTTCTTCTTGTAAAGTTGTTTGAGTTCCTTATATATTCTGGATATTAATCCTTTGTCAGATGTATATTTTGCAAATATTTTCTCCCACTCTGTTGGTTGTCTTTTAACTCTTTTAATTGTTTCTTTTGCTGTGCAGAAGCTTTTTAGTTTGATATAATCCCATTTGTTTATTTTTCCTTTGGTTGCCCGTGCTTTTGGGGTCGTATTCATGAAGTCTGTGCCCAGTCCTATTTCCTGAAGTGTTTCCCCTATGTTTTCTTTAAGAAGTTTTATTGTCTCAGGGTGTATATTTAAATCCTTAATCCATTTTGAGTTGATTTTAGTATATGGTGAGAGGTATGGATCTAGTTTCATTCTCCTGCATAACGATATCCAGTTATCCCAGCACCACTTGCTGAAGAGGCAGTCCCTTCCCCAGTGAATAGGCTTGGTGCCTTTGTCAAAGATCAGATGGCAGTAAGTGTGAGGGTTGATTTCTGGATTCTCTATTCTATTCCATTGGTCAGTGTGTCTGTTTTTATGCCAGTACCATACTGTTTTGGTTATTATAGCTTTGTAGTATAGCTTAAAGTCAGGTAGTGTTATGCCTCCAGCTTTATTTTTTTTGCTGAGCATTGCTTTGGCTATTCGTGGTCTTTTATTGTTCCATATAAATGTCTGAATAGTTTTTTCCGTTTCTGAGAGAAATGTCTTTGGAATTTTGATGGGGATTGCATTGAATTTGTATATCACTTTGGGTAGTATGGACATTTTCACTATGTTGATTCTTCCAATCCAAGAGCATGGGATATCTTTCCATCTTCTTGTATCCTCTCTAATTTCTCTCAGCAGTGGTTTGTAGTTCTCATTATAGAGATTTTTCACCTCCTTGGTTAACTCAATTCCTAAGTATTTTATTTTTTTGGTGGCTATTGTAAATGGGCAGGCTTTCTTGATTTCTCCTTCTGCATGTTCACTATTGGAGAAAAGAAATGCTACTGATTTTTGTGTGTTGATTTTGTATCCTGCTACTGTGCTGAAATCATTTATCAATTCCAAGAGTTTTTTTGTAGAGGTTTTAGGCTGTTCGATATATAGGATCATGTCATCTGCAAACAGGGACAGTTTGACTTCATCTTTTCCAATCTGGATGCCCTTTATTTCCTTCTCTTCTCTGATTGCTCTGGCTAGTACTTCCAACACTATGTTGAATAGGAGTGGTGAGAGTGGGCATCCTTGTCTAGTTCCTGTTCTTAAAGGAAAAGCTTTCAGCTTTTCCCCATTCAGGATGATATTGGCAGTGGGTTTGGCATATATGGCTTTAATTATGTTGAGATACTTTCCCTCTATACCTAACTTATAGAGGGTCTTTGTCATGAATGAGTGCTGAACTTTATCAAATGCTTTTTCAGCATCTATAGAGATGATCATATGGTCCTTGTGTTTGAGTTTATTAATATGGTGTATCACATTTATTGATTTGCGTATGTTGAACCAACCTTGCATCCCTGGGATGAATCCCACTTGATCGTGATGAATAATTTTTCGTATGTGTTGCTGTATTCTGTTTGCTAGTATTTTAGTGAGGATTTTTGCATCTATATTCATCAAGGATATCGGCCTGTAGTTTTCTTTTTTGGTTATATCTTTACCTGGTTTTGGTATCAGGATGATGTTTGCTTCATAGAATGAGTTTGGGAGATTTGCGTCCGTTTCAATCTTTTGGAATAGTTTGTAAAGAATCGGTGTCAATTCCTCTTTGAATGTTTGGTAAAATTCTGCTGTGAATCCATCTGGTCCTGGGCTTTTCTTTGTTGGGAGCCTTCTGATAACACCTTCAATCTCCTTTATTGTTATTGGTCTGTTCAAATTTTCTACGTCTTCACGGTTCAGTTTTGGGAGCTTGTGTGTGTCCAGAAATTTATCCATTTCCTCCAGATTTTCAAATTTGTTGGCGTATAGTTGTTTATAGTAGTCTCGAATGATTCCTTGTATTTCAGATGAATCAGTTGTAATATCGCCTTTTTCATTTCTAATTTTTGTTATTTGAGTCTTCTCTCTTCTTTTTTTTGTTAGCCATGCTAATGGTTTGTCAATTTTATTTATCTTTTCAAAAAACCAACTTTTTGATTCGTTGATCTTTTGAATTGTTTTTTGGTTTTCAATTTCATTCAGTTCTGCTCTGATCTTAATGATTTCTTTCCGTCTGCTAACTTTAGGATTGGATTGTTCTTGTTTTTCTAGTTCTTTAAGGTGAAGTGTTAGGTTGTTCACTTGCCATCTTTCCATTCTTCTGAAGTGAGCATTTAATGCAATAAATTTTCCCCTCAATACTGCTTTTGCAGTATCCCACAGGTTTTGGTATGATGTATCATTGTTTTCATTAGTTTCAATAAACTTTTTGATTTCCTGCTTGATTTCTTCTTGGACCCATATGTCATTAAGTAGAATGCTGTTTAATTTCCATGTGTTTGTATAGTTTCCAGAGTTTTGTTTGTTATTAATTTCTAGTTTTAATCCATTGTGGTCTGAGAAGATACATGGGATAATTCCAATTTTTTTGAATTTATTGAGACTTGATTTGTGACCTAATATGTGATCTATCTTGGAGAATGATCCATGTGCTGATGAGAAGAATGAATATTCTGAGGTTGTTGGGTGGAATGTTCTGTAGATATCTGCCAATTCCAATTGGTCTAGAGTCTTGTTTAGATCTTGTGTTTCTCTACTGATTCTTTGCCTAGATGATCTGTCTAATATTGACAGTGGAGTGTTCAGGTCCCCTGCTATTATGGTATTAGTGTCTATTTCCTTCTTTAGGTCTAATAGAGTTTGTTTTATAAATCTGGCTGCTCCAACATTGGGTGCGTACATATTTATGATTGTTATGTCTTCTTGATGGATCAGTCCTTTTATCATTAAGTAGTGTCCCTCATTGTCTCTTTTTATGGTTTTTAGTTTAAAGTCTATTTTGTCAGATATAAGAATAGCCACTCCAGCTCGTTTTTCTTTTCTGTTTGCATGGTAAATCTTTTTCCATCCTTTTACTCTTAGTCTGTGTGAATCTTTATGGGTGAGGTGGGTCTCTTGTAGGCAGCATATAGTTGGGTCCTGCTTTTTGATCCAGTCAGCCAGTCTGTGTCTTTTAATTGGGGAATTTAAGCCTTTAACATTAAGAGTTGTTATTGAAAGGTGTTGATTTATTCCTAGCATTTTATTGGTTGTTTGGTTGTCTTAGGTGTCTTTTGTTCCTTGCTTTCTGATTTACTGTTTGGTTTCTTTGTTTGTTGGTTCCTTAGGTTGTAGATAGTGTTTTTGTTAGCTTGTTTTCTCTTCATGAATGCCATTTTTATTGTACTAGCAGGTTTAGATTTTTCTTAGGTTTTTATGGCAGTGGTAGTTATTTTTCAGGAACCAAACCCAGTACTCCCTTGAGGATTTCTTGTAAGGGTGGTCTTGTGGTAGTGAACTCCCGCAGTTTTTGTTTGTCTGAGAAATATACTATTTGCCCCTCATTTCGGAAGGATAGCCTTGCAGGGTAGAGTATTCTTGGCTGGCAATCTTTGTCTTTTAGTATTTTGAAAATATCATCCCATTCCTTTCTAGCTTTTAGGGTTTGTGATGAAAAGTCTGATGTTAACCTGATTGGGGCTCCCTTATAGGTGATTTGACGCTTCTCTCTTGCAGCTTTTAAGATTCTCTCTTTGTCTCTGAGTTTTGCCAATTTGACTATGACATGTCTTGGAGAAGGCCTTTTTGGGTTGAATACGTTTGGAGATCGTTGAGCTTCCTGGATGTGAAGATCTGTGATTTTTCCTATACCTGGGAAATTTTCTGCCACTATTTTGTTGAATATGTTTTCAATGGAATCTCCATTTTCCTCCCCTTCTGGAATACACATGACTCGGATATTTGAGCGCTTGAGGTTGTCTGATATCTCTCTCAGATTTTCTTCCATGTCCTTGATTCTTTTTTCTTTCTTTTTGTCTGCTTGTGTTATTTCAAACAGCCCATCTTCAAGTTCAGAGGTTCTCTCTTCAACTTCGACAAGCCTGCTGGTTAAACTCTCCGTTGTGTTTTTTATTTCGCTGAATAACTTCTTCAGTTCAGCAAGTTCTGCTACATTTTTTTTCAGGACATTGATTTCCTTGTATATTTCCTCTTTCAGATCCTGTATACTTTTCCTCATTTCATCATGATGTCTAGCTGAGTTTTCTTGTATCTCATTCAGTTTCCTTAGAATTATCACTCGAAATTCCTTATCAGTTATTTCAAGGGCTTCTTGTTCTATAGGATCTAGAGTATGAGATTTATTAACTTTTGGTGGTGTACTTTCTTGATTTTTTGTATTTCTGGTGTCTTTTTTTTGGTGTTTATTCATTGTGGCAGGGGGTTTCACAGTCCACCGGTTTAAGACTAATGACTAACTAGGATGTTGCTGTGGTTGCCAATTTGGTATGGCTCCCGCCGTGGCTGCTCAGTTGGCCTCTAGTGTCTTGTGTGTGTGGTTGCCTCGGGTCTTGGGCTTCTCCGGGGATCCACCTTTCTGGTCAGCTTGTACTCTGCTGGGCTGGTGGATCACGTACCACAGGGTGTGTGATCTCTGTTGAGCTTTCACTTTCTGTACAGGACTTCTCCCCGTTCAGTGTGCTCTGGCCCAGGCTGTTAGATCGTGCAGTGGCGACCCCACCGGGTGTGTTGTTTCTGTCCAGTCTCCGCCTCCCTGGCCGCACGTCTCCCCCCTCTGTGCACACTGTGCTGGGTTGGGGCGTGTCTTCTGCACCTCTCCTCTATCAGCTGGGCCTTCAAGACCCTGCTCAGCACCGCCTCGCCCAGGAAGTCTACCAGGTTTCTGCTAGGCACAGACGACCAGTCTCTCTGGGTGCCTTTGTAGCACTGTGTAGATCTTTCTCGGGTCTTGTTCACCTTTGTATCCCCCCGGTATAAACCGAGTCTAGTGCCCGCCTGCAGCCTGCTCTCCGGCAGGTTCAAGCAGACCTGGGAACTCTCCTACCACACTATTCCCAACCAGAAATTCGTTAGGCTTTTTTCCAAACTGGTGGTCGCAGAGATGGTATCTGCCTCCCAGTAACAGGAAGTTTACCGGGGCCGGAGTCCAGGGTGTGGTGGAGTGACAGTCGGCCCGCCCGTACTTCCTAGCCCTCCCAAAACTGGTCGGGATGCCCCACACCCCCAGCCCTGCCAGAGAACCGTGGAGGGAGTGGGAGAGGAGGTCGGCCCGCAGGGTCCGGAAAGTCCCGCGCCAGGCCAAGCAAATGGGCTCAGTGATGGCCGAGCAGGGCGGAGCTGCCCGCACCTGGGAAAATGGAGGCAGCACTGGGGCAATGAGTGGCCTGGTGGTGCAGGCGGGGAGCCGCGTGGGCATCCACCCCCCGAACAGAGCTTTGCCAGGGATCACTCACAGTGCTGTGCCAGGTCGGGCGCTCGCTCTGTCTCTGGTTTGTTGCCTTCCGTGTTCTCGGCGCTGCCGCCTCGGGCTGTTCAGTCGCGGCGCCGCTCGGGCGCTCCCAGGAGTCTTCTTTAATGCCGGCCTGAAACCTCGAATCCTGGATAGGGCAGCTGGCCGCCTTCAGTGCGGCCCCAGCCTCCGGGATCCTGGCTGCATCCACAGCAGCCCTGGCGCCGTGTTCCCTGTTTCAAGACTCGCTTTTGCAGCTAAGAATCAGTTCTTTTCCTGCTCCACACTTCAAAGCTGTTGCCTGTAAATGAGGCAGCCTCTCCTGCCGGGGGCAAAGTGGCGTTGAGCCCCCACGACCGGCCAGCAGCAGCAGTCCTCCCTTAAGAGATGGCCAGAGAAAGGTCCACAAGTTTCCCGGCTGCCTGAGGCCCAGTGGCCACCTTTTCCACCTCAGCTACTCCGCTCCAGCCGCCGCAGCCGCCGCCATCTTGAAACCAGAATTTTCTTACCTTATCCATCATCTGAAAGTTGTGATGATCTTGGGAAAACTAGTCTCATTGACTAGTTTTGTGGGCTAAGGAGCCACAAAATATTGGGATCCTGTGAGGTGTTCTTGGATATAAAAGCAGAATAACAATTTTGTTACCTTAGACATCTTTCAGGAAATCTCACTCCCATCCCTATTTCTTCATCCCATCGCCATGAGGGAGACTGCCCAAGATCTTTGGTGATGATATTGGGAATGGAATTACAAAGTTCTAGGTGGTGGGAATTTGAATTTCTAACACCCTAAAGAAATGGCTATAATTATATCACAGGTTATTTTCCAGTAAACTGGCTCTTAGAGTTGTCACAGATATTTCAAGTGCACAGGCAGTAAGACTGAAGAGGATACAGCAAATGTCATGTAATCAAATTTGCTGTTTTAAACCACAGGATATAATCATGAGCTTATAGCATGCCACTTCTTTTTCACACATCCAATTGACCTGAAATTGATCAATACTGGTGATGTCCTGAAGACAGTCAGTCTGAATAGCATAAATAAAAGGCTTATTTGATGATAACATTGTTTCCTAAATCATAGGTTTTTATTACCTTCTCCGAATGAAAGCAATATTCCTTTTTATGTATGCATAACAGCAAGCAATGCAAAGGCAACAGAAACCTGTTAAGCTGTTGAACTTCAAGGGATGCTTTCAGAAACGGAAAGATACGATGACCTTCAAAGGGTTTTAGTATCTATCTGATTGTCTGCAGGAGCAAGCTAATCAGTAAATGAGGCTCTTGTATTTAAGCCAGACACTAGATAGAACTGTAGCACTGAAATTAAATAAACATATATAAAGCCTTCCCCCGACAGAAGGCATTTTTTAATGACAAAAATGTCATTTGAATTGAGATTTTTGCTAATTGAATCTCTCTGAAACAATGTAATGCACGTGGAGTCAAGTGGTTTAAAACATGTTACTGACATGGCTTCAAACGAATTCTAGCAATCTGTAAATCTGTAACATTTTTAAATCAAAGAAAGACATCTTTGATAAACTCACAAAGGAGACAGGTCATTGGCCAGCTAAGTCCTGTGGAGTGGACAGGCCTCCAAATGGTTCACTCATATATTTTTCACTGTATTGTTGGCAGAAGTCATGCCTTTTTTTTCTCTTTTTATCCCCAGGATAATTAACTTGCTCATCATCAAGTTGGCTGGCTTATTAATGATACAATCCAAGCTCTAACCCCTTCAAAGATTTTTCTTTAGACAAATGGTACCAAATTTAACTTTGCAGGTTCAAACAAAATTAGCAAGTCATTGTAATGAGGCTCCCAATCATCTTAGAGAACTTCTTAATGTTGCATAGATGTTTTTGAGAAGAGAATATTTAATACCGTACTATCTGCTTGACAAAAGCAGTTTCTATTCAATAGCTGTCCATCTTCCTACACTCAGCCAAAGGCAGTATTTCTCACCAAAAACATGAAGGGAATATCAGTGGGGCTAATCTCTTCGAAGTGCTTAGCACTTAAAGCAATGGCCTGCAGTTGTAAAGGGTCCCCACCCTCATTATCTCAGCAAAAGAAAAATGACCAGAATGCAAAATACTGGCTGGCTTTGGAGACAAAAATCCTCAAAAGGAAGTTAAAATAAACATTCACTAACTCAATTCTAAGATCAACACTTTGACTTTTAATTTACTAACCTTAGAATAAAAGATTCAAACTATAAACATATTCTTTCTTAATACAAAATGAGGAGTTAAAGTAGTACAAAAATTAAACTATATTGGTTAGAGTCATATAAATACATTAATTTACATCTCAGACACTATTATAGTTCAAGAAATAATGACTTTTACAATTTAATTTTAAATACCCAAAGATTATCTAATTATGAGTTACACAACAAGTTCTTTTCTGGGCTTCTTATTTCCTATGAGAATTTACTCAATGTTCTAACCTCGAAAAGAAAGACTGTTGTTTCCAGAACCCACTAATAGAAGAAATTGGGTATAAAAATCACAATGATCTATTTTTAAAAATTGCAAAGTGTTTAATTGCTGTATCCTATAGATAAAATGCTGCTGGTGAAGTAGATGAATTTGAGGTAACAACACTTGCTCAGGCTACCTTGTCCCAATTTCTCAAAATTTGGATTTCTGACCAGAAAGTATTCCCCATCCTTTAGAGGTCTGCTGGTACTGAGCATCTGGAACCTGCTGGGGTTGTTCCCCTTGCTCTCAGGCAATTCACTTAATTCCCTTATTCATTCTGCTCTAATGACTTGGACTTCCTTAACCTGACTAGTCGGTTGACTTTCTCCAACTCAGGTTCTTTCTCCTTGGAGCACTCTGCCTGGAATGTTCTTTGCCAAGACCTGTGCATGCCCCCCTTCCTCATTTCATGCATGTTGCTCTTTCTGAGGGGCCTTTCCTGAACATCTCACCTGAAATATCAACACCCCACCCTTTCACTCTATACACTTGAAATGGCTTTATTTTATTATGCTTTATACCATTTATGAATGTGTATGTGTGTGCATGTGTGCATGTCCGTGTGTGTGAGAGAGAAAGAGAGAGACAGAGACAGAGAGAAAGATAGAGAGGGTTAATTTTCTGTTTCTGCTAGTAGTATGCAAACAACGAAGACAGAGATTTATGCCTTGCTCACCATGTTTATATGAATTATCTCATGAATCTCACAAACACCATAACAAGCACTATTTTGTTATCCTCATTTTACAGAGGAGAAAATTTAGGCATAGAGTAAGAAACATGCCCATGGTTAGAGAACTAATAAGTGGTAGAACCTGGATTCAGAACCAGTCAGTGTCACTCTACAGGCCATTGTTCCTAACTGCTCTACTGCCTCTGAACATAATTAAAATAAAAAATTATGCATATAATTAAAATTAAAATACTGCATTATCAAATATATAATTATAAAGTAATTTTCCATAGAGTTTTATAAGAAATATACACATTATTAATTCTGATTAACTTGTGGTTTTATATGATTTATTTTTCTTTTATATATTTTTCATATTGTTTTTTCAAAAGTACGCACAGCAATCATAAAACATTTAGAATAACAACAACAACAACAAAAAACAAAAATTTTACAAAAATATGCCTCCTGTGGGCATATAAAAGGAATTTGAATGTTATGGTGGTTTCAGAGTATCAGTAAAATACCCTTTCTTTTCCCTTTCCATTTTGGAACCACCTGAGGAATAGATGCAGGAATTATAGTGATAGAGATCAAAATATTGGTTAAAATGTGATATGGCTGAATTAAACATAATATGAATTTACAGCCTCATTAGCATCCTAACACTTCCCACAGTGAATTAACTCTGCCCACCCAATTACAGGGAGAGTTGCAATAACTCAGGACTCTGCTGTTGGGACAGTCTGCTGGCAGAAATAGATGTAAAATCCTGTGTGACCAGAGGACAGGCTTTCCCAAGGAAAGGGCCACCAGTAGGAGCTAAGCAGTGGGACCTGCTTGGTTTCTTCTGAGCTGTTCAGTTAGCAAGATGCCCCTTTCACAGAGAAAGGGAGTGTAGTGGATTGAATTATGCCCTCCCCGCCGCAAACTCACTGATGCCTGAATTGTGTCCCCCAAGTTTCATACATTAGAAGTTTAATCCCCACTGTAATGGTTGAAGGTGGGAAACCTTATTACAGTAATTGAAAGGTGGTGCCTTAAAGAGGTGATTAGATTGTAGGACCATGCTGTAGAAAATAGCGGTCATGGGCATGGCTTGGAGGACTTTAAAAGGAGAGTGAATGAGGAAGTTGGCTTCTTGCTTTCTGTTTTCTCTGCTCCTCCATTTTGCAATGTTATATCCTGCATCACTGTTGCCACTACTAAGACCCTCACCAGATGTGTTCCCTGCACTGTGGACTTCCCAGCCTCTGAAACTGTAAGCAATAAATTTCATTTTCTTTATAAAATACCCAATTCTGTATATTTTGTTATAAGTAACAGAAAAGGAAGGAAGGAGGGACAGAGATGGAGTTGAAAGGGGCTAGAAATATTCTACTTAAACTTTCTAAACCCAAGATAGTTGAGTGGAAAGTTTCTTAGCTCCAGATATATGTGAAGACTGCATGGAGTAAGCATTAACCTCGGATAAGCATAAATGCCAACTTCCACTTGGCTTCAGAGGAATCATCTTTATCTGCCTTTCTCCTCTTTTCTTTCCAGCTCATTTTGGGAGGAGATGGGTGGGATTTAGTGTTGAAGGTAGACCATTACACTGTACGACAAGAAGTTACAAAGTAGCCAAGTACGAAAAGAAGTTACAAAGATGCCAGCTCTTCATGATTTCAAACCAGCATGTATTTTCATATTTTTTTTCTCTCTTCCACGTATAGGAACATTTTAACTCCATTTTCTTAATATTGAAACATTATCATATTTTTACTTTGGAAAATTTATAGCATAAGAGAAAACATCTCACAGAGAATGTTTGTGGGACATCATGCCAGGCTGCTTCTGTGCACCTGTGTTAAGGTCCTGGCAGAAAACAAGAAAACGCGCCCAGATGGAAGTTTTAAAGAGACATTAAGGAAGGAACTAAATACTTATTACAAGGAGGCAACCACAGAGGGATACACTAAGGAAATAAATACATAAGTTAGGAGCAGTGGGAAGTTTTTACCAACACTAGGCTTGAAGGGAAACGGAGGAAACAACCCAACTGGAGCCTGGATGAGAACCAGAGTCCTGGAAGCGGGCTGCAATGCACCCACGCAGGGAGGGAGCAGAGGAGGAAACGCTCCAGCCTCCCTTTCCTGCTGCTCTCTGCTTTCCCATCAGTCAATTCCCAGCAGAAGTCAATGGGCAAGTCGGTCTCCCCAGGGAGAGAGGAAGGCAGAGAACATAAGACGGAGGAGAGAAGGTATAGGGCCAATGGAGAATGAGCATCACAGCAAACATCTGCCTGCCTGTCTGTCTGTCCTTCTGTCTGTCTGCCTGCCTATCTGTCTATCTAGAAACTTATTGTAAAATTATGTTCTATATTCTAGTTTACCATTACTTTTATTTTCTCTGTATATCATGAAAATCTAATTTTGTATTTCATTATATACACATTTATGACATTTTAATGGTCACATGGTATTCCATTGTATGGATCTGAGATACTATATTTGAATAAGCCCTATACTTAAACATTTAATTTATTTTCAGATTATCTTCAGCGACTATCTTTTCATGATTGGCATTCAAAGATGCCCTTTTTAGTTATTTTAAAGTATTATTTTATAATTAATATGAATAATTCTCTCTTTATTTTATCATTAAACACTTAACTGAGGATCTCTTACAATTTCATGAGAAAGCTAATTGGCTTTGATTTGTAGCAAATATTGCTTGGTTAACACAAGTTCTGCCTTCATTACTGAAAATAGTAGATTAATATTTTAATCTGATTGACTGACAAAAGATGGTGTTATTAGGTACTACAACATGATATTCATCACATTATGATCGATTGGCTGCCCAAAACCCCAATGCCAAGTCAAGGCTTTCTTACAAGCAGCAGCATTCAATTGAAACTACAATTTTGGGGGGCAGGAGAAGACACAGAAGAATTACAGGATAGATTGTGTCTAAGTAGAAGAGGAATAGAAGTAACAAATCTAGAAATATGACCAAGACAAGTGTCTCAAAACAAACCAGATACCAATTTTCCAAAAAAAAAAAAAAAAAAAAAAAGGCAGTGGTACAAAACATTTTAAAAGAGAAGTCATTTTTAATAATGAAAAAATCACAGCACTAAGCAATAGAAGATAAGTTGGTGGAATGAATGTTATTAAAATCTATAAAAAACATGTATACAGATACAGTGTATTTTTACTAAGAGATCTCCCATGCTGAGACCAGGTTCCTAAGCATTATTTTCCATTGTTTCACAGTTCCAGAATGCATAAACAAAATAATCTAAAATTCTCACTGAAACAGCATTTTTTTCCCTTAAAAATAAATGGGAAACACTTTCTTCATGTAAGCTTATGCAAATGCAAGTATCTTCAAGGAGATTCTTAAACTAATTTCATCACAAAATCTCTCTGTCAGGCTGATAATAGTAAAAGTTAAGAACCTCTAAATGTTATCGGTATCAAAGTGCCTAAGTGTAAGTTTCCATAGGGACAATGAGGGAGAAATTGTCTACAGATGTGAGACTGGAGAGCAGCAAATCCATGAACTATTTCCTCTTCAGCAGAACATCCAGCAACACTCATATACAGGAATATCATGTCAGGTTTTGGAAGATTAAGAAAGTGTTGCAAAGATAACTGGTTTATGAAATTGTCCATTATCATGATGTTATCAATCGTTGTCTATTAATAGTGTTGGGAGAATTTAGATTTTTACAACATTTCCTATAGTTGAGTCTGTGGGTTATATACCACTATGTCTTTAGGCATAAATAATGATAATCTGCTGTGGTTTAATCATCCATGATTAATAGCAAACCAATTTAGTCGTTGTTCTTTGACTTGATCAAATATATTGGTTCTCTTTTAAGTTACATATGTTATTCTTTTTGACAAGATTTTAATTTACCTATACCCTATTGAATGTACATACATTTTAAAAATTAAAATAATTTATTATAATAATGTTTTTTAAGAATAAAGACTGGAGTTGGTACCATAGCCTCCAACACAGTCCTTGATCTGGCCCTTTGCCAACACTTTGACTAATCCCTTAAAACTTTGCTCATCTGATCTCAAACACAAAAAGCATAATTCAGACTTAACACTGCTGTTTTCTCTGCCTAGAATTCTCTTCCCCTTGATAAACACTTGATCCATTCCCTGAATTCATTCATGTCTCTGCTTACACACATTACTTCAGAGAAGTCATTTCTGAATATTCTCTCTAAAGTAATACTCCAGTTCATCACTCTCTGTTCTTTTAACTTGTCTTAATTTTTTTTATAGGACTTATCACCACTTGGCATATGTGTTGGTACTGATTTCATTAGTTATTTATCTAATAAATACCTCCCATTCTCTGAGCCTTCTCCCTTAAGTAGAGCGTAAGTTCCATGAGAGCAGATACATATACATATATATGTATTTTCTACATATATGTATTTTTTTCACTGCCCTTCTGTTCTATCCTCAGTGTCTAGAAAAGGGTGCAATAAATATTTCTTGAAAGATCATCAAAGGAAAGACAAGAACCAGATGATCACACTTGAGCATTATAATGGTTGGTTTTATCATGTTAATTTGGCTAGGCCTTGGGACCCAGTATTTGGTCAAACACCAGTCTAGATAACGCTATGAAGATATTTTTTAGATGCGATCAGTATTTAAATCAGTAGACTTTTAGTAAAGCAGATTATGCTCCATAATGTGAGTGAGCTTTATCCAATCAGTTGAAATCCCTAGTGAAGAAAGACTAGGGCCCCCTGAGAAAGAAGAAATTCTACCTCCATATTGACTTCAAACTCAAACTACATCGTCAGCTTTCCCTGTGTCTATAACCTGTTGTCCTTCCTTACAAAATTCAGACTTGCCAGCCCCCACAATCACATCATACAATCCTTTAAATTATACCTCTCTAATATATAATGTATACAATATAAACAAATATAAATATATTATATCTATAAAACATACACACTCACCCATTGGTGGAGGTGTATATATGTGTATATATATGTATACATATATATACACACATGTATATACACCCTATATATACACACACATACTTTATATACATATTACCTACACACAAATACCCTATTGGTTCTGTTTCTTTGTAGAATACTACAAATACAAACATAGTGATGTAGAAAACAATGCTATTTTTATAAGTAGATTAAATTCACCATTCCAAGAGTAGGAATATCAGAGTGAGGGAAAAAGAAACAGAAAATAAATAATAAAAAATTTTCACAGAAAGATATGAAAAGTAAATATATGGACAAATTACTCAGAAAATATGACACAACATAAAATAGCATACCAACTTAAATTGTGAGACCAAGTAGAACTTAAGGCAAAATCATCATAAAGGAGATGTTATAGTTGATAAAATGGAGAAAATACCAAGAAGATATAATGATTATGTGTATATATGTATCAAAAACATAGGCTCAAAATACATACAGCAAAAACTGACAATATTATAAGGATAAATTAGTTAATACTTCTGGTTAAGGATTTTAATATAAATACATCAGAAACTGAGATCTCAAGCAGTCAAAAAATAAGAAATTCTATAAATTATTTGATAACTAGTTAATAAGCTAAAGTAAAAGTTCTATAAATTTTTTGAACCAACAAGAGATGCATGGACATGTATTTGTTTTGAAAAACAAGAAACAGTGAACAAATTTATGTACTATAGATCACAGAAGATCAACTTAAGGCAGATCATGTTCTCTGACATAATTCAATACAATTTGAAATTTTAAAAAGATAACTCTAACAATCCCAGGTAATAGGAAACCCGATAGATACTTTTGAAAAAGAAGAAGCAAAGAGAGTGCTCTCCGTTCAGATATTAAGTAATACTAGAACACCACAGTAAAAACAACAACAACAACAACAACAACAACAAAAAAAACCGGAAAAAAACAGTATTGTACCAGATCAGAAAGACAGTGTTACCAATGTATTAGAAAAGAGAATTTAGAAAAGTACATCTGCCTGTCGCCTGTCTGCTTATATGAAGATATGTGATAGAAGTGGCATTGCAGATCAATGACATAAGGTTTACTTGTAAAGTTGATGGTATTAAGAAAACTGTTTCACAAGTTAGAAAAATAAAATTAGGTCTCCCACTATGGTCATTGAATTATTCTTCTCTGTAATTAGGTGAAAATTCCTCACCCATTATCATGAGACTTGTCCTTGATATCTGTAGTAACAGAATATATGTCCCCATTGCAGTGGTTTTGGACTTGGTTTATAATTTGCTTTGAGCTTGCTATATGGTCAATGGAAGGTTAAGGAGACTTAATATTTGTGACATCTAAAAAACTATTTAAATGTAATTGTACAGTTTAGTTTTTTGTCTCCTACCCTGCCCATTTTATGAGGACAACATGTTCCACATAGAGAGGCCCTGGGATCTAGAATGAGAAGACAGATGGAGCTTAACTGATCCCAGGAAAGCACATCTGGCCTGAGCTGTCCTGAAGGTCTCCCATAAGTGTATAAGAAAAAAATGCTCCTATAAGATAGGAAGACCCAGGGTTTGTTTGTGATTGCAGGAAACACTGACAGATAACACCCCCATTACACCTTGAATCAAAGACATAAAATGTAAAAGGTACCAATATAAAGCTAAAAGAAGAAGATGTAGGAGACAATCTTTGTAACCTAACAGTGGGGATGATATTCTTAAGCAATCCTCCCCGCCCCCCCCCCAAAAAAAGAATACTGTGTTGCTACGACAGAAATACCTGTGACTGGGTAATTTATAAAGAAAAGAGGTTTATTTGGCTTATGATTCCAGGACAGCTGCATCTGGCATGGGCCTCAGTCTGCTTCTATTCATGGTGGAAAGTGGCAGGGATCCAGCAGGTACAAGCAGATCACATAGCGAGAGGAAGCAAGAGAGAGAGAGAAGGTGCTAGGGTCTTTTTAAGCAATGAGCTCTCGTGGGAGCTAATAGAGGGAGAACTCACTCATTAATCCCTCCTCCCCCAGGGAGAGCATTAATCCATTCATGAGGGGTCTGCCCCCATGACTCAATCAGTTTCCCACACTGCCACATTGGAGATCAACTTTCCACATGAGTTTTGGAGGGGACAACACATCCAAACTGCATCAAATACTAAGACAAAAAGAAAATAGTTTTGATTTCATAAAATCTAAAAATTTAAATTCAATAAGACACCATATAAGAGGTCAGTAAATAGGTAACTGTTGGGAGAAATCTGCAATGTTTAAAGCCAACGACAGATTAATATACACATGATTACTGCAAAATCAGTAAGTCCCAAGAGACAGAAAATTCAATAGCAAAAACAGGAAAAAGCAAGTCACAAACGAAGGAGCCTGAAAGACTGAGTAGTACGTAAAAACATGCTCAACATCATCAGTAGTTAAGAAAATGCAAATATACATAGTGCCCACTCTACTGCCAGAATTAGAAAACCAAATACTACCTGTATTAGTCTGCTCAAGCTGCCATATCAAAATACTATAGACTGGGTTGCTTAAAAAACAGAAATTTATTTTATTTTGTTTATTTGTGGAAGCTGAAAGTCTGACATTACAGTGCCAGAGCGGTCAGGTTCTGGGTGAGGGCTCTCTTTTTGACTTGCAGATGGCCACCTTCTGGCTATGTCCTCTCATGACCTTTTCTTGCTGCGTATGGAGAGAGTGCTTATAAAACCACCAGTCCAATCAGATTAGGACCTCATGCTATTACCTCATTTAACCTTGATTACCTCCTGAAAACTCTAGCCCAATTATAGTCACATTGGGAGTTAGGGTTTCAACATGTACATTTTGGCACTACTAAATATTGAGAATAAGATTTCCAGGAGGAGTGTAAACTAGAATAGTGATCCTGAAGAGCAATATGGTAATACTTAGTGAAATTAAATAATGTACACTCCTACAGCATAGCAGTTCCACCTATGAGTATATACCACAGAGAAACTATCAGAGAAGCCCATTACAGTGATATGTACAAGGATATTTAGCATAGAATATCTTGAAGTAGCAGGAGCTTATAGGAAACTTAGGTATCCATCATTAGAGCAATTCATAAATAAAATGGTAGGATGAATAAGATTGAATACTATCTAGTGTACAGAATTGATAAAATTGATAGGCATATACTAATATGCTTAAAACTTAAGAATATAGTATAGAATTAAAAAAGCAAGAAATTGAATGGAATCTATAGCAAAGTACAGTTTTTAGAAATCTCACACAAAATTGTATATATGGTGTGTGTGTGTGTGTGTGTGTGTGTGTGTGTGTATGTGTGTGTGTGTGTGTGTGTGTGTGTGTGTATGAGGGATATTCAAAAAGTTCATGGAAGGATTCATATTATCTTGTAATTCCATTCTTCCATGAATTTTCTGAGGTGCCCTAAAGGATACTTTCAAAAACTTCCACAGGGTATTGGAGGGAATGACAGTAGAAATTGGACATGAAAGGAGAAAAACAATAAAATCTGATGTACGATTAACTCAGTGCTTTGTACCTGAGGAAGAAGAAGCCAAAGGAAGAAAAGATGAATGAAGAGAAAGAAGCTAACAGGGAAGAGGAGGAAAATAAATAGGAGAAGAAGCAAAAGTGGCAGAAGCATCTACTGTTAAAGCTAAATTTGAATATGGATAAATAGCTCCTAATACAGTATGGATACTGAACAAAATCAACTTTACAAAAGGCCTAGTGAAAGGATAACAGAAGAAAGCAGGAGTAATCAAGACGTAAACTGATGACTGAGTCCATTAATTAAGCTGAGTCCATCAGAACAGAAATAGGTGATTATATAATTTAACATTACAGAAGTACCCATCTTTTTTTCTGCCCCTCCATATACAGCTACAGAACGCTCTTCTTTATAAATAATATTTGGATAGAACATATAGCATATTACATGTAGAACAGTTAAAATTATAGTTTGCAATACTCCCAATTAATACCTGCAAATTCATGTCTATTGTTTCAATTTACTTTGTAAATTGAATCTTATCTATCTCATCACTGAATTCCAGAATTTAGAACAGTTCCTGACATATAGTAGGCTTACACTAAATATTTGTTAACCGAATTAACAGAATTCAGATCAATAAAAATACAAGAGAAGGAATGATAAAATTCTTGGATAGAAGGTATGGCCTGCAATGCATATCTATTATCCCAAGATGTTTATCAAACTCATTCTTTCAATACACTTACAGAATGTTGATTTTCATAATAACAATACACTAGTTCTTTTCAATTTTTTTTCTTTTGATCGTTGAGTGCATAGTAGGGGATACAATGTGAAGATGATTTAAAGAATTTTTATTTACTCTCCTCTTACACTACAAGTGAGAAAAGATACTTCTGAACTCAATCAGATTTCAGTAAATCATATTTGAATATTGTTTGAAATTCAATTTTAGATAAATATAACTGCAAGTTATCACAAGTGCAAACTATGCAGGCTCTGTCTCCAAATTTGTTCTGAGTTGATTTGCACATCCGTTAAACTGCAACTTCCCTTAAAGGATTATCCTATTAAAAAGTATCAGCTTGGCAGATTAAAGATGATTATCTATTCAATTTTGTGTACTCAGTCTATTAAAATGAAGACAAATTCTTGGGCTACTTGACCTTGGGACATGCAGTATGTTTACACTGCAAATTTTAACTATTAATTTTTAATCTAATAACTACTATATGCTATTAGATTAAAATAACACATTCCTCTTAGATATCAGAACTTTGCACTCCTTAGAAAAATTCAAAGGTGTAATTATGCCTTATTCATTTATCTGCATTTTTATTGATTAATATATGTGCAAAAATGTCATTTACTAAATTTCAAAATGACCTATGCTAGAATATACATGTAATTTTTACTACATCTGGAAACATACCAGCATAACTAATTATATGCACTGGGATATTTTATTGCCTAGACGATATTAAGATATAGCTAGCTATACAACTAATACCTTATACTTGCCACACAGATAAAAATGATTTTATAATTTCTTACTTAAACGTGTTGAAAAATAATTTGACATTATCACATTAATTGTTTATATGCATATAACTACTGTAAATGCCTTTGAAAATGTTTCTTACATAAATACCACAAAATAAATCTTCATTAACTCTGATAACACTAATTTAGAATTCATCATTATCTGAACATGCACTAGATTTAAATTGTTTGTATATAATTATGTATGTAAGCTTTGTAAAGAACTTCCAAGGAGATATTTTATTTACCTAAGAAAACATATCCAATCACCTTGTCATTATCTTTACCTATGTTGCAATTATACTTCTATGTAGTGCAACTACATCAGAAAGCTAAGCGACAATTATAACTACACTTGTTTTACAAATACTACACAAAATTGAGGACTTAAAACAAGTGTGACTTCTCTGTAGCATCCAGGCAACTGCAGGTGCAATAGCTGATTGTGCCTGCATAATACTGTAAA
Source organism: Cynocephalus volans (assembly GCF_027409185.1). Taxonomy (NCBI): domain Eukaryota; kingdom Metazoa; phylum Chordata; class Mammalia; order Dermoptera; family Cynocephalidae; genus Cynocephalus; species Cynocephalus volans. Next base: position 278,351,122 of record NC_084460.1, on the reverse strand, counting down.
GTCAGTAAGTTATTTACTGCTCTGATTTAACCAGAATGCACCAGATTCTTATTATCTCATATAGTCCTATAAGAAAACTTTGATCTTATCATTAATTTAATTTATCAAAATGTGATAAATTATCTAAAACTTAGGCTGTAAACCTAACTGATAAAGTCACCTAGTTCAAACCTCTCATTTTACAGATGATAAACCTGAGGTCAAGACAGGTCAAGTGTCCTGCTCAACTTCTTATTACAAATCATAGATGAAGAACAATTTTATTCTTTAGAGACTTGCCTTGTGCTTGACTCAAATGTCCTTTTCTGACTCAAGAGAGATACATGATTTCTAGATGTTTCTACAAATTCAATCCAGAGTCAGATAAAAGATTCTGGGGTATTAGGGATCTTAAGACATTATTCCTAAAGCTGTGACGACAATTCCAAAAGGGAGCTTTCGTAGTTTGGACAATGAGTTTATTATTAGCTTAAGTACACAAACTTTCAAAGATGATATCTGAGAGGAACCAGACTTGGTTACATGTATAAATTTTATTATATTTTGTAGAAGCCAGTAACTTTCATTTATATTAATCTATCACAAATTATGCAATTCTAGTGCATTTAATTTTCAGAATTTGTAACTCTATTGGGATAATAGTCTAATGCTTAATAACTGATATGGCACAGTCACCAACCAATCAGAATGGACATTAGACCAATCAGAACAGATTTATGGCCACACCATTTTGTACAATTATGAGTATTATCTCTGAATTAATATATCTTTGGTTGGTACATCTTTAATGAAAAATTTCAACGTATCCCCACTGTTATTAGCATGTTATTTTCCATACTTGCTGGCAGGTAAATTAAATTGCTTTTATCCCAGAAGATAATAAGAGACAAAATAAAAAGAAATAGTTAATTTTACAGATAAAAGCATAAAACCAGTCACCATGAATCTCCAATTTTTTTCTTTACAATTCCTAATTTAAATTAATTAAATGAAATGTAATCAGGCTTTTATGGAACTGTTAGAGCATGTATGTTTATTAATATACATATGTAATCAAAGCTTTCAAATCTCCTTAAAATGGGAGAAATAAAACCCAACTTACAGTGCTGTGATGATTGAGAGAGAAAGCCTAGTGCCTAGCACATAGTGTACCTCATTCCAGGTATTAGTTTTAGACTTGTGTATCCAAAGGGCTATGGAATTTGATTTCCTTCAGTTCCTCCATTCATTTTTCTAATATCACAGGAGCCCATATTCTACTTAAGAATGAAATGAATTTGCATACACAATAAAGCCACTCAAACAGGGAATGAAGTAATGGGATTATAAGATAATTTAGCTGGGTCACCTGTTCACCTTTTCTCTCGTATTTTATTCTCTCTTCTTGTGGCTCTCTGTCTGAAGAAGATGATGTGGTAGAATTGGCTTGCTCTTAGAGGGGCAACTTAGTTTGACCCTGCCTTATGCTTTAGAAACAAAAGAAGCTGGCTTTCTATTTCAGTTTTTAATTTTTATTTTTAATCAGGCCAGGCCTTAAATAAAAGACAAAAAGAAGGGTCCTGCAGGCATAATTCAGCCCTGATTATGTGGATAGAAATTCACACTGAGGTGTAGGATTGGAGTTCCAGCTTCCAATAGGAAGATAGGTACTTAGGATGCCCCTTGTTCATAAGACACATCAGAATCCTGTCAGATAACCCAGGAGATCCTCTTTTCCTTTTTTTTTTTTTTTTTAAGTCACAACTAATTGACAACTAATGTCAATAACAGGATTCTGTGTCTTAGCTTTGAGTCAAATATCACCAAGGGGACTATTTCAATATTCACAGCACATGAATCATTTCTTCTAACAGATGCCATATAACATTATAAACCCAAATGCTATTATTATAATAAGAGTAAGAATAATATAAAGTTTAAGATTATAGTCTCTGGGTTTAGATTGCCTGGCTTTGAATTTCAATTCTGTGTTTGATCACCTAGGTGATACTGGGCTTGTTAATGTTTTTGTGTCTCGGTTTTCTCAGCTGTAAAAAGGGGACAAGAGTAACAATCTCCTAAGTTGTAGTGAGGATTGAATAGGTTAATACATGAGCCAACTCACATGGTTCCAAAGATATTAGTGAAGGGACTAGAACCAGACCCGTGGACTAGTGTTGCTTCAGTATGGAGGCAATGTCCCTCTGAGCACTCTACCTCAGCAAATTTTTCTGTAAAAGCCAGATAGTAAATATTTTAGGCTTTGCAGGCAATATGGTCTCTGTTTGTTGCAAATACTCAGTTCTGCTGTTGTAGTGGGAAAGCAACCTTAGGAGATATGTAAATGAATGGATGAGGCTGTGTTCCAATAAAACTTCATATATGGAAAAAGGTCAAATTGGCCCATGGGCAGTAATTAGCCATCCCCTACTTTACCTACTGTACTTTAGAATTGCAGTTTTCCCACTCTGGTTGGTGGGAACACAAACTATTCCTGAGCCTATGTGAGCTCCTGGCTTTTATTTTTTCTCACCTTTCAGACAGATTTCTCCCTGGCCTCAGGATATCATGTACCTATCCTTACTCAGCTAAAGACTAAAGGGGACACTGCTGATCTCCAGGGTCCTCCGTGGGCTGCACTCACCTCTCCTGAACTTTGCCCTGAAAGCTTGAGCTGTTTTGGCCTCCCAGGACTGCCCACTCTGGCTTCTCAACTCTGAGGAACTGCAGAATTCCCCATTGGATTTTGTTCATCCCTGAGTTGAGATCTAGAAACTTTTTCCAGGCAGTATTCTGGGGCAGTCTTGGGGTCACCTTGTAAACTTCCCCTCTCTCAGGTATTGCTGTTCTTTATTGCCCACTGGTCAATGTCTGAATACCATTGCTTCATATATTTTGTGTGTTTTTTGCTTTTTGGGGTTTTTTTCAGTTGTTTCAGGTGGAGGTTAAACCCGGTTGGTCACTGTTACTCCATCTTGGCTGGAAGTGGATATCCTATATATTTTTAATAATTCATATGCAAGAAAACTAAGACTCAGAAATGCTTAGAAATTTCACCAAGATCATTTAGCCAGTAAGTAGTGGAGAGAAAATTCAAAACTAGGACTTTTAACTTCTAAATGAGTGCTTTCTTTGTTACACTACACTGCTTCTATGGGAGGGAATTAACCACACTCTGCCTTTTAAATACAAAGCAATGAACCGTAGTCTTTACTAACAGAAACTGTCAAATCAAATTTGAACTGAAGATTTGCGGGTTATCTTCTTATGTTCTGAAAAACTTGGGAGAGGTGGCCAGCCAGTACTTTTAATATTTTTCAATGTAGTCAATTTTTTCCTGCCATTTTAGCCTTTCTAGTGTGGTTCTGCCTATAGAGAATATTTAGGATTTTCTCCAAATGGTGGGAATCTTTGCCCATTTTAATGATCTGATGCTGATAAGCTTTCTACTGGAAAGTTCCCATCTGGCTCAAACTTCAGCTTGTGAATTTACTACAGATGTGACTTTTTTGCAAATGTACTAAAATTATCTTTTACAAAGGAGAGAAAAATATTGCTAAACTACATAAACATGGTGAAATAAGAGATGTGGAAAAGTATATGTATAAATTTTCGCAGTTCATTTTTTATTACTTTCACTATGCGATTCCATTTAACATTTTCTGAAATAGCAATAAATTTTTGAATGGTAAAACATATGGCATTTTGAGTATGCCAAGTGAGAGATATTATTTAGATAGTGAATATTTGCAAAAATTTGTAGCATTACATTACCAAGGGACTCCCTGTTTAATGAGAAAGGAACACTTATCTCTTTACAAATACATGGGTTGTAAATATATACTAATATATGTATGTATCTATAAACACAGATAATCTGTGAATGTCACAGTAGCGTATTTGCAAATAAAACATTATGTAAATAATGCTATGCCACATTCAACTCCTCTTTTAAATGTGAGAGGATGATTTCATACAGCAACCGAAAAGCTAAACTCTAGATGGTGATTCATACATCTTTAACTCTGTTAATTTTAAGTATATATGCATATACAACATTACATATAACTTTACTGCTTAGTTAACCATTTACATTGCTTTTAATACTACATGAAAATGAGGTTTTGACCTTTGTTTCACTTAATATGTATTCATTGGTATTTATGCTTTCACTAAAAGCCTCCTACTGTGGCACACATCCTTGGCCGTCTTACTTGCCTACTAATATATTGATTCATCTTTCTCATCTCTAAAATGAGTGAGATCACCTTTCAGACCCCTTCCAGCTGCAGGATAAAACATGGTAGATGACTATGCTGAGAGTTCCTTATTATAGGATACCATTGTCCCTTTGAATCCACATTGGAACACTGGAAGACAATTATCTCCTCCATTATTTCTACGAAGAAACTTAGTTCAGGGAGATTAAATAATTTGCCTGAAGTGTAAAAGGTACTGAAGGTGTGATTAAATCTAAGGTTTGAGTTATAGTCTGTATTCTTTTTCTACACCTCTGGTTTTCAAATATTTTTTTCAAAGCTATATTTTAAAAATGATACACTGTGAGCAAACTCAATTTTGAAACAGATAAAGTACCTTTCACTAGTACAAATTTACTTTTATAAATCCAAAATGAAAACATTTACCTATAAGGCTAATAAATGATGAGGAAAGTTTGATGTACATGAAAATTTGAAATGAAAGTTTATGGACAACCATTTCAGCCTTTTAATGGCTTCCACTTTTAATCTGTTTCTGTACTGTGTTGGATTTGCCAACACAAAGAAACCCCTTATTTATAAAGATAAGTCATTGTACATAAAAACAGTCCTTTATAAACAATACATCTCATAATCTCAAGATGCCCTTCAATTAAACTGATCCAGAGACATGAAATGTGATTAGAAATTTTTGTTTCTATGATGATCACTTAGATTATCTAACAACTGCTCACATTCCTCGTATAAACTATCAAGATAACATCCTCAGAGAGGATGCTATCCATACTTCCACCTGTATTATATAATATTATAATAACATTACATGTACGTTTTCTATGACTATTCCTCAGGTCCAAGAGCACAGCTGAAACAGTTGACCAGAGTCTTGCCTAACATTAGTTATGACAAATAATGCACTAGATGTATATAACTGCATGATTTAATTCTGTTACAGAATTTCAGTCAGGAACCATGGTTAGATACAAATTAACTAATGTGAACCCTCAATAAATGTTCATTATTGTCAATATTCCCCATATATCTCTTGCTTTTTTGGAAAATGATTATACTGTATAAGCTTGTATTGGCTTGCTACTGGGGATAAATAAAAGTATGTTCAAATGAATGTGCATTTTGAGCGTACTATGTTAGATTTGATTTTTATCCTCATATTCCAAATATTTTCAAGATACGATTTTGTTATACTTCTCTTTTAAATAATCTTTTCCTGAATAAATACCAACTAGAAGAGATTTATGAGTCCTTATCCTTATTTCAATTTTGTTTTTCTTTTTACTTACATTCTTCCTTACTCTCTTGAGATGAACATAATTTCTGGTTCTTTACTTTGTGATTTTCACCAATTTATTCATACTGTCATCAGACCTTATGTTTGCTCTCCCCAGTTTCTTCAATTTTTGATATATTTCAACCTTTTTAAAGTAAAGAGTCATTAAGGACTTCTCTTATACAGAAGCACAGCTTTCTCATTATTCAATGAGAAAAGCTTTATGACAGTAATTTCTCAAATACACAGAATTAAAATTAGTTATGGTATGTTCCTTGAAGAACTGACCAAAGGCATGGCAAAGTCAGATTGAAACTGTATTTCCTCAGACTGATAAAGTGTTTTCATTGACAGGGTCACTAGTGTATACTCTTTGCTGTTTTTATTTCTCTCTGTTCCACCACTGATTCTTGTATTTTTCTTGATATTAGTGTATTACCAAGAATACAGCAGTCATGGAGAGAAAAAACACAGGTTTGTTGTACCACAGACTTTAACATCATATTGACTTGTTTGACAGAAGATAGGTACTGATATTTATTCAAAACCATGTTTTCTTGACTATGCAAAGAACTTTGGGGCATGATGATAGGCAGTAAAGAGCAATTGACAACATTTTTTAATAATGATGATAAAATATATAGCTATTATTAGGTATACAGTATTTCAAAACAACCTTTAAAATTCTGTTATTAGAAAGTATTGACAAAAAAAAACAAACAAAAAATAAAAAGAAAGAAAGTATTGACAAAAGTTTTGAAATTTCAGAGTTCAAAATTCAAAAACATGAACACTGGAAGAGATTTCAGGATGGGAAATATTTATAAAAATCAAGTTAAAAGCCCTTTAGAGCTATGATATCAATGCAGATTTTATATGTCAGAAACTATAAATTGAAATATTTATAGGCTTTCATGGTATAAAATGAAATTCTCATAGTTGGTATCTTGATTCTGTGCAGTGTTTTATTCTTGAATTCTGGCAGGCCATAAATGTCTTAATGTCAAAAATATTACTAAAAACATTTTTAAAGGAGCCATTGTTATTAGTGTGTTTTATAATGTAATGGGAACACACCTTAAAGTTTGTTAAGAAGACAAACTTGCTGTTTTCTAAATTTCAGATATGATATCATAAAAGCAGTCCCCCCAACCACACAACAATTATTAGATCTACAATTACTCTTGTTACATTCATACTTTTCGGACTGCAGAATTAATAAGGGCTATTTTAAAAATAAAACATTATTATTTCCTTTACATATATTCTTTATTTTCTCATCTTTAGATGGGTATGTCTAAAGATTTTAACATCTCCCCAACTTTGATCTACCACAGTAACACTAAAAGATTTTTAAAAATTCTCAAAACTTAAAAAAGTTCCAATACACATCACACTAGCAAAGGAAAGCTGTATTATCCACTAACAGATATACATTCTTTATTTAGCAAAGGCTATCATTAAAAATGCAGATGCATCTTCTATTACACTGAGGTTGGCTGTGAATTGGCCCTGGTTGCTACTGTGGTATACTACTCTGCCATAAATAAGAATGATATACTCCCATTTGCAGCAACATGGATGAGCCTGGAGAAGCTTATGTTGAGTGAAATAAGCAAAGCACAGAGGGATAAATACCACATGTGCTCACTCATATGTGGGAGCTAAGAGAGAACAAAGGAAGGAAAGAAAGACTACGGTAGTGCATTGGTCTTTCAGAGGAAGAAAACATTCCTTGGGCTACAAAGTGCAGTGGGAGGGGGCAAAGGGGAAGGGTTGGGGATAATTGGGTGGGGGACACGGGGTACAAATGCAATTTGTGGTAATGGGTATGCTGCCAGTATGAATCTGGCCCTCACATCATGGGCACGAGGGGTGACAATCAGCTTTGTATCTCATGAATATTTATTTATAAAAAGTCACATAAAAAAAGGCAGATGCAGCTGTCTTTCTAACCTTCTAAATGGAAAATCAAAATCATTGTGTGATTGTTAACATCAGTTGCTACACTTCCTCATCAGCAAGGACAAAATATTTTATTTGATTGGTAATGTTTTTGTCATTGTGGAAATAAAGGCTAAACACAATCAAGTAGTAATATTATAGAATGCAAAGCACATAATTGCAACATTATGAATATGTATTCCAATTAATCATGAAATGTAGAAAATATGGGGTAATTTATTAAATTATTATGACTATAATATTACATTAAAAATACTTCAAGTTCATTTTTAGCAAGCTTTTGTTTTTTTCCTACTCTCAGCTATTTTGTCTACAGAAAACCCAAACTGCTTACCTTGCATGGTGATTCTAAGGGATCTAGGTTTCAACTCTTTGAATGGCACTGATAGCAAACCTGTATTATCTATATTAACACATACTTACCTCCTCTTTTATTCCTTTCTTTAAATATATGATGAATATAATTCTTTTATGATATGACATAATAAAATATATGATAAACTATAATGTAATATATTATGATATAATAGTAATATTAAGAACAGAAATTTACATAGGAGGAAGTACCAAAAACTTTAAGTGAAAACAAAATAGTTTCAGAATAAATATTAACATTGTTAGCTTGGTGACAAATGTTAAACAAATAGAATCCTACCTGATAAGTCGAAGTTCACTTCATTGCCAGGACTTGGACCTATGTCAATGGACACAACTGGTAAGAGCTTCCGAAAGTCCCATAGTTTTGTAACCCCACAGGCATCGCAGGAGGCTATCATGTGACCCTTCAAAATATAAAACAGAAAAGAAATGTACATACATATGTATTACACATACAAGGTTTCTTCAGAAAGTTCATGGAAAAATAGAATTAAAAAATAATGTGAATCTTTCCATCAACCTTTTGAAGTATCCTCAGATACAAATATATATATAGTAACCCACAGACAAAAGGTAAGAGGTATATTATAATTTTATTAAACCCATGAGAATACATTATTCTAAACTAAAAAGTTTTCATTATATCTTTATCTTGAACATAAAATTATTATAAAATGATATTCTTAATATGTGAGATCCTATACTAAATTTTGGGAGTTAATTTTTCAGGAAAACATTTTGATTTTTTAGTTATATGAAAAGATGTAATAAACAAAAATATATCCACTCATGTAAATTGTTTATATATACACATATCACATATCATGTGTGTGATATATGACACATAAAAACTATGTCCATGAAAAAAATTACACCATAAGCACATCTTGCCTTATATGCTTTCAATTAATTTGCACTAATAATTTATATCTCAGATAGTATAAAAAGTAAAACAGAGGTAAGAAGGCAAATGGACATAATGAGAGAAGAGTTTTATCACTGTGGGTAGACTGAGTGGGGCCGGGTGAAATTGACTGCAATGAAACGGTGCCTATTGTGGTCTGCTGGACAAAATTCTCAGTAGAAATACTTGGACCTGTTTTGGTTAACTTGTAGTGAGCCAAAGAGGATGGAAAATAGAAGGAAGGGTGGATAGATTCAAGTGTTATGGAAACGGGGGAGGATATTTTCCCAGTACAGTACAAGCAGCCCAGGCTCATCTATTGAGAGCTCAAGGTGGGTCTACATCTCCTACTGGCCTCTCAGGAAATATTTATTGAGCATTCACTTCATGTCAGGAACTGGGGATATACTGATGAGGAAGAGGGGTTCCTACTCTCCAGCAACTCGTAATCTACACTCATTCTTATCACTTCATCTATTTTTTTGTCCACTCACAATTTGAATGAGTATTGCCACATCAGAAACACCAATGTTTATGATAACTCAATACACTGTTTCCAATTCAGTAGAAAGTTTCCCTTGTAGGTCCAGCTTAATTGTTTTCATGGTCGAGGTAAAAACCATCCTCTCATTTTCTTCGTAAATTTTCTAAAACTTTAAAGATAATAATTTGTTACTGCAGTTTTCCTTATCACTCTGAAATAGCTCACACACTTTTTTTCTTATTTACTTCTTGTTTTATATCCTTTCTGCAAAAACTGTGCATCCTGTATTACAGTTCAAGTGGACTCTAGTTTTCCCTAAACACACCAGCAATGCAACAAATGCCATTAGTTTTATAATTCTATAACTTTTGTCACTGGTAAAATAATCCGACAACCTTGTCCCCAATCTAGCAAATGAGATGCTTAATTTTTTTTACGACTTACAAGGAACATGGAGAACTTGGAATGTCCTCAAATACGTAAACATGTATTGTAAAAATTGTGAGGAATCAATGAATTTCATTTTGGAAAAGGAAAGAACAGTTCTCAGTATTAGCAGAGAAAACCAGTGTTAGAAATTAGGAAGACCTCTTTCTAAATATAAGGTTTTCAATAGTTTCTCATAAGTGACACTCTGGAATGTTTCTTCAATTTTGAGAACAGAGTAGACGAGTTTTAATCAGAATTTAACTTGGATGCTCCTATCACCAAAGACTTTATGTACTTTTCTTGTCTGGAGTCTATGAATTAAACACAATCTTAAAGTATACTTTATTCCACTGGATATTGAAATGTGAGAAAACACACTAAAAATAAAAAATAGTTTAATCGTTTTTATTGAATGAAAAGAAATATTTAAGTAGTTTTAATATTATTATATTTAATACTTGAAACTTTTATTGGTGTCAAATAATTAATGTCAATAGTTTGATACTATTGAAATGAGTTTATATTTTAAATGCTTTGAATGAGCCAGGTACTGTGTTAAATGCTTCATTAATAAAAGAGCACACAGTAATTTTAAACAATTTTGAACAACTAACATCATTTAGCTAGATTTTTCCATTGCCTTAGGAACTTAGAAGCCAGGACAAAGTATGCATTATGGTAAAATGACTATAATAACTTACTAAGTGATAGAAATAAATTTGTATTTAGACTTGATAACTGAAAAACTACTTGGTAACAAAAGAACAACTTAGCTATACTTCCAATTAGCAGGTGAAATATATGTAGTGCCTATTTTAGTGTTTGGAGAAGAATAGAGCTCAAGAAAATGTTTGTTAAACCAATACATGAGTAATGCCTCCTTGGAGCTTACGTAAAAATTTTGCTTTAGTCAAAGTCCTTCCATAGCAGTCTTGAGATAAATATTAATTCTAACCCTGATAGTTCTGGATCACTTATAACCAACGAAGTGACAGAAGATGCAAACAATCCAGAATCAATAACTTGGAATAGCTTCAAGACCTTGTATCCCTCCTTCTGCCATCTGAAGCAAACTAGGGGGCCATCTGCCAATCTCCTTCCCCAAGACAGAAAAAGAAACTAGAATAGTGCTAATCCAAACTTCAAAACGATGTGAGTTTTGAGGGATCTGGAGATGAAGAGATGTGGGAAAGGGATCAGTTGACAACCTGCAGAAAAACTGGACATTTTATCTATAGAATTTATGACAGGTAGGAAAACAAAGGCGAGCTATAGGTAGGCAGTTAACCTAAACTAAGAACGATTTCAAAGAAAATGTTTTTTTTTTTTTTTTAAATAACAAAACAGGTGGAATCGTGTGGCAATCTTAAAGAGAATAAAGACTCAAGAGCTTTGGAAACCTCTTTAAAATGTAATTCTGGTTATGTCATTGGTACCAGCACTGACACCGAGGAGGGGAAGGTACTAAAGAGGGAGCATAGAGAGCTCGCAAAGAGGGGCAGATTCAGCTCTATGTCTATTTTTGTAACACTAAATCTCCAGCACCCAGTGTAGTTCCTGCTACATGTTAGGCATTTGATCTTTTAATACATAATTAAATGAATAAATATAAAAGAAATAGAGATTTTTTTAAAAAAAATAAGCAATATTAAATGATCTGAAGCTCAGAAAAAGAATTTTTTTTTAAAATTCCAAGACTTAAATGAGTTAAATGACACAAGTAGTATTTAGTAAAGTGAACAAAGGGTACAGTTCAGATGAAAATGAATAGTCACCACTACTGATTGCCCCTGTTAAGCTCCTGACCAACAAATTCAAGATTCTACAATGAGAAAAGCCATATAGACATGAACTTATTTCTAAGTTAGAGTAGAAGAATATAAGATCAAACCAGCTTCATCTAGGTGGCTGAAATTATATTGAAGAAAAATTTAGTAATACATATTAAGGATCACAATAGTGTTCATTATTTTGAAACTTTAATTTTCCTTCTAAAAGTTATTACAAATTAAAGAAAAAGTTATAATAAAATAATTAATGCAGCACTATTTATAAATAAAAAATGAAAACATATGAAATTTATAATAATATCATATGGAAGAAATAAACCGTGTGGTTGTGGACTCAGAAAACTACCAGAGGCACCTTTTATGCAAACTTGATACCAGCAGCTTCAGGGAGACAAGAAGACTAAACTGCTGTCTCTCTGCACAGCAAGTTTCAAGCATGTTTACTGTAAAACAAGGAAAGAAAAGGAAAGAACTGGGATGCTAATGAGGTTATTTATAATTTAAGTGAATAGTTAGAAGGCTATTTTCACAAACCAATAGTATTCCTTAATATAAATATAAGTTACGGCTTTATATAAGTTTTTAAAACAGATTTTACAAATTTAGGCATTAATATAAGGTTTGCGGTTAAGAGGCTATTTTCAGGATGGATTAAGAAACGTCATATAGTAATACAACTTTCTATATCAAAGTCCTTATGTCTTTATATTGCATGTCAGAAAGAAATAAAGAGGATATTAATTTATTATGGAAAACACAGGTCCAATTTGATTGTACTTAGAACCTTTATCTTGATGAGTCTGATAAGTAGTTTCTTGGTTCAACTCACTAGGCTTCATGTGTATATATATATATATATATAATATATATTATATATATAACATCTTTCTTTTCGTTTTCTTTTGGAAAGTCAATTTACAGAACAACATCTAAATAAATAAAATATCTTAGGTTCATTACATTGTTCCCTTTCTGCAAAGGTTCTTCAAGGCTGAACTGGATATATATATATATAAATGTTCTATTCTCAAGGAGTTATATTGCATAATATAGAAATGAAATAATTATAGATCAACTGTGCACACATGAGAATGTTGTAAACTCTGTAAGTGCAAGTACTTTGTTTTCTTTACCAGTCCATACCCATGACCTAGAATAACCCATAGTAGATACTCAATAAATAATTGTAGAATGAATGTATGAATACCTAAGATGAATGATTAAAAATCCACTAATCTGGTGTATATCTAAAGGAATGAAAATCATCATGTTGAAGTGATACCTGCACTCCCATGTTCATTGCAGCTTTATTTAAAATAGCCAAGATATAGAACCAACCTAAATGTCCATTGATAGATAACTGGATAAAGAAATTGTGGTATATATACACAAGGGAATACTACTCAATCATAAAAAAGAATGACATTCTGCCATTCACAGCAAAATGGATGAGCTTGGAGAAAATTATATTAAGTGAAATAAGCCAGGCACAGAAAGAAAAATACTGCATGTCCTCACTCATAAGTGGGAGCTAAGAAAGAAAGAAAGGAAGAAAGACCACAATAAAATGTTCAATTTTTGAAAGAGAGAACAGACTATAGTTACTAGAGGTGTGAAAGGGAGGGGGTTGGGGAGTAATTGGATAAGGGACACAGGAAGTGGTTGCAATTTGTAATGATGAACATGCTAATAATATTGATTTGATCATAACAGACTATATACAAATGCCGATGGTAAACTCTGTACTCCATAAGTATCTACAATCAATTATATTTCAATTCAAAAAATAAATTAAAAAAACATTAAAATAACAGTTATAGAACCAGTATTAAAAATGAAAAAAAATTATGCTAAACTTTGATTTTTTTTACATTGATTAAAATTATGCATCACACATGTACAATGATTAAATAGGAAGATACATTTATAAAATAATGTTGTGTATCTTCTATAATCCTTTAATACTTTGAATATGAACAGTAACCACAAGTAAATTTCTCAAAGATAAGTTTCATATTATTCAAATTTCATTGCCAAGTTTATTACTTTTTATTTCATGAGATTTTAAAATATGTCATTGGTACCAGTACTTATACTAAGGAGAGGAAGGTAGTAAAGGTGATTGCATAGAGAGCTCTCAAAGAAGTTCAAATTCGAATCTATGCCTGTTTTTGTAACACTGACTCTCCAGCACCCAGGATAATTCCTGCTACACATTAGCATTTGACCTTGAATATGTCACTGACTGAATGAATATAAAGGGAATAAAGAGTAATCAGTGTTAACTGTATGCAATTTTAAATTATTTTTTTCAAAAATATAGAAATGTTAAGTTAAGGCACTCGTACTTACCTGGCTATGGCCATTAGGCACTTGTGTTTGCCTGGCTGTACCTCACTATGCTGTAACCAAGACCCTCACCCGGATGTCATACAGACCCAGCTGCAGCTGGGACTGGGCCTTATTCTATACTATGGTTAACACAGACTGCTGCAACAGAATTTTACCACCCTGCTTCTTCTTCTCTCTATGTAATTTCCCACCCTGAGACAAAGTCATAATCACATAAGATCATAAGATCACTTCTCTTGCTCTGTTACAAAAACCCGGAAATGCTATGATACAAAAACAACAGCCCCACTGAGTTCAGGGCTCAGCCTTTGGACTTGAATCGGCTGAGACAATGCTGGCATATCAACAAACTCTGTTTTCCTGTTTTAAGCCTCGGGGTTTCCTGCCTCTCCCTGTGAGTTCACAGTAACTCACTACCACAAAGTGAGCTGAAGCTCAGAAAGAAATATTTTTGTGATCACAAGACTCAAAATCATTTATTTGCATAATGCCTTATAGTTAATCTTATGGTATACCCACAAGTAACATCACAGCTGATTCTTACAACTACATGGTGAGTTAAACTTTAATCCTATCCTACAATATACAACTAAATATATTCTAGAAAAGATAAGGAATTTATTAAAGAGCTCTAGTCAAGATGATTTTAAGATATAGCTACAACATGAGACAATAAAAAAATAATAATTATAGCTAACACTTACTGAGTAATTATGATGTGCCACTCAGGATTCCAAGCATTTGGGCACACATATATACAAATATCAGGTAATCCTAAAAAAAAAAAAAACCCAAAAACAAAAAACAAAAATCTGCTATAGAATAGGTGATCATCTCTATTTTATGGATGAAAAAAGTGAGCCACAGAAAACTTAACTTTCTCACAGTCCAAAGAATTAAGGGAAGAATAGCCAGGATTTGAACTTAATTAGCTCTAGAGTCTGTGTTAATCACAAGGCTGTGCTATGTTTCAAAAACAGAGTTGGGCTACAAAACAATTTTTTGAACTATAAAATCTTGAAGACTTTGATAAAAAAGATGATAGGAATAATAATCATTAAAGAAAAATAGAACAGAAACACAAAGTAGAGGATAGGGATGAAACTATGAGGCTATGGGCTCTGAGTCTGGAAGAAGAACTTGCTCATTCAGCTTCTGTAGGGTATCAGAAACTAAAAGAACTTTGCATCAGATGGGAGATAAAAGCCAGCTAATTGATAAAACTATGGGTAGTGTAAGATTTCCTGACAGAATAAATCTGGCAAAAGTTGCTGGCTATTGCTCTTTGAAGCTATGATTTTTATGAAGCTATATATTTAAGAAACCTGGAGTTAATATACAGTCTCACAACCTGAACCTGAACCAGGCAACACATTTAATGACTGGATCTGTGATTTCAATACCAGAGGGCAGGTTTCCTGAAACATAAATGTAAAATCTATTGCAGGAGACCCTGGGGCTGTTGACATGGGAGACCAGGCAAAAAGGAAATAGCTACACTAATGAAAGCTGTGAAAGGGTAAACCTAGAGAGCAAAAGGGATAAAGGGAGAGAAAAAAGAGGATCAGTCCTCTTACTCAGTTAAAAGAAGTTGCAAAATATTTTCCTTAACATGTGAAGAGATCTAAAGCTAATAAAAGACAATCAATAATTGGAAGATAAAATTAATCTGGATAGATTAAAATTATGAAAGACTGAAAATTATTTTAAAATAAGGATAAGTCTCAAAGCTTTTAATGAAGTAATACTCATTAAAAAAAAGAAATGAAATGAAAATGACCTAAAGTGACTTGAGAAAAATTAAGGGAATTAAAATGTTAGTCATTGAAGATAAAAGGCTTGATAGGGTATACTCTAGACTAGATAAAGTTGAAAACAGAATTAATGAATTGAAAGATTACAATATGGGAAATTCTGCTAGACTGCATGTAAACCTCAAGAGACTTGACAGGGTGGAGTTGTGTTTTCCAATATATGCCTAATAGGCATTACAAAAGAAGATGATGTAGAGACAGGCAGAAGAGTTGTATTTGAAGGTGTAATGGTCAAAAATTTTCCAAAATTGAAGGAAGATATAAAATTAAGAATATAGGTACACTCTAAATATTGAGCATGATGCATAAAAATAAAGCCACACCAAGACACATTATAATAAAAAATGTGGAAAGTTATGGTTGAAGAAAAATTTACCTATGAGTGAAAAATGATGGATTATCTCCAAAGGAAAAACATTTAGACTGCTAACAAAAAGTAGACGCTAGAATAGTGGAATAACATTCACATTGTATGGGAAAACAAAACTCAACCTAAAATTATACACTTATCTAAATATTACCTCAGGCTGAATGCATTTTCAGACATTCAAAGACTAAAAATGTTTAAGTCTGACTGTAGAAAGAATGCTTAATTCACTCTAACCCTAATCTAACCTTAATCTTATTTTCAATTAAAAAAAACTCAGGAATAAGTTAAAAAGAAGCAAAGAAAAAAATAGTAACGGAAAACAATAAGGTTGTCATAGCAATAACTACCAATATACAAATAATCACACACACAGGTGCACACACACAAGTACACACAAATGGGATATACTTAACAATTAAAAGAAACTAAAATGGTTTAAAAAATAAAGAATACAACAATGTGCCACGTACAAGGGAAACATTGAAAACAAGCAACAACAATAACAAAATAACCAAAATACTTGGAAAAAGTGAAAATATAAGAATTAAGTTATTAAATACTGATAATAGAAGGTTGGTAGAATAATATCAATGTCAGAAAAAAGAAATTTAAATAAAAATATCATTACTAGAGCTAATTTCTACAGAATAATAAAAGGAATCTATCAACAAGATGTAACTGATAAATTTTTATGTAACTACAAGGAAAGTCTCAAAATACAAAACAAAATTAGCATAACTATGAATTATTTTCCCAAATAATGGGGGAAGATTTTAATATATGTTATCAGTAAATGATAGATCATGCAAAAAAAAAAAGTTTGATATAATACAGAAACCAGTATTTATCAAATACATAATGTCTGGTATATGTGGAATATATAAAAGACCACAAATTAAGTCTCAAGAAATGGCAAAGAATAAATGTCATAAATGCCATATTTTCTCACAATGGTGTAATTAAATGAGAATCTAAAAATTACACTAAAGTTTAAAGAAAAGTTTGGAAGCCAAAAAAAAAAAAAAAACACAATGCAAAATTTACAAGTTTAGAATTAATCGAAATGATGGAATTCATATTTTATTTGTTGAATGAAGCTAAATCCCTAATTAATGGAAATTTATGATTTTGTATGCATTTTTAAAAGAGAAATTTGTCAAAAAGAGACAAAAAAGTAACAAAGAAAACAGAAGTCATAATTAAGTAACAGCAGGAAATGAAAGAGCGACGATTAAAAATATGGTAGTTTAAAGGAACCACACCAAAATGCTACCGACTACTTGACTGCTAATTGTGAATTCATCAGCAAAATGGAATTTCCAGAATAAAATAAATGTAAAATTCAACTAACTACAAACTTAAAAAGATTTCATAAATTCAACAAAGAGCAATAAAATAAAATCAAGAGGTAAACACTAAACCAATAGAAAAATTGCTCTTTAAGTGAAAACTAGAGAGAAGAAACACCTGAAACAAACACCTGAAAACCTTTCCACCAGTCCTAGTAATACAGTTTAATTAAGTAAGTTTAAACATCAATGGTTTCTTTGGAGTAGGTCCAGTTAGCTTGGCTACCCAGCCCAAGGTCACTCTAGGGGACATATGTTTGCTATCTCCCTTCTTTTCAAAAATGGCCTCTTATTCCCCAGACTGTAGCTGGTCTCCCCATAGAAACTTATCTCCCTGGACATCATCACATAGATGTTCCTCACACTATTATTTATAAGATGGGGTTGTAGAAACATAAGAAAATAATTATCAATAGATAGATATATACACACATAAATATACATATATATATATCTAAAACTGTGACATATGTAATTATTTAACTAAATTATTATTTTACCTATTATAAGGGCATTGCCTAATATGATTAATAAGAAGAAAAGACATACAGAGTTCAATGAAAGAAGAAGCAAACAAAACTGTCTACACTGTATAACACACATACATAAAGCATATTTTGAAGGTCAGATTGGTAGGATCTAAATCAGAAATGATCATCTTTAGGTAGCAGGAGGATTCATTTTAATTTTATTTGTTCTTTTCATTAAAAAAGTCCAGATGTAATGGAACTAGCATACATTAATTTTTATAATCAGAAAAACATTTTTGAAAAAATAATAAAATCAAAACATCATACCCAAGTACATCAAATTTCCATTTCCTAAAATGCCATTATGTAAAGTGGGCAAGAAGGAGGGGTCATCAAGCAAATGGCAGAAACATTAAGCCCTAGAAACATCAGCTGCTTTCAATATGTGAGGGTAATGACCTGCAACGTGGTACTAAGGTGTAACTATAATAAAATGTTTAGCCTTATTAGGAGAAAAATTAATATTTCAAACATTTTTACTACTGATACATTAGCATGCCTCTTAGAATAGGCCTGTGCAGCATTAAGCAATTGCTCATTTCCTCACAACCCTAATGGCACAAATAAGGCAAAGGAATTATGGAGTTAGAATGGAAAGAGAAAGTAAAATTTGGGAATGCTCAAGGAGTGCAAGGCTAAAGAAGGAGGGACTCTAAAGCATTGGGAAGATGTGGACAAGACTGCTGGTTTTGGTATATACTAAGCATTAATAGCTATTGTATCACCAATTATGCCACCATAGAAAGTCTAAAAATACTTAGCAGCTAAAGTACACAACACAGCCCTACATAATCACAATAACTTTTTGAAAGTGACATATGTATTATCTCACTTAATCCTTCATCTCTATGGTTAGGTATTTATATTGCCCCATTTTACAGATGAGAAACCCAAGGTTTATAGTATTATACAACTTGCTCAAAGTCATTTAGTTAGTAAAACATAGACCCAGGATTCAAACCCTGCCAATCTGACTGAACTGTCTAAGCTCTTAGACTCTTAACAAGGGAAATATTTTGCCTTCCTTGACTTAGATGCTTTGAGGACTAGAAGCCCATGAAGTACCACTTAAGTGCTTAAAGAGCATACTCTGTTATTGAGGTAGAACACACTGAAACAGCTAATAGAACCTTAAGAGAACATCAACAAGTATGTATTAACAAAAATAAATTGAGCAAGCAGGTGTTTAAATTTATAAGGCAGAAGAGACGGAGACAATTAATGTATAAGAAGGAACAAATATTTACCGAGCTCTACTGAGTCCCTGGCTTGGGGCCAGGAGAAAGAGATATATTGAATGGATGTAAAATCTCAACAAGCTTATGTTTGATTGATAGAGAGAGGAGTAATCGGGCAATTATAAAACATAAGTTAATGCTAGAAGTAGGAAAAGGATTGTTTAGAGTGCAAATTGAACACCCAACCCAAGACTGTGGGATCTAAAAAGGTATCTTCCAGGGGGGTAGCCCTAGGATAGGTCCATCAGGTAAATGCAGTTTTCCAGAAATGATAACATTTTAGATAGATTAAGATTATGAACAAATAGTGAAGAGAAGAAGGGACAGCATCATTTGTTTTAAAAATGGCGTAATGTCAGAGAACAAAAGCAGAAATTAACATATGATGCCATGGGGAATGTGGTGAATTTATGATGAGTTTAACAACACTTAAAAATTCTGAGAAGTTTTTGGAGCTCACGCTGAGGAATGCGAATTTTACATCTGATATAAAAAAGTTATGTGTTTTGAACATGAATATTGATATGTTTAAATGAATGTTGAAAACCAGTAGTGTCAGTGAGTTAAGTGGTTACTATCAAATGCAAAATTGAGACTTGAAAAATGAGTGAACATTGCTTTCTTGTAGTGTTCTAGTTTGTCAGAAGTCTAAGCAAGAGGTTATAAATTTGTCTCAACTAGTAGAAAATTTATTACTTTGCTCATCAAACAGATATGTATTGAGCCTGTTAGGTGTTAGGCATCATTTTAAGTGGTGGATATACAGGAGTGAACAAAACAGATGGATGTCCCGGCCCCATGGAATTTGTGTGCTTTTGGGGAGAACCATACAACAAATTAAATAAATCAGTAAAACATGTTGTATGATAATATGAGTTATGGAGAATTAAAAAAATATAGAAAAGGAATGTTTGGCAGGAAGAGTGCTGAAATGTAAATAGTCTATTCAGGGAGGGTCTTATTAGAAATATGACCTTCAACTTAAGAGCAAAAGGATTTGTGCGGACAAGCTGAGCTATAGGGAAGAAGGGTGATTCAGGAAGAGGGAAAACTAGATCAATGGCCGTGAGGCAGAAGCACTGAAAATAAATAGACCAATGTGGCTGGACTTCAAAGTTCTTGATTTTATATGAAAAAAAAAACTGGTATGTGTTGAATTAATTCAAAAGGCCTGTACTTGGAGGCCAGTTGAAACTATGACAGTCATCATTAAGTCTAGATTGCTGGGGGCAGAAAGAGACCCTCCTATGATTTCAACTATCATCAAGATGTTTATGACTCCAAATCTCCATCTCCAACTCACACCTCTCTCTTGAATTCCAGATCTTTATTTCCAACTACCTACAGGACATCTCCATTTGGATGTTCCCCAGATCCCTAAAAGCATGTTCAAAGCCAAACTAATCTTTACCTCAAATTTGATCCATCTGCTGTACTTCCCATTTTAATCAAAGGCTCTGTGCTCTGTGCAATCACCAGAGCTTACCCCGTTCTGCATCTCTCTCCTCTCCAGTCCTGCTCAGGGGACGTCTGCCTCCACTCTCCACAATCCCTTATTTCAGGCCCTCATTATCTCACACAAACATATGTGTGGTGAACTCACTGACTTCAACTCTATGTCTCTACAGGCCATTCTCACAGCAGTGGTTCTCAAATGGGGGCAATTTTTCCTCCCAGAGGACATTTGGCAATGTGTAGAGACATATTTGATTGCCACACCTGGTATGAGTCCCACTGGAATTCTGTTGGTAGAGGCCAGGGAAACTGATGAATGCCTTACAATGTACATGATAGCCCTTTTTCCACTCTCAAAATGGAATTACCACTCTGTGATACTAATAGTGCCGTGGCTGACAAACCCTGCTCCACACTAATGGCAGAGTAGTTTTTTTCTGTAATGCAAATTTGAGCTCCTCTTTGACCTGCCTCATTCCTATCACTGCTCAAAACTTCCCCACGTTACTCTCTTTGCTATTTCTCAAATATACCATGCCCTCATATTTTTCTTCTGGCTCTTTCCATTGACTGGGATGCTCATTCCTATTTATTTCTCTGGTAAATATTAAATAAATTTAAAGCTTCATTCACACAAAACTTCTAAATCTTCTAGGCAATATAATGTATTCCTTCTCTTGCTCTCATAGAACCATGTCACAAAATTTATACACCAAATAGTAATTTTTTGTATACACTCCTGTCTTTTGCTCCTAGACTTATGTTGTTTAATTCATATGGCTACTGAGTATTTTAAGTATAACTATGGCAACTGTGGAACTGAATTTTTAGTCTTTTTTAATTTTAATTAGTGAAAATTTCCTCAGGCAACTAGTGACTATTACATTGGATGTTTTAGATAAATGTCCAATGATCGTTTTAGATAAACTACCATTGCAGAAAGTTCTGTTGGACAGCACTGCTCTAGACTGTTTGAACTCAGTTTGTGTTTATATTTTACACCTAGCAAATATTTAAATGAATGAATTAATTAATTAATCATTACTTCATAATCATGGTGAAACTTCTAATGTTTGTGATTGAACTCTCTCAAGAATCAGATTTTTCCACTGATTTTAAAGGACTTTATTTTTTTAGAGCAGTTTTAGGTTCACAGCAAAATTAAGAAGGTACAAAGATTTCCCATAAATCCCCTGCCACCCTGTACATGCAGAGCCTCCCCCACTACCAACATCCCACATCAAAGTGGTACATTTGTTAAAATTAGTGAACCTACATTAACACATCATCACCAGAAGTCCGTAGCTTATATTATGGAACACCCTTGTACATTCGATGGGTTTGGACAAATGTATATGTATCCATCATTGTAGTTTCACACAGAGTATTTTCCCTTCCCTCAAAATCCTATACGCTCTGCCTGTTTTTCCCTCCCTCTTTCCAACCCCTGGCAACCACTGATTTTTTTATTGTCTCTGTGGTTTTGCCTTTTCCAGAATGTCACATAGTTGGAGTCATACAATATGTATCATTTTTAGATTGGCTTCTTTCACATAGTAATATGCATTTAAGGTTCCTATAGCTCTTTTCAGGGTTTGATAACTCACTTCTTTTTAGTGCTGATTCATATTACATTATCTGGATATACCATGGTTTATTTATCCATTTACCTGCTAAAGGACATCTTGGTTGCTTCCAAGTTTTGGTAATTATAAATAAAGCTGCTATTAACATCCATGTATAGGTTTTTGTGTGGACTTAAGTTTTCCACAGATTTTTATTTAGCCATCATCATATTTATAATCTGTTACCTTTCACAAATAGTTATCTACTTTGTGTATAGACCTTGATTCTTTAATTACTTTCTAGTTTATCAAGGAAAATGACTAAATCCTTGACTTGTTTGAATCTTCCACAATACCTAGCAAAATGCTTCTCATTCTGGAAGTGCTAAATAATTGCAAGCACATTTCTGGCAGAATTGAGGGTATGTCAGTCTAGGTCACAGACCCTTCAAACCTGTTGTGCAGACTGGGTCACAGACCCCTCATATGAAATTTCGCGAGCTAGGTAATTGGAAAGATCCTGAGAGCTGTTGGCAAGGTTGACATGCTTTATTCAGACACGAGCTCAGTCCCCAGCTTCCTTAGTAGCAGCAGCAGCCCCCTGGTTGCCTTTTGGGGACATCCTGGGGCTTTGTGGATCAGAGTCGTTCATCCTTTATACTTGTCAGATAATCCATGGACACCTGGGTGCGAGTCAGACAACCAAGGAACACCTGAGTGCACGTGCACAGCTAACGTATTTACATCAAACAGGCTAAGTCATGCTCAGCAAGATTCCGAACAGCTGAGGGAGCCTGATCACTTTTCATTTTCCTTACAGGGTAGATTGGCCCAACATTGTGCCTGTCAAATACAGTGCAAAATTAGTGGATGTCTGAAGGTAAAGGGGAGAAGAAGGTTTACTAAATCAGTGAGAAAGTCTTCTACTCTAAGGATAATACTTGAAATTAACATTTTATTCAAGGAGAAAGGTAAATTCCTTACATGGCATATGAAATTAATGCTTTCTGCCTCTGGCAATGAGCCTCTTCTAAAAGCACTGAAGATAAGGTTTCTGACTCTCATGTTAGTATACTTCATTTTCAGTGTCATTACTGGCATTTCAGATATTCATGTATAACATCTTTGCCTTGTAGGACCTTGGTGTTTTCTTCTGATGTAGCCTGTCACATTGCAGTAGTCTTTCATGATATATTTATATAGTAACATATTGTAATGTCAAAGAAGGACAGTAGAATTTCTGGAATATGAAGAAATAAACCTAAGAGATGTGAAGAAAAAATTAAGCTTAGTACTCAACATCTGAAGAGAGAGTAATGCTTAGTTTTTACAGTTTGGCATTGCTATGTATGTCAAAGGAAAGATTTTAGTTTTGCTGTCGGTTTACTAGTAATTATTGGGTCACAAGGAATCTTTCAAATTTAAGAAAGACATATGTTGAAAATAAATTCTTGTTTGCTTAAAAAGCCTTTTAAGGGATACATTCATATTCTATTGTTTTTCTCAATTTCTAAAGAAAACTTTAATGATTATTAGTACATTTCTGAAAGAAAATATAAAGGTTGTCCAGATCAAAGTCTTCCACAGATTAGAAAAGTGAAGGTTTGAGAAATTAAGGGACTTGTTTAAGCTTTCACATGAAATCCATGGTCCAATCAGGACTATAATTCAGGTCACCTGAAAACACACTGTCAACCTTTATCTTTTATGGGAGAAAGGGCTAACTATAAATTTTAAAAAGAATTTCTTTATCATTATAATCACATATCTTCTGGTTAAATCAGTTGACACTTAAAAACGAATGCTAAAAAAGACTTCCATTTCCAGCCACAGTGGAGTAACAGGGACCAGGTTTATCCTCTTGCTTGAAACAACCAAAAAATGGACAAGATAAAAAAAAAATCAGTGATTTGCAAGATACTGTACATCAGGCAACACAGGACAATAATCACCAAGAGATGGGAAACTAAGGAGATGAGCCATGGGAGACTGCTGTGGCATCCTGCCTTGACAATTGCTAACCCACAGCACAGGGGCAGGGAACCCAGACAGAGCATACAGACTTGCTAAATTGAGGCAATGAAGCTGAGTGCTCTGAGAAGCCAAGGCAGCTAGAGTTTGCAGGGCAGAGTATAGGAGAGGCAAGAGTTGCAGAGAGAAGCCTGGAGATCTGCAGAGCAACCTCCTTCTAAGCCAATTGGCATACGCAAGTGAGGAAACTACATACAGGTTGGGAAAGAACTACCTGGACGGATCAGAGAGAACAGGGAAAGAGTGGGAATGCTCCCTGCCCCAGCAGCCAGCCTGAAAAATTTCAAGATTCAGCATCACCGAGTAGATTAGAACACAAAGAATGGTCTTAATTTAGTAAGAGGGGAAAATTAGCCCTAGATCAAGCACTGCACCAGACGCAACTAATAAATCTTAAAAGTGGAAGTAAAAATACCAAACAGTTTCTAAGTAACTTAGTATCCCAGAATAAAGCTCAAAACTATTTATAGAAATACAAAAATATCTAGCATCCAACAAGATTAACTTGATAAATTTATGAGGTACTGGGTAATATTTCCTTTTTATATATGAGAAAATTGAGGCTATTTCTAATTCACAAACCTGGTAAGTGGTAGCTGGGATCTGATCTAAAACTCATCTGATTGAATTCAAATCTATTAGATAAACAAAAAGAAAATAAGAAATAAATTCATATGTAAATTAGATGTAAGGTCTCTTTTTGGAGCTTTTTGGTTTAGTTTAGATGCAACGTTTTACTGTGTTTAATTTTGACACAGTGACCTTGGAACTAGCAGAAGCTGAGGGTGATAAGAAGAGCTGTTGGGGGAGAGGCAGGGAGGTGTGACTCTTTAGCGAACATAAGCAGACAGTGAAAAGCCTGAGTAGAACTTAGAGCTCTATAATTTTTTTGTCACTTTACCTGTTAGACTAGGAAATACACGATTTAACTAAAACATGCTAATAGCTCTCCCACCCAATCTTAAAACAATAATAATATGACACATATACAATTAATGTGGCCACCCAACTGGGTACACACACACACACACACACACACACACACACACACACACACTACACAGAGATATGCACATACACAGCACATGTTTTCCTGAAATGGGTGTAACAAGGGATTTTTCCCTCTGCCTGTCAACTTATTTTCTTCTAAACAACTATCTTTAAATATAGCACTTAGGCCATATTAATTACATGTGAATGGAGCCTGAGCTGATAATCTTACTTCCTAAAACCACCTGTGATGATGGGTGACACAACTTGACAACTAAAGAACATTCAATGCTTTTAAATATCAATTGGCCAACTACTACAGTTCTGCTACTTTTTGATCCATTAAACCAAACTGCTCTAACCTATCCTTTTTTCTAAAATAGTCTGTTTCTATCCCACTACTAGTCTACCTTCTTTGGTTGTGATGTGCTAAGAAAATAAATTTGTACATATTCTAAGATGATAAAATTTCTTTTTTTATTTTATTTTATTTTATTTTATTTTTTTAATTTTATGTTGTCGATATACATTGTGGCTGATTATTGTTGCCCATCACCAAAACCTCCCTCCCTCCTCCCTCCCCCCTCCCCTCCCCCCCACCAATGTCCCCTCTGTTTGCTTGTCGCATCAACTTCAAGTAATTGTGGTTGTTATATCTTCTCCCCACCCCCGCCGGTTTTCGTGTGTGTGTGTGTGTGTGTGTGTGTGTGTGTGTGTGTGTGTGTGTGTGTGTGTGAATTTATATATTAATTTTTAGCTCCCACCAATAAATATACACCCTGAAACAATAAAACTTCTTAAAGAAAACATAGGAGAAACACTTCAGGAAATAAAATTTCTTTTTTAAAAAAAGATTTTGATAACAACAATTAGTTATCCATTAAGTATCGGCCAGACAAGCATTCCCTGTTAGAATGGCCTGGTGCCTAGGTGACGGAGTATGGTGAGACAGAGGACAAGAGAGACACAATACAGAAAAAGCTAAGACTTTAGACCTAATGTCCTAGACCTTAATGAACTACAAAATCATCTTGAGAAGCTAACTTGTAACTCTCTGAAGCAATATGAATTGTATTGCCCTGTAACTTTACATTTTAGAAATACTTACAGATAAGAACGAAATGGATGTAGGTGAATCTTTGATTTAACATAGCTGAAAATATGCATTGTGCTTTTTTCCCAATGTCTCTGCAGCCCTGGATGGACCAATATTCAGTTTATTAACTTATAACTCACATCGCTCCTACTCTGCTCTTTCCATTTGCCTCATCAAGAATCACAGCATTCTTTTTGGGGTTTGAAATGAACAGCATGTGATATTGTTGGAGCAGCTTTTGCATAAATTTACATAGGAAACTGAAGATTACTGGACCCCCTGAAGAGTAAAAGCTAGCCACAGTTTATACTGCACTTGAAATAATATACCAGGGATGACAATTTTAATGATGCAGGCACTTAAATTCATTAATCTGTTGTCCTTTATCAAGAGAGGAAGTCAGTTCTTCTATATTCTCAGAGTAACAAAAGCGGGAGGGCAGAGAATGAAAATCAGGGGAGCAGTAGACTTTTGTGGCATTGACTAGAGGTCAAAGGGAGACTTGGAACATTGGGTGTTCACATCAGCAGCTGACTTAACTGCAAACTGCAAAATTCCAGTCACACCTATTTCCTTCTTTGTCAGAGAGAGAGATAATATTTTTATTCACCTAATTCAGCTCCACAAACATATAGAGTGAGCTTACTATGAAAAACATGTAACTTCATAGTTCTAGTAATTTCAAAATAGTTATTTCTTAAATGCTCACATACAGATTTTTTGAAAACATGTAATTTTACACTTCATGGAGAAATAAAACAGATCATCCAGCAAAGATTGGAACAACATGTTAATTACTGTTCCTAACAATGTCCTTTTGCTCTTTGATCACTGCAGAAGATATTACATGTAGATACACACAAATTCTGTTAGATCTGTTTTATTTATTGTGATAGTAACTTAAGGTGTTACTCTATTTGGCAAAAGTTTCTTTTAAAGTGGCCAATTATTATTGATTAATGTAGTGTTCACTGAGGTAACATTTCTGGAATAACCTGCAATGAATTTATTTTCTCTTAACATATATATATATATATGTACAGTCACATAAATTCAGAGCAGTTCCACTACATACATAAAGATGATAATTTATGTAATTTATGAATAGGTTTGTGTCATCATAATGTTTACCTTATTAAGGTTCAAGTTCGTGACCATGGGCTATATCTGGCTCTTGCCATTATCAGAGCTCAGAACACAGGACTCCAAAAGATGGCACGTTGGCATGCTGAATACTTTGAGCTGAAGAAAATCCAAAGGTCTCAGAAGCAAGGTCTGTTTGACCTCGTGCCCTCCTGTCTCTCACCCCTCTTTCTCTCCTCCCTTCCCCCCAAATGAGTCATAAAAACCAGAATTTCTCTTCCCCAAGGTGGGTCCTAGAAACTAGAACTTTTCTTCCCCAAAGCGAGCCGTAAACCTAGAAAGGTCATGCTCTCCCTTCTCCCTTGAAGACTTTCATTCCAGAGAGGTCCTGCACCATATACTGGAGGAAGGCATGCCACACAGAGAAGCCCGAACCATTCTGAACAGACAGGCCTTGCTGGATTTCCCCACTCTATTACCATCAGATCATACCCTTTGTTCAATCACATTTCCACAAGGATGTCCATTTTTCATCGAACCTAGGCATAAAAATAGACAGTTTTCCCTGGGTCTTTAGGTCTTCATTTCTAGAGGTTCCCATGTCATGTGAAACATTGATTGAATAAATTTCTTATGCTTTTCTCTATCTGTCTTTTGTTATAGGAGTGTCGACCATGACCTTCTGATGAGTGAGGAAAGATATCATACCATTTTGCTCCTATACCTATCAAAGTGGTTGGAAAAAATATTCCAAAATCTATAGGTTGATTCATAAAAATAGATTAGACAGTGGAGCTATATATATTCAACTAGAATTCATAGACTTTCTAAGAACTATAATTTACTAGGATGTGCCTCTGCTACCCCTAATTTTTTAGAAACTCTAGATTTTTTTTCACTAGTGAAATGATCATATTTCTTTGAAGGTATGGAATTGTATTCATAGAATGCTCTTTGGGGAAAGCAAAGTTACAATCTCACAGAGGCACAAAAGTGTGTTTTTACCATTGTAGGTATACAAAACATAACATGATAAGGAATTTCATAATGTAATGACTTAGTTTCTTTTGCAAGTTTGTATTTCAGTATGTAAATTGAAAATCAACTATTTCTAAGAAAAAAATTCTACCCTTCAGCCTAAAACAATAAAATTTTGAATGTCTTTGGCCAATTCAAACATCAAGCCCTATCAAAAAGAAACAGAGTCTGTATTTAAGATTCTTTCTGGTACTAATTTTCTCCAGTTCAGATGTAGTAAAAGATCTAGATGCAACCAGGTATTTAAGTTAGAAACAAAAGGTTCTTCTGCTTCACTAACACACAAGTAGTAAGTCAGAGAATATTTTCTAAGTCTTAAAAAAAAGAAAAAAGAAAAAAATTAGTATAAAACCTTGAATATTTTAGGAAAAATACAATAAATCTAAGTTTCTGAATGCATTCTAGATATAGCAGCTTAAATTCCTTTAAAACAGTTCAGAATTCCAGTCAAGATGGTAGAACAGACAGTTCGCAGCATCATCCTCTCCCACAATTAACCAATCTACAACTATTAAAAAGCCATGACAGCCAAGCTGGGGCCACTATAGCTCAGGGGAAGAAGAGAGACCTACGGAGTTCATGAAGGCAGAACAAGCCATGATGAGGGAAAGAAAGGACTACCCTGACCATTTTCAACCCCGACCACTTCAGGGCTGGCCTTGGTGAGCACACGGAGCAAGAACTGGCAACAGATGCTGCCGTGCCCTTTGGATGAAGTTGCTTGGAGGCTGCAGGGGAGAAGAGGGCCTTAGTGGCACCAAGGCCAGCAAGACCACTAACAGGGTTCCTGTGGACCCACATAGGAGTGAAGGGCCACAGACGACTGAAAAAAGGAGCCACTCAAAAGCCAGTGAGTCATTGCAAGGGACCATGCCCCGTCCTGTCCCATGGGAAGTGTTTGGAGTATGGGGGGTGGGGGAGACAGACCCACCAGGGGAACACTGGGGTACAGCAAGGACAGCTGATCTGCCCTCTAATCAGCACAGGCCCACTCAGTGTAGACTGGTCAGGAATATAGAACTTCAGGGGGTGCAGTTTGCTGCAAAGACTCAGGCCCAGACCAGAGTTTTCATACAATCCAGTTGTGTCAGACCTCACATGATCCAGAAGTGCTTATAAGGTCAACAGTCAAAACCTGAGCTGCACAAAAAGCCTTCCCCAGAGAATCAGCAGCAAAGCAGTAATTTAGCTCAACCACAGGGCTCAAGTGCTAGTTCCCACAGGAAGTTTCCCCATTTTAGAAGTAAGCAGAGGACAACAAATTAGTTCCAGTGCAGAGTTTAAGAGGTGGGAACAGTGAATAATCCAACACAGAACTGAAAACAAAAAACAAACAAACAAAAAAAACAAAGATGAAAGACTGTTCTGATATGAACCAGTAAAGGTCTAACACCACCAAAGAACACCTATAAACCTAGAAGGACCAGAAGCCCTCCAGACACCCAAGCCAGGGTGGGGGAAGGTCAAGAGCTTCGGCCATGCACCCCCGCCATCCAGATCCAGCACACTGATGACCACCAGGCCACCGCCAGAAACACCCCAGGCATCCAACCCAGTGACAACCACCAAACCACCAGTGGAAATGTCCAGGGCTCCCAAGCTGGGGCAGGTCAGAATCAAGGGCCTCAGACATGTCCTCCCAAAGTCCGCATCCAGCCCAGACATGACTGAGCCAACCACTGGAAGTCCCCTGGGCTTCCCTGCTGGAATGAATGGGGTGCCATGGGCCTCGACCATGCCCTTGCCTGCCTCCTTCTCTCACTGTATCCCTCTCCCCTTTCCCCTCTACCTCTCCTCTTCAATTGCTTCATAACAACATTTTAGAATGTAAAAAAAAAAAATAATAAATAAATAAATTTTTAAAAACTTGAGTTTTTTGACACAGCTGTTGAAAGGGGGTGTGGTGAAAGGCAGAGCATAGTGGTTATTGACATGATGGGCCCTAAGACCTTGGTAAAAGCTGTCACAGGAGATTCCAGCCCATCCTGCTGGGAGACATAACTTCTAAGACATTTTCCTTGCAGGGCCACTCTTGGTATACAAGTTAAATCGCTTCTAGAGGAAGGGTAGACTTCCTTGCCTGCAGTTTTGCATGTTAACTAGCAGTCACTTCTTGAAGTATGGATTTACAGGGTCACATTCACCCATGAATACACAATTAAGTAAGGAAAATTACATTAAGGAGGATAATCAAGTTTTCTTGTAATTATGCTTATGAGTAAATTAGTGTGACAATTCTTTTTGCTCTCATTATGTGATTTAGGGACAATGTATGACGCGTTATACATTATCCTTATATGTAAAACAATCTTCTAAAATACTCATGCTGTTTACCACACATGTGGTTTTTCACAGTTTTTAAATAACATGCAAGTTAAGACTGATGACAATCATAACTAGAGAGAAATGTGTAATTTTATATTGATATTTTGATATTCTTTAGAACATTTTTATACTGTGAAGCCTGTTTAACTGAGATTTCATTGAACTGTATAAATGGCCAAATATTCTGAAAAGTGACTTTCTTTCTTTTTTGGGGGGGGACAGCTGGCTGGTAGACATTATTTCTTATAAAAATAATAAATATATTTTGAACAATTTTTGGCAGTTATATGCTCAAAACAATAATTGGGAGTCAGTGTGCAAAGTATATGAAATTTTAAAACAATATTTAAAATCAATAATAGAAAATAAATTTAATCATGCCACAGCAAACATTGTGCCATGTCCTTTTAAATATCCCTTGAGTTCTGACCTGCAGTGACTTTTTGATATTTTCTAATCAATGAATATTAATTGATTTGCTTCTGTACCAAGAATTATGGGATAGAAAAAAGTTAAGCTATTACTTACACAAAAAATATATTACACTTCTCCTAGCCAGGGCATCTTTGCATACATATATAAATATTTTGGGAACCACAGGTAATGCTATGGGGTTATTTTAAAATGGTCTCACTTACACCATATTTAACCAATGAGAAAAAACTAAATTACCAATCAGTTATCTATTAGATGCAAGATATCCCACCCTTTTAATCTAATCCTAGTCCACTCCATGTGTTCTGGTCTTGCTGTTCCTCCATCACACCATGCTGTTTCCAGTCCAGGAATTTGGCCCTTGTTGCCTCTGCATGAGTTCTCTTCCTTTAGATCTTTGCATAGTTTCCTTAAATGGCATTCTCTCAAAGTCCCTCCCTGACCATGCATTATAAGCCTTAACTCTCACCTCATTACTCTTTTTTATCCTGATTTATTCTTGATAGGTATCACTTTTTATTCTTGAGATTATTCATTTATTATCTCTGGTTCTTATCAGAATATAAGGTCCATAAGGATAAGACTTGATATTCTTCACTGCGGAGCAGTGCCAAGGACATAGTAGATGCTCAGTAAAGTGTTGCTACATAGAAACTTCATTACTGAACTTTTTTCATATATGATAAAAAGATTTAAGTCATCCAAAAGGATGCATATTTAGAAAATAAATGATTAATTTTAGAGTCAAAGAGGAAGTGTCAGGAAATATGACATAATCACGGTGCTTTTAATTTTCACGGACCCATCAAGAAAATGACAATTTCATGAAATCACCTGTATGTGACCATAGGCGTAATTGAAGGTTAAAATTTGGAGGTGGGTACTATAATCTTAAAAGTGCTATTTCTTTTTTTAGTCATTTACAGTGTTAAATTTCTAAGAACAAAGCAAAGAAGGAATAAAGAGAGAAGACCTCTACCAATTTGTTGCATTTTAAAATAATTTTCTAATTAATTTTTGAATGTCTAGTTATATGAACCCTTTTCTTTTGCTTGACCTTTTTTTAAAGTGTTCAAATTTTCTATCAGAAATTATTTTCTTTTCAAAGTATTAGGGCAAGAA
This sequence comes from Cynocephalus volans, assembly GCF_027409185.1. Lineage (NCBI taxonomy): Eukaryota > Metazoa > Chordata > Mammalia > Dermoptera > Cynocephalidae > Cynocephalus > Cynocephalus volans. Next base: position 278,318,892 of record NC_084460.1, on the reverse strand, counting down.
AGTTATTTTATAAAAGATTTAGTTAAAAAATATCATATAGTATGGAATGAGCTTAAAAGATATAAAATTAATTTTTGACTATGTAGGAGCATTGAAATAATTCAAATATTATGCAAAATAAAAATAGGATATTACATGTCCCTTAATTTTCTGTTTTGTTGCTGTGTTCAGTTTCCCTAGATAGATAGAACCTGCTTTAGTGTTTTTCGGCACACATCTGATAGTTTTGACTTACACATCATCTAGGGGCAGTAAAGAATAAGAACTGACATCAGATATCAGTATTATTGGCCCAGTTAAATTGTAGCTGACATCAAGTTGGATTGCTGGAGAGGTAAACAAAATTGAAAATGTTTCAGTGTATAAATACTGCTTGACGTCGTTTGTCCTTCAGAGGAACAATGGCTGCATGACCTTAACGTTGTCTGCATTACTTTATATAAGATGGCCAGAGATTGATCCTAAGTACTTTCTGTTTGACCATGAACAACAAACAAAATTCAGAAATCAGAAATTCAACTTTTTTTTTGCTAAAATGGAGTGAGATTAACTTTTTTAGGTAGGCAATTGCAGGTATTTGTTTATTGATGATTTAAAGAAAAGATAAGGTGAATTAATGCATTTATGTCCACATACTGGCAACTTAGGAGAAGCAGTTAACCTATCTCAGATCAAATCTAAAACTTTTAACTACCTAGTTATTACATGGTAAATTATGATATAAAAGAGACAAAATACTCCCACTGAAGCTGGTATCTATTTTTTTTTAGCAGACTTTAGCTCAATTTTAACATAGTTCCACAGTTTCTTTTTTGGAATAATTTTAGAATTCTGTTTTTTAATCTTTTTAATGTACAAAATATGTAATGCTGCTTTATGTTAATAGAATTGATATTACATCACAGAAAATTAAATTGGGGGGATACAAGGAATTAATGTTATGTGTTTGTGTGTGTGTCGATGTGTGTGTTCTTTAATTTACTTCTACCTACTTGAAAACAAATAGCTAGAAACGTACATTAGTTTCTCTAGTAATAGTAGTAATAATAATAAAAGTAGGAGGATTAATACCATCTTCTAGTTGCCAGGCACTATGTTAAACACATTATAAGTATTATCTAATATTTACTGTTCTTTTTATCATTGATTTCAGAGACGATCTAAATGATTTACTCAAGATCATGTATCTTTTGAATGGCAATGCCAGAATCCAAAAGGTACTAGAAGGAGGCAAATATAATCAAAATTGGGTAATTGTACAGCGCTTCAAAGACATGGGACACCCTAAGCCATAGAAGCTTTCCAAGGATCAGCTCATCTACCCTGATAATTACATGAGTTTGGTTTGCAGCTCAGCATCCACAGAATATGAAAGCCCAATAAAGTTGAAATAAATAAGATATAATGATACAATGGTATTATGAAAGCCTTGTTCTTACATTTGTTCAGAACTCCGCATTCATTCATTCATCACCTTTTTTGAACATTATATATGTACAATAAACTACGCTAGATGCTGGAGACACCGAGTAAGACAAAATTGGAAATATCTTTTTCTTCTGTCTTTTCATTGAATTCCAGTGTAGAGAGACTTTTGGAAAAAAGTAAAAGATAATTGTTAACTATGACTCATCCTCTTGCTTTTGCAACAAGAGAAAGAGAAACAGGATGATATTTACTAAGATTATAAGATGGGAAAAAATTCAGCTGGGATGGTGGGAAAGCAAGAGTTTAATTTTTAACATACTGAAATCAGATGTCCCATAGATATTTAAGCTGAGATGCAAAGCAGCTAGTGATGAATCTGGAGGTCAGAGTGTGGTTTACTTGAAAACCATCAGCATATAAATGAATTTAAACATCACAGGTTTGAATGAGATGAATTAAAAAGAGGATCTGCTAGACAACAGTATTCAAGATTGAACCTTGACACAGTTTAATATTTAGCAGTCAGTTAATAAGGAGGATCCAGACAGAGGACTGAGAAGGAATGACTGTGGGTATTTTACTTCTCAGGACTCAAGAGAGGAGAATGTTGTAAGAGATGATGAAAAGAAAAGTCTGATAAGAATGGGGAATGACAATTGGGTGTATCAATATGGAAATCAAGAGCAGTTTCAGTGAACTTTCTGACTTGGAATTCATATTGGAATGGTTAAGGAGAAAATAATATTGGAGGTTTCTGGGCAACATGAAGGAATAAGGTAATGTAAAAATAGCCCTTCCACTCAAAATTCATAGAAATCATAGTTTACAAAGTAACAACATTAATATATAATTGAAATACAAGAAGACATAATGAAACAAGAATAGGCAGACTTGAAAGAAGTCAACAGAAATTATATGAGATATATAGTAATTCAAATATAAAAACTCAATAGAAAGGTTAAAAGTAGACAAGTTTCAGCCAAAGAAAGATTTATTAAATTACAAGACAGATTTTAAGAACTTAGAATGAAACATAGAGAACTAAGCATAGGAAATACAAAAAGAAGTTAAGACACATTAATTAAATAAAAAATTTCAACACACTTATAAAAGGAGTTTCTAAAGGAGAGACTAAGAGGGAATTGACAAAGAAAAATATTTAAAGTAATAGTGGCGGAAAAACTTCCAGAACTATAGAAAGAAAAGGGTGCACTTACTAAGAGAGCACATCAAGTCCTACAAAAGACAAAAAGGAAACAAATCCACGTGTAGACACATCATAGCAAAGTTGAAAATAGAACTTCCAAGATGTTTAAATGTATGAGAGAGAAATTTCAGACAGATTATCTACAAAAGATCGACTACAAGGTTGAAAGTAGATTCTCATCAACAACAATAGTGCCAGAAGAAAATGGAATAACAGAATTAAAATAAAATAATGAGATTTTCAGATACACGAAGACCAAGAAAGTTTACTATATACATGTTCTCCCTGAGAGAATCACCACAGAATGTTCTGCAGCAAGAAGAAAATGAAACCTTGAAGGAAGGAGGGAAAATAAATAAGTTAATTGTAGGCAAAAAAATAATAAAATGTATTGACATATCTAATAAATATTCGATGTTTACATGACTAATTTCAAGGTGGGACTAGAACACAAAATAAAAATAATATGGAAAATAGAAAAGTGAAGTCCACAAGAGTTCCTGAAAGGCCTGATGGAATCCTCATTCCAGTCAGACTATGCGTCAGATTCCTGGAAAACTGAAATCTTGGGAGATTCCCTCTGATAGAGATACCCTGCTCATTCACCTGCCGTGTATTTTTATGTAGCTTCTTTTTTTAAAAAAATATTTTCCTTACATTGAATTGTCTGTGTCTATTAATATTTTTCTAGCAATTACTGTTGGCTTCTTTTTTGATTTCTAAAAGCTCTAATAGTTCTTTAAAATGTCTCATTACAGATTACTTAAAAAAAGGTTTAAATAAATATCTACTTCCAATACAGAAGTCAGAAATGAAGACATCAGAGCTCTAATACTATAACATAGAAATACAATTCAATTTACAGAGCTCATCAGAGCCATACATAACTTATACTAGTATATCTGTTTCTGTGAATCTTGACTGCTAGCTTTATAATATTGAATTTTACATTTGTGATTTATGCTTACAGATCTCAAATGGTAGAATTTACCTAAAACTGAGTCTCTGTAATAACTAAATGCAACTTTAGTCATGTAATGTGAATGCTTATCACTAAGGGCATCGAACAATTAGCAAGGCTAACACTAAATAATTTAAATCTCTGATATATACGCACCATATAACAGATTTGTTATCACCACTTTGTCTGATAGTTTGTTTGAATGTGGAATGTGTCACCAGGCCATGTCCTGGAGAGATCCCTGAAAGTCTGTGAGCTCTGCAGTCACTGCTGATTCCCAGCCTCCTGACATTCCCAAGCAGGTAGGCAGCATAAAACACATTTTTCACAACAACTGATATAAATGACGAAAATTTTCACTTCAGAATGTCAGCCATTATGACAAAACACCATTTTCTTAATAGTTAATATTGGCAGCTGTAGGAAAAATATAGGAAAATGGTCAGTGCCCCCCAGATGTTCAGAATCCTGTCGAGAATTTGCTGTAAATATCCATGTGTGCCCAGGTGTTCCTTGGTTATTGTCTAATGTAATTGTGTATGGGCACCCAGGTGCTCTGATTTATGGACTTAAGTATAAAGTATGAGGGGCTCTAATCCAAATGGCACCCCCCATCCCCAGGATGTCCCCCCAGGGGATGGGGCACAGGGAGGCCGCTACTGCTGCTGGAGGCTGTTGCTGCAAGCTGTCGCTGTCATTGTCCCTGGGATGCACTGAGAGGCCACCGCCACTGCTATTTCTGCTGCTACTGCTGCTGTAAGCTGCTGCTACTGCTGAGGACTGAGCTTAGGTCTCTGCCAGTCGCTCCCAGGATCTTTCCCAATTACCTAGTGTGGACTTGCATGTGAGGGGTCTGGTGACCCAGTCTGTACAATGTGTTGGAAGGGTCTGAGCCCTTACAATACAGATGAAAACCGAGTATAACTAAAATAATGAAATGTTTTGGCTTTAGTTTCGAATTGCCTTAACAATACTCTGGCCCTAACCAGACGCAGTAAAGAAGAGCTAACGGCAAATTGCAATGAGGATTTGGATGTTGATTCAGACAGTGTTGTAACAGTCCTTTTGCTATGAACAAAGTATGCAAACAAACATAGGCTAGCCACTTTGATATTGGACACCTGGGCCTCATATTTATCACCTTGCCCTTTGAAATATGTATAATTAATGTGTGTCTCCCTTGATTACTGATTCAATAAATCTAATTTGGCTATTTCCATATTTATTAATTTGCTATATAGAATGTCAAATGATGTCTTTTTCAGCTATGATATTGCTTACCCAAATAAAATGCCTGACTTACAAAATATTAGTTTACTTCATTTCAGCTTTCATTTAATTTTGCTAGGGCATCTGAAGCTGTAAGCCACTTAATAAAGTTTTAGCATAAATATCCTATATCATATGCATCCACAGTGCTTATGTGTCTGTACTCTGCTGGAAATAAAATTTTACTTGGTATCTAGAACCAAACTATAATATAATACTTTTCAACTAATTGGCTCACTACATTCAATTAAATGGAATATTCCTTACAAAGACAAATCTGTTAAAATATAATTGTGGTTGAGCCCATCATTTACATTCCTAGGGCTGACAACACCAGCACAATTTCAGTTGAAGCAATCAACATTCCCTTAGTAGATACAATTTTTAGTGAGCACTTTTTCTTTCTAAAGGAATAATAATAGCATGATAGTTACAGAATTTTGACTATGCTGTCATTTTGAAGTTAGATGTAAGTAATCTATCAGATTTCTTTTTTAGCTAATTGGAAAAGAAGAGGACTATGGAATTAAGATTCTCACTGTACTGGGGACTTCGAAACAAATTAAAATGTTAGATATAATAAAATCATAGAGTTTGAAGGGACTTGAGAGGTCATCCATCTAGTCAAATCGCTTTTGTCTGAGAAGGAACAAACTTAAATCATCCCTCCGTGATTACTATCTGAACCCTTTTAAAGACATCCTCAATTAGCTTAGCAACTCAAAGTCTATATCCCACTTACTTTTCTGAAGCCATATTGGACGAAAGGTTATTAAAAACTTGCTTAAGTGTAGTCGAGCACAATAGAATTCCTTGTCACTCCTGCCACTGCTTATTGTGTGTATGTATTTTGTGAATGTATGTTTCAAAATTCTGAAACATATACCATCTAGACATTTTTCCATGGTTTATAATTAACTCCTAAACCTCTTCCTCACTCTATTAAGTAAAAACCTTGGTAATTTGTTTCATAAAAATAAATTTGTATTTATGAAGCATTAAAAGCGTTTATTGGGAGAACTGAACTCACGCTGGGAGAGAAGGTGGCATCATTGACAGAATGCATGTGACCGTAAAGTGACTGCTCACATTTACCCTAGGAAGACAAGGCAGAAATAAAGTCAGATAAATTCCATTCAACATATGAAAAGGAATTGAAAGATAATTTTATTTAAGTTGTAAAGTAATTATTTTAGCTTAATAATAAAATTAATACATTCTCACAATAGAAAATATTAGCTTTTGCTAAAAACTACCATTCAGAACCAGACGGGGATGGATTGTGTGCCACAGTGCTGGTATCTACACAAATTATACTGTTCTTGTTCTTACACCATTGAGCAGGTGGTAAACTCTTACTAAGTGGCTCCCTTTTGCAATGAGCATAGCTTTCAAGCCTTGGGGCCGGGGACTATATCACTTGTAGAAAAAGCTCTGGTTTGCAGCATAGTATTTCCACCACTGCTAGGGGTGGTCTTTTTTTTTTTTAATTATATGATCACATTTTAATTCCTGAATTTTCACAGTTCAGCATTAATATCATTACATGTATAAAAGTTTTATGAAATACTTACAGGGGTATTTTTTTAAAACAGAATAAATATTTGTTTTGTGAAAACCATACTTCATGTACATTCATTCAGCTTATCTTTTCCAAGCAAGAGCTAAAAGCAAAACTAACTACAAAAGTTTCCAAGCCTCAGTTTAATGTTTCCAGGAAAGATTTCTTTTGACACCAGTGTTCAAAGGCCATTCTTTATTATCTTAGAGAAATAACACAAATTCTATAGAAGAACCAGGAAAAGTTATATCTAGACTATTGTTTGGAGATTCTTTCTATGGGCTTTGAAATTCAGATTTTATTCAAGAAAATTTTTTGAGCAATTAATAGGTCAGGCACAATTCTAGGTACTTAGGGTATATAAACAAATAAAACAGAGAACCTTATCCTAATGGATGTCTATTGTAGTGGAAGGAGATAGACATTTTGTTAAAAAGACATCGAGTGTGTTAGAATACAAGTGAGAAAAGGCAGGATTAGGGATATCATGAGTTTTGGGATTGGGGGGCTAAGGGCAAATCCCATTACAGAGTGACCTAGTTTGGCCTCACTCAGAAGGTAACGTTTGAAAAAAGACTGAAGGTAGTAAGGGAGTTAAGCTAAGTAGACATCTAGAGGAAACGTTTTATAGGTAGAAATCTTGAAAAGCTAGATCAAAGGTCCTAAGGTAAGAGTTTGCCTCGTGTGTTTCTGGAGCAACAAAGAAGCTAGTGTGGCTGGAGAGAAGTCAGTCAGGGGAAGAACAGACTTACTCCAAAGGCTTCCTCTGCTCTCATTGACTACCTTGTGTTTACTTAGCCTCAATGCTTTTAAGGCTGAGAGAAAGACTGTAGAAAAGACGACAAAATGAGATATTAAAATAGATCATGATATTAAAATAGATTATGATGTTCCCTCATTGTTATCGATTATTCATGGAATATTTCTGAGCTAAGCAAAATTGGACAGGCTTCAAAAATAAGCTCTATTTAGTCCTCACTATTGCCATTGTATTCAGCAACTTAAATTTTAAATATCTACTTACAGCATCAATGCGTGCTACTGAGCTCTGTTCACGGAAGGCAAAATTTCCCCACATAAATTTAAATTTCACAAAAATACTTTGACAAACCTTGGCACTCTGTCAGCGGCTTGCCCCTCACCCTCAGCCCCCACACCTCTGTGTTATTCTGGTTCAGTGTCTTGATACTGCTACAACTTTAAACCAATTACGCTGAGAACTTCAAATCATCAGTATTCCCAAAGTAGAAATGTTAAGTTACAAAGCCAAAAAAGCAAAGTATAAAATGTTATAATTAGTTTTTTTATATTATCTGAGGAACTTTTATGGCTAATTTTCTTTAAGAATTTATGTATAGTCATACAATAAACTTGTATAGTGAGTGTTAATATTTTTACAAAGATTTAGATGAGCAATATCATCTTAGAATAGTTTTTTCATTAATAAAAGTTTTGCGTTTGGTCCTTTTCTAACTTGAGAATCTCTAAACTATTTGATTAATTGGTAAAGAGAATGCAGTTTTCTGATTCAAATTCTGAATGCCAAGTTTTAATTCAAAGGAGAATCTCTAAGGCACTCTTGAAAAGCCCTGGAAATATGGTGTTATAAAGGAAATGCTGACGGACCACATTTGTGCTGCTATAACAAAACCTGACTCGAAGATAAATGTTTCATGAATTAAGAAAAGTTAAGAAAGCTTTTCTACCCAGCTTTGTTCCCAAGATAAAAGTGAATCTACTCCTTTTGTGGTATAGGGAATATGTGGGTTACTAATATTCCAGTCTGCAAACATCCTTAATCAAAAGCAATACCCAAACCGGGATATTAAAATTTGGAATATCTTCTTTGATGAATTCTTGTCAGAATTGTTTTCTTTCAAAGTAGTGGAAAAAATACAAAAGAGGGAAGAGTTGTTATATATATATATATATATATATATATATATATATATATATATATATATATATATATATATATATATATATATCATGTGACCCAATATGAATTGCTTCAGTATTTAACTCTCTCAGGCAGAGACATTGTGTGCAATAATGTTTTCTTCACTGGCCCTGGGGTAGAAATGCCTAGCACCTATTTCCAGGATCTGCCACCCTGTAGCTGTATGACCTTAAAAACCTTGTCTCACTTCACTGTGCTTTAGTTGCCTACTGTATGCAATGAGGTAGTGGTATTTAAGCCATAGTTTTGTTAAGAGAATTGAGATAACAATGTTAGTGAAAGCTTGGTGCACCACCTAGCACAATTTAAGAGCTTAACAAATATGAACTCTTCTTACTGGAGACATTTACCATTTACCATTGCAATGCTGATCACTTCCAAATTAACATCTCCACCCTGACTTTTCTACTGAGCTCCAAATCTGAATATCTGGCTGCCTCCTTAAGGAAGTCTTGGAGGTGCCAGTGCTGCTTTTTATATTGCTGTCAGATTTGTTCCCCATCTGGCACTGCCCAGCTCCCTGCCCTGATCTCTACTAAACACATCACCTGGCCATTCAGGACCTCTCATCCCTGGGTGGGCGTGGATTCAGCCAGGGAGAAGCACCTGTAGGATATGGAAGAGCAGAAAGAGAGAAAGGCTGGATAAATAGCCATTTCTGCTCTCTTTCTGTTCAGCTATAATTTGGTCGGTAGCTCTGTTCTTTACCAAATTCCACAACTCGTGCTTTGCAGTTCCTCTCCCATGGCAACGGCTCACACTGCAGGCAGCACTGGTCTTCCCCTGCCCTTCAGACCTGGGGTAGTAATCGCTCCCCCATTGTTGAGAGTCCCTGGGGGGGGGGCTGTGTTGGCCCCCTTGACCCTGCCCACACCTCTGGAAATGTGAGTTTACTCTGTGTCATCTGTTTCCTGCTGGTGACCTGTCTGATACAACATGTTAGATGTAATATGCAAAAGGAGACTGTGATTTACAACTTCTCAACTGCCTCTCCTGACCCCCTTACCGAATCTTTTCCCTGTAATACATATAAATGCCATCAGCAGATGCTCATTCCAATGAACCCAAAACAAACAAAGCCCAAGACAATCAAAAACCTGGGACTCGGGGTAACTTTCTTTCTTCTCCCATCCCCACCCCAACCTTCATCTAGTCCATCAGCCCTTTCTTCAAAATCTGGCCCCACTCTGCCCACTTCTGCCCCATCCACCTCTGTACTCTGGTGCCCCACCTCACGCTATGGAGCCTGACTACAGCAGGAGCCTCCTCGTTGCTCTTCTTGCTCCGACTCTACCGTTCCCACCTATTCCTCCCATAGCCACTAAAGCAATTAACAAAAACAGAATTGGATCTTGCCATGCCCCTGCTTATAGCCATCCAAAAAATTACCCTTGTCCTCAAACTAAATTCTGAACTCTCTAGGTCCGCTGGCTCCATATTGTTTGGCTCCCGACTGTGTCTGATCTCATCATTTTCACTTTTCCTTTTCAGTCACTGTGCTCCTTGAATATTTTCACGTTTCCTCATGGTCAGGCCTTTCTATGCAAAGAGTTCTGGCAGCCGGGTTAAAGGATGATTGAATTAGCAATCCTAAAGACAGAGACCTCTAGAGAGATTTAGGAGCATCTCTCCCAGAGACACTTGTTGACATCCCAGGGGTTGCAAGCCCTGAGGCCTTCCTCTCCTCTTTGGGGAAGATTTCTTTACATTTCAGAGTAAAAGTTTCTTTAGTTCTCCCCTCCCCCTCCTTCTTCATCCACCCTGGAAGGAAACTGAGGTTCATAGTTTGGAAGTTTTTTCCACGGAACAGAAGCTCACACCTGGCTCTTACTGCTAGAACTATGAGGAAATAAATTTCTGTTGTTTAAGCCACATTTTGTTATGGCAGCCCTTGCAAACTAATATACTCTTAATTGTGTCAAGGGATGGGAATACTACTCAATATGTGAAACCACAAAGCTGAATGCACAGTATAGTTAAGTGTGAAAGAATTATACTAGTCAGAGTTATACACATTGAGCAAATCCAGTTGCTGATCTTATATCCAGTTTTTGTGAAGACTTTGTATTGTGTTGGTTACAGAGGGCAGGAGTGGGTTGAGGTGGGTCATAGCAGAGTAGCTTGTGTTAGGTCATTGAAGATGGCTTTTCATCAGTTGAAGAGATAGAAGGTTGATATCAGCCCCAGAAACATGTTCACTTTAGGGAATCTTTGGCCAACTGGCTGACTTTCAAATCATGACTCATTGCTATTTGGTTTTTAGAAGAATGTTCACTGAAGTTAGTTGTCATTGATTAATTAGATAGGTTTAAAACCAGTTCTGATTGTTTACTTGTAAGCAAGGCTATACAACTGTTACTAATTGATTAGATGAGTTTAAAACTAGTTCTGTGTTTGTTACCATATATATAGAACAATGAATCTTTCCTAGGAGAGTGGGGACATTTTTTTTTTCAGCAGCCAACAAAATTTAATAAGCAGAGCAATAACAGAAAAGAAAACTACAAATTGATCTATAAATGGTAATATCTCTTACTTATGTAGGCATTATGCTAATCACATTACACAAATTTCTCCGACTATAAATGGGAACTTAAAATATTACCAATTTCATAAGATAGAGGTTAAAAGATGGATTATGTATAAAGTATGTAGCATGAGGTTTATACAAATGAAAGATATTGTCAATAACTTTCTAATGAGCTGAGTTCTAAACCCTACAATTTCACTCCATTATCACATTCCCCATGGCCACAATACACTACCACTCAGGATACAATTGCATGTATAATATAACTTCTTTTATACAAGAACTGAGGTAGATACATGACACTGCTCAATGAGCATAACTCTAACCAATACAGCTCTTCCACACTTAAGTATTCTACATATTCATCTTTATGGTTTTGGATATTGAGTGGTATTTCCATCCTTTGATACCATTTAGGGTGCATTAGTTTGCAAGGGTTGCCATAACAAAGTGCCACAGACTGGGTGGTTTAAACAACAGAAATTTATTTCCTCATAGTTCTGGAAGCTACAAGTCCAAGATCACTGTGGTGGCAGGGGTGATTTCATTATGAGTCTTCCTTCTTGGCTTGTAGATGGTTGCTGTCTCCTTATATCTGCTTATGGTCTTTCCTCTGTATGTCCTAATCTGAGTCCTAATCTCTTCTTATAAGGACACCAGTCATATTAAGATTAGGGCCCATCCCAATAACCTCATTTAATTTTAATTACCTCTTTAAAGACAACATCTCCAAGTATAGTTACCTTCTGAGGTACTGGAGATTAAGATATCAACATATAGATTTAAGGGACACAATTCAAACTGTAACATGGGGCTAGAGAAATCTTTATTCCACTACTCATAAGATATCTTAGAAATGCAACAGCCATTGGGGCAGTAGCTGGTTGCAAAAGTTAAACTGTGACATTATTTTATAGTATTTATTGTATTGTCAATAGAAATTAAGTATTTAGCACAAATGTACTTTGGGCTTATATGTAAGCAGTCTCAAAATGAAAAAATTGCATATTTTATGTCATATTTAAGTATATATCTAAACAGACTTGAATGTTACACATGCATGCAATGTAATGGTTAAGAGCACAGTGTTTGGAGTGGAACTGCTTGAGTTTGACTTTCAGCATTGCTGCTTATTGTGTCCTTGGAACACTCTGAGCCTCAGTTTTCTCCTCTGTAAAATAGGAATAATAACGGCATCTACATGATAGTGACATTTTGAGGATTTAACAAATTAATAATATAAGTGCTTAGATTGCTGCTTGAGACACAGCAAGTGCTTAATAAATGTTAATTATTACATGTCACAATATGTAGATTGCAGGCTCTGTGACAGCAGGAATGCCATCTCTTATCTTCATCACTTTACAGTGGTAACCACAGCGATGAACTGGCTCAGGAGAGGTATTCAATAAATATTTTTAAATGAGTACAGACACACACACACACACACACACACACAAGTTGATGCTAGGAGAGGTATTAAGTAAGTTTCGTAGTTTGGTAAGTTTGCTCTTCACCAACTTTCTTTTCTTCATGTGGTGACCACCTTTTCAAGATAATTCAGGCAAAAGGGTTAACTTCTCAGGATTTTTGATTTTATAAAAAAATCTCATAAAGATGAACTCTAGGAAATGGATCCCTAATAATGAAATTGCACACTCATCTGACAGTTGGCCAGAAGAAAGCTCTCTGAGCTGTTTTTCCTTTCACAGCACCTCCTGCAGTCGCCCACCCTCACACATCTGTCAGCTGTGTAACATCACAGTACAGAGGCACTGTCCCCTCATAGGATCATTCCTGTGTACATTTTAGAAAAAAATCTTATGGTAAAATACTTAAGAACTTTTCAAAAAATCATCTAAATAAAACATATTAAAGTTAAAAAGAGGATTATATTATACAATTGTGCCTAATATATTTTTATTTCAAATTCTATGATGAATGAAAAGTATTATTAAAGAAAGAAAACTGTATCCAATGTTGGGCAGAACTGAAGTTTATACCAGCTGTGAGAAAAACATTTTCCTAGTCATTAGGAGCTAGATGCAGCTCGTTTCTATCATAGCCATTACGTTAGATATCATGTTTAAAAATTAATATCAAAATAATTTTATGAGGGTCCTCTTTTAATTAAACAAGAGGAAATATTTTAGTAAAATACACTAATTTATAAAACTTTCATATTTTCTGCAAATAAAAAAAAAATCTTTGTGAAACCAAAGAATTTTAGCCTTACAGGTTTACAAATTGTTAAAGAAAAACATATTTCATTACGATTACCAAAATAATCCCACTGGCATATATGTATTGGAAACAGAGTGATCATTAATAAGGCTCCAGTTTTTGTTGTTTCATGTAAATAAAATAACTAACCATGTCTGTGAAAGATTGATTGCAGCTTTTAAAATGTTTGCTGAATCCATGTGTAATTAAGATGAGTTAAATATGCAAATCAAGCCTAATTAGCTTCATTTATTAATGTTAGTTTGCCTTGCCTCTACAAAATTTCTACTGTGAATCTTTTTTTAGCACATATTAGTTTTGATTTCTTTGTTCCAGGTTGAATTGTTCAAGAAACAGGCTGTTTTCCAGAAGGAGGAAAAACTTTCATGTAGGATTCTTCATGCCATTTTGAAATGAGGGTTTTTAAAAAAATACTCCAGTAGCATAAAAACATATGAGATCTACCATCTTAACAAATTTTTAACCGTACAGTACATTATTGTTAAGTATAAGTACAATGTTGTATAGCAGATCTCCAAAACTTTTTCATCTTGTATAAATTTACTCAGAAAGAATACTGCGTGACTGTATTCAGAAAGGTAAAACTCTCAAATATAAAGTACTCTTAGTTTTATATTGGGTGGCTTTCCCTCACTCAACAAACATTTATTTAAAATCTACTATGTGCCAAACACACTACTAGAGTAATAGGATGTTTAAATTAGAAGTTTAAGTGTGAAGACAATAGAATCCACGTTCCAAAGTGAGTACCCACACCAGAGAGGAAAGCCATGTGTGATGGATTTGAAGCCGTGTGGAGGATATAAAAGGGTCAGTAGTTGCACTGGAGCAACAGCGTTCCTGGAGAGGGTTTCTCTATTGCCTATGAACTAAGGAAAGGAAACAGCCTGCCTGAGAGAGAGACAAATTGTCAAGATATGAATTTCACATATGAGATCGCCAACAATGTGGTACTTTGACAAACCCATGAAGGGGTCAGCCTTAAACTTGTTTCAGAAAGTGCCTAACTAAATCTCCAATGTACTAAGAACTCTTGAGTTCCTTCTGCCTCGTCAGTCTCCCCACACTCTGACAACACTGATGATTCTGAACCCCTCATTAGGCAAATGTGAGAGTCTAGAAAGTCGTAAGACAGTCTTCCTCTGGCTCCCAAAGATTCATGTCTGCCCATAAGCAGCCCCTCCCCGAGTCCTCTCAAAGTCTCATCCAATTACAGCATCAGCTTGAAGTTCAGAGACTTGTTAGTTAAATCAGGTCTGGGGGGCGGATGATGCACCTGGGGTGTAGTTTCTTAAGTTTAGCTCCTCAGGTTCAGTTCCTTTCAATCTGTAGACCTGTGAAACTAAAAGAAACAAGTTCACTACCACCATATATCCAATTTTCATTGTCAGGACAGGCACAGGATAACCACTACACTCATCCCTCATCTACGAGGGGGAAAATGGAGGCACAAAAGAGTTAGCAGTCCAATACAATTCTGAAATTCAGCCATACAAATTTTATAAGTTCCCTGATTAGATCTCAAGGCCTGGGAATTACTCTTCATGACCCTCACTTCTGCTCTATTATAAATTGGGAAATAAAGCATGTCCTGGGAGCAGATATTTTAGGGCAGTAATTATCAACCTTATGAGTGCACGCAGAAAGCTTATTTAAAATGCATATTTTTACTTAAAAAGATTGTTTTTAAGGGGTTCCACTTAAAGAGTTTCTGAATCAGTATGTGCACATGAAGTTCAGGAATATGTATTTTATAAGTATGCCATGTGATTCTAACATGTACTTGGAGGAAAAAAAAAAACCTGATATAATCCAGTGCTTCTCAAATTTTAGTTTTCATACAAACGCCTAGGGATCTTATTAAATCTTATTAAAATGCAAATTCTGACTCAGTATGTCTGGGGTAGGCCAACAGTGGGCTGGTAAGGTTGTTTTCTGAAACAAAACACCCTCACCCATTGCTTTTGCCAACTTCCATACTTGTAAATGTATTTGTAAATATTTGTAAATATTCCCTCTATGGACAAGTCAAGCTACCAACTTGATGTTGCTGAACTCAGATTTGGTAAGAGTCATGCACATTCAATTCTCATGAACCAGTGTAAGCCAACTCCAACACACCGTGGCCTGGAGTCCAAGACCATGGATTTCTATAAGCTCCCGGGTGATGCGGATGCTGCTGGTCCACAGACCACATC
Organism: Cynocephalus volans; assembly: GCF_027409185.1. Classification (NCBI taxonomy): domain Eukaryota; kingdom Metazoa; phylum Chordata; class Mammalia; order Dermoptera; family Cynocephalidae; genus Cynocephalus; species Cynocephalus volans. The sequence goes on along the minus strand of NC_084460.1, from coordinate 278,303,534 downwards.
TTAAATCATCAAGATCCAATAGAAAATTATAGAAAGCCTCCTGGGAAAAGTGATATTTAAGATGAGATATAGGCAATACAAGGTAGGTTAGTAGTGCAAAATCATGGGATAGAGGACAGATTATCAGATAGTGACTCTACAGCATGCCCGTTGATTTATACATTGTTATGAATGCTTTGGTGTTGCAACAGCAGAGCTAAGTCATTGTGACAGGGACCCCAGGCTTGCAAAGCCAGCCTTTTATAGAAAAAGCTTGCTGAATCCTGCTCTAGAACAGTGTTGATAATTCCATTCTCTTAACAACTACACCACATTCTTATCACTATGCTATGCTCTATGGCTGTAGAAAACACACATATATGTACACAAACATTAACCCACAGACACACATGAACAAATACATATACACATAAACACAAAGACACACATGCGTACAGTATACATGGATACACAAAACATATATACACGTATATCACAGATGTACACATAAAACCAACAATATAGATAATCCAGCTGTTTTAATTAAGTGGACAAATACGTTAGAATGATAAAGAATATTTAATTATAAATATGTTAGAAATAAGAGCATATAAAAGAAAAAAATACAAATATCACTATGGTAATCTAGAAATTTGAAAATCCAGAGCAAATAGATTACTTCCTAAGGAAATACAAAGAAACCAACTTAATTTATGAATTATGATACTAAGGTTGAGGCAAAAGAAGCCACACCATTTATTCCAAAAACAGAGTATTAAAGAGACAAAAATGTTATAACCAAGTGTAAAATTTGTAGCTAGGTAGCTGAAAGGGTTAAAAGAGCAGGAAGCAGCTACAAACTCTAGGGCTGAGGGATCAAAGATAAGTTTGAGTTACTAAATCTTACAGACTTGGCGAAAGGGCTTAGACTCAGACCTCTAAGAGGTGGTGCTGCTTGGCTGGTAGTGTCTCTGAAGAAGCTGCAATGAGGCTGGTCCTACAAGTTTGGGAAACACTGAAAATTGATTCAGTTGTTGCCATGGGAAGGACATGCTGGGAGCCACAAGAAGCCTCAGGAAGCCCACAGGAAGTAGACAAGTAGGCAGGAAGGACCAAGTCCTGGATCTCTTCTCCAACTTTGCAATCTACCTTAGCTCCTTCTATGGGCAGAGCTTGAAATGGAGCCCACTGGCAAACAGGATCACAGAGCTGAGTTCAGAAGGTTGGGGGCTTGGAGCTGACAGATGATAAGTTAATAATTTGCAGAAGTATGAAATGTGAGTAGGCTAATTACCAAAACAAAAATTTTTAAGTGGTGAAACACACACACACACACACACACACACACACACACACACACACGCACCTCTCTCTCTTTGATGAAAAGAAAATATTTCCATAGAAATATGGACAAAGGATATGAACAGACCTTCTACATAAGAAAAAATACAAATGAACAATAAATTGATAGAGAAATTTTCAAACTCCCTAGTTATGAAATGCAAAATAAAGCAACAACTACCAATTCACCTACTGTTGGCAGCATGTGGGGAAGAGTACTTTCATTTACTTATAGAAATGTGAATTGTTATAGCCTTTTGTAAAAGGCAATTTGATAACATCTATTAAAATTAAAAATGATGTGTTCCTTAACCTTGCAATAAAAGCAGCATGTGTAAATTTATATCTGAGTTTTTGTACCATTATTTGTAGTGGCAAAAACCTACAAATAAAGTGATTGCCCATCCAGAAAAGAGTTTTGAAATAAACTCTTATTCCTGGGCCTGCCACCAAGTCAGTAAAATAGTATAATAGAATTCTATCAGTTGATTTTGAGTTATTTCAACCACATAAGTTTGAATGAGAAAAGAAAAACGCATAGAAGCAGGTATAATATGATCCTGTGTTATACAAACAAATAATCACAAAATAGTTTTGTCTGTGAGTGTGTTTGTGAGGTTTTTGTTGTTCTTTGAAATGTTTTTCTTTTCCATTGGCTTTAGAGGTACAGTTGGATTAATCATAATCTTTCATAAGACACACTCTGGTCAGGTTGTTAATATGTTTTTTTTTTTTTTTTATATACTGGGGAGTGTGAATGGGTAAAGGAAGGAAGAAGATAGGAGGCATGGGAAACAAGTGTATTTCTGTAAAATGGTTTCTATATGTAGATATATTTATATGCACAAATAAACTAGAAAACAAGAGCTGATGTTAGTTATCCATGCTATACTGTTAAGAAATAAAAGCAAGTCACAGATTAATGTGTATAGTAAGATTCTATCTTATTAAAACAAACATCATAGCAACAACAGCATACATTGAGTGTTTGCTGTAGGCCAGGCATGTTTCTAACAGCTTTAT